>NC_135953.1:89420845-90118506 GCF_053455715.1 Rhinoraja longicauda
CACATCTTTACACAAGTCCTCTGAATAATGGCAATCAGATCCATTTCTGTACGGTAGACAGCAGAGCTTGCATGAAACAGCGTCTATTATCACCACTGACTCACAGTAAATGACACAGTTAACAGATTTCGCAATATTGCAGCCAGTGCCTGCAGCAACTGTCATTACTGGAACTGGACCAGTCATCTCACAAGGACTTTAAAAATGTTATGATTTTGACAGCTGTGTCTCCCACATTCAAGAGTGCTGATCTCCAATGATCATCTGCTTGTTTCACTGCTGTGGCTGTCTGCAGAAAAGAGATGCAAGACTAAATAAAGCTTTAAAGTAAAAGCAAATGAATCTGTTGACAAAATGGAAAGAGCTAATGGGAATTCACATAACAAATCTTTGCTTCTCTCAGCGCAGCGCTTGTTTCCATAATTGGAGATAGAGTCATAGAGTGATACAGTGGGGAAACAGGCCCTTCGGACTAACTTGACCATACCGGCCAACATGTCCCAGCTACACTCGTCCCACCTGCCGGTGTTTGGTCCGTATCTCTCCAAACTTGTCCTATCCATGTACCTGTCTAACTGTTTCTTAAACGTTGGGATAGTCCCTGCCTCAACTACATCCTCTGGCAGCTTGTTCCCTACACCCACCACCCTCTGTGTGAAAAAGTTACCCCTCAGTATCCTATTAAATCTTTTCCTCTTCACTTTGAACCGATGTCCTCTGGTCCTCGATTTCCCACACTCTGGGCAAGAGATTCTGTGCATCTACCCGATTTATTCCTCTCATTGATTTTGTACACCTCTATAAGATCACGCCTCATCCTCCTGCACTCCAAGGAATAGAGACCCAACCTACTCAACCTCTCCCTACAGCTCAGACCCTCCAGTCCTGGCAACATCCTCGTAAATCTTCTCTGAACACTTTCAAGCTTGACAATATCTTTCCTAAAACATGGTGCCCAGAACTGAACACAATACTCTAAATGTGGTCTCACCAACGTCTTATACAACTGCAACATGACCTCCCAACTTCTATACTCAATGCTCTGACTGATGAAGACCAATGTGCCAAATGCCTTTTTGACCACCTTATCTACCTGTGACTAGACCTTCAAGGAATCATGCACCTGCACTCCTAGATCCCTCTGCTCTACAACACTCCCCAGAGTCCTACCATTCATTGTGTAGGTCCTGCCCTTGTTAGACGTTCCAAAATGCAACAACTCACGTTTCTTCGTATTAAATTCCATCAACCATTCCTCAGCCCACCTGGCCAATCGATCAAGATCCTGCCGCAATTTTTCGCAACCATCTTCACTATCTGCAAAACCACCCATTTTTGTATCATCAACAAACTTGCTAATCTTGCCCTGTATGTTCTGATCCAAATCATTAATGTAGATGCCATTAATGTAGATACTGGAGATATTCATGAATCATTTTTGTAGCAAATCAGTACATTATTCTGCCAAACAATAATAACACATTATTGTTATTCATGTATTGCCCTTTACAACATTTGAATTCTGAAATTAACCAAAGTTGAGGTCTTTGATAGATATTTCGCAAATGTGCTGTGTTGTATTCTACATTTAAAAGGATAAGACAGTATAATACAATGAATTATTACTTAAAGTATATTTCTGAACAATAGCACCTAGGAGGAGCAACCTATTCCAGGGGTTCAAACAAATTGATCAACATACATTTCTGTCAATGCTATTTTGCATAGCATGTCTTTGGATGTCATCGGAAACCAGAATAATATATATATTCAGGCATAGTCTATCCCAATCATCACCAGTCTTATGCAATGGGATTTTCAGTGAAGTGAGTGGAGAAATTAGTCTATCTATTTAGAAATCTAGAAATTAGTCAAGGGAAACTTTGTTTCTTTACTTTTTTAGGGATGCATTCAAATAATCACGAATGAGCAATTTATACATATATGTTTCTATTTTCTAGAAACCATTGGAAAATAATTTGTGAAGATTTATTTTGTTGTTTTTTAAAGATTATAGACATGAGCAGTGAGATAAACATAAGAAGGGCAGTTAAAGAAGGGAGAAATCATGGGAAGTTAAAAGGTTCTGTGAGCAGCCTCTCCAACGTATGACTGGAGTTGGACAGAGCACTCAAGCTGTTTACATGGTTTTTAGTATAACCTTCCTTCTCTTATATTCTTTGCCTTGGAGTTCACATTCAAAAAATCCTTAAAGGAAGTGGACAGGTCGTAACAATGGTTAAAAAGACCTTTCCAATGCTTTCCTTTTCTTGTTTGCCAAGGTACAGAATATAAGGGTGAAGATATCAATGGACCATGGATCAATGGCTTGAAGATATCAATGATGAGTGTAAACAAGGCAATTAAAGTTCCTCAAAGCAGTCTCCAGTGCTATCGTAGCCATCATGTAGTATGGTGCACCATACAATAACCCTGGCCAAACTAGATTTCATACTCCAGCATGACCTCTCTGCTCATATATATCTGAGGCCTCAACAAATAAAGCAAGATCTGAAATACTTCTTTACCACATTACCTATCTATTCCACCACTTTGTGGGATCAGTGGTCTAACGATTCTAAGGTACTTCTGTCCTTCTACACTTATTAGGATCTTGCCATGGATTATATGTTCTTTCACCTAGCCTGTCCTCCCCAATTGTGGTTGCCTTATACGTTAATACATTTAATTTTCTTTGCCACTTTTCAATCTCCTGAATAGTCCATTGATATCTTCCTGCAACCTAAAATTTTCTTCTACGGTATCAACCATCCTACCAATTTTCATGATATCAGAAAGCTTCTCATTTGTCAACTGTGCATTTATATTTAAGTATTTGATATTTATCATGACAAGCTGAGGTCTTATCACTGAGGTCTGTAGAACCTCTCCTGTCACAAAAAAATCCTATTCACCATTACCCTTGGCTTTTGCCTACTGACTCTTGCAAAGCCTATCCCATTTGTCTGCATTTGTCCCACATCCCTCTTAACCTTTCCTGTCCATATGTCTGTCCAATTGTCTTTTAAGCACTGTAATTGTTTCCACCTCAATCACTTCTTTTGTCAGCTCATTCCACATACCTACTTCACTCTGTGAAAAACGTTCCCCCTCACTTCCCCTGTAAATCTTTTCCCTCTTATCTTAAGCTTCTGCACTTTAATTTTAGATGCCCCTTCCTGACATAACAGAAAATGTGAGCATCCTCTTTACCTATTCCCCTCATGATTTTATAAACCTCTATATGGGTCATGTGCAGTCAGAGGAAATTAGCTTAACTTGGCATCATTTGTAGCACAGACATTGTGGGATGAAGGGCCTGTTCCTGTGATGTAGTGCTCGATGTTCCAGATTCTGTATAGTCCACCTATTACGTTCCTTCTCTCCAGGACAACAATCACAACCTAACCAATATCTCCTTGCACCTCAAGCCCTCCAGTCCTGGTAATATTATTGTTTTAGCTTTTCTGTACACTCTTTACCTTAATCACACCTTTCCTTGAGCAGGGTGAACATAACTGCACACAGTTCTCCACATACGGTTAAACCAATGTATTGCTTAGCTCTACCATGATGTCCCAACTCTGATACTCAATGCCCTGACCAATGGAGGTAAGTGAGCCGTATGCCTTCTTCATTGCCCTGTATAAAGCTTTACACAGCATTTTACATGTTGCTTTTGTTTTCTCATTCTCTAAATTTCCTCATTATTTCATCAACTCTCATACGCATACGGCCATGGCAACCCGAACCTCAACCTGTCAAAGATATTCTCCTTGTATTTTCCATGTACTTTTTAATCTCCATCTTCTCTGTAACTTAAAGCAAACCTGTCTCTTTTTTCCCCATTTCTGATGAAGGATCATCAACCTTAAACATTTACACTGTTTCTCTTACCACAGATGCTGCCTGATCTGTCGAGTGATTCCAGCATTTTTTCTGTCTCTTATAGTTTTCCATCACCTGTAGTGTTCAGCTTTTCGTTGAATTCTCTTGTCGGGTTTCATTGTATGTTATTATTTGTAAAGCATGTTAAGGCATTACTGTCTCACAGTTTCACCATGCAGGATTTGGTCCTGACCCATGGAAGTTGCACATTCCGTACAGTAAGCCCCAGGTTTTAGTTTAGTTTAGTTTATTGTCATGTGTACTGAGGTACAGTGAAAAGCTTTTTTGTATCATGTTAACCAGTCAGCAGAAAGACTATACATGATTACAATCGATCCATTTACAGTGCATAGATACATGATAAGCAAATAACATTTAGTGTAAGATAAACCCCAGGACGGTCCGATCAAGGGTAGTACCAAAGAGGGTCACCAAAGAGGAAGATAGGAGTTCAGCACTGCTCTCTGGTTGTGGTAGGATGATTCTGTTGCCTGATAACAGCTGGGAAGAAACTGTCCCCAAATTTGGTGGTGTGTATTTTCGCACTTCTATACCTTTGGCCTAATGGAAGAGGGAGTGGCCAGGGTGCGCCTCGTCCTTGATTATGCTACTGGCCTTGTCGAGGCAGCGTGAGGTATAAATTGAGTCAATAGACAACAGGTGCAGGAGCAGGCCATTTGGCCCTTTGCGCCAGCACCGCCATTCACCGTGATCATGGCTGATCATCCACAATCAGTACCCTGTTCCTACCTTCTCCCCATATCCCTTGACTCTGCCATCATTAAAAGCTCTATCTAACTCTCTCTTGAAAGCATCCAGGGAATTGGCCTCCACTGCCTTCTGAGGAAAAGAGTTCCACAGCTTCACAACTCTCTGAGTGAAAATGTTTTTCCTCATCTCCGTTCTAAATGGCCTACCCCTTATTCTTAAACTGTGGCCCCTGGTTCGGGACTTCCCCAACATTGGGAATATGTTTCCTGCCTCTAGCGTGTCCAATCCCTTAATAATCTTATATGTTTCAATAAGATTCCCTCTCATCCTTCTAAATTCCTGAAAATACAAGCCCACTCGCTCCAGTCTTTCAACACACGACAGTCCCGCCATTCCGGGAATTAACCTTGTGAACCTACGCTGGACTCCCTCAATAGTATGAATGACCTTCCTCAAATTTGGAGACCAAAACTGCACACAATACTTCAGGTGTGGTCTCACTAGGGCCCTGTACAACTGCAGAAGGACCTCTTTGCTCCTCTACTCAACTCCTCTTGTTATGAAGGCCAACATTCCATTGGCTTTCTTCACTGCCTGCTGTACCTGCATGCTCCCTTTCAGTGACTGATGAACTAGGACACCCAGATCTGGTTGTACTTCCCCTTTTCCTAACTTGACACCAGTCAGATAATAAACTGCCTTCCTGTTCTTACCACTAAAGTGGATAACCTCACAGTTATCCACATTAAACTGCATCGGCCATGCATCTGCCCACTCGCACAACCTGTCCAAGTCATCCTGCATCCTCATTGTATTCTCCTCAGACTTCACACCGCTACCCAGCTTTGTATCATTTGTAAATTATTTGTAAATTATTCCTGGTGTAGGTGATCGGGGAATTGAAGGTGGGAGAATAGGTTACCAAAGGATAAATTCACATGTTATAGGAGTAGAATTAGGCCATTCGGCCCATCGAGTCTACTCCGCCATTCAATCATGGCTGATCTCTGCCTCCCAATCCCATTTTCCTGCCTTTTCCCCATAACCCTTAACACCCGTTCTAATCAATAGGTGAGAGGTATGAGATTGATGAGATTGCTCTTAGAAATGGCATTGACGCAAAGGCCAAATAGTCTTTTTCCATTTCATGAAGATATGAATATGAAAATATGGAAATATAAATTGCATTAAATCATGAATGGTACTGTACAAGTGCAAGTTTTTATTTAGCTTGAAAAGCAGTTACTACTCAAAAACCTAAAACCTTTTCTATCAAATAACAACCTTTAATGTAGATTGGAACAAAACAGAACTTCGGTTTAATTTTCAGTTCTTGTGGATTTGCATACAATACAATTTATCAGACAAATTTGGTTATTCAACAAAAAGCCACAATTACACAAAATGAAGGAAACAGCAGCATAATCCCAATGTAAAGGGTTTGTCATAGATTTAATGGATTTACAAGGCATAAATCCTACTTGATTTATTATTGGAAATGGAGAATCACAATTTAATGTTCTCCTTAGTTTCTTGGCACAGACAAAATGAATATTCACTCTGTCCAGCCAATAAAGTAGCAATTGATAAGTGTGCTAACATCTCTTGCTATGGCTATTATCTGTAAGACTTGGATCAAGAAAGGTGGCAATGAGTCATTGAATTCTTTTGACTTGCTGGACAAAAGATTGAGTTTATAGTAGGTTAAAGGTTTGTTCAGCATGAATCTCCATGAGCATTTTTTGTTATATTTTGGTAAATAAATGTTTTTTAGTGTATCATTAGAAACCAGGGTCATAGAACAGGCTCTTGTGACTGTAATATGTAACTTGTAAAACTACACTAATAAATTTCAAACCTAACTTTAAATCAGTAAATGGCTGCTGTATTCATTATGATTTTAATCCCGCTGCAACAAATTTCAGATTTCATGTCCAACGTGTTAGGCATCAATTGACACTCACATACTTTCATTTGAATGCTACAACATTGTAGACTGTGCAAAGGGAAGTCTTGCATAATTCTGGGCCGAGGCAAGATGCATGCACTGGAAGTTGGAGGTTAGGGTCAGCAATCTTGGGGCCTTTGATCGGAATCAAATCAGGGAATGGAGAAAATGAGGCCAGAGGTGGTGAGCCGAGGGAGGAGGGTGTATGTTGAAGGATTGTGGAGTCAAGGCATGGGTTGGGAAGTAACAGTGAGTTGGTATTTGGGGCTGTGGATCATCATCGTGAATGACCTGGATATCAGTGTATTGTGGGGGTTAGAAACCTAGTGAGAGAGGATGGGAGCCGAGAAAGATGAGCTCAGTAATGAAACCTTTCTGGGTATGGGCTGTCAGCCCTGCGCAGGCACCTAATGAGGGATCAGTTCTATTAAATCACAGTTGTTCTGAGAATGTCTAATGACAGCACACCTTGGAACTACATGATCTAATTTCCCAGGCAATGCATCAAAGAAGAGTTGCATAAATAATTATATAAAAATGTACACATCTAACTTAAAATTTATGTCAAGGTGCAAACAGGATATAAAAGCGTGACTGCCTGCTTGAATTTCTGCAGTTCTATGTTTTTTGAAACAAACTCAATGGAATCGGAATCCACTCCAGATTGCTTATTTTGATGAACATGTGGTTGAGAATTTATTTTACACTTTTAAAGGGCATGACACATGAAAACAACTACAACTAGCTAATGACTCTTCTCTAGTATTTCTCATTCGTCCTACTCACGGCTTAATGAGTGGGAAAGTAGCATCAAGGACCAAAGGATTACCTCTATAAATGTTCAGAAAAATACTTGAATGAAATAGATCTGTAAATCTAGTCAAATAAGTTGGATAATTATGAAGAATGGGAAATTTAAAAACGAATTATATGCCATTCCTCTGATGTTGATTTTGCACGTTAACATGTCGACATTAAGAAGTACAATAAAAGCAGCAAAGATAGATTTGTTTAGTATTCTGCTGAATGGATATTATCTACAGTCTGACAACTGCAAGTGAAAATCTGTTGCAACATAAACTTTACTGAAATTTGTCAACTGCATAGAAAATGGATGCCAATATCTATTAGATTAAGTACTCAGCAAAAAAAACAACTAGTTTAGTTTAGAGATAAAGCATAGAAACAGGACCTTTGGCCCACTGAGTCCACGCCAACCATGGGATTCAAGGGGAGATAGTTGAATGGATAGAAAATTAGCTTCATGGAAGGAAGCAGAGGTTGATGGTGGAATGTTCCTTTTCAGACTGGAGGCCTGTGATTAGTGGTGTGCCTCAGGATTCAGTGCTCTTTGTCATCTATATCAATGACCTGGATAATAATGTACATGGCATGGTGGGCAAATGACACAAAAGTAGTTGGTTTTGTAGATAGTGAAGATGGTTTTCAAAAGTTGCAGCAGGATCTTGGTCATTGGCCAGGTGGGTTGGGGAATGGTTGATGAAATGTAATACAGAGAAATGTGAGGTGTAGCATTTTGGGAGCACTAACACGGACAGAACCTACACAGTGAAAGGCCGGGCTCTGGAGCTGTTGTTGCACAGAGGGATCTGGGAGTTCAGGTACGTAGTTCGTTGAAAGTGGCATCACAAGGAGATAAGGTGGTCATAAAGGCTTTTTTCACATTGGCCTTCTTCAGTCAGAGCATTGAGTATAGAAAGTGTAGGGAGGAACTGCAGATGTTGGTTTAAACCGAAGATAGACACAAAAATGGAGTAACTCTGCAGGACAGGCAGCATCTCTGGAGAGAAGGACTGAGCACCTTCTTTAGATTGGTCAGTCTGAACAGTCTGAAGAAGGGTCTTGATCTGAAAAGTCACCCATTCCTTCACTCCAGAGATGTTGCTTGTCCTGATGAGTTACTCCAGCTTTTTGTCTATCATTGAGTAGAGAAGTTGGGAGGGTATGTTACATTTGTATAAGACCGCATTTAGAGTAGTGTGTTCAGTTTTGGGCACCATGTTATAGGAAGGCTGTTGTCAAGCTGGAAAAGGTGCAGAGAAGATTTACAGTACGTTGCCAGGACTTGAGGGCCTGAGCTATTGGGATAGGATGAGGGGTGATCTAAGAGATATGTAAAAAATCATGAGAGGAATAGATCGGGTAAACTCACAGTCTCTTGCCCAGAGTAGAGGAATTGAGAACCAGAGGACATAGGTTTAAGGTGAGGGGGAAAGGTTTAATAGGAACCCGAGGGGTAACTTTTTCACGCAAAGGGGAGAAGGTGTAGGAAGGAGTTGCCGGAAGAGGCAGTTGAGGTAGGTACTATCGCAACATTTAAGAAACATTTACACAGGTACATGGATAAGACATGGTTATAGGGATATAGGCCAAATGCAATCAGGTGGAATAGTATCGATAGGACATGATGGCCGGTGTGGGCAAGTTGGGCCGAAGGGCCTGTTTCCACGTTGTAAGACTCTATGACTTTTGAACGTGTACAGTGCTAAATATGGTAAGCAAAATTTGAAAAACAATGTTCTTGTAAATTATTGGTACAAGTTCAAATTGAAGAGCAATATAATTTTCTTTTGGGAGGAATTATGACTTTGAAGTGAAAAAATGTGGAAAAAAAGCTTTCAAGTTATAAGGCTGCTTATCATATCCTGTCAGCACCATTCCATGATATGTCAGTGCCGGGAACACAGCCTGTGGGACCAATTAGTAGCTGCAAGAACACCGCTGTTGGAGTTGTGCACCAGAGACTGAATTACTGACCAAGCAGCAGAAAAAATGAATGTACCAGATGAACTGTTTTACTTTATCTATTCTGAAGGACAGTGATTATTAGCTAAAACAGGTTGAACAGATAGACAAGTAAATGGGGAAAGGACATTTCACTGGACTGTAAAAGCTGAATTTTATATCTTGAAATTATTAGAATTTGAGCTAATTTGATTCTCCTTCAATTAACAGTTGTTTGAAATCAATGGTGAAGAATGGTCAGGTGAGATTTGCAACCTCAAACGTTGTCCTTGTATTGCAACCCCTGATCTTTGTTGAAGTTTCATCGCATGGCACAGATCACATTAGCATCTGCATTTGTAAAGTTATTTTATTAATAACTGAGTCGTTTATGGTTTTGGACCTGAGCAATCACGTGAGAAGGAAATCATCAAGAGCAGTGGAAAGAGAAACTGATGATGGAAAGGGAGGAAGCCAAAGAGGCAAATGGGATTCCCAGTGTCGAAACTGCAAGAAGGGAGGACTTTGATTGAAACAATAAATATACTAACTTACTGAATTTTCAACATTAGCTATTTGTAATATTTGTGCCACCTAGGTTCCACCAACACGTTGGCTCAGAAGCTGCTGAAGCAGACTGCATTCTTGAGAAAGCAGTGGAACTTGAAGTTCTCATATCGCTCCAAATTGCTGTAAATTTGAACCAATGACTAATGAGGTTAAGCAGGCATCTGGGAATCTTAAGATTTTAACCCAAAAGGTTAAGTTGTTTTCTCTTTCCACCGATGCTGTCTGACATGCTGAGTGTTTCCAACAATGTGCAGGAAAGAACTGCAGATGTTGGTTTAAATCGAAGGTAGACACAAAATGCCTGAGTAACTCAGCGGGACAGGCAGCATCTCTGGAGAGAAGGAATGGGTGACGTTTCGGGTCGAGACCCTTCTTCAGACTGATGTCTCTGTCTCTGTCCCGCCCACTCCCCTGACATCAGTGGGATTGGGTGCAATCCTGATCTCGGGTGCTGTCTGTGTGGAGTTTGCATGTTCTTCCTGTGACCAAGAGTAAATTTACTCCTGGAGCTTCAGTTTCCTCTAACATCCTAAAGGCATGCGGGTTTGTAGTTTAATTAGCCTTTGTAAAAACTGTCCATAGTATGTAGAAAATGGATAAGAAAATGGGATAATATAGAACTAGCATGAATGGGTGATCAGTGGTCGGCGTACACTTGGTGGGCAGAAGAACGTGTTTCCATGTTGTGTCTCTAAACTAAAATCAGGGGATTTAGTTTAGTTTACCAACTAGAGGACAGGCCATCTTAGACTGGGTATTGTGTAATGAGGAAGGATTAGTTAGCGATCTTGTTGTGCAAAGCCCCTTGGGCAACAGTGACCATAATATGGTGGAATTCAAGGAAAAGGCATATTAATTGGCAGCAAACCGGAGGATTGGGAGAAAATTAGAATTCAACAGAGAAGGACAAAGGGGTTAATTAAGAGCGGGAAAAAGAGTATGAAACAAAATTTGCGGGGAATATAAAAACTGACTCTAAAAGCTTCTTTAGATATGTGAAAAGGAAAAGATAGAGAAGACAAATGTAGGTCCCTTGCAATCAGAGACAGGTGAATTTATGATGGGAAACAAAGAAATGGCAGAACAGTTAAATGAGTACTTTGGTTCTGTCTTCACGAAGGAAGACACAAACAATCTCCGATAAATACTAGGGGACCGAGGATCTTGTGGGAGGGAGGAACTGAAGGGAATCCACATTAATCAGGAAATGGTGTTAGATAAACTGTTGGGATTGAAGGCAGATAAATCCACAGGGCCTGATGGTCTGCATCCCAGAGTACTCAAGGAGGTGGCCCTAGAAATCATGGATGTATTGGCGATCATATTCCAATCTTTTCTCGACTCTGGATCAGTTCCTGTGTACTGGGGGGTAGCCAATGTAACTCCACCTTTTAAGAAAGGACGAAGAGAGAAAATGGGGAATTATAGACCAGTTAGCCTAACATCAGTAGTGGGAAAGATGCTTGAGTCGATTGTTAAAGCTGTTATAGCAGCGCATTTGAAAAGCAGTGTCAGGATCAGTCAAAGTCAGCATGGATTTATGGCGGGGATAGCATGTTTGACTAATCTTCTGGAATTTTTTGAGGATGTAACAAGTAGAATGGATAAGGGAATGTCAGTGTATGTGGTATATCTGGGCTTTCAAAAAGCCTTTGACAAGGTCCCACACAAGAGATTAGTGTGCAAAATTAGAGCACATGGTATTGGGGGTAGAGTATTGACATGTATAGTGAACTGGTTGTCAGACAGGAAGCAAAGAGTAGGAATTAACGGATCCTTTTCAGAATGGCAGGCAGTGACTAGTGGGATGCCGCAAGGCTCAGTGCTGGGACCCCAGTTATTTACAATATATATTAACGATTTAGATGAGGGCATTAAATGTCACATCTCCTAGTTTGCGGATGACACAAAGCTGGGAGGCAGTGTGAGCTGCGATGAGGATGCTATGAGGCTGCAGGGTGACTTGGATAGGTTGGGTGAGTGGGCAGATGCAGCACAATGTGGATAAATGTAAGGTTATCCACTTTGGTGGCAAGAACAGGAAGGCAGATTATTATCTGAATGGTGTCAGATTAGGAAAAGGGGAGGTGCAACGAGACCTGGGTGTGCTTGTACATCATTCACTGAAAGTAAGCATGCAGGTATAGCAAGCAGTGAAGAAAGCTAATAGCATGTTGGTCTTCATTGCGAGAGGATTTGAGTTTAGGAGCAAGGAGGTCCTACTGCTGTTGTACAGGGCTCTGGTGAGACCGCACCTGGAGTATTGTGTGCAATTTTGGTCTCCTAATTTGAGGAAGGACATTATTGCTATTGAGGGAGTGCAGCGTAGGTTCACCAGGTTAATTCCCTGGATGGCGGGACTGACATATGATGAAAGAATGGTTCGACTGGGCTTGTATTCACTGGAATTTAGAAGAATGAGAGGGGATCTTATAGAAACATATAAAATTCTTAAAGGATTGGACAGGCTAGATACAGGAAAAATGATCCCGATGTTGGGGGAGTCCAGAACCAGGGGTCACAGTTTGAGAATCAGGGGTAGGCCATTTAGGAATGAGATGAGGAAAAACATTTTCACCCAGAGAGTTGTGAATCTGTGGAATTCTCCGCCACAGAAGGCAGTGGAGGCCAATTCACTGGATGTTTTCAAAAGAGAGTTAGATTTAACTCTTAGGGCTAAAGGAATCAAGGGATATGGGGACAAAGCAGGAACGGGGTACTGATATTAGATGATCAGCCATGATCATATTGAATAGCGGTGCTAGCTCAAAGGGCTGAATGGCCTACTCATGCAGAAAACTGGTGCAACAGGAGAAAAACCACAGGGAGAATGTAAAAAACTCCATACAGACAGCATCCATAATCAGGATCGAACCCAGGTCTCTGGCGCTGTAAGGTAGCAACTCTTCTGCTCCGCCACTGTGCCGCCCAATTGTAAAGGAAGGTGACCCTTTTAGGATAAAAGTGAAAGTGACTTGTAATCCTTAGTACGGAGGCAAATACTTTGTAGCTATGGGCCGCTTGGGGAAAAGGTCATGCTTAAATATTCTTTAAGCCATGTCATGTGAATGGTCTCTGGAAAGATAAATACACACCATCTCCTTTCCCATAGAAGCACAGCTGCTGAGAGAGGACCACCTACATTAATGTCTATAGAAATCTTGTCTTCCTCTAAATGATACATCAATATTGACAGGCGCAGAGAAATACCCACACTGAGCTGTCCTTGTGCTTCATGAGGCCAGCTGAAGGCAGCAAGAAAGGTAGGTTTAGAAATGCTATTGCATAATGCAGTGTTTTTATGTGCTATGTGGTCGATTTTTAATCTGAAAATGACATGCTGAAAACAATTTACAACTCTGTGTATTAGAACTCTCTTTGGGAAGTTTACCTACTTAATTACAACTGTAACATCAGGTCCATGCTAGTTCCCAGCAAACCTAATTCCATCACTTTCGTACACACTTTTCTTACTTCCTTCTTGTCCGGCAATTTATTCTCTCTCACATGCCATTCAACACCTTTTTGATTTTTTACCTAGAACAGGGTTAATTTACAATAGGCCAAAACATCTCTGTGTTTTGTTTCGTTTAGTTTAGATATACAGCGCGGAAACAGGCCCTTCGGTCCAACGAATCTGCACTGACCAGCACTGATCTGCACACTAATCTATACACACTAGGGACAATTAACATTTATACAAAACCAATTGACCTACAAACCTGTACGTCTTTGGAGTGTGGGGGAAAACGAAGATCTCGGAGAAAACCCACACTGGTCACGGTGAGAACGTACAAACACCATACAGACAAGCACTGTGATGTGGGAGGAAACTGGTGTACCCAGGAGAAACCCACACAGTCACAGGAAAAATCTTCATGCAGATGGAACCCAAGATAAGTATTGAACGAGTTACTGGAAATAGTAACTCGTTCCAGTATTCGAGATACTGGAATACTGTAACCAGTAATACTGTATTCTGAGATTCTGAGATAGCAGCATTAACTGTTACACCACCATGCCACTCAGTTACATTGTGAAATCTTTGTATATGTGACATGTTTAACATCTTGGGTGCTGGAGCTACAGTGTGAAGTCATGGAGGCATAGAGTGATACAGTGTGGAAATAGGCCCTTTGGCGCAACTTGTCTACATCGGCCAATATGTCCCAGCTACACAAGTCTCACTTGCCCATGTTTCGTCCATATCCCTCCAAACCTGTCCTATCCATGTACCTGTCTAACTGTTTCTTAAATGTGGGGATAGTCCCTGCCTCAACTACCTCCTCTGGCAGCTTGTTCTATACACCCACAACCCTTTGTGTGAAAAAGTTACTCCTCAGATTCCTATTAAATCTTTTCCGCTTCATGATTTTACAGTGCCCTCCATACTGTTTGCGACAAAGACCCACCATTTATTTATTTGCCTCTGCACTCTGAAATTTGAGACTTGTAATAGAAAAAAATCACGTGGTTAAAGTGCACATTGTCAGATTTTATTAAAGGGTATTTTTATACATTTTGGTTTCACCATGTAGAAATTACAGCTGTGTTTATACATAGTCCCCCCATTTCAGGGCACCATAATGTCTGGGACACATGGCTTCACATGTGTTTTGTACTTGCTCAGGTGTGTTTAATTGCCTCCTTCATGCAGTTATAAGAGAGCTCTGAGCAGCTAATCTTTCCTCCAGTCTTTCCATCACCTTTGGAAACTTTTATTGCTCTTTATCAACATGAGGACCAAAGTTGTGCCAATGAAAGTCAAAGAAGCCATTATGAGACTGAGAAACAAGAATAAAACTGTTAGAGACATCAGCCAAACCTTAGGCTTGCCAAAATCAACTGTTTAAAACATCATTAAGAAGAGAGCACTGGTGAGCTTACTAATCGCCAAGAGACTGGCAGGCCAAAGAAGACCTCCACAGCTGAAGACAGATAGATTCTCTCTATAATAAAGAAAAATTCCCAAACACCTGTCCGACAGATCAGAAACACTCTTCAGGAGTCAGGTGTGGGTTTGTCAATGACCATTGTCTGCAGAAGACTTCATGAACAGAAATACAGAGGCTACATTGGAAGATGCAAGCCACTGGTTAGCCACTGAAATAGGAAGGCCAGGTTACAATTTGCCAAGAAGTACTTAAAAGAGCAACCACAGTTCTGGAAAAAGGTCTTGTAGACAGATGAGACGAAGATGAACTTATATCAGAGTGATGGCAAGAGCAAAGTATGGAGGAGAGAAGGAACTGGCCAAGATCCAAAGCATACCACCGCATCTGTAAAACACGGTGGTAGAGGTGTTATGGCCTGGGCATGTATGGCTGCTGAATGTACTGGCTCACTTATCTTCATTGAAGATACAACTGCTGACGGTAGCAGCATAATGAATTTTGAAGTGCATAGACACATCCTATCTGCTCAAGTTCAAACAAATGCCTTAAAACTCATTGGCCATTCTACAGGAAGACAATAATCCCAAACATACTGCTAAAGCAACAAAGGAGTTTTTCAAAGCTAAAAAATGGTCAATTCTTGAGTGGCCAAGTCAATCACCCGATCTGAACACAATTGAGCATGACGTTTATATGCTGAAGAGAAAACTGAAGGGGACTAGCCCCAAAACAAGCATAAGCTAAAGATGGCTGCAAATGGCAGAGCATCACCAGAGAAGATACCCAGTAACTGGTGATGTCCCTGAATCGCAGATTTCAAGCAGTCACTGCAAGCAAAGGATATGCAATAAAATATTAAACATGACTATTTACTTTCATTTCCATGACATTGCTGTGTCCCAAACATTATGGTGCCCTGAAATGGGGGGACTATGTATAAACACTGCTGTAATTTCTACATGGTGAAAACAAAATGTATAAAAATATCCTTTATTAAAATCTGACAATGTGCACTTTAACCACATGTGATTTTTTTCTATTACAAATCTCAAATTGTGGAGTACAGAGGCAAATAAATAAATGATGGGTCTTTGTCCCAAACATTATGGAGGGCACTGTATATATATATATTCCTCTCATGATTTTATACACCCCTCATCCTCCTGCACTGCAAGGAATAGAGTCCCAGACGAATCAACCTCTCCCTAGAGCTCACACCCTCTGGCCCTGGCAAAATCCTCATAAATGTTGTCTGTACCCATTCCAGCTTGACAACATCTTTTCTATAAGAAAATAACTGCAGATGCTGGTACAAATCGATTTATTCACAAAATGCTGGAGTAACTCAGCAGGTTAGGCAGCATCTCGGGAGAGAAGGAATGGGTGACGTTTCGGGTCGAGACCCTTCTTCAATCATTAAGATTCTGAAGAAGGGTCTCGACCCGAAACGTCACCCATTCCTTCTCTCCCGAGATGCTGCCTGACCTGCTGAGTTACTCCAGCATTTTGTGAATAAAACATCTTTTCTATAATATGGTGCCCAGAACTGAACACAACACTCTAAATGCGGCCTCAACAACGTCTTATACAACTGCAACATGACTTCCAAACTCCTAACTGTAGTTATAGAGATAGACAGCATGGAAACAGCAACTGAGTCCGTGTCAACCTATAGCCTAATTTTTACCCTAACTCTACACTAACCCATTTTATTCTGCTCGCTTTCCCTGTAATGTTAATCACTGTAAATGTATGTTTGACATAAATGTTGCAAATTTATCTCAAAGCAGCCCCACAAATTGAAGCGGAAGTCCACAAACACTCCCATTTGATGGTCATGTGACAGAGAATACGTTGCGGAGCTACAGAGGCAAAAGGACTCAAGGAGTTGGAGTAACAGCAGGTCAGGCAGCATCTGTGGAGACATGGATCAATGACCTTTCAGGTTGGGACCTTTATTCAGACAATAGGACTGATGGGATTGCTTTACCGGGAGCTGGTATTAATCTGATGGGTCAAATGTCCTCCTTCAGTGTTGCAATCAATCATTAAGATTCCCAAAGTGAACTCTACATGCATTGAGTTGAGAATTGTTTTCAACATTTTCATTTTCAAATCAAAACAAATCTGTCACATACTACATAACAACATTGCACTATTTGACTAAATTTCGAAACCTAACCTTTTAGTTGCCTTCAACTGACCGACAAGGTGCAGGTACAGTTCAGTACAGGCATTTCAGTGAGCCTGTTGAGTTTGCAGCTAATACATTCTCTGGGAAGAGGGAATAGGAATTATTGTTTGAGATCAATAATCATTCAACAGAATCCACTCCTGCATTGGTGCAGCACCCTCTACTCCCCCTCCCCCTCCCCTCCCCTCCCCCTCCCCTCCCCCCCTCCCTCCTCACCCTCCTTCCCCCCTCCCTACCCTCCACCCCCTTCCTCCCCCACCTCCCTCCCCCCTCTGCCCCCTTCTCCTCCCCCTCCTTCCCCCCTCCCCTCCCCCCTCCCCGCTCCATCCCCTCCCTCCCCCTCCGCCCTCCCTCCTCCCTCCCTCCAACCCCCCCTCCCCTTCCCCTCCCCGCCTTCCCCTCCCCCCTTCCCCTCCCCCTTCCCCTTCCCCTCCCCCCTCCCCCCACTCCATCCCCCTCAACCCCCCTTATCCTCCCTTCCCCCCCTCCTCTCCCCCCACCCCACTCTCTCCCTCCCCCCTCCATCCCTAGGAGATAGATTTAAACTTTAAATGTGAATAACAAAAAATATAACACCGATTTCAATGAAATTTCATCCATTAGCTCCAAAGGGACGTTGGTGAGTAAGGTGGGCCTAAAATTGTCACGCTATCATGTACCGTTTTGGTATTAGTTCAGGAACAAACAAACAACCAAACAAGAGTTTTAGTATATAGATTACAGATGCCGTAAATCTAAGAGTGGTATGACATGGTATAAATGAGGAAATGAGAGATGCATATAACAAGGATAGCACAATGATCTTAAGAGTATTTAATGCAGGCCGACCAATACAGGGCAAACCAATTTAACAGTAATAGTGTGGTGGCCACATTCGTACAGTATGTAAAAGGTGTTATTCTATATCAATGCATTGAGGAACCCCGGATAAATTGACATGCACCATAAGATTTTGGAGGAAATAGAGGTGATTGTAGAGGCACTGGTTGCCATCTACCAAATTTCCATTTTTTTACAGTGATCACCTCGTATTGGAAGAGAGCGGGCAGACCAAAGAGAAAAGAGAATGGCACTTCGGTTAGTAGGAAAAATGCCAAAAATTGTTTTAATTAAGGACTCGCAGGCAACTTGCTTTCCGTTCTTCACCGAAACTACCTGACCTGCAGAGTATTTTCAATAATTTCTGTTTGAGTTCAGATTTCCAGTAAATGCTGTATCTCACAGTTATAGTATCATTTTGTTTTCACTCTGCTTCTCTACTTTCATTCATCTATTTTCATCACTTTCAGAGAGATCAGCTGCAACTAACAGCCCTTCACCACCCTCCTCAACTGGCACCACTGTCACATCTGGCATTCAATCCCTCTTGGTCTGTAGAAACAAAGAGCTGGAGATGCTGGTTTATACCAAAGATAGACACAAAGTGCTGGAGTAGATTTCAAGAGAGAGTTAGATTTAGCTCTTAGGGCTCAAGGAATCAAGGGATATGGGGAAAAAGCAGGAACGGGGTACTGAGTTTAGATGATCAGCCATGATCATATTGAATGGCGGTGCTGGCTCGAAGGACCAAATGGCCTACTCCTGCACTTATTTTTCTATGTTTCTATGAGTAACTCAGTGGGTCAGGCTGCACCTCAGGAGGAAAAGAAGAGGTGATGTTTCGGGTCAGGACCCTTCTTCAGACCCAAAACATCACCTATCCTTTTCCTCTAGAGGTGCTGCTTGACCCACTGAGTTACTCCAGCACTTTGTGTCTATCCTCTTGTTCTATACCATGTTACAGACATTCATTCTGTTTACTCCAACCTTTCTCCTTCTTTGCAACTTCAAACATTTTTGATTTCTCATGCTGATGAAAGATCATTAATCTGAAACATCAACTCTTTCTCTCTCAACAGATTCCACCTGACCTGCTCAATAGTCTTTGCTTTTCCCGTTTTATTTCAGTTTTCCAAAGACTCCTTCTTCTTCATCACACCATACTTTCCGATCTCTTTTTGCTCCTTTTTCATTAGGACCAACAGACTATTTAGCTAATAGACGTTCACGTATATAGTTGTATTGGCAACAATTTAATAATCATTCTTTGCTTAATACAAAGTAATGCAGAAACTAATGCATTTTATGCACTGCATGATTGACTTGTATCAGAATGTCCCGCCTGAAACTTTATCATCATCAATGCGAAATTATTATTCTCAATCAATTAGTTAATTAATTAATTAATACTTAATTAATGACAAATTATTATTAATGAGAAATAAGAATTCTGCTCACATGAGGCACCAATGCAAGAGGGTTGCATGTTGTGAGGATGCAATGTTAAATTATGTACAGCACATTTAGTATGACCACTTGAACATGCTACGTAAGCACACATATTGAAGATACCATGTGGTCTTCAACTACTTAATATAGTGGCTTCCTAGAGAATGGTGGTTAGACAAATTTTCTACCATGGGAGTAGATGTTAGATTGTACTTGTCTCATGTTTCCTGAAATTGGGAGTGGTTGCTTTGCATGAGTCTGCTCACAGCTCACAATTCATGATGCTTATGTGCTAAAAACCATGTACACAAGTAAATTGATCCCTTGTATTTTGCCTTGTGCAGTCAGAATTTAGCATGTGTTTCCAAATGCTACACAATTCATTGCAACATTTTTACATCAAAGAATAAAAGAAAATGTATTGCCACTAGCAAAGAGAGTAAATTGAGATAGATTATAAACACAATTTAAGAAATCTATATATATATTTTCATTTCTTCACATAGCCATTTGTACAGAAAAAATGTTTTATATCAATCATTATCATTAAGTACAAAGCAATCAAATATATCATTCCTGTTTCCTCTTATTCAATCTTGGGCTGTCTGATCTTTGACTTTAAAGGGAGAAGTTTCCTTTAATTAGTCATAAATCACCTTCTAAAGATTACCATCAAAGAGAAGCAATAAAGCTATTTGCTTTACCCCTGCAATTCAATACAGACACAATTATAATTACGAGTATTTTGTTACCAGATCATCCATTTATTTTAAGCCGTGTCAAACGTAACCCTGCATGTTTTATATTTTGCAGACTCAAGGCAGGTTATTTAACTTACTAATATCATAGATAAATGATCATCAAAAATAAAACTCTAATAGCAAGAAGATTTATTAAATTTTAAATTGAAATACCATTGATTCATGAAAAGGATATAATTCTCTCAATGTTTGGCCATTTAAAATGAAACATTAACTGGTATATTTGGCAATTTGTGAGATCAACACATTTTAACCAGTTTTTGGACTACAATATTTTTAGGAAACTAATTATTACAATATTAATGGCATTTGCGATTTTAGGAAACAGGAAAATTGATCAATTGCCGAGTTAATTAATAAATTATGTCTTTGTTTTCCTCGTATCTGTGAAATATGTTAGAACATTCTTTTCATTATCAAATGGGATTGCAGATTGTTTTAATATAAAAACAGAAGCGATGAAATTAGGTTCAAAGCGAGGTTCGGTTTGCTATTTGGAATATGCCTGACTGCCGTCAAAGATAAGAAATATGGTGTAGAACTAATGATAGAGAATAAAATTATCATTGCTTTCGAGAACAAATTGCTGAGATGTAATGAAAATGGAGTTGCACGGTCAATTTAAAAGTAAATGTTTCGCGGTTGAAAGGTCATCAATAGATTTAAGAAGCCAATTGCTATTTGAGATTGCAATGAATTATGGACAACCACTAAAGCTTGCCTGATTACCACAGGAAACTGAAGAAGAATTAGTTATGTTTTTTCTCAATAATATATTTTCTCCAAAGAAATAGTGTGGCAAGCAATAGATGCTAAAGTCTGCATCACCCCTTATGATTGTGGACCTGACATGGTGGAAACATTGTGACAATATCAGGTGTTTACAGGTAGTGAATAGAAAACACTATTTAATCCCGTCATTAAGGAGGATTTAATCTAGACTATAGTTCATGATTTTCAAATTCAGTTAAGATATTTTATAGGATCTTTATGGAAACAGGAATTGTAAATATTGTAAATATCATTTGTGCACAGTTTGAATAGAAAGGTGTATAAAGTGACCATATCTAACTTTCCTATATCCTTCCTTTGTCCCACCCCCGACATCAGTCTGAAGAAGGGTCTCGACCCGAAACGTCACCCATTCCTCCTCTCCCGAGATGCTGCCTGACCTGCTGAGTTACTCCAGCATTTTGTGAATAAATCAATTTGTACCAGCATCTGCAGTTATTTTCTTATATTTCTGAATGTCAGAACACCTGGATTAGGGGTCTCGGGTTCAATGAAGAAACCATGTTTGTTGGTTTGAAGCATCATTCAGTGAATCTAAATGTTCTGCAGATGGCTATTAAATCTATCATGTCCATAGCCTTCTGTATTGGCTCCTGTGTGCCTGTATCTAATTTTGCTGATATTAGCTAGCTGCAATGTTAAAATTGGATTTTTGACATCCATCCTAACTGATGTGACTTCACTGAAGCATTTATAACACTGACCAAAGCTACCATCAGGACATCAGAATCATTTTCAGATCTGGAGCTCATATAAATGCCATGAGGAAGACAGAATTCCCAAAAAGGAGCTTTGCCAGTTGTGGAAAGGTGAGAGGTCAAATTGGTCCTGAACTGAAGCAGCCAGCTGCTTGGGCTGGGATGTGGGTTGGTGGGACCAGTGGCAGTTGTGGAAGGGTGAGAGGTCACATCAAGAGTCAAAGATGAATAGAGTTTCATTGTCATATGTCTTGAAACAGAACACTGAAATTCCTACTTGCAGCACCGCAGCAGAAATGTAAACTTAGTACTCTGTAGACACCAGAATAAACAACAAAATTAAGTAATCAATAGAAAAAGACAAATAAACGATATAGTGCAAAGACAAAAATAACGCCCCCATGTCCCGAGTGCAATCAAGGCAGTTTGTAGTTCGGGGTTTAGTTGGAGTTCGTAGCATTCAATAGCCTGATAGTTGTTGGGAAGAAGCTGCTCCTGAACTTGGACTTTGCAGTTTACAGGCTCCTATACCTTCTTCCTGAAGGCAGAAATGAAAGTGTGGTCAGGGTGGTGCGAGTCCCTGATGATGCGTGGTGCTTTTTTGAGGCAGCACCTTCTATAGATCCCTTCGATGGTGGGGAGGTCAGTACCCATAATAGACTGGGCAGTGTTCACCACATTTTGCAATCTTCTTTGTTCCTGGGCATTCGAGTTGCTGAGTTCCAGGCCACGAGTCAATCGGTCAACATATGCTCTACTGTATACCTGCAGAAGTTTATGAGGTCCTTGGTTTTAATGATGGGTTGTTGTTCTGGCACCGTTCCGTCAGACGAGTGATGTCTTTCCTATACTCTCACTCATTATCATCCGTAAGTTGTACGATAACGGTGGTGTCATCAGCGAATTTAAAGTTGGAGTTGGAACTGTGTCCACCCCTACAGTCATGGGCATAGAGTGGGTAGAGCAGGGGGCTGAGCACACAGCTTTGAGGTGCTCCTGTGCTGGTGGCTATTGAAGAGGAAGTATTGCTGCCAATTCATACTGAATGTGTTCTGTTGATGAGGAAGCTGAGGATCCAGTTGCAGAGAGATGCACAGAGACCCAGTTCCATGAGCTTTGTAACCAGTTTGGAGGGGATGATAGTGTTGAACTCCGATCTGTAGTCTTGAACAACAGCCATATGTGTTTTTATTGTCCAAGTGGTCCCGTGCAGAGTGAAGAGCCAGCAAGACCACATCCTTCATTGATCTATTGTGGTGGTGGGCTAATTATAGAGGGTCCTAGGTTCTTGTAGGAGTAGGATTTGACATGCGCCATAACCAACCTCTTGAATCATTTGAACATCATGGACATTAGTGCCACCGGTAGTCAATGAGGCACGTCACCTTACTCTTCTTGGGCACCAGTATTATTGATGCCCCTTTAAAGCAGGTGGGAACCTCAGACCTCAGTAATGAGAGGTTGAAGATGTCTGCAAAAACTCTAGCCAGTTGGTCTGCACAGGTTTAGAGAATGTGACCAGGTACACCATCAGGTCCAGCCACTTTCCGAGGGTTCACCCACCTGAAGGATTGCTCCTGAACTGAAGCAGTTTGAGCTGGGATGTGGACTGGTGGGACTAGCGTCAGTGGCTTCCAGCTGGCTGCCATGACTTTGCAGAGTTTGAATTGTGGAGAGGTGACAGGAAAATGATTGAATACTTCATGTATTTCCCTTGAGAAATGGGAAACTTCTCTGGAGATCATACTCTCAAATTGCGAAAATGTTGAACAATGGATGTGGAGAGGAAAAAGGATCCAAAAAATGTTCCAAAATATTACTAACATATCAAACAGGAAAATAATTGTACATTTCTCTCTAGATTTATTTGTATATATAACGCATTACCATCGGAAATGGCTGAGGCTCTGTTGTTTTCAAAAGGAAACTGACAATCATGTGAGAGAAAAGATTATAGATACATGCTGAAAGGGAGAGATAATGTGGTCGAAGTGGAAGGCGATTTATTTGAATTATAAGCCTCAGTTGGATAGGCTGGTTCTATATAATTCCCTGCATAATGGATGTCACTGCAGAAACCCTGCACTGTTTATATCTTGGAGAACAGGCTGTGGTTGCACTGCAGATTTAGGCTGTGATGGTGGTACTTACATAATTGGATTTGAGGTCCAGAGAACTAAACACAACAACTCAGGGATATGAGTTTACATTTACCACAATGGCTGTTGAAGGACTTCAGTTAAAAATCTTGAATTTGGAAAGCAACAACTTGGCTACGTAATGACAACAGCCAAAAATACTAGATTCTTTTAAAAATCCAACTGTTTCTCAAATTCCATTTGGAGGAAATTGATCATCTTATCTGATCCGTCCTCTGAGAGTGCAGCCCTGCCCCATAGGGTTGACCCCTAAATGGACTAGCAAGCCATTCAGTTTAAGGCCAGGGATGGGCAAAAAAATGAATTAACAGATATTGAAAACAGGAACAGAGCTATCTTGTCATAATTTCCATGTTAATTTTCATGCGATACATTAATTTGGGAATCATTGTAACATGACAAAGATCTCATTAAATCTCCTAAAATTATTGCAGAACATATATCCTGTATCGTAAGTTTGAGTTTATGTAACATAGTAATAAGGGTGCAAATTATTGTACAAATATTAATTTCATTATTAGTAGAATTCATTGTACTATTTAGAATATGATTCTAAAGTACTGAGACAAACTCAAAATAGTTTCAAACTCATTTATTGGTAGAAATATGAACCGCTAAGTACAACGCAAATCCTTTAAGGGACAGAGAGCAAACAATATACATTAATAGGAACCAACTGTAAATTATGGAGCCTGGCATATGTATTTGCAAGATTCTTTTTTCACAATGTTTCTGTGCTGCTATTTGGAGAGGTATATATTTCAATAAAAACATGGTGGAATTAATTTCCCTTTAATGTTCACAGCTGTATTCAGATTTCTGTTTGCCTGGCATTAGTTCATTTACTGGCTACACTTCTTCACAAGTTGTTCTTTGGGCTTAGATACTGTCTTCTTCTTGATGGTTTTCTTAAGATTTATTTCCTATATACACAGTTCTGGTCTAGCCTTTATAATTGGCAAGAAATTATTCAGCTGCTGTCACTTTCCATTCATGCCTGTCTTGGTTTAAAGATTCAGCACAGAAATGGGCCACTGTGGGCCGTCGAGTCCATGCCAACCATCGATCACGCATTCACATTATTTCAATGTTTTCCCACTTTTGCATTAACTCCCTACATACTAGGAGAGATTTACAGAGGCCAACTAACCTACAGACCTGCATGAGTTTGGGATGTGGGAGAAAGCCGGAGTTACCACAAGAAATCCACGCAGTACTATGGATAATGTGCAAACTCCACTCAGACAGCACCCAACGTTAGGATTGAACCTAGGTCTCTAGCGCTGTGAGACAGCAGCTCTACCAGCTGTGCCACTCTGCCACATAGGGCCAGTGGAATCTTCCTGGAAACTACTGAACTCAAATCCCAATTCAGATCCAATTCCCATTCAGTAACATTGGCCTAATGTTATTTTTCTGGTCAACCGGGTTATTTTCCTATATAACGTCTCTCAAGTACCATTTAATTAGAATTAGAATTGGTTAATCAGTGCTTGTTAAATTTCAGTACTGGAAAAGGTTGAAAACAGTCAGCGATAACTCCAAATGATTAATGTCCTAAACTTACGCCCAGTCTCTTTGTGGCTACCACACCAAAGAATCTCAATTACGAAGATATTAGTGGGTGCAATTGAAGAATTTAATCAATTCAATCAGGAATGCTGAATTCTAAACATAAGCTAAAACAGATATTTGTTTTCTTCAGTAATTTAGAATGGAATCTGAAAACAAAACCACAAATTCTTTGTCTGATTTAGTTATTTGACCTAACGTTGTAGAAGCATAATAGAATTTGAAAGAAATAATATTGGGATCCAAAGTTCCAAGTTTTCCACATCCAGAATTTTATTAGAGTAAATTAAGCAAGAAACGTTTGAAGTATTATGAACCATGGACAAGGTTCAGCTGATCACATTGTCATTGTTCACCGGTAAGCATGGTTGTTTTCAAAGGACTTAAGTGGAATGCTGAAGCAATCTTGTGGGCATTATTTCTACTGTTGGTTCTTATAATGTTCTAGACAACTAATTCTTCAGTTCTATTATATAGTATGTACCATCATGAAGTTCACCATCTTGTTTATGTGACTAGTTTGCAAAATCCTACACCTAGCTAAATGAAAATTTTATTTTATGGTTAAGAATAATACCATAAACTACTGTGGGAATGATAGTATTGCACAGCAAAGAAATTATCAAGAATAGCTGATTTTTTCACTTTTCTGGGAGATCTGGATGTTGGTGGTGATTTATTTATTGTCCATCCCATATGCTTTTGAGGGAAGGTGGACAATCAGTTGGTCCTGTTGAAACCGTGACCGAAATGCTGTTGAGGAGAGAGGTTCCAGATTCACATCCAACAGTGATGAAGGAATGACAACGTGATTCCAAGTAAGGATCATGTGAGACTTGGAAGAGGACCCGTCGATGTGGTATTTTCATGTGCCTAGAGCCACTGTTCTTCAAGATGGTAGAACTTGTGGCTTGGGAGATACTATCAGGGAATCCTAGGTAAGTAAAGGCATTGCATTCTTTGGATAGTGCACAATCAAGCCGTTGCACATTAGTGGTAGAGAAAATAGAGTCAGAGAGTCATGGAGTCTTACAATGTGGAAACAGGCCCTTTGGCCCAACTTGCCACACCGGCCAACATGTCCCATCTACACTAGTCCAACCTAGCTGCATTTGGCCCATGCCCCTCTAAACCTGTCCTATCCATGTGTCTAAATGTTTCTTAAACGTCATTATAGTACCTAAAATGGATAGGATGGATGGAGTACCAACCAAGCAGTTTGCCTTGTCCCGTATGGTGTTGAGCTTCTCTAGAATTGTTAGAGCTGCACAACAGCAAGTGGAAAGCATTCCATCACATTCTTGATGTGCCTTGCAGGTATTGGAAAGGATTATGGGGTTAGGAAGTGAGCTACTTGTCCATACAAACAATGAAACTGGTATATAGATTGCGAAAGATATCTCATTGTCTCATTCTTACAGATAATATGGCAGACTTCTTTACAACGTCGAGATACGTTCTGCCCACTTGTAGGCAAATCCACCAGAAGGGAATGGCACAGAGATATACATGCAAGATTGTGTAACTCTGGGAGGCC
Organism: Rhinoraja longicauda; assembly: GCF_053455715.1. Taxonomy (NCBI): domain Eukaryota; kingdom Metazoa; phylum Chordata; class Chondrichthyes; order Rajiformes; family Arhynchobatidae; genus Rhinoraja; species Rhinoraja longicauda. The sequence continues at coordinate 89,447,584 of NC_135953.1, forward strand.
TCAACATTAAATGCATGAGATTTCGTATCATCAGGTCAATCACATGCAAGTAAATCTCCTCCTGATTACGCCCTCAGCAAATGAAGATAAATAAGTGGTTCTCCAAGTTGAACAACACAAGGAGAAGCACTGAATGTGACAAGTAGGGCATATTGTGCTCTGGCTCAGGGACTTCAGTGTTCATCACCAAGAATGGCTTGGTAGTACCAGTAGCAATTGAACGCTGAATCTTATCTGGCATAGCAGCCAGATGAGGTTAGCAGCAGGCTATGAATGAACCAAATATGACGGCTAAAGCTTGACCTTGCCCTAACTATTGAAAAGCGTTTCTCTAGGAATCACTTCTCTAATATTTCCATCTGTCTTTGTTAAATATTTTTGTGCAGCTTAAATTATGGATAATACTACCCACAGCCAATTGCTTGTAACTTGACATAGATAGGTGCCTTGTGACTCCAATGTCTGTAGAGTTAAATATATCAAGTACTCATTCCAAATTTAAGCTGACGTAAAACTCACAATTGATTGGCAATAATGTCAGAAAAGTAATATTTGAATCTAGGTTATTGGATCAGGGCCTCGATCATTTGTAAACATCAGCGTGGGTTTTCTCCAAGATCTTCGGTTTCCTCCCACACTCCAAAGACGTATAGGTTTGTAGGTTAATTGGCTTGGTATGAATGTAATTTGTCCCTAGTGTGTGTAGGATAGTGTTAGTGTGCAGGGATCGCTGGTCGGTGTGGGCTCGCTGGGTCAAGGGCCTGTTTCCACGCTATATCTTTAATCTAAACTACACTAAACAGTTATAAACAAAACCTTTATATTTTTATTCCTAAACTATTAAGAATTGCAAGAACTTAATCTGGCTAGACCATTTTCAAACAATTTTTCATGTCTCATACTGAATCTATGTGGTTCTACCATATTAGTTAGTGTAAGTTAAAGACGTGACTGAATTAATTACATTGAAAATATTTTGATCTATTAATGCAACATACAACTCTTGTACCTCAAAACATAATATTGCATGTTATTAGGATAAAAAATGGCATGAATGGAGCAAACATTTTTGGATGCAGAAACGGGATTGATGTCTGCATTTGATTATTATTCATGGATGTACTTTTGTACTCTCAAAAGGAAATACAAAAATAACAGCCTGAATGATTTTACTATGGTTGTTCAGCTGCTATTTAATATATCATACAAACTAATAATGGCAGGTGCACATCTGCAGTATTGTCATTTGAAACTTGATTAAGTAACAAATATCAAAATTATCTATATTATTAATGGATACTGGAAGTCTATCTCCATGGCTTATGTGTTGCATTAATAATTGTGTTACAAGAATCCATCTTCTTGCCTCTCAATCTGAAAACATACAGAACAGTTCTGGCTAATCTCATCCAACTGCATTTTGTGGGTGTGGAAATAAATGCAATTTATCACTGCCATATGAGAGTTTCCAGACTCATAACAAGTTCAGTCTGGTATCAAATTAAACCCTGTTACTCCAAAATCAAGGCAATGTAAATATTTTTAGCACCATATTATTCTAGTCAGTCAACCTTGCTTTGTTGAGTGGAAACATACTGATATAATGTAAGGAAACAAAATATTAGTGGTGACAGCTTGTGAGATACCAAATCCACTTCTGTGCATCCAGTGGAGTATTACTCCTTTTATAAATCCTGTGTTGGAAAACAAAATATCTTTAAAAAAAACACAGAATTGCAGTATTCCTGTTGTCTGAAGTTCAGTGAAAGGATGTTACTCTGAAGAAGGAAACTGGCCTCAACACCTTCCTTCATGGATATAATGTGAAAAGTTCACCAAAGTGGAAAATGTTCTGCCGTCACAGTATGAAGTTATCGTAATATTTATAAATGTAATCAGACAAAGATTACTAAGATAGGCTCTTACTTCCTTGATGTGCCTAAGGAAAGAACTGGGAAAATTTGATAGTGTGAAAGGGCTGGAAGTTGAAGCATTTCCAGAGACAAAAGGTTATCTATTAATCATTTCAATTTTAATATGTCACTATACATATTGAAATTCCTGCTATGAATTTCAAGATTAATGCATTCATAACATGACATTTGTGTAAATTGGATCTGAGTGGTCTTGGGATACTGAGCACTCAGCCACAAGCAGTATGTATATCTGTTATTAAAAATTGAACCTACACATTAATATTAAATCTGATATTGAAGTAATCAGGTTGAAATGCTTTAGAGGCACACAGCTGTGGCAACTCACACACATCATTTAATAGGATATATGAAACTCATAATGTTAAAATGATGGGTGAAAATGAGATCTAAATAACAGAGCACGTCCGTTGTTATGAAAACAAGACAGCTTTTGCCAAAGTGTAGGAAAAGCTATTTTTTGACAACATTTGTATAAATTCAAATGTATATTTTGATAGAACTGTGCCTACTTCTGACAGTTAATGTTTAGATTACATTGGAACATGACTTTTGGCATTGAAGTTGTTTAGTTGCTCATCCTACTGTGTACTTTTCTGATGTTTGTTGAAGCAGCTTTCTGCTATTGCAATGTGTGCTTCTGAATCTTCTCCATATGTTATGGAACAGTTGTGTCAGCCAAGTATTTCTTAGTGCGTGAGTTTTCGTTTTTTCAGTAAATATTATAACATTTTTCATGAATAGCCCCACTTAATAAAGATTCAAAATATGTCAACAAAGAAATGTTCCTCAACAACCAAAATGGGTTGTAAAGGAAACAGAGAACAGGGATGACCATTTTCTTGCGTTTTCGATGAAAATCGTACCTAAATAGGCAATAGTGTGAATAATGTCAGCACAAAAATCGACATGAAAAATAGCTAGCCTCAGTCTTGTCTATTCCAACTGAAGCTGCAGTTGTTATTTGTAGATGCCTGATCATGTCGGAATAGCATTGGAACATTGAATCCTTGATGAACTTTTTGATGTGCATACAATCATAGGGGATGAATGATGAAATAATTTATCATGTCAAAAATTTTCATGTGTTTCAATGTAAATTCAATAATTTCCAGTCTACTCTGCAGTAACATATATGTAATTGGATGATGTTACACTCCATTTGCATAGGATTCATTTTACATCTAAATAATGGCTGGAATCAGATGAAGATTATCATGCAGGCTAATTTATGAATTAATATCTGTACAAGGAATTATAAAAATAATTAACATCAAATGGTTCGAGACTACATGTTTTCTGTGCAAGATTATCATGCGAGGTTCAATTAAAAGTAACTTTCAAAATATCTTTAGTTCTGTTTAGTTTAGTTCTGTTTAGTTTAGTTTAGTTTAGTTTAGTTTAGTTTAGAGATACAGTGTCAAAACAGACCCTTTGGCCCACCGAGTCCATGCCGACCACAATCATCTGTACACTAGTTATATCCTACACACGAGGGCAACCCCAACAAACCTGCACATCTTTGGAATGTGGGAGGAAACTGGAGTATCCGGAGTAAACTTCCAGATTCAGTTTGTTCTCAGCTGTTATCAGGCAACTGAACAGTGCTCCCATCTAGAGAGCGGTTCTGACCTCCCATCTACCTCATTGGAGACCTTCAAACCATCTTTAATCGGACTTTACCTTACACTAATCGTTCTACCCATTATACTGTATCTGTGCACTGCAGACAGCTTGATTGTCATCATATCTAGTCTTTTGCTGACTGGATAGCAACAACAAAAAGGTTTTCATGGTACCTTGGTACATGTGACAATAATAAACTAAACTAAACTAAACCCAGGCAGTCACAGGGAGAATGTACAAACTCCATACAGCCAGCACCTGAAATCAGGATTGAACCCAGGTCACTGGCGCTGTAAGGCAGCAACTCTAACGCTGTGCCACTGTGCTGCCCCTAATGGCAATTAAGGAGTTTTCCAAAGGGGAGTGACATTTTTAATAGAGATAACTTCTTGCAATATTATTTACTTCCCTAAATCTTGGCTTTTATTTGCATTCCCTACATATTTTATCAATACTCGTAAAGGAGTGCACCATTTTCCAATTCTGACAAAGAATCAACACCTGAAGCATATACTTACCCACGGTTTCTGCACTTAGGTGCTAAGTGTTCCAAATACTATATCCATCATTTCTATTTAAATGTAAACACAAGGAACTGCAAATGCTAGTATACATAAAAAGACACAGAGTGCTGGAATAATTCAACAGATCAGGTAGCGTCCCTGGAGAACATGGATAGGTGATGTTTCGGGTTAGTCCCCTTGTTCAGATTCAGATTGAATGCTGCCCGACCAGTGTTACTGCTTGACCTGCTGCATTATTCCAGCCACTTTGTGCCTTATTTCTACTTGAATGGCCTTTTAAGCCAATTGCATTAAATGGCATTAAATTGTGTTAAATGATGGGCCCATTTAAAAGAGTAGTTGGACCTGAGGATGTAGATAGGAACTTGACCACCATTTTTGTATTAAAAATGAGTAGAATAAGCAGTGCTTATTCACCAGCCAACGTTTGCTTACAGCAGAAAAGAATCACAAATATAAATTGAAAATATAAATGGAGATATCGACATCGGAAATAGAAACTGAAAATATTGCAAATGCTCAGCAGTGAGAAAGAGTTTATGGAGAGAGAATCAGTTAATGATTAAGGTCATCGACTTGAAATTGAAACTCGAGAGGGAAACTTGAAATGTTTCCCTCTTGAGAGATGCTGTCTGACCAATTTATAAGTTGCTATTTATTTTTGTAAGGAGGTGAGAAAAAAATACTCCTCCAGATCCAACACCAGTTGCCAAGGTGGTTGTCACTCCAGATCAACTTTCTTTTATTCATTCAAGGTTTGTGGGTTTCACTGCTGAGGCAGCATTTAATAGCCCATCCCTGATTGCTCTTGAGAAGGTGGTGCTGAGTTGCCATCTTAAACCGCTGCAATCCTTTCAACTCAAAGCCCCATACAGACAGCATCAGTAGTCAGGATCAAACTGAATCTGAAACTGCAAGCATTTACAATTTTCTTCTGAACTGAATCTGAGGTTAACCTCAGAGATGAACTAGGCAGAGAGTTATGGGATTTTGATCCAGCGTAATTGAAGGAACGATGATATGTTTCCAAGTCAGGATAATGTGTGGTGTTTCCATGCTTTAGCTACCCTTGTGAGTTGTGGGCTTGAAAGGTGTTGCTAAAGGCTTCTTAGTTAGTTACTACAGGGCATTCTGCACATGCTGCAAACTGCTGGTACTGTGCATTGGTGGTGAAGTGAGTGAATGGTTGTGGATGGGGTGCCTATCAAGCAAGCTGCTATGTCCTGTGTGATGTCAAGTGGCTTGTGTGTTAGATTCACACAGTGTGAAAACATGCCCTTCAGCCCAACTTGCCATTGGTAATGTTAGGTTTAAGTGATTGTCACATGTGCCGAGGTACAGTGAAAAGCTTTGTTTTGCATTCTGTCTAAACAGATCAGCTACAGTATACCATACATAGGTATCCCATATGTATACCATACATAGGTATGCCCATAGTATCCTGGGCACAGATGCGGTGTAGACGGAGGAATTGGGAGTAGGGGATAGACTTTTTGCAGGAGACAGGGTGGGAAGACGTGTAGTCCAGATAGCTGTGGGAGTCAGTGGGTTTGTAGTGGATGTCAGTCACTAGTCTGTCTCCTGTGATGGAGATGGTGAGATCTAGAAACGGTAGGGAGATGTCGGAGATGGTCCAAGTATATTTAAGAGCGGGATGGAAATTAGTGGAGAAATGTATGAAGTCAGTGAGTTCTGCATGGGTACAAGAGGTAGCACCAATGCAGTCGTCAATGTAGCAGAGGTAGAGTTCGGGGATGGGGCCAGTGTACGTCTGAAACAGGGATTGTTCGACGTACTCGACAAAGAGGCAGGCAGGGCCCATGCGAGCGCCCATAGCTATGCCTCGGGTTTGGAGGAAGTGGGAGGAGTCAAAGGAGAAGTTGTTGAGGGTGAGAACCAGCTCTGCTAGGCGGAGAGTGTTAGTAGATGGAGATTGGCTGGTTGTACGATATTTGGATGTGAAGTGCTTCATTATCTGAGGAATTGTAAACGGTGCTGAACATTGTGCAATCATCCACAAACATCCCTACTTATCTAATGATTGAAGGAAGAACAAATGAAATGACAGTAGATGATTGGACCTAGGACACTTCCTTGAGGAACTTCTATAGAGATGTCCTATAGCTAGGATGATTGACCTCCCACCACCACAACTATCTTCCGTGGTGCTCCAAACATGGCCTTTATCTCTGGACAGATTCCAGACGATAGTGGGGAAAGGAGGTGCAAATCATCTGTTCACAATCCAAAGCATCACAGTGGCACAGCAGTAGAGTTGCTGCCAGACAGTACCAGAGACCCGGGCTTGATCCTGACTACAGGTGCTGTCTGTATGGAGTTTGTACATTCTCCGAGTGGCCGTGTGGGTTTACTCAAGGTGCTCCGGTTTCCTCCCACATACAAAAGACGTAGAGGTTTGCAGGTAATTGGCTTTGGTAAAATAGTAAATTGTCCCTAGTGTGTAGGATAGTGCCAGTGTACAGAATGATCGCTGGTTGGCACAGACTCAGTGGGGCGAAGGGCCTGTTTCCGCATTGTATCTCTAAAGTCTAAAGCTGCCAAGCAGTCTTGAGGATATAACCTCTGCCTGCTTCCTTCCACACAAAGCCCATATCCTGAAACTGAAGGCTTTTCAATTTTCTTCTGAACTGGGTCATAAGTTAACTTCAGAGATGGATCAGTGAAGTTCACAATTGAATATTATCACTTTTGAAATAAAACTTACTGAAGTATAATTATGTAGAAATACTCATTCAAAATGTTGATCTCTACACTCTGGTGTTATCAGACTATGAGGGTCAGGCTCTTCTTTGCTACTATTCAATTTTACTAGTTTCCACAGTAGTCTCTTTATCATCTGCCCTAACAAAGAGACCATAAACATTCGGTTGTCCACTGTAAATCTACTTTAAAACCCCTGTGCATATATATTGAGGTATCATTGCGGGAACTGTGCCTGAATTTTCCAAATTTCAGTGTTGATCATTCTGAAGAAATATTCAAGACTGCCAAAAGGAAACACAACCACACTAACTTCAGAACTTTCCTTTCAGTTCATGGCAGGTGACTACAATCCCCAAATACCATCAGCATGTCACCTGCCCCATGTGGGGTGGTAATATTCTAGACCACTGCTACACCATCATCAAGTATGCCTATCGCCCCATCCCTCACCCTCCTTTTGGCGAATCTGATCATCTTTAGACTTTAAAGATACAGCGTGGAAACAAGCCTTTCGGCCCACCGAGACCGTGATCACCTCATACACTAGCACTATCCTACATGCTGGGGACAGTTTACAATTTTTTACCGAAGCCAATAAACCTAAAAACCTGTAGGAAACCACAATACTGGAGAAATCGTACGTGGTCAGAGGAAGTATGTAAAAACTCCGTACAGAGCAGCACCGACAGAGTGAGGATGGAACCCGTGTCTCAGGCACTGTAAGGCAGCAACTCCACCACTGCGCCACCCTGCCGCAATCTGTCGGTGCTGCTCGTGTCAGCTTACAGCATGAAGCGTGAGGCACCAATAAAGAGCAAGGCATCAACGGAAAGCGTAATACAGCAGTGATCTGAGGGGGCTGAAGGTCTACTTCACAACTGCCGCAGGTCGATGGACTGCAACGTGACCAAAGCCATATATCCAGCTTGAATGAGTATAGCTCAGTCGTCACCAATTTCATCAAAAAATGCATTGGCAACTGTGTTTCAGCAAAGACAATTAGGGTCAGTTATAAACTGAGATCCAGGGTGATTTTCAACAATAATACATCTCTACCAGGTGAGCTCAATGCTTTTTCCACCTGTTTTGAACAGGCAAAATTCCACCTCGGCACATCCCATCTTCCGATGACTATCGCATACATCTTATGGCAGACGTTAGAACAAGTTAGAATAAGAATATCTATGTCAGGACTCCCACTCAACCTTCAACACCTTAATACCAATTAAAATTATGTGAGTGAGAACTGCCATTGGTGTTTTCCCAGCATTAGATGCAGTAATAAAAGCAGAAACATTAAAGACATTCGAAGTACAGTTAGTTGTAAGGTGAGTAGACTTAAAATGATTTAAATCCTTCTGTGATTGTTCAGTTTCATTTTTTTACAGTTTGTTATAGCTCTCTCTTTACCTTTAATATTCCTCTTTAATTACTGTCAGCGGCATAGTGGCGCAACGGTAGAGTTGCTGTCTTACAGCGCCAGACACCCAGGTTCGGTCCTGACGATGCTGTCTACACGGAGTTTGCATGTTCTCCCTGCCTTGAACTCATATTATCCCACCTTTAAAAGCTTCCCACTATCAAGATATTCCATTGACTGCAACCAAACTACTCCAACCAACGTTAGCAAGTTCTTGTCTAATACCATCAATGTTGGCCTGGTCTCAATTCCAAAGTTTAATTTGTGGGCCTACCATGTCTTTATCCATATTAAGGATTAATCTATCCAGAATATGGACAAAGACCAGACGAGCCCTCAATTAAAAATTCTGAATATGGGGGTAAAGCCAACTTTGAAGGTATTAGACGGGAACTTGCTAAAATTGATTAGAGTAGTTTCTTTGCAGGTAAAGGAATGTCCGGAAAGTGGGATGCTGTTACAAGTGTGATGACACAAGTCAAATCCATATATTGATCCATTCCTTTATTGTTAAATACTGATAACTAGTTCCTGAATCTCCCTCTACAAGAAAACTCCTCTCTACATCCACTCTGCCAAGATTCTTTCAGACTTTGTATGTTTTCATTAATCTCCTCGTATTGTAAAATGCAGCAGGTGCAAGCCCAGCCTGTTTAGTTCTTCCTCATAAGGAAACCCATTTACTCTGGGTATTAGTCCAGTACATTTTCTCTGAACTGCTTCCAATGCATTAACATCTGTCTTTAAATAAGGAGATCCAGACTATTTCAGAACGTTCAGATGTGGCCTCACCGATGTCCCAAATAACTGAAGCATAACCTCTCTACTTTGATGTTCAGTTATCCCAGCAATAAACAATAACATTCTGTTAGCTTTCCTAATTATTTGGAGTACTTGGATACTAGTTTGGGATGAACGAGGAGGTCTCCAATCTCCTGACGAGTAAATCTAAGGCATTTAAGTCTGGCAGTACAGGTCATATAAGAAATCCAAGTGGACTTCGATAAGGCCATCAGAAAAACAAAGATACACTTTTGGTCTAAACTCGAGGATGAGATAGATGTCTGGCAATTTCGGCATGGCTTGCATGTCATCATTTTCTACCAGGGGAAGCCAAGTAGTAACTCAACTGACAGTGTGCCATCCCTTCCAGATGAACTCAATGCTTTCAATGCTTAATTCAAAAGGGAGAATATCGATCTGGCTTCTTGGGGCCTCACAACTGCCGATGACACTGTAATCTCAGTGCTACGGAGATCGATGTCAGAAGATTCTTCATGAGGATAAAACTCTTGGAAAGTGAATGGCCCTGATCACATTCTCAAAATCTGCACAACCAATGAGCTGGACTTTCTGCACACATTTTCATCTTCTCATTACTAAGGTCCGAGTTCCTACCTGTTTTAAAAGGTCATCGACAATACTATTGCCCAATAAGAGTAAGGTGACGTGCCTCAATGATTACTGTCCCATTGCACTAATGTCTGTGGTGAAGTGCTTTGAGAGGTTGGTCATAACGTATATCAACTCCTACCTTCGTAAGGACCTAGAACCACTACAATTCTATTACCATAACATATCAACAGGAGATGCAATCTTGCTGGCTCTCCACTCATCCCATTCAAACTTTTCATCAAGCTCAAAGAACTGGGTCTCTACTGATCCCTCTATAATTGGATCCTTGACTTGCTCAGATCACAACAAATGCACATTAGCGACTGCACTTCCTCCTAGATAATCAACAACACAGGAGCACCTCAGGCTGTGTCCTTAGTCCACTTATCTACTCTCTATAAACCCATGACTGGGCAGATAGACACAGTTAAGGTCATAAGGCCACAAGGTCGTACGTGATAGTAGAATTAGGCCATTTAGCCCATCAAGTCTGCTAATCAATCATGGCTGATCTATCTCTCCCTCCTAACCCCATTCTCCTGCCTTCTCCCTATAACCTCTGATGCCTGTACCAATCAAGAAACTGTTTATCTCTGCCTTAAAAATATCCACTGACTTGGCCTCCACAACCTTCTGTGGCAAAGAATTCCACAGATTCACCACCTGCTGACTTAGTAAATTTAGACAATAGACAATAAACATCTCCTTCCTAAAAGAACATCCTTTAATTCTGAAGCTATGACATCTAGTCCTAGACTCTTCCACTAGTGGAAACATCCTCTCCACATCTACTCTATCCGAGCTTTTCACTATTCTGTATGGTTCAATGAGGTCCCCCTACATTCTTCTAAACTCCAACAAGTACTGGGATAATTCTCCTCTGGAACCCTCTCCGCTATCCTTAAGAGCTCTATCCAGCTCTTGCATTCAGAGAATTGACCTCCATTGTCTTCTGAGGCAGAGAATTCCACAGATTCACAACTCTCTGACTGAAAAGGTTTTTCCTCATCTCAGTTCTAAATGGTCTACCCCTTATTCTTAAACTGTGGCCCCTTGTTCTGGACTCCCCCAACATTGGGAACATGTTTCCTGCCTCTAACGTGTCCAACCCCTTAATAATCTTATACGTTTCGATAAGATCCCCTTATAAAGCCTTGGCATTACATCCCTGTTTTTACATACAAGCCCTCTTGAAACAAGTTCTACCATTCCAACATTCCCTTTAAATTCAGCAATGATGCCACCGTTCTTGGATGAATAATGGGTAATGATGAGTCAGAGGTCATTGCTAACCTGATTGACTGGTGCCAGAACAACAATCTTGCACTCAACGTTAGCAAGACCAGGGAGCTGGTTGTTGACATCAAAGGGAGTCAACAGTTTCAAGCTACTGAGTGTGTCTATCTCTGAAGATCTTGACTCTCGATTGTTTTTTTTGCAAATTGTGTACAATTATTGTGTATAATTGTGCATAGAAAATCCTAGTGAGGGAAGGCGATCAACCTGAAGTCGTTGTGCACGTGGGCACGTATGACGTCGGGCGGAAGAGGAAGGAGGTGCTACAGCGGGAGTTTAGAGAGTTAGGAAAAAGACTGAGAAGTAGGACGTCGAAGGTGGTTATCTCTGGACTGCTACCGGTACCTCGTGCTGGTGAGGTCAGGAACAGAGAGATAGAGGGTATGAATTTATGGCTGAGGGGCTGGTGCAGAGAGCAGGGATTTAGATTTCTGGACCACTGGGATCTCTTCTGGGCTAGGGGTGACTTGTACAAAAGGGACGGGTTACATCTTAACAGCAGGGGGACAAACATTCTGGCAGGCAGGTTTGCTAGTGCGACACCTGTGGCTTTAAACTAAGTAGTGGGGGGGTAGGGGTTAACAAATTGTGAATATGAAGATGAGGTTAAAGGGAATACAGGAGATATTGCAGAAGACTCTCAGAAGAATGGGAACAGAAGTTCTAAAGGGGAAAAGAGATTAAGGGCAGGGCCATTTGTGACCGATGTGAGAGGGGAAGTAAATACAGAAGATAAAGTGTTGTACTTAAATGCGCGTAGTATAAAAAATAAAGTGGATGAGCTTGAGGCTCAGTTAGTCATGGGCAAGTATGATGCTGTAGGGATCACTGAGACATGGCTACAAGAGGACCAGGGCTGGGAACTGAATATTCAGGGGTACACAACGTATAGAAAAGACAGACAGGTGGGCAGAGGGGGTGGGGTTGCTCTGCTGGTAAGGAATGATATTCATTCCCTTGCAAGGGGTGACATAGAATCAGGAGATGTTGAATCAGTATGGATAGAAATGAGGAATTGTAAGGGTAAAAAGACCCTAATGGGAGTTATCTATAGGCCCCCAAACAGTAGCCTCGACATAGGGTGCAAGTTGAATCAGGAGATAAAATTGGCGTGTCACAAATGTAATGCTACGGTGGTTATGGGAGATTTCAACATGCAGGTAGACTGGGAAAATCAGGTTGGAAATGGACCCTAGGAAAGAGAGTTTGTAGAGTGCCTTCGAGATGGATTCTTAGAACAGCTTGTACTGGAGCCTACCAGGGAGAAGGCAATTCTGGATTTAGTGTTGTGTAATGATCCTGATCTGATAAGGGGACTAGAGGTAAAAGAGCCATTAGGAGGCAGTGATCACAACATGATAAGTTTTACTCTGCAAATGGAAAGGCGGAAGGGAAAATCGGAAGTGTCAGTATTACAGTATAGCAAAGGGGATTACAGAGGCATGAGGCAGGAGCTGGCCAAAATTGACTGGAAGGAGGCCCTAGCAGGGAAGACGGTAGAACAGCAATGGCAGGTATTCCTGGGAATAATGCAGAGGTTGCAGGATCAATTTATCCCAAAGAGGCGGAAAGACTCTAAGGGGAGTAAGAGACACCTGTGGCTGACAAGGGAAGTCAAGGACAGCATAAAAATTAAGGAGAGGAAGTATAACATAGCAAAGAAGAGTGGGAAGACAGAGGATTGGGACTCTTTTAAAGAGCAACAAAAGTTAACTAAAAAGGCAATACGGGGAGAAAAGATGAGGTACGAGGGTAAACTAGCCAATAATATAAAGGAGGATAGCAAAAGTTTTTTTAGGTACGTGAAGAGAAAAAAATAGTCAAGGCAAATGTGGGTCCCTTGAAGACAGAAGCAGGGGAATTTATTATGGGGAACAAAGAAATGGCAGACGAGTTAAACCGTTACTTTGGATCTGTCTTCACTGAGGAAGATACACACAATCTCTCAAATGTTCTAGGGGCCGGAGAACCTAGGGTGATGGAGGGACTGAAGGAAATCCACATTAGGCAGGAAATGGTTTTGGGTAGACTGATGGGACTGAAGGCTGATAAATCCCCAGGGCCTGATGGTCTGCATCCCAGGGTACTTAAGGAGGTGGCTCTAGAAATAGTGGAAGCATTGGAGATCATTTTTCAATGTTCTATAGATTCAGGATCAGTTCCTGTGGATTGGAGGATAGCAAATGTTATCCCACTTTTTAAGAAAGGAGGGAGAGAGAAAACGGGTAATTATAGACCAGTTAGTCTGACATCAGTGGTGGGGAAGATGCTGGAGTCAATTATAAAAGACGAAATTGCTGAGCATTTGGATAGCAGTAACAGGATCATTCCGAGTCAGCATGGATTTACGAAGGGGAAATCATGCTTGACAAATCTACTGGAATTTTTTGAGGATGTAACTGGGAAAATTGACAGGGGAGAGTCAGTGGATGTGGTGTACCTCGACTTTCAGAATGCCTTCGACAAGGTCCCACATAGGAGATTAGTGGGCAAAATTAGAGCACATGGTATTGGGGGTAGGGTACTGACATGGATAGAAAATTGGTTGACAGACAGAAAGCAAAGAGTGGGGATAAATGGGTCCCTTTCGGAATGGCAGGCAGTGACCAGTGGGGTACCGCAAGGTTCGGTGCTGGGACCCCAGCTATTTACGATATACATTAATGACTTAGATGAAGGGATTAAAAGTACCATTAGCAAATTTGCAGATGATACTAAACTGGGGGGTAGTGTGAATTGTGAGGAAGATGCAATAAGGCTGCAGGGTGACTTGGACAGGTTGTGTGAGTGGGCGGATACATGGCAGATGCAGTTTAATGTAGATAAGTGTGAGGTTATTCACTTTGGAAGTAAGAATAGAAAGGCAGATTATTATCTGAATGGTGTCAAGTTAGGAAGAGGGGATGTTCAACGAGATCTGGGTGTCCTAGTGCATCAGTCACTGAAAGGAAGCATGCAGGTACAGCAGGCAGTGAAGAAAGCCAATGGAATGTTGGCCTTCATAACAAGAGGAGTTGAGTATAGGAGCAAAGAGGTCCTTCTACAGTTGTACCGGGCCCTGGTGAGACCGCACCTGGAGTACTGTGTGCAGTTTTGGTCTCCAAATTTGAGGAAGGATATTCTTGCTATTGAGGGCGTGCAGCGTAGGTTCACTAGGTTAATTCCCGGAATGGCGGGACTGTCGTATGTTGAAAGGCTGGAGCAATTAGGCTTGTATACACTGGAATTTAGAAGGATGAGGGGGGATCTTATTGAAACATATAAGATAATTAGGGGATTGGATACATTAGAGGCAGGAAACATGTTCCCAATGTTGGGGGAGTCCAGAACAAGGGGCTACAGTTTAAGAATAAGGGGTAGGCCATTTAGAACGGAGATGAGGAAGAACTTTTTCAGTCAGAGAGTGGTGAAGGTGTGGAATTCTCTGCCTCAGAATGCAGTGGAGGCCAGTTCGTTGGATGCTTTCAAGAGAGAGCTGGATAGAGCTCTTATGGATAGCGGAGTGAGGGGGTATGGGGAGAAGGCAGGAACGGGGTACTGATTGAGAGTGATCAGCCATGATCGCATTGAATGGCGGTGCTGGCTCGAAGGGCTGAATGGCCTACTCCTGCACCTATTGTCTATTGTCTATTGACACCTAAATTCAGAGTGCTGCAATCACTTACTATTCAGATAGTGTGCTTCATTTAAAAGTTGTGTCGGAAAATAACTGAAGATGCTGGTACAAATCGAAGGTATCATAAAATGCTGGAGTAACTCAGCGGGTCAGGCAGCATTTCGGGAGAGAAGGAATGGGTGACGTTTCGGGTCGAGACCCTTCTTCAGACTCAGGCAGCATCTCTGGAGAGAAGGAATGGGTGACATTTCGGGTCGAGACCCTTCTTCAGATCTGGGTCTGAAGTAGGGTCTCAACCCAAAACGTCATCCATTCCTTCTCCAGAGATGCTGCTTGACCCGCTGAGTTACTCTAGCATTTTGTGATACCTGCTTCATTTTTTTTTTTAAATTTCCTGCCAAAATGGATAATTAACATTTTCTAAATATTTTAATATGCCAAATTTGTGTCCACTTAGTTGGCAACATATGAATTGGTGGGTTAATTGGCTGCTGTCAATTGCCCCAAGTGTGTGGTGAGTGGTAGAATTAGGTGACAATTGGTAGTAATGTTTCAAGACTAAAATGGGATTAGTGTAAGATTAGTGTGAATGGGTACTTGATGGTCACCACTGACTCATTGGGCTGATGGACCTATTTCCACACGTTATGACTCATGATCACAACTCATTTATATTGCTCAAAAACCTCCTCTTTTTTTTTCTTCACACCTCCTTACCTTCCTACTTTGTTTAAATGCTTATTAACACAATTTATATTAAAATGTATTTACAATGCCCTCTGATTACAAGTCATGGATTTGAAAAGTTAACAATTTCTCTTCAGATTGCTGGCTGAGCAACTAATTATTTCAACCACATTATCATCAGGTCACCATCTCCCAGACCGATACTGATCTCATCACCTCTGGCGATCTCCCCTCCACGGGTTCCAAATGTATAGTCCCTCAGCCCTGAACTGACTGTTTTTCTCTTTCCTAATGCCTACAAACAGGACTGGCCTGGCAGACCCATTGTTTCAGCCTGCTCCTGCCCCACCAAGGTCATCTCCAAATACCTCAATTCTATCATGCTCCCTCCTTATTTGATGCCTTCAGACCTACACCCCTCACATACTTGGCGGCAGCGTTGAAGCCTCGTCGTGATGGAGCCTCAGCGGCAATGAAGCCTCGTGGCGATAAAGCCTTGATGGCGGTGGCAGATCGACCCAAAGTCAGCGGTCGATGAGGACATGGGGGAACCACTGTGAGGGGGGCAATAACAATGGAGGATGCGGCATGGGGAAACCGCTGTGGGAGAGGGAGGGTGGGGGAGAACAAAGGAGGAGCCAGCGCATTTTGTAACTTTGTAAATACCCAAATATCTTTGAAATTTTGTTAGAACATAGCACCATTCACCAACTCTTTGCTACATCGAAAACTGTATCAGGACTGCCTCCTGCTCCCTGACTAGCTGAGTTACTCCAGCACTTTGTAAACCTGCATCTGCAGTTCCTTATATCCACTTGATCATGCTTGTTTGGTGTTTTTTGTTAGATGAAGATCATATGACATTCCCCCTCTAATTTATTTATTTTTTCCCTACAAAACCTATTTTAACAAAGTCATGTAAATTTATTACATTTTGATTAATTAATCGAGTCGTTTTTCGGAAATGCTTAATGAATATCTATCTGTGTAAGAACCATGCTACAGAATGCAGAAGGAAGGATTGAAATTATACTTTAAATATAAATAAATAAAATTGATTTTAAGCCCAGAAAATTGTTGCATTACCTATCACAAATTCATTCCCTCTGCTGCTCAATTAATTATTACTTTTCAGAATCTGGCTGAGTGGAGCCTGATCTTATGGATAGTCACTCCAGTACTGCTTAGAAGAAGGGACTACAAAATTAAGAGAGGACAAGTTACAACAAAAATAATCAGCAGCATAAATTGAGCAACAAAGGAAATGAATTTGTGATAGGTAATGCAACAATTTTTGCTGCTGATTCTCAAATCTGATTAGAAGCTAAAAAGGAGTCATTTTGCAGATGCACAAAACAGTAATTCTTCCAGTGCTGCTCTTTAAAGGTGACCAAATTGACCAAGAATCATAGAGTAATGGAGACATAGAATCATACAACACGGAAACAATCCCTTTGGCCTCACTTGCCCATGCCGATCAAGATGTCCCTTTTACACTAGTCCCACCTGCCCATGTTTGGTTCATATCCCTCTAAACCTTTCCTAGGTACTTTGTCATGTGTAAGAAAAATGTCAGATTAGCTGGATTTGGTAACAATTTGAAGATAAAATCTGCACAAAGCACTTAAAAAGAAAGTATCACACTTCTTCCCACCCGGTCCCCTGCAAAAAGTCTATCCCCTACTCCCAATTCCTCCGTCTACGCCGCATCTGTGCCCGGGATGAGGTGTTTCAGACTAGGGCTTCCGAGATGTCCTCGTTTTTCAGAAAACGGGGCTTCCCCTCCTCCATTATAGATGAGGCTCTCACTAGGGTCTCTTCTACATCCCGCAGCTCCGCTCTTGCTCCCCATCCCCCCACTCGCAACAAGGACAGGATCCCCCTCGTTCTCACCTTCCACCCCACCAGCCAGCGGATCCAACATATCATCCACCAACATTTCCGTCACCTACAACAGGACCCCACCACTGGCCATATCTTCCCATCCCCTCCCCTCTCTGCATTCCGCAGAGACCGTTCCCTCCGCAACTCCCTGGTCCACTCGTCCCTTCCTACCCAAACCACCCTAACCCCGGGCACTTTCCCTTGCAACCGCACGAGATGCAACACCTGTCCCTTTACCTCCCCCCTCAACTCCATCAAAGGACCCAAACATTCTTTCCAGGTGAGACAGAGGTTCACCTGCACCTCCTCCAACCTCATCTATTGCATCCGCTGCTCTAGATGTCAACTCATCTATATCGGCGAAACCAAGCGCAGGCTCGGCGATCGCTTCGCTGAACACCTGCGCTCGGTCCGCATTAACGCCACTGATCTCCCGGTGGCCCAGCACTTCAACTCCCCCTCCCATTCCCAGTCTGACCTCTCTGTCATGGGCCTCCTCCAGTGCCATAGTGAGGCCCGCCGGAAATTGGAGGAGCAGCACCTCATATTTCGCCTGGGCAGTTTGCGGCCCGGTGGTATGAACGTTGACTTCTCCAACTTCAGATAGCTCCTCTGTCCCTCCCTTCCCCTCCTCCTTCCCAGATCTCCCTCTATCTTCCTGTCTCCACCTATATCCTTCCTTTGTCCCACCCCCGACATCAGTCTGAAGAAGGGTCTCGACCCGAAACGTCACCCATTCCTTCTCTCCCGAGATGCTGCCTGACCTGCTGAGTTACTCCAGCATTTTGTGAATAAATCGATTTGTACCAGCATCTGCAGTTATTTTCTTGTATCACAGAAGGCCACAGGAATGATTTTCCAGATGTGAGAAAGACCATTCAACCATCAAGAACACTCAATCATGCATAGTGGACTACACAGTAGACATAGTGCATGCCAATAAAGTCCATGTACAGCCAGCAGCAAAGGGAAGGCAAGAAATGACCCCAGGATAAAACTTGTTGGCAGTATATCCCTGCCTACTTTTGCTGCTGACATAACTACCTCTCAGGGTGTACCTTTTATGAATCTGTTCTTTGGAAATGCCGCCCTGATCCTTGTGTGATGCAATCTCATTCAGTGAGGGTGGGGAGAGAACACACTCTGCTCACAAACCAAATGAAAACAGTCAACTGGAGGTTTTGCCAACTGTCAAATTAGACACTAAACATGAATGGCTGTCAATGTTGATAATATTCAAAACATAAAAAACTATTAAACATAAATGTAATCATTAAAACTAATGTATTAAAAACATTGAAAAACCAACTTAAAAAAATACTTTAAAAATATATATAACAATCTCAGACTTCATCTTCACAACTATGACTATGGACTCACCATAACTGTAACTAGTCTAACCTGGTGCTGGTTCAGTGAACAGATTCTTTAGTGCCTGGAAATTAGAATATAGAATAGTACAGCACAAGAACAGGCTGTTCGACCCACAATATCTGTGGTGAACATGATGCCACGACCATCTCTTATCTACCTGCGCATAATCCATATTCATCCTCCATTCCCAGCATATCCATAGGCATATCAAAAAGCCTCCAAAACGCCACCTGCTTCAACCACCGATCCTGGCAGCACATTCCAGCCCCTCACCATCCTCTGTGTAAAAAGGTTTCCCCGCACAACTCATTTAAACTTTGGCCCTCTCACTAAGCTATGCCCTCTCATATTTGATCCATTCTGGGAAAAAGGTCCTTACTGTCTACCCTATCTAATGCCTCTCATAATTTTATATTGCAGGGCCTTGTCTTCTCAGACAGTCCCATAAGTTCGATAATGACTGTTTTGAAGTCGTAAATGAGACATATGGAAGCAGCAGGCAGTGGTGCCTGATGGAATGGGCAGGTTTATAAGTCAGTGCATCCTTCCATTGCTCACACGATGTTCAATACATGGACTCAGGGTTCCTGATACCATCCCGAATGCTCCTTTTCCGATTCTCCATATCCCAAGCTGCCATGGCATTAATATGTAATTACAATATTTGGGGTTTTTTTCAGTGATCTTGTTCTTATTTGTGTTTGCTGCTAAGATACTTTATTCTACAGAATGTGAGCTGTGCCGTTTAGATTTGACTCATAGTAGAAGCTACAGCTTGAGACCTCTTATGTAGTCATAGGTCAGAGTTTCCTTAGAGTCAGTGGGGTAGACGGGTAGATGGAGTAGACAGTCAGAACCTTTTTCCCCAAGGTGGAAATGTCCAATACTAGAAGACATAGCGATAACCTTGTGTCCTGGTGTTGAGACATCAAACCTTCTCTCAATGTCAGCAAGACAAAGGAGATAGTAGTCGACTTCAGGAAGCAAAGGGGAACACATACCCTAGTTTCCATTGATGGTGCCGCAGTAGGTGTGGTTGAAAACCTCAAATTCCTAGGAGTCAGTATCACCAACAACCTCTCCTGGACCACCCTTCTATTGAAACAACAACCAAGAAAGGACACCAACACCTCTACATCCCTGGCTAAGGAAGTTTGGCATGTCCCCCACAACTCTCACCAGCTTGTACAGATGCACCATAGAAAGCATTTTATCAGGATGCATCACAGCTTGGTTTCAGAACAGACCACAATAAATTGCTGCGAATTGTGGACGCAACCCAGACCATCAAAACAAACCAACCTCCCTTCTGTTGACTCTATTTATACCTCATGATGCCTCGGCAAGGCCAGCAGCAGAATCATGGTGCACATCACAATAAACTAAGCTGAACTGATATGAGAGGGGGAAAGTTTAATGGAGGCAAGTGTTTTACACAGAGAGTGATAGGGGCCTGGAACACATTGCCAGGGGTTGTGGTGAAGGCAGATACATCAGGATGTTTGGAGGCTTTTAGATAGGCACAAGGAAGTGCAGAGAATAAAGGGATATGGATCATATACAGGCAGAAGTGATCAGTTAAACTTAGCATCATGCTTGGCACAAACAATGTGGGCCGAAGGGCCTGTTCCAGTGCTGTATTTTTGCATGTTCTATGTTCTAACAACACTTAAAAGATATTTGGACAGGTACATGGATAGAAAAGGTTTAGAGGGATATGGGAGGGCAGGCAGGTGGGACTAGTGTAGATGGAGCATCTTGTTCGGCATGGGCAAGTTGGACCGAAGGATCTGTTTCAATTCTGTATGGCTCAAAATAGAATGTCGGTTTTGAAATTCCATTGTTAGGCATGTGAATGATGTGGCCTCTCCAATATAGTTGACTGAGTGTAACTGGGCCTCACTGCTAGGGATGCGGGTCGAAGAGAGCACATGGATAATGGGTCCCTTCTCCTTCCAGTGAGCTTAGAAAGTGCTGCAGAGACAGAATCACTGGTATCCTTCCAGGGTCTTGAGGTTGCTGCTGTAAGTAATTCAGGTCTCAGAAACAGAAAAGCGGGCAGAGATCAATGTTGCCATCTTGTACCTTGTGCTTAGCTTCTGGACTCTACGAGGAATCCAACTTCAGATTAACACCAGGAGAGTTTAGCCAGTGATTTTGGGGCCTAGTCATTCACATGAGTCCCATACTTCCTTTTCACATGTGTTTTTTTTCATGATCATGCACAGTTATATTCCCCATTTAATTGAAAGTGGAATGCTTTTTAGTATCTTGGACACTACAACAACATTGTAAAACCTTGATAATTTTGTCATAAAGAGCACTCTTCCCTTTCCCAAGTACCCATGGTGTAATATGTTTGCATAAATGCTTCAGCTTTATTCAATGATCTTGTTCTTATTCGTGTTTGATTCTATGTTACCTTATTCTACAGAATGTGAGTGTCCAGTTTAGATTTGGGTCATATTGAAAACCACAGCTTGAGTTCCCTTGTGCAACTAGGTTGAAAATTATTGCCTAAACTCAAATGTAGTAACTTTACTGGCTGAACAAGAAAGAGTGAAGTGTTGATCTTATGTATTAAGATGCACGATACTTTGCTGATTTTTATATTCCATCTAAGGGTGCGGAATGCCTAAAGTCTAAAGTCACTCTCATTTCAGAGTTTACACACACTACCAGCAATTCAGCCATTAGAGTTGCAACACTTTTTGAATGCTATGTTCTATTTCTGATCAAGAGTTTTGAGAGATGCACGATGAATGCGTAAGACACTAATGGCTTGGACTGGAACAGTTAATGTAACATGGCATTTAATATTTGTGATCAAGTTACTCAAAAGCAAGTCCAACTAACTTAATTGAGTTTCTGATGAAGTACAGATTGGGTCAGTGAGAAAAATATGACTGATGTAGATTCTATGTAGTTTGAAATAGCATTTCATAAGGTGCTACTTAATAGGTTTGCATTCAGGAACAACGCCATGGAATGAATGGGGCACAACGAGGAAGCTTGGTTGGATGACAGGAAACAAAGAGTGGTGTTGGAAGATTGTTTTTCAGATTGTGGCGAAGCCTATAGTGGAGTTACCTGCAGTTGTTACCATAACGTTTCTTCATATCTATTAAAAGATCAGGACTTAACAGCAGAGGGCACAATTTCCAACTTTGCAGATTACATAAACTTACAGCTGTAGTGAGACATGGGGGAGATAGGAATGAAGGAGATGGACAGGTTATGGGAATGGGTAGCGGGAGGAAATTAATGCTTTAATCTAATTCTGAGGATAGGACCTCTAGTCCTAGACGCTCCCACTAGTGGAAACATCCTCTCCACATCCACTCTATCCAAGCCTTTCACTATTTGGTAAGTTACAAAGAGGTCCTCCCTCATCCTTCTAAACTCCAGTGAGTACAGGCCCTGTGCCGTCAAATGCTCATCACATGTTAATCCACTTATTCCTGGAATCATTATTGTAAACCTCCTCTGGATCCTCTCCAGAGCCAGCATATCCTTCCTCAGATATGGTGTTCAAAATTGCTCACAATACTCCAAATGTGGCCTGACCAGTGCCTTATAGAGCCTCAACATTGCATCCCTGTTTTTGTATTCTAGCCCTCTAGAAATAAATGCGAGCATCGTGTTTACATTTGTGGATAAAATGGAGAAGCTGGGGTTATCTGCATTGGAGAAGAGGTTTAAAGTGATTTGATACAGGTATTTCAAATTATGCAAGGTGTATACAAAGCATTTGAAGAAAAAAAACCTGTAATCAGAGGGCAATGGAGCATAAATCATTGGCAATGGACAAAATGTTAATTGAGGAATAATTGTTTTCAATGATGAGTGGTTATTGTTTGGAATGCACTACTAATGGTAGTATTAGTGGAGGCAGATTCAATTATGTCATTCAAAAGGAAGTTGGATAAGCAACAAATAGAAATAATTTGCAGGACAACAGGGAGAGGGTGGAGGAGTGGGATTACTTGGATTTTTCTTGCACAGAGCCAATGAAGATTTGATGGGATAAATGACCTTACATTTTCAGACTATTCTGTGGATCTGTGAAGCTTACTTGGATTTTGTTGATCCACATGAATTATGTTTTTATCAAAACACATCCCCAGTTGAAATACAATAAATGTTGAAAACCTTTTCTTGTTTCTCAGTTTTCTACTGTCAGTATAATATTTTATGAAGGATGAGAAGCTTTATCATTTATCAATTGTCATTTGTGATTGCATGTCCTATATGTGTGATATAATATGTGTGATATAATATGTGTCCATTGAATTTGTTTCTGAAACAAGGAATCAAAATTAATTTTAGAATTGAAGAGCACTGGTGATGAATTTAAATGAATAATCTAATTATCGGGTTTGTTGGAAATTTGATTGGTAGAACACTGTTCTTAATACTTAATCCGTATTTCTCGCAAACATTTCACAACATTTTGACAAATAACGAAAGCTGGAATATCAAATTCTTATAAAACAGAAAAAATGGGGAAAAAAAAGCTAAAAGGGATTGGATTTTACCTCAACCAAAGTGTTAATCCTTCACTATGTGTTCAGTGCACACTTATGCTGGTAGAGCCTAGACATGATTCAAGGCCAAACCAACTGAAAATGTCTCAGTGTATTGAATTGCCAGTGATTTCGTCAATAGCCCTTCTGGACAATTACCTTGGAATTTTATATAGCTGTAGCTCACAAACAAGCAGCCTTCAACCAAAGATAGACATAAAAGTTAGGGTAACTCAGCGGGTCAGCAGCATCTTTGCAGAAAAGGGATAGGTGACGATTCAGGTTGAGACCCTTCAACCAACCTTGCTGCTGCCTTAGTGGGGGCTCTTTATGCAAGCAACAAGTCCAGCCAGCCTGGTTGTTACAAGGGATATGTCATTGTGTTGTCAGTAAACTTCATAATAGGTTTGACCATATTGTTTATTAAAACATTTTAAAATCGTTCTTGCTTCAGGACGTCAATGAGAAATATGAAAGGGGTGACAAGAAGGCTTTTAAAAATGGAACAATGTGTGTTGCAATGGTCTTCATCTGTGTCACCTTTATCATACATTTAATTTTATTTTACTTGAAAGCAGATAAATTGTGGAGGAACTGTTTTGGTCATTGTATGCCTATCCCCGAGGCATCTTGGCAATCTCTTTCAGGAAGGTAATGGAACTGCCACAGGTGCAACTTGAGTAATCTGATTCATATATAAGTCATCAGGAAGCCTTAATACTTTCAAGCATCTAAATTGTTTATTTCCTCCTCGATCATATAATAATTGAAAATATATGGCACAGAATGATGCCATTCAGTCTCTCATGTCTGTGAGCCACTCAAACGAATCCTACTTACCAGCACCAGGTTCATGGTCCTTGGTGGTTAGGAATTAGGCAGGCCATTAACAAAGCTGGTCCAGAAGTGGACAGAAGTGGACAGAAGTTTAGTTTAGTTTAGAGATACAGCGCGGAAACAGGGCCTTCAGCTCACCGAGTCCAAGCCGATCACGATCACCCATACAATAACTCTATCTTACACACCAGGGACAGTTTGCAGAAGCCAATTAACCTGCAAACCTGCATGTCTTTGTAATGAGGGAGGAATCAGGAGCACCTGGAGAAAAAACCCATGCAATCACAGGGAGAATACACAAACTCCATACAGACAGCACCCATAGTCAGGACCTGGGTCTCTGATGCTCTAAAGCAGCAACTCAACCATTGCACCACTGTGCTACTAAATAAATAACCTCCTTCGGAGAAATGAACCACGGAGGGTGTGGCTAGTCCCAGAACCAGCAGACCTGCCTGCTCCAATGCAGTCATCCCTAAATAAGCCAGAACGTGAATGTTTTTTCACACCCAACACAGGTGTTTTTACTCATAAGTCACAGTTCTGTTTGATCCTTTACCCAAGATTCAATAAGGTGTACACCCCATCCTGGTTGACACCCTTGAAACCAGGATCCATGTGAAAGATCTTTTAATTACATAGGTGTTTTTGTGGTTCAATGTGTGTAGGAGTGCAGAAATATTTCATCAAGCCACTGCAGAGGTTGCTGAAAACACGAGAATATTTGGAAATAATCTACAGGTGGGTGAAACCAAAGATACTATAAGGGTTAGGAACCTCATTGAATTGGTGCATTCAAGCCACTGACCACAATGGCATTTCCTCATATATTAAAAACTTACATCTGCAAGCACTCTGTGCAAAATTAAAATGCCACTGTTTAAAATGTTTAATTAATCTGACTGTATATACTTTAATTGATAAATATGTATTCATCAATTGGTGTGATGCAAATCCACACTGGTAAACAAAATTGCAAATGTAGGGGGATATATCTAGTTTCTATTATAAATGCTGATATTGGATTTCTTTTAACAGAAAATGAGAAATAATTAAGAATCAACGGAAACAGTTTCAGTAATTATGATTGCAGTCATCAATTGATGGGTGGAAAAATATTACAGTGGTGATAAGTGAGATGTAGCTCAATAGGTAAGATTGGACTCTAAATATTCCTGATGAGAAGGTGTTTAGGAAAGACAGTAAAGTTAAGGAGGGAAAGGGGTTGTCAGTACTGATGAAAGAGGATGTTATAATGTTGAGCAGAATGTCTTTGACTGAATCCATCTGGTTAGAGTTATGAAAAATATGGATGAGCTTTATTGTTCATGAAATAGTGGGATGGAGAAAAAATAAATCTGCAAGAATATCAGAGAGATTCATGATGTATGAGAATGAGATTGGTGATGATTCAAAGCTGATTGTGATGGCATTAAAGTAAAATGAAAAGAGACCAAGGAATTGATGTTCAAGATAATTTTCTTGATCTGTGTGTTCTTCCACCAGAGGAAGGAGATATTGCTGCATCTGTTTCTGGGCACTAAATGTCAGAAAGGGAAGGGAAATTGGTAATCTTAATATCATAAGGTTTAAATTAGTAATGGAAAAGAACCAGTAGCAATCAACAACAAAAAACTACTGGGAAATGCCATTGTCTGTGGGCTGAGAGATCAGGACATGGTTAATTTCAATCTATGTTAGCTCGCAATGGGGCAACTTTTAAAGAGGAGATGGGTTTGTACTGTCCTGAGGGGGAAAAGATAGAGCAAAATAAAAGCAAAGCCTCCTGAATACGAAAAGAAATAGAAATGTAAGCAGGCACACAATTAACGATGGATTGATATTAGCACTGAGTGCCAGATAGTAAACACAACAAAAAAAATCAGATTCATATTAAAATAGTTAATTGGGACATAGTAACATGTGGATATACTGGCAACTAATGGAAAAGCAAACCAAGAGTCTTTTTAGAGTAGATAAATAGTGAATAAATAGTAAGGAGAATGAAATAGGAAATAAAAAGATGATTTATGTATGGGGGCAGAGGCATAGCTGTAATATTTAATGAATGTTTCATATCTGTATTTACCATGGAATGAAATTAAAGTCTCAATAAAAGGGGAAAAGAAGCATTAGAGATAAAGGATGAAGTGAAAAGCGATGAGGAGTTATTAGAAAGGCTGCTTATGCTTAAAGTGGATAAATTACCCATTTCAATTGGGACCCCAGACTGCTGACAGAAGATGGGGTGGAAATTATAGCAGATTGGAGGGGCATAGTTTTCCAATTCCCCACCCTACAGGGGTAGCACCAAAGGGTGGGACAATGCGAAACATTACACGACAATGCGAAACATTACACGACTGCCCACATGGGGAGTAAGAACAAAGGAGACAGCTGCAGAAAAGTTAGTTTAACTTTGGTAGACACAAAAAGCTAGAGTAACTCAGCGGGACAGGCAGCATCTCCGAAGAGAAGGAATGGGTGACGTTTCGGGTCGCTCGACCAGAAATGTCACCCATTACTTCTCTCCAGAGATGCTGCCTGTCCCGCTGAGTTACTCCAGCTTTTTGTGTCTATCTTCGGTTTAAACCAGCAGCTGCAATTCCTTCTTACACAGTTTAACTTTGGTATTGGGAAAGCTTCTTGAAAAATATTTAGGGATAAAAAGGTCACTTGGAGGTGTTAGAATCATAAGAGGAGGCAAGACAAGATGAGTTAAAGACAAATAGTGCTTGACTCAACTGATGGTGTTTTTGAGCACGATAGGTGGATAGAGGTTTGATGAAGATTAATAACTCATTCAGTATATAGATTTTCAAAAGGCATGATATAAATTTCACATCAGTTAGTTAGAAAAAAATGGAAGCTCCTGGAATAAAACGGACAGTTGCAACATGCATAAAAAATTGACTTCGAAATGAACCAAAACCTAGCTGCAAATTGTTGTTTTTTAGTTTCGAGGGTGCTGAGCAGTACTGTTCCCCAAGGATGGGAGCTGGGGTGATAGACATTTTTGAAATATCGATGACTAGGACATGGGTGTCTCAGAAAAACATTTTCACCTTACAAATATTACATGCGTGCACAATTTTTCAAATAAAAATCCCATCTCTACACTAAAGTTTTCTATGTAAACTTGTAATAATACCACACACTCCTGCCAGGAGTGACAAAAACATCTCAGGTTTGCATTTTCCACAGAAACCATAAACCACTCCATACGCAAAACAGCAAGTGACAGCCACAGATTGGCAATGAGCAAGCACCACAAAGCCAACCAATCAAATGGTTGAAATCTTTTGGAACCAACAATTACCACATGGTGAACCAGTCAATTTGTTAAAAAATGTTAAAAAATACACTGAGCCATTATTTTCCTTCTTCATTAAATATCAGTCAAGTAGCCTGTCTACACTTGTTCCGGGTTCACAATGAGAAGCCAGAAGGAACATTAGCAGGGGAATCATAACCTAGAGCCACATTACTCAGGGCAGGAAGCTAGAAAAAATAAAGAAGGAACGCAATACAGAAAGCAGAATGCCATATATCACACATAGGGGGGATAATCAGCAAAGCTAATGAGTTTTGTTGAAAGGTCAGTAAAGTTCTAACAGCTCTTGAAGCACTAGAGGTCTTCCTCCTGCTGGAAACACTCAAGATTACAGATGCTGGAATCTTCAGCAAAACACAAAGTGCTGGAGTAATTCAGCGGGCCAGGCAACAACTGGGGAGGGAATGGACAGGTGATTTTTCAGGTCAGAATCCTTCTCAGAGACGATCACAAGCAACAGAGGTCTAAGCACTGATCCCTATGGAATACCTCTGGTCACAAATCACCAGCCAGAATAGTGTCCTTTCACGATTTCCTTCTGTCTTTTATGGGGAAGCCAGTTCTGAATGCAAACTACCGAGTCTTAATCTTCTGGATACAAGCATCTTAATCTTCTGGATCAACCTACCATGAGGGAGCTTGTCAAATCCCCTACTAAAGTCAACAGAGACAACATCCACTGTCTTAGCTTTGTCACTTCTTCAAAAGGTTCAATCAAGTTATTAGGATATGACCTATCCTGCAAAAGCCGTACTAATTAGCTTAATCTTCCAATTGTGAGTAAATCCTATCCCTCAGAATCCCTGGTCATATCCTCTCCCTAGCTACCCGCTTGGTTTTAATGTATGTATTCTCTTTAATCAGAGAGGCCAAAGAAATTTAATTGCCCCTTTGGTCCACCTGAATCTGTCCTTGAGTTATTTCCTGCTTTCTTCATATTCCTCAAAGCCCCTCTCTGATTTCATCTTCCTAAACCTGACAAATGCTTCCCTTTATGACCAAATTTACAAACTTTCTTGTCATCAAAGGTGCCCTTACCTTGCCATTCTTGTCCCTCCTCCGCACTGGGACATGCCAGTCCTGAACTCAGATCAGCCGGTCTTTAAATGATCCAGTATCAGACCCTCCTTTTTTTCTCTCCTAAACTCCTGTCTAATAATGTTATCATTTGCTCTTCCCCAATTTAGTGCATTCCGCAAGGCTGGACTTAGGTTTATTTGTAAATACCGATACAGCACCTTAGGTTCCAGAGACTTGCCGGACCAACAGTGGTCACATAATAATGATTCAACAATACACCTCTGACCCACTAACTATACCCTTTCTGTGTCTCTAAAGCACCATGGACTGCTAGAAACTTAAATAAAACAAAGATTAAATTTATAGCAAAACTTGTATTTCTTGCCCCCTGTTAACGGGCGCTGGTTAACGAGTTGCCCTTGGAAGTCCTGATGACGGGCGGCCATCTGTGGGGCGCGGAAATGTGAGCCCAGATTGAGATCAGCAGCCTCAGCCAGCCTAGGCTTCACATTTTCGGGGGGGCTTTCAAATGCCCACACCACCGAGTTGGCAGCTGAAGTCCCGATGAGGTCGAAATCGGCCACCTCACCCAGCCTAGGCACCACATTTTCAGGGGGAATTCTGGAGGGAATTTCAGGTGTGCTCTCATAATTCTGTCTGGATTAAAGGAGGTGGCGGACCATCATTTGCCGGAAAATTGGAGGTGTACTTGTATCTTAAAGCTTAAATTGTGATCAGATCAGTGTTCCCAAAATGCTCTCCCATTGAAACACCAGCCACCTGGTCAGGTTTATTTTCCAACAAAGTCCCTCCTTTGGATAAACTATGCACATATTGTTTCAAGAAATCCTCTTGGGTGCATCAAACAAATTCTACCAATCTAAGCCTTTTGTCCTAAGGAAATCCCAGTGAATAATTTTAGGATACAGTGAATTAACTAGTATAGACCCAGCAATTAACTACTATTAGTACAAGATATTTAAGGCTACATTTGATACTACATCAAGAATGTTTTAGGATTGCTCCTGGTGTTTAATAAATCTAAACCAGACAGACGATTTTTATTAAAAGAATCCAGGTGCATGAGAAACTAAAACTAAAGAGTAACATATCTTCCGCAGCAGTAATCATGTACTTTATAGGTTTTGTGGATGGTCCATTGTCGTTAAGTCATTGTGGGGAAGCATGAAGCACAACAAACCAAAATGTGGAAACCACAAATAAGGAAAAATTGGTAAGTTATTATTTATGCAGAGACATTGTAATTGTTGATGATGGAACATGAACAAAAACATAACTGTGAATACCACAAGCATTGTCTCTGCACGAGGGTTAAACTCTGTAAAAGTACCTCAGATCTGTTGATCTTGGCAATAGTTTCTTCTTTCCACTGAAATATCCTTCAAAGTGTTCCAATCTGAGTCTGTGTGAATAGTCGATATAGCCAGAAATCTCTTGACCATGAGCATTGTAGTCGCGGATAAACAGAATGGACTGTAAAATTAGAAAACACATATTGTTGTATTATAAATTAACATGTAAAATAAAGCTGAACAGTCTTAATATACTATTAATTTTCTTCATTTAATAATGAACTCCAGCGTTTTATTTCATTGATGTCCACAGTTTTACTTCTAATAATTATTTGATAAAAAGACTTGGAGCATAATATTATTCAATATTCTGATTACAAAAGATATTGGAATTATTTTTGATACCAATATTTTCTAAAATGTATATTTCACAATTATATTCATATGAGGTAATTAAAAGTTGAGTTGATGATTTTGTGGATGAATGTTTTCTTTTTCATTCTGAAGGATAGTAGGTTAGATTCTTCTAGAAATAAACAGCCATATTTCCATTCTTTCCAATTTCTTTCTACAGAATGGTAATCATTGTGTTTTCCGTTCAACTGAATGATTTATCAGTTTTTATCCGTTTGCAGGGCAGTGGCATAATTCAGTGACATGAAAGTCCGAAGAATTGGCATGACCTATTCCCTTATATTATTATATAGGACCCAACTGTTCACGCAGCAATTAATAATATAACCCTCAAAAAGGCAGATGGGAAGTTCATTTGGGAGGGTTATTTCTATTAAAACACAGGGTCTGCATAAAACACGATGCTTGGTCATTGTACTATATTTAAGACTGTCCACATTCATTTCATTAATTAATCTTGTCCACTTATAACAAATGGAACATGAAAATCAGAGATAATATTCAGGAATTAAGAAGATGGGAAGTGCTGAAGGGTACGAGGTAGTGATTAGCTGAAGGTGGTGGTTACAGATAGGGCTCTTAAAAATTGATTATTGGCACAGATTGAAACATTAAAAACAGAACTATTTACTGAACATAAATTTCCTTTATTTCATTGAAACATTCAGTCCTTCTTTATAAACATCAAACTATGTAATATTTTTTGATCAGGTAGATCACTGTAAATAGGTTTTTTGGTTTCTTATTGCCTTGATCAAAATTCCATTTACTGATTGTACTTTATACTTGTACTTTATTTTCTGGCAAGAAAATCTAAGATTTTACTTTCTTAAATGAAGAGAAGAACAACAATAATAATGTAATGATATATCAATCATCTAAAACATACATTGCCCATGGGTGAAAAAGACAACAATGTATCTCTAATTAAATGTGGACTCATTCTCCCTTTATATCAATCACTCAGACTGTGAACAGTTTCGGTGGCAGGTATTTTTGAAGAAGGGCCTTAAGCTGTCTAAGCTTTGTCTTTCACTTTTCTGTTTTTATTAAAATGTACTTTCTATTCAATGATATACATATTGGGACATACACAATGCAATTTGTCATAGGAAACAGGAAGGCATCAAGTCCCTTAAGGCTCAATTCATAAATCGATCATTCAGTGCAGAAATAAAGCACAGTGATAAGGACTTTATAATGAATGAGTGCCGTGGGCAGCAGAAGGGAAGTAATTGACTAATGTGTCTGTTCCTCTATTATTCATCTTTTGTGGCAGTTAGATGAGCACCTAGCTATAAGATTTCTTGTGGGTGAACAATCTCATGATTCCAAATGGAAACAAAAACATTCAAAGTGCTTGACGTGTAGGTCACTGTGCTGCCTACATGCAGGTCAATACTTGGAGTTGGAAATAAAGATTGGTCTTTAGGACCTCTCCGTCAATGTCAGCAAGAGGAAGGAGTTATTTATTGACTTCAGGAAACATGATGGTGTACACATTCTTGTCATCATCAATGATGCCAAATGGAGATGGTCAACAGCTTCGAGTTCAACGGGGTAATCATCACATAGAAACATAGAAAATAGGTGCAGGAGGAGGCCGTTTGGCCCTTCGAGCCAGGCCGCCATTCATTGTGATCATGGCTGATCATCTACAATCAGTAACCTGTGCCTGCTTTCTCCCCATATCCCTTGATTCCACTAGCCCCTAGAGCTCTCTCTAATTCTCTTTTAAATTCATCCAGTGAATTGGCCTCCACTGCCTTCTGTGGCAGAGAATTCCATAAATTCACAACTCTCTGGGTGAAAAGGTTTCTTCTCACCAATTATGTTCTCCTGGGCCAACTACATTAACAACTATGGCCAGGAAAGTACACCATCACCTCTACTTCCTCAGAAAACTAAGGAAGTTTGGCATGTCTCTAATAACTCTTACTAATTTTTACAAATCCATCATAGAGAGGATCCTATTGGATCCATCACAGCTCAGTTTGGCATTGCAGAGTGCTGTGGATGTAGCCTCAACTTCATCCATCATTCACATTTCAGGCTGCCTTGGGAAATCAGCCATCAACGACCATTTATACCACCGTCATTCCCTCCTCTCCCCTCTCCTGTTGGGCAGATGTAAAATCTTAAACCATATATATTCCAGATTCAGGATCTGCTGTTATCAGATTACTGAACAGTTTTCTCATACGCTAAATCCTTATTTTCTAACCTACCTCATTGGAGCCCTTGCACTTTTTAAAATCTGCACTTTCTCTGTAACTGTAATCCTACAACTCTGTAACATTATGTTCTGCACTCTGATATTTTTCTTTTGGGAGAATCCATTGTATGGCTTAATTATACTCATGTAAAGTATGATTTGACTGGATAGAATGCAAAAAAAAAGTTCCACTGCACTGCGGTACTCACGACAATAATAAACCAATACCAAGATCAAAATAAATTGTGTAATTATCTTAATATCTGAAATTACAAGGGTAAATTTATTGTAATTGTAATTACTTTATTAGCCAAGTATGTAAACATACAAGGAATTTGATTTGACAACAGTCATACAAAAAAGCAACAAGATACATCTATGTACTAAAACTCTCATTTGTTTGTTTGTTTGTTCCTGAACTACAGCCAAAATGGTACACGATAGTGCAACAATTTTACGCCCATCTTTCTCACCGTCGTCCCTTTGGTGCTAATGGAAGAAGTTTCATTGAAATCGGTGTTATATTTTTTGTTATTCACATTTTAGAGTTTAAATCTATCTCCTAGGGAGGGAGGAGGAGGGAGGGAAGGAGGGGAGGTGGGAGGGGGAGGGGAGGGGGAAGAGGAGGAGGGAGGTGGGAGGGAGGGGGAGGGGAAGGGGGAGTGGAAGGGGGAGGGGGAGGAGAGGTTTGGGCCCAACGGGTCCACTTGGTCTAGTAACCACATAAAAATTAAATATAGACTTAAACAGCCACCACAACGGCGTGTGAGAATCCCAAGGGCACACAGCATAAGCAGTGACCCACAGCTATCAGTTCAATGTCTGGGCCACACACATGCTCCTTCACCGTGGTGTAACAGAGTTGTACTGACCGGTGTCACTCTCTCTGCAGTCCCTGTCCGCCCGAACGGTCAGAAAGACGTCCACACTCGCACTAGACTCCAGGATGTCCTCATGGAGCCATGTCCCCACAAAACACCAAGATCACTGCATTCACGGCTCCCCCTCCCAGCCCCCACCAGTGCAGGCAGCACGTCCACCTTGTTTTTTCGGCGACCTCACATTCCCTACTGTGATGGGAGGCAAATAACTTATACCTTCTTTCCTCCTTTTCTCCCGCGGTTGGGGCAATCAAAACTTCCGCAGTCGGGGAAATCGAAGCTCCCGCAGTCGGCAATCGAAGCTCCCGCATTGGGGCGATCGAAGCTCCTGCAATTGGGGTGGTCAAAGCTCCTGCGGTTGGAACTCCCGTAGTCGATCCCGAACAAAGGGACTGCCAGCCCCATGATGTTAAAGCCGCAGTGCAGATGGAGATATGATTAAAATGGCGCATCTCCGTCGTCGAGGAAAGAGATAAAAAAGGTTTCCCCCAACCCCCACGTCCACATAATACAAAAACTAAAGGTACACTAAAAACATACAAATAAACACTGTAAATACAGACCAAAACAGCAAACGAAGAAGCTGAGACAGGCTGTTGGCACGGCTGCCATGTACAGCGCCTGCTGTTGGCGATATGAGACAGCAATTTTGCTCTTTTGAAGAGATTTGTCTCCAATTAAACTATCTGGGAGTAATTATCAACAGTAGTTAATTCACTTTGTTTATCAAAGGCTTGATTACTTTTAAATAAGACACCATAACAGAGATTTAATGAAAGAAATATCATGACCTTCCAGCTTTAGTTTGCAAGATACAAATCATTGCACTCTTGTGAAACTGAATTCTATTTATGCATTTGCCAAATAGATCCTATCAAATGCAGGTTTGGCTGTTGCCCCAACAAGATAGTGCACCCACACTTCTGCACAAGTAAAAGATTGAATTAGCCAGGTGGAAACGGTACAATAGTTGGAAATGGAAAATGTACAGATCGTTTTCCTTGATATGGTAACAGCCGCCCATGAAAGGCAATGAAAAGAAAAAAAACAGATAACTGCAAAGCCATAAGTTAGCAAACAAAATAAATGATTAAATAAAATGTAGATGGAATAAAATTTCCCAATCATCAAAATGTATCTTGCAGTGACTTCCTCTTCCAGTCAGCTCCTGGGCATTTACTGCTTGAAGTGCTCAGCTGATCTTCAACCATACTCACTCCGTAACCTTTCGGGCTTTTTTTAGTGTTGGATTATAATCTCTGCTGCAGAACTGTGAGGGATTTCCCAGGCTCCTTTGGGGCAGCAGGGATTATGCCAGGTAAATGGTTGTGAATCATACTGATTAAGCAATCAGTGAGCAAAGTTTCCTTGGGATTATGTGGATCTGAAACGAAAGCAGAAAATACATCTTGCTGGTACTTCACCCTAAAGAGGCACCCACAATTGAATACCAAATTGTAGGCAATAACAATGGAAAATGCTCTAAATTATAATCCACAGAAAACATGTGTCCAAAATTGGTCCCTTAAAATCATCTTATTACTTACACTAAATTACTAACTACATGATGGCACATATGAAAGGGCAGAACATATGAAAGACCGGGAACGCTGAGGCCCTGTACAAGAAGGGACAGAGCTAGCTGTACTTTTTGAGAAGGCTCCAATCTTTCAACGTCTGCAGTAAGATGCTGCAGATGTTCTACCAATCGGTGGTAGCCAGTGCCATCTTCTTCACTGCCGTGTGCTGGGGCAGCAGGGTGAAGGCTGCAGACGCCAATAGGATCAACAAACTCATCAGGAAGGCTGGCTCCATCCTGGGGATGGAATTGGATTCATGGGAGGTGGTCTCGGAGGGGAGGATGCCCCTCAAACTGCAGACCATCCTGGACAATACAGCTCACCCCCTCCATGACACACTGGTGAACCTTCAGCAACAGACTGGTTCCACCAAGATGCAGTACAGAACGCCCTGTGGTTATCAAACTTTACAATTCCTCCCCTTCGGTCGTGGAGTAGACTGAAACTGACTCCCCTCCCCAATCTTTGCACATCCCCCAAACCTTTCCACTCGGCACTTTAATTTCATGTCTCATGTACTTTGTGTTTTTATGGCTGTTGGCAGATCAATTTCCCTCCTGGGATAAATAAAGTTCTATCGTATCTTATCATGTCGTATTGTAGATGATGTGCTGTTGCTGTAACCTGTGGGAGACCATTGCTAGTCACCATGGTCATACTTGCCATAAATGTCCACAGCTTGAAATACTTTGACTTAATGAACTGGAGAACTCTGAGTTTCAGACACAATGATGCATCAGTTAGGGAGAAAGTTCATTGGACACTTTAGGGGGCGGCACAGTGACACAACTGGCAGAGCTGCTGCCTCACAGCGTCAGAGATATGGGTCCGATCCTGACTTCGGGTGCTGTCTGTGTGGAGCTTGCACGTTCTTCCTGTGAGCGCTTGGGTTTCCTCTGGGTGCTCTAGTTTCCTCCCATGTTCCAAAGATTTGCAGGTTTGTAGGTTAATTAAGGTCAGATAGATCCAATTGCTTGGTTTACATGGATACCAATAACATAAAATATTATTATTAAAAAGAATTTGTGCAGATATAGATAGTGATCAGCCATGATCGCATTGAATGGCGGTGCTGGCTCGAAGGGCTGAATGGCCTACTCCTGCACCTATTGTCTATTGTCTATTGTCTATTGTCTAAATGAGAAAGCAGATTCACAAAGGTAATAATCTCTGGATTACTACCTGAGCCAAATTGGCATGGGGGCAATAGGATCAGTGACTTGAATGTGTGGCTCAGAGACTGCTGTGGAATAAATGGGTTTCCCAGCCTCAATCGTGGACAGATGCAAGTGTAATCACCATATTGGCATGAGGATGCTGTTCTTGTGAATCAAATTATCAGGGCTGTAGCAGGGCTTCAAACTAAATTGTGGCAGAAGGTGGATTTGGGAGAGAGGAAATTCAGAAACTTTAAAAAAAGAAATAGTACAATAAAAATGATAACTGGAGTGTTTCAGTTTGAGACAGGGAGAGATCACAGTGCCTGGCCCACCCTGAAGTCTGTCAAATTCAGCAGATGCTAAGATAATTATCACAAATTCACAGCCTCAGCTTCTGCATCTAGAGCCTTGAAATTCAGTAATAGTCACCATTTGCAGGAAAGTAAACACTATCCAATTTCCACATTTCCTCTGAAAGAAGAATTCAAGGAGCAGCATGAACAACTATATATGGTATTTTATGATCTCAGCAAACCTTCTCATTGTGTTAACCGAGGTTTCACCGAGAATCTTCCTCAAATTTGGTTTCTGTCAGAAATGCATCTCAAATCCACTTCTGCTACACAATGACATCCAAGCCATGATTCTAATTATTGAGTCCTGCACAGTCCCAACATCATTGAGCATTGAGGATAAGTAAGGCTGTCTCAGTGTTCAACCTTCTTCATCTTCCTTACTGCAATGCTGCACCCAATTTCCAACGAACTAACCCAGGTGCACACCCAGAGGATGAATATGAAATTATTGAACCTACGTCAGCTTGTGCCAGAACCAAGGTCACTCCAACCTCCACTATCAAGCTGTGCTGCAGAGATGAAATGCATTATGAGCGCACTTGGAGGCTGAGCTCCAAGTCATTTGATTCATCCAGTGTAGCATAAAAGAGAATGGGCCTTACACCAAACATCTGTGAATCAAATACAAAGAGGCAGTCAATACCCAATGGAAGGACCACTTCAAAAATCTCCACAACAAAGATTTACTCTTTGACATAATTGTGATGAGTCTCCTTGACTGCTTTTGCATTATTTTATTCAAGAATGTTATATTCTAACTTCTGTAAAGCAAATATTTCATTATTTTACCCCAATAATCTCAAGTTCCTAGCATTTTGAAGCTACTAAAATTGTTTTAGCAGGAAGCTGTTCATGCACGTTAGAGCAAGCCTAACAACATTTTTTGATGTAAGGTTACAAAATCATATTGGTAAAGTAAGTGAATAAAAGATGTGAGAAAGGGCTACTTGTCTACAAAAGTCTGGCAGGTTTATACTGATGTGTGCAATGGCTGTGTGTAATCAGGTCTTCCAACAGCCAGTTGCCAAATAGTATTTTAAAAGCAGCTCTGAGCTGCAAGCTGTGGTATACTTTATTTGCATGGTGATGAGTAAATATTCTTACAATGTAAGTCCTGTAGCCTTGAAGTGTCAAGACTTTGCCCTGATATGACCCACTTTTGATTCTGGGGTATTTTGCTATTTCCAGTAGTCAACATATTTCTAATCAACGGTCTGACTCCCTGGAGGCACTAGGAACTACATATGCTAGAATCTTAAGAAAACACAAAGCTCTGAAGGAACTCAACGGGTCAGGCAGCATCTGTGAAAGGAATGGACAGGAGATGTTTTGGATTGGAACCTTCTTCAGACTCTTCTTCTTCCGAAGGGTCTTGACCTGAAATGTCACCTATCCATTCCTTCCACAGATACTGGCTAACTATGTGTTTTGCATTTGACTCCCTCGTTAACTTTGTTTCAGCATATCACAGACCTATATTATTCCAGTATGATGCTTTAGTCCCTTGACTGCACAATGCCTTAGATCCCTACACCTGCATAAAACCTATTTGGTTCCTTGGTCACAGATTTTACACTGAAAACATACTACAATCTACAATTAGCAAAAAGCTTAATAGTACTGATGTGATATTTGCAAACAGCTGTTTAATATTTGCAAAATAAATTATATGTTACCAGAGGGATGATTTGTTTAAAATAAAATGCCAAAATGCAATAGATTGATGGAGAAGTTTAAACAAAAACTTAACATAGCTTTCAAGTAGATATCCTCTACAAATTTGTTATTGTGAAGCAATTGCATTTAAGTTAAAGCCGCTACTTACTTCGTGTCTCAGTATGGATTCAGAGGTGGAAGTTTAACTCTCGGCTTTTTTTCTTGCATCAGCTTCAAGAAAGGTGCAGGGAGTAAAATTGATTCTCTTTGTGTCATTTTAATGAATTGAACCAACACAATCAACAGAACCTGTTTATTTGCAATCCAAGAAGAGATAGGCTGCCCATAAATCCTCTTGTCCTAAATGCCCTTTTCCATGATAACCTGAAGACCACTGTTTAGTTTGTTGGATTTACATCAGAAAGCTTCAGTGGGCGAAGTAAGGACAAGTTCATGCCCCTATACTCTTAGGAATTTTCCTTTCCGTAATCATGAACTGGTATTAAAAGACATGGAAGATGGAGCATATTTGCACACAAGTTAGGGAGCTCCAGTTTGAAGAAGGGTTCTGATCCAAAGTGTCGTCTATCCATTCCCTCCATAGATGCTACCTGACCTGCTAAGTTATTCCAGCCCTTTGTGTTTTGCTCAATATTCCAGCATCTGCAGTACTTTGTGTCTTTACAAAACTCCTTATCCTGTCAGTGTGGAGGCTAAATGGTAAAAAAGTGCTAATTAAGCGTTTTTATTCACTGACAAAGCTGCCTCTATAATCCATGACAAAGTTCTACTTCAGACACTCGTAAATCACCTTCCTAGAGCTTGTCATGCATTTGTTCTCACCATCAACATTAAGAAAGCAGTTACATGCAGACAAAAAGTTTCATGAAATCCCTCTGAGTAAGAAATACTTCAACTGTTCAGGTGTGTAGTGCCTATTGACCTATCGCTGGATGAAGAACTCGATGTTCGCACTGGAAGCACTACTAACATCTTCAGAAGACACTAAAACACATGAAAAAGTTCTAGCTCAAAAGACTAAAATGCTAGTACACAATCCTTATTTAGTTGGCGCTCACATAGTATGGAAGCAAGGCCAACTTAACCGAGAGCAAAGGTTGAACAACTTCATTCTACTCTGCTCCCTCAGCCTCAAATGGTTGGAGTCATCATCCCAGAAGTTTTCCATTAAGCTATTTTACCAAGCATAATGGAAAATAGTGCTGGTTTGACCATCTGTACAGATTGGGAAATGTAGATTCCCCAAGGAAATGATTAATGGGGAACTATCTGAGGGCAAAAGAACAGCAGGATGTCTTAAGGTTTACTATAAAGACATGTGGATGAGAGATATGAAGGCAGTTTGAATTGAACTGATTCCTGGCAATTGAACGGAACAAGTAGCCTTATTGACGACAGTGAGGTATTAAAATGCACAAAAATAACTCACTCCCAGTAGCTTGTAGTTAAAAACAAAATCCATGAAAATTATTGCTGATCACTGCTGAAGATGATGCAAACTTTGAATTGAATTATTCAATCACACATGACACTGCAAGTCATCCATGTCTTGGGCTGAAATGCCATCAGCCCACAGATCAGAAGGATGTAAAAAATTACATCGTAGACTATATATAGCCCTTCTAGTAAATATCAATATCTCTTTGTAATTTAAAAATAATTGAACAAAATTAATGTATTTTTGTAATTGCAAATAAGTTAAATAAACTAAATTCATATAATCACTTGAGTATTCAGTTTATCATCTTTCCATAATCTCCAACATTGTAAAATATTTTTATAGCAAAGATTGAGGCAAATACATAATAAACTCGATAAGTATCTCATAATCGCCAGTTAATTAAGCTTCAAATTGTTCAACCCAATCAGACCAAACTATAATTTTGCCTCCCTGACTGATGATATTTCTTGCAATCTCCTTTTCTAGTGGGTCATGATAATATGGGGTTAAGTATCATCGAGTCTGTCTCAGTCTGCTAAGCAGCGGACTGGTGGGTGGTCACTGCATTAATTTGTGAGCTAGCGCAGCAACTTTGTGAGTAACCCCGCGACAACAGAGAAAATGCATAAAAGGGTCTTTCACATATTATTTTTCCTCTCACTTGCTTTACACCATCACATGGGTTGGCAGTCTTTCAGAACTATGTAACGTGCTTCGGCAGTATCCTGTCAGGCAACATTAGTCTTCCAAGAAAGTGGAAATGTTTCACAACGATGGCTAACCAGCTTCCTCTCAAGCAAACAATTGTGTACTGTAAATGATTCTGCAGGTGTTTCAGGGTCTCAGCTGGCCGTTGTTTATTAAGGTGTGCTGTCTGGAGGAGGCAGATGAGGTTGCCACTGACAGCTTTGTGTAAATGTGGTGGGGAAATGGGAATATTGCTCTTACAGGAACATTTGAGTACTGTGCCTTTGGTGTTTGTGACCTGATTCCACTACTTGAAAGCTGCTACTTGTTTCAAAGGAAATAAGTTCCCACACAGTAGACCCTGTGTAAAACTATGCAGTAGAGAAACCAGGCATGTACACAGGTGGGTATTTTCCCTGCCATCTGCAGAAAACTGTACTTCCTAGACGTCTTTCATAAAAATACTGCTCACTTCAGATCAATGTTTACTTGATAACTGTTGCAGTATAAAAATAAATAAATCTGCTACCCTCTTTAGATGGGGAGTAGAAAAAAATGTGCGTAAAAAGGGGATAAAAAGCTTAGTGATACGATTAGCATTTGGTTTGGGAGGAAGGAAGATGATGGTCGAAACGAAATGAAGACAAAAACTGCTGGAAACCCTCAGCAGGTCAGACAGCATTTGCAGAAAGAGAACAAGAATTAATGTTTCATCAGAACCATGAAAGGATTCTGAAAAAGCTGGCAATTTTAGTGCCGCTATTATATGGATGATATTTCAGACATGATACTGTTGGAAACATCTGAGTCCAGTTTAAAACATGGAAAGTATTGCTGGCTCTATTTTCTTATGGAAACTTTGATGTTATTCTGGGATTTGGGGTGTACAGGTGTTCACTGAACTTTTGCATCTGACATTACATTTTGCTTGTGTTTGATTGCAGCCACACGGGAAAATCAAACATTTTTCATACTCAGAACCAAACAAATTATTAAGAATAACTGCTCATTTAACTTAATATTTAAATAATAATCTATCTTTATACTATTTGTGTTTACATTGCATAGGAAATATGACTGTTGGCAGACCAATTTCCCTCCTGATATAAATAAAGTTCTATCGTATCATATCGTATCGTATCTAATCATGAGAGGAATAAAATCATGAATAGATCGGGTAGATGCATAGAGTCTCTTGCCCAGAGTAGGTGAATCGAGAACCAGAGGACATAGGTTTAGGGTGAAGGGGAAAAGATTTAATAGGAATCTGTGGGGTAACTTTTTCACACAATGGGTGGTGGGTGTATGGAACAAGCTGCCAGAAGAGGTAGTTGAGGCATGGACTATCCCAACATTTAAGAAACAGTTAGACAGATACATGGATAAGACAGGTTTGGGGGGGATATGGACTAGTGCAGCTGGGAGTGTGGGAGTGTAGGACTAGTGCAGCTAGCAGCTGGGAATGTTGTTCAGTGTGGGCAAATTGGGCTGAGGGGGCTGTTTCCACGCTGTATCACTCTATGCCTCTATGACCAGATCAGTACAGCACAGAAACAGGCCCTTTGACCCGCATTGTCCATGCTGATCATGATGCCAAGTGAGTGGGAACAAAGAATCTGGGGTTAATTAATGAACATATAAGATTGGAAGCAGAAAAGAGGATGATAATTTGGTAACAAAATCTCTTTGCAAATTGTATTGACATTTCATTAATTCCTGAACATCTGTGACATGTGCATAAGATAAAATATCTTCTCTTTCCAGCAATTTAAAAAATGACCTCAAACTTCAGGAAAGAAGATTTAGCTCTATGAACAACAAGAGTTAGTTGTAAGAATGTTCAATTTGCCTGTAGATGATGAACATGAATGAGATTTCATACAGTATACCGAGCATAAGTGAGAAAACACTTGGAGTCTATTTTGTGCTTTGATTTTTTTTAAATGTAGTTTTAGTTTTTAGTTTTAGACATACAGCGTGGAAACAGGCCCTTCGGCCCACCGTCTGGATCAACCAGCGATCCCCGCACATTCACACTACGCTACACATACTAGGGACAATTTACATTTATACCCAGCCAATTAACCTACAATCCCATAAGTCTTTGGAGTGTGGGAGAAAACCGAAGATCTCAGAGAAAACCCATGCAGGTCCCGGGGAGAACGTACAAACTCTATACAGACAGCAACCGTAGTCAGGATCTGACTCGGGTCTCCCGGCAGCAATGCTATTGCTGCCCCACTGTGCCGCCTTTAGGGCAATTCTTAGGGCAAGAAGAAGATTGCCTGCAGTTTTACCTTTCGATATACGTAGCAGACAGATATTCACCTCCTTTTGCCCTTTTTTAGGTAATAAACAATGGTTGAAAGGTAAACTTCTGAGAGGCAATAAAACACAATCTGAAATGTGCCCAATATCATACTAACTTACACAATATGCAGATATTCATTTTGGTCATAATGGGGAATATAATGCTACTGAAAAGATCATACCAGAAGCTGAGGAAAATGCAGACCGCATGCCCAATCATTGGTATCATATTATTATTATTGGTATCATATTATTGTCATGTGTACTAGGGTACCGTGTAAAACCTTGTTTTCTGTGCTATCTAGGTAAATCATTCATGCATGATTACAATCAAACAATGCAGAATATTGTGTGCAGTTACAGAGAAAGTGCAAAAAAAGATAGCTTGCAAGGGCTGCAATAAGGTAGAATGAGGGATCGGGAATATATCCTTAGCTTATAAGAGGTCCATTGAAGAATCTGATTACAATGTGGAAGAAATGTGTTGTAGAATCTCTCTCTCTCACTCTGCAAGAAGAAACTACAGATGCTGGTTTAAACTAAAGATAGACACAAAAAGCTGGAGTAACTCAGCTCGACAGGCAGCTTCTCTGGAGAGAAGGAATGGGTGACGTTTCGGGTCGAGACCCTTCTTCAGTCACCAATTCCTTCCCTCTAGAGATGCTGCCTGTCCCGTTGAGTTACCACAGCTTTTTGTGTGTCTCTCTCTCTCTCTCCCTGATTCAAATTAAAGAGTCCTTTCTGAATGCCCAATTTGCAACTTCAGCTCAGTGAAATTATATTTGGGAGATGCAGGACATGCATAATTTTGGTCCTAATTTGAGGAAGGACATTCTTGCTATTGGGAAATGCAGCGTAGGTTCACCAGGTTAATTCCCGGGATGGCGGGACTGACATATGATGAAAGAATGGATTGACTGGGTTTGTATTCACTGAAATTTAGAAGGATAAGAGGGGATCTTATAGATTATATAAAATTCTTAAGGGATTGGACAGGCTAGATGCAGGAAAAATGTTCCCGATGTTGGGGGAGTCCAGAACCAGGGGTCACAGTTTAAGAATAAGGAGTAGACCATTTAGGACTGAGATGAGGAAGAACTTTTTCACCCAGAGAGTTGTGAATCTATGAAATTCTCTGCCGCAGAATGTAATGGAGGCCAATTCACTGGATGTTTTCAAGAGAGAGTTAGATATAACTCTTAGGGCTAACGGAATCAAGGGATATGGGGAAAAAGCAGGAACCTATTCATGATTTTGAATGATCAGCCATAATCATATTGAATGGCTTGAAGGACCGAATGGCCTACTCCTGCACTTATTTTCTATGTTTCTATGTCCAAATGAATCTCAGATCTCCAGTTTAAATGTTTTTCTTAGATGACCATCACAACAAAAACAAGTATAGTTATTTTGTTCAAGGACCATTTGGGAATTTAAATATTTGGTAAATAATACTCAAGAAAATATTTACCCAATGGAGAGCAAAGCAGCTGAGAAGTAAAAAACAAAATTATATTGCTAATAGACAGGACAGATGCTGCAAAAGTTTCATAAATTTGCAAGTTGCTTTCTTCTCTATTACCATTTCTAATGGTGATGAATACTGACATTTATTGGATTGTTTTTGTACATATGCTTGTGTGATGCGTGCACATATGCATGCATTAGTGCACATATGCAATTATACTATCAAAAGTGAGCTTTCACCTAATTTATGAAACTAAGATTTTACAACTGCAATTTAGATTACATAGAAATTATTTTATTGTAGGTGTGGGGGATGTAAATGATCCAATACAAAAAATTTAATTGTGCAATCCACAGGGAAATAACTTTTTACAGTCATTGGAACTATTATGTGACAGAATGTTCTTACATTTATAAAATATTATATCTACTTTCATTGTTTAAGATGTTCAAAGTACTTAAAATTGGAAACACGTACACTTGCCAAGCTATTTCTTCATACTATCCAAGCTGATGTTAAATCAACTGTTAATGCTGTAAATATTTGCTTCTTCACAAAGTTATAATGTAAACTGAACCAGTGAAAAATAACACTGTATAATGATAGAAATTCATATAATATAAACAATTACTAAGTCATAAAATAATCTAAACAAAGGGTACAGTGCTTTTCAAATGGCAATAGACAATGAAGGAAAAGCTATGGCGATTCCCTGTGAAGATAGTCATGTGTCCAGTTAAAAGTCCCAGGACAGAAGAACTATCGGACTCTACCAAGCATTGACCTTTGATCTTGGCAGCGAGGTCAAACAAGTGAAATTGGAGACATTGGAAATGTTCACATAATATTAGTTGATTAATATAGTAAGTTGCCCTTGATAATAGAGGCAAATTCACACAGATGCTAAAAGTCTCAATGTTTACTTGATGTTTCAAAAATTTTGCAATTGAAGTAATCACGCACTGTGAATGGAATGTTCAGTAGGATTGGGAAAGGTGGTACAATGGAGGGATTTGAAAATACGGATAAAACTTTTAAATTTGGCGGCACAATGGCAGAGCGGTAGAGTTGCTGCCTTACAGTGCCAGAGACCTGTGTTCGATCCTGACGATGGGTGCTGTCTGTACGGTGTCTGTACGTTCTTCCCGTGACCTGCATGTTTTTCTCCAGGAGCTCTGGTTTCCTCCTACACTCCAAAGGTGTACAGGTTTGTAGATTAATTGGCTTGGTATAACTGTAAACA
Organism: Rhinoraja longicauda; assembly: GCF_053455715.1. Lineage (NCBI taxonomy): Eukaryota > Metazoa > Chordata > Chondrichthyes > Rajiformes > Arhynchobatidae > Rhinoraja > Rhinoraja longicauda. Next base: position 89,492,526 of record NC_135953.1, read on the forward strand.
GTCCCCAGTGTGTATTAGATCGTGCTAGTGAGTGTGGATCGCTGGTCGGCACGAACTCGGTGGGTCGAAGAGCCTGTTTCCATGCTGCAAACTAAACTAAACTAAAAAGTCTGTTTTCAGTGATGCAAACCAATACATGTGGTGATTAATGCCAGGAATCACCCTTTAGTGACCTGGCTGCAGTCCTGCAATAAATTAATCGACCTCAGTTGCACAGCCAAGGTAAGTGAATGCATCAGCAAACCCACGTACTATGAACGACAATATCAAACTCGGACACGGCACAATGCCTTCCATCTGCATTGCCTGGCTATAAACTGTCCCTATCATTCAGTTGTATTTACTCTAAGATTCAGAGATTCATCATCACTGCTGCAAAACATTATTCTCACATATCACAGACGGCACCCAATGTCACACATTCAGTGACACATTTCCTTGACTTGCAGGACTAAGCTATACATATCAGATCTTTGCTCACCTGGGAATACTGTACTTGGTACTCATGACGTGGTAATTTCTGCAATGGAGAATCCAAAGGTAGAGTGGGGAATCTGTTTATAGAGCAGCAAAAATAAGTCCACGGGGATGAAACTAACTTCTGTTTGCCTGCTGCTTAATTGCCACGTCCAATTAATGAGGCTCTAGCTTGACTGGATGTACATACTAAACTTGGACGGGTAGATAACTACCAAATTTAAGGCCAGCTACCAGCCTGAAACCAGAAGATCACAAAGTTTTCATACTCTTCAATTGCCAGTTTCCACATAAATTTACAATTTCTTCTAATTTATGAGCTGCAAATTGTGCAAGCATGCAACCTTTTATTACACTCAACAAACCTAATTGTATGTCTTTCTAATTTCACACAGCGAAGAAATGCAAATTACTTAGTTGGAAGAGCAAGAAGTTGGAGACAAAGAAGCGATTGTCACTCAGTTTAAAACTCCTCAGATGTCGCATCAAGGTTGGTTTGCTGCTGAAAGGATTACTCTCAGCCAGATCACTCTGTTCTTGTTCAGAGCAGAGGTGCAGGAAATAGATGAGAATCGAGTCAAGGACTCTGTTAACTATGGTAGCGGGGATGGCACAAGAAGACATCTTAGACACAGGCGTGGGAAGTGGATAGTGTGCCCCTGCTGCTAATGTTCCACCTCACCAGTCTCAGCATTCAACAGATTACAAATTCCACTCAAATAAGATTCCACCACCAGATACATCTTCCTCCTCTTTAAGCACACTGAAATAATTATTCCCCTCTCGACTCTCTGTACCGCAAATCATTAATGTGCTCATTGTACTTTCCAATGCAACCACAGGTGGTGCAAGACCTGTCCTTTCACCTCTTCTCCCCTGGCCATCCAGGAACTCAAGCAATCTATCCAAGTAAAGCAGACATTTGCTTGCACTTCTTCCAGCCTAGTGTACTGTATTTGGTGCACATGATATGACCACTTTACACTGGAGGCACCAAGGGCAGAGTGATGGCCTTGTGGAATGCCTACTAATGCAACTGGTTTGTGCAGAAGTCAAGAGTCAAAAATCAAGTTTCATTGTTCCAACAACAGAACAATTTAAAAAATCTTACTTTCAGCAGCTTAATATGCCCTTAAATGCAAAACACAAATGCAATATACACAGATAATATATATGTATTTTGTAATTAATATATTAATTGTAATACTAGTGAAAAAACTGACGTCTTTAGTGCAACCAAAGACAGTCCATAGAACTTCATAGTTCCAGAGGTTAGCATTGTGTCATGCTCAAGAGCCTGATGGTTGTTGATAAAGTATTTCAGCAACTTCACTCCCTGTAGTCCTTGGAAATGTTAAGGAATTTTAGAAATCATCAAGCAAGTGTATACCAATTTTAACAATAAATTGAAATTGACAGCAACTTTTCAGTGACTTATTCATGATTCCTGACAATGGGTGCTTGTCTATACAGAGTTTGTACATCCTCCCTGTGACCGCGTAGGATTTCTCCGGGTGCTCTGGTTTCCTCCCACACTCGAAAGCAGTGCAGGTTTGTAGCTTAATTGGCTTCTGAAAATAGCCCTTAGTGTATAGGATGCAAAACTGGGATGACGTAGAACTAGTGTACGGGTGACCATTGGTCAGCGCAGACTCAGTCGGCTGTAGGGCTTGTTTTTAGGCTGTATCTCTAAACTAAACTAAACTAAACTAAACTAAACTAAACAATATGAAGCTAAACTAGGCTAAGCTAAACAAAGCTAAACAAAGCTAAACTAAACTAAACTAAACTAAACTAAATAACAGTTCTCAGATTCGTTCAGTACCTCCTTGCTGACCTTTGTCATGTACAGAAATACATCTGGGTCCTTGTTACTGTCTCTTGTTTTATACAGTGAAAGATCTGTAACTACAGAATGCAGATTTCTTTATGTCCAGCACCCACTGTACTCTATTCCAATGTCACAATGCAGATCATTGCCTACCAATATGTACTCCAGTTTTGGACAGTGACAGACCTGTGCCCGTGCACCTGCACCATAACCCAGTGTTATATAGTGAAAGACGTGCTCAACAGTGCTCTAACCATTTTATACAGTAAAGTACTTGCATCTGCAATACTGCACCCTCATGTTATTCAACAGCAAATCTGTACTCATTGTGATCTGTGCTTACTGTCGTCAACTATAGTGCTGCAAAGGTCAGCCCTCTCATCGTCAGTACTGTATCCTGATGGTTTACAGAGGAACAACTGGACCCAACAGTACTAGACCTAATGTTGTGCAACAACTGATCTGAACTCAGTTGTTCAGTAATCCAAGGTATTATACTGACAAATCTGAGCCAACCAATCTGTGCACCTGGGTATAAAGCTGAATATGGACTTCGATCTGGACTTAGTCGCAGATGATCAGATCCAACATGGTCCCTGGGTCCCTGGTCTCTTCATATCACATTCCTGGGTCTCAGCGCGGGCATACTATTAGCACCCACCTTTACATAGGCCCAGGAATCTGGGGCCTGGACTTCAGATGACAAACATAATTTTAAATTTATGCGGCTGGGAGATTGTTCCTAATGTTGAAATTGTTTTATTCTTGTCAACACGAGGCAAGGGTGTTAACTGGAACACAAGTTTCAAAATAGCAGTGCTGGTATCTAATCTGCTGGTGTACAATCACAATCTAGCCACTTCACTTATTTCTGGTGGGCAAGACTTGCACACATACTGATGACTTCACCTATATTGCATCCTGTACTTTTCAAAACATAAAATATTTACACACAGATCAAATGCTATTTAGAAACTCTTTGATCACAAATATTGCCAAAAAGCTGTATGCTATACATCTCAATATCTAGAATGGTCTAATAATAATAAATATTTAATGCTAACTAACTCCACCCTGGTTATTTTCTTTTACTTTATTATTTATTTCTCTAACCAACATCTTAATATATTTTATTATTTTAGCACATAAATATTCCACTTAGTTGATTTATTTATTTTTAATTACATTAGTTTCCGCTTAATTGATTATTGTTTTTACTACTTCAACTTATCCCTTTCTTGGTCAGATTTTGGTTTCTATAATTTTTTATCCACGTAATTATTTCTCTAGATAATAAATAATAGGATTTTGGGAATCATATTGATGCCAATAGTATTTACTTTCATTAATATACCATTAATTTACAATATGTGGGTTTTGCAACAGAGACAATTTGTTTCCTTTCCTTCTTGTGCTCATCAAAGTTAAAAGATATAATGGTGTCATTGTTTTGAGCTACTTTATGTGCAATGCAAACATGGAGCACAGATATGATGCGGAGGAGTTTAAATTCTGGAACCCGTTACATTATTCCTAGAAATGCCCTTCAAATGATTCAAAAATGTAAAAGAATGAATTCTCAATGTTAAACAGTCAAGCAGTAGCAGGTTGGGCCTTTCTTCCTAGTATTTTTATGAATGAACATGACGGTGCATAAATACCGTTATTGGATGCTGTTCTCCTGAAGTATTTATATCACCTATTTATTGATAGAATCATAAATGAATCACTTATAAAGTGGTAGCAGGAGTTGAAAGGTCTCAAATAATCCTTCTATAATACCACTGTGGTCAGAGAAGGAACACAAATCAGAAGGAGTGATCAACAATTGCTTCAGACTGGATTACTGCTTGTCGGAGCCATTTATGTTTAGACTAGCTACTGTTGGCATATTATATCATTTTGTCTAGATATATCTTGCCGTGTTATTTTGGACACTTTGGGGCGGTCATTAAATGCACAGGGTGGTGCATATACAGGGGCATAAGGGACAGGGTGTGGCAGAAACAGGGAGGGAGAGCATACAGTTCTCACCAGACCAACGACTGGACAGACCTGAGACCTGGGACCAGACCAGGGACAGAGCAGCCAGCTACAACTTGTATGCGGAATAAGGAAAGCCTGGTATGTTCATCTCCTTGTTTGTACAACTACTTCAATAAACCACCAATTAAACTGGAAATAACGACTGGACGATCTGTTCTATTAGGTCTGCGAAAGATCACTCCTCCTTCCTGTGTAGTAAATGGCAAGTGGAAAATAAGTCACTGGAAAAGTCGGAAAGTTGCCATTACACTGCTAATAGCTCCAAAGCATTGAAAGGTCAGGTTTTATTCACATCACTCTTCTGACTGTTTCCCATATTCATCTCTAGACTCACCTACTGCCCTCAACTGGATACTATCATTTTACCTCTGACCAAACATCTGCCTTTGAGACTGCAACTGTTGTTCCCATTTTAGTTGTAGGAAACAATTGATGTTGGCAACTCAATGTGTGTAGATGCAGTAGTCATCGTTTTTCAATCTCTAGGCCAGCATCTCACTTACAGTATTATTGCAAAAGCAGAAATCTTGATTTTTTTAAGTTAGTTACCTTGAATCAATTCATACCAATGAAAATACCTCAATAATGCATTATTTCAAGTTTTTTTTCTGTCTGCATATAACGTTTGCAAATTATTTGAATGACCACAGCTAGCGAAAGTATTTGCATTACCACATTTGGTTTATTAAACTTCTGTTATTTCAGACTTTGCAAAATAATCGATCACCAGCAATGTATTTCAGATTATAACATTAGATTTCAAATCTGCTGTGGCATCATTTACACATTATTTTGATACCAAAGCACATGCTGCTGAACGACTCCACTGAAAAAAATAATTCTGTGGGATGTAATTATAAAGAATACTGTAAAGATAAAAGGCCATCTGTTTCTCCAGAATCTTGTATTAGACAATGAAATTAGTTTACAGTTTAGTTTATTGTCACATGTACCGAGGTACAGTGAAAAGCTTTTGTTGCGTGCTATCTAGTCAGCAGAAGGCAATACATGATTACAATTGAGCCATTTAAAGTGTACACATGATAAGGGAATAATATTTAATCCAAGGTAAGTCAGCAAAGTCTGATCAAGGATAGTACCAATGAGGTAGACAGCAGTTCAGGACTGCTCTCTGGGCATGGTAGGATAATTCAGTTGCCTGATAACAGCTGAGAAGAAACTGTCCCTGAATCTGGTGGTGTGCGTTTTCACACTTCTATACCTTTTGCCTGATGGAGAGGGGAGAAGAGGGAGTGGCCAGGGTGCGACTCGTCCTTGATTATGCTGCTGGTCTTGCCGAGGCAGCATGAGGTGTAAATGAAGTCAATGGAAGGGAGGTTGGTTCGTGTGATGGTAACACAATAATACGTAATAATGACCCCAAATAATATATATTTAAAAAATATTAATTTAATTCATAGATCTGGTAGACACAGAGTCTCTTGCCCACAATAGGGGAATCGAGAACAAGAGGGCATAGGTTTGTGAAGGGGGAAAGATTTTATGGGAATCTGAGGGGTACCTTTTTCACACAAAGGGTGGTGGGTGTATGGAACGAGCTTCCGGAGGAGGTAGTTGAGGTAGGAACTATCGCAACGTTTAAGAAGCAAATTAGGCAGATACATGGATAGGACAAGGTTTAGAGGGATATGGGCCAAAACCATAGATGGGCCATGTTGTTTGGTGGGGGCAAGTTGGGCTGAAGGGCCAGTTTCCACACTGTGTGACAAAGATTGTACAGTGGATGTCATTAACAAGGCCAGCGGTTGTTGCCTACGTCTAGTGCCTTTGTTAATGTGATAGTGAGCCATCTTTTGGGACTGTAGCTGACCATATGGTGAACGTTCTCCACAATGCTGTTATGCAAGGAGTTCACCACAATGGATTAGCATGTTACATTGTCCACATGTTGTTGCACCGTTGAAGTATTGTTGGAGTTGTACACATTCAAACAAATGGAAAATATTTTATCACACTACCTTGTGACTCTCCTTTCTCCTTTCAAGGAAGGAAAAGTCACATAAAGTGGATACCCACTTAAGGTCTGCTCTTTTTACCACAGTATGTTAGTTTTCCCTATAACAATGGTGACCAGTATGTGATGGAGGAGGATGCAATAATTATGATGCTGCTGAACATCAGGTGAAGGCCAATGAACACTCTCTCACTTAGAAGTAACCATTGTGCTATTTATCTGCTTGAAGATATATGTTATCCAGACCCTGCAATCTTCATTATCTGAGGATTTGATATTAGAACTAAACACTCTGCAGGTTACTGCCATTGTGCCCTCATGATGGAGGGAATGGAATTGAAAAAAACCCCAGTTAAAGATGGTTAGGCCAAACCATTGCCCTTATGAACATCCTGTAACAATGCTCTGTGGTTGAGCTGACTGCCCTCCAGCAATCCCAATCAACTTCCATTTTTGCTACCTATGACTCCAGCAAATTGAGAATTTAACCCACTTTTATTTTGGGTCTTCAGGATCACATATGGTAAAGTCTTTGATTTAAAGGACAGTAGCTCGCATGTCTCCTCTGGAATTCAATTCGTAATCCCATTTGGTCTGGAGCCAGGTATGTTCCTGATGTTGGGGGAGTCCGGAATCAGGGGTAACAGATTAAGAATAAGTGGTAGGCCATTTAGGACTGAGATGAGGAAAATGTTTTTCACCCAGAGAGTTGTGAATCTGTGGAATTCTCTGCCGCAGAAAGCAGTGGAGGCCAATTCTCTGGATGTTTTCAAGAGAGAGTTAGATTTAGCTCTTAGCGCTAATGGAATCAAGGGATATAGGGCAAAAGCAGGAACAGGGTATTGATTTTAGATGATCAGCCATGATCATATTGAATGGCGGTGCTGGTTTGAATGGCTGAATGGCCTACTCCTGCACCTATTTTCTATGTTTCTATGTTTTCTGACCAGAACCTAAACTGAATGATGATGAGCAGGCTATTGATGAGTAAGTTCAACTCGATAACACAATTGTCAAACATCTCCATTATTGAATGGAAGAAGGGTCCCGGCCCAAAGCGACACTCATCTATTTTTGCCAGAGATGCTGCCTGACCCACTGAGTTACTCCAGAACTTTGTGTCTTCCATTATTGAGCTCAGTCATTTCAGAATATCACATGGTAAAAGAATTAGCCGAGTGATTCTGGGACAGTTCCAGAGAAAGCTAAGGCACATCACCTTTTGTTCGTCTTTTTTCCTTTTTTTTTGTTGTGTGTCGGTGTTGGGATGGTTTTTTTTTTTTTTTGGTTGTGTATGTGTGGGGGGGGTGGTGGTGGTGTGGGTGGGGGGGTGGGGTGGGGGAAACCTTTCTCTTTTAGGTCTCTTCCTCACGGCGCGGGGTGCGGCTCGGCCGCGGGGCCTTCCATCGCCCCGTGCGGCTCGGCCGCTGGACTTAACATCGTCCGGTGCGGCTCGGCCGCTGGACTTAACAGTGCCCGGTGCGGTTTGGCCGCGGGGCCTAACATCGCACGGCGTGGCTTGGTCGCGGGGGGCCTAACATCGACCGGTGCGGCTCGGCCGCGGGACTTTACATCGCCCGGCGCGGCTCGGCCGCGGGACTTTATATCGCCCGGCGCGGCTCGGCCGCGGGACTTTTCATCGCCCGGCGCGGCTCGGCCGCTGGACTTAACATCGCCCGGTGCGGCTTGGCCGCGGAGCCTTCCATCGCCCGGTGCGGCTCGGCCGCTGGACTTAACATCGCCCGGTGCGGCTTGACCGCGGGGCCTAACATCGCTGGTGCGGCTCGGCCGCTGGACTTAACAGTGCCCGGTGCGGCTCGGCCACGGGGCCTAACATCGCACGGCGCGGCTTGGCCGCGGGGCCTAACATCGCTGGTGCGGCTCGGCCGCTGGACTTAGCGGTGCCCGGTGCGGCTCGGCCGCGGGGCCTAGCATCGCACGGCGCGGCTCGGCCGCGGGACTTAGCTGCGCACAGCTCGGCCGCGGGGCCTTCCGTCGCCCGGCTCGGCCGCGGGATGTTTCAGCGCCCGGTGCGGCTCGGCCGCGGGGACTTCCATCCCCTTGCGGGGACTGCGGGTCGGTCGGGGACGAGCTGTCTGTCCGTGGGCGTGGGGAAGAGAGTGGAAGTTTTGTTGCCTCCATCACAGTGAGGGGGTGTTTGGAGTCACTGTGATGGACGTTTGTGTTGGGGTCATGTGACTTGTGTTCTTTTTTGTGTATGACTGCTATGTAATTTCGTTCGGTACCTTGGTACCGAATGACAAATAAAGCTCTGTTGTTGAACTTCACTGCACTCTGGTTGAAAATGGCTGGAAATTTCATAGAAACATAGAAAATAGGCGCAGGAGTAGGCCATTCGGCCCTTCGAGCCAGCACCGCCATTCAATATGATCAAGGCAGATCATCCAAAATCAGTACCCCATTCTGGCTTTTTCCCCAAATCCCTTGATTTTCCCCATCATCCTTGACATTTGCACAGACAGTTCAACATCTGCAGTTTTTGATAATGGGATGCTCATGAGGCTTATTCCACTCATGAGCAATTTTAATTGTCCACCACCATTCACATTTGGTGTTGGAGGACTGTAGTGTTTTCGTCTTATTTGCTGACTGGAAGGTTCAACAACAAGTTATTCTGGCGGAATATAACTTTTACTGCTCTTGCAGCAACTGGGAGCCACTCAGTAAATCTTGGTAAATGATGAGTTCTTTTGAATATTTTACCCTCCTGATACATTATTCCTCAGACAGGTAGATGTAGCAGTGTAGCTTCTGAAAGACACTTAGGGGGATACGCCCTTATGGCTAGGCCATTCCCTGTCTCTTCTTTCAAACTTATCTGTCTCAGAAGTTTTGCCTTCTTGCCCTATCCTTCTGTTCCCAGCTCTCATGGAGACCAGGCAGGAACATTACTGGGGCTTCCTGTACCTGCAATAACATAAGTCAAACTTCATCTTTATCCCCACATTCCGTAACAGTTACATTAACACTTCCTACCCTGTTAGTTTGCAACCAATCAATGCAGCATATTCCAGGCATTCACCACCTGATGTGTGAAAAAGATGCCCCACACAACTCTTTAAATTTTGCCCCTCTTACCATCAAACGATGCACTCTAGTATTTGATTTTTCCATGCTGGGAAAAAGGTACTGACTGTCTGCCCGATCTATGCCTCTCATCATTTTATATACCTCTGTCGGATCTCCCCACAACCTCCGGCATTCCAGAGAAAAACAATCCAAATCTGTTCAACCTCTCCCAGTAGCTAATATCCCCTTATCCAAGCATTATTTTGCACAACTCTCCTGCACTCTTTCCAAAGTCTCCATATCCTCCCTGGAATGAGGTGACCAGAACTGTACACGATACTCCAAATGTAGCCTAATCAGTGTCTTATAAAGCTGCATCGAATTTGCTTTATACAGGATTAACATCACAATTGGATACCTGCACGCGGATTATTTAATTTGGCATGAAGTGGAAAACGTGCTGTAATTCTGCCATCATGATTCAAGATCAACAAAGTGAGAAATTGGTTCTAGAAATGCCAAAATAAATTGACGTGGCACACTTGAATTTCCAGTTTGCTGACATAGATATATTTTTATGACCAAGCCATAGAAAGCACCAATTGTTGCGTAAACTAGTAAAGTCATAATTTGGGTTTGAAAATTGATTATTATATGTTATCCTTTAAACACTGGGAATAATTTTTTGAGAAAGACAAATAGATCTGCATTAAAAATATCTAGAATGAAATGAGTGAAGAAAGCCCATTTGACCGAGAGAAAAATTAATTTCTGGTATCTGTCAAAGTTCAAAAGAAGCTTGTTTTTCTCTTTACTTCCAAAATTTTCAGTCCTATTTCCCCCCTTTGCTTTCACTTCTCTGCCCAACCGCAGTTGTTCCACATTGTTAAATTGACATAATCAAATGGAACATTGAGTCTAAAGGTTTGTGTCAGAAATCAAATTTGGCGTGGAGAACCAGCATTTACCAGCCCCACATGCCTGTATTTATAGTCTCTTTTATGGATGTACTTGCCAAAACTCTTTTCATGTATTTAAAAAAAAAATACCATTGTCTAATCTGTCATAATTCATGACTGCATCATTTTTTTCCTCAAAAGAAAACGAATAAAATGCGTACAGTATTACAATTCTTTTCACGAAACCAAAGGAAAAATAAAAAACTGCAATGCAGTGTATCATTCAACAATGGGAGCTATTTTTTCTAATAAGCTATAGCGTAATCTCTCATTTATTTTATAAGAAAACATATCACACAGCCTTGCATGTAGCATTTATATCAGTGTGCCAGACAAGGCACATTCTGTACTTTAGATTTGAAACCATCCCACCCTGGAAGACCAGTGCCAAACTTCCGACTTAACTTGATCTTTCCTCCTGAAACATTTACTTTGTATCTAATTTTTAGCAAAGATGTAAAGACCAAAATCCTTCTAAAAGAAACTGTTATTCAAATTGTGGGAAGTTTTTGTTGCAAAAATCCCATCGATCCATGTTTAAAAGAATTACATATACTATTAAAATAATTGTTCCCTTATGTGGATGACAATCATTTCTTTAGTTTCACATTTGTTCCTTGAAGTAAACCAGTTCTGTCAAAATGTTAAAGATTATATACTTGGAGGAATGTAAATAATATGCATCTTCACTTACTGTCAACAAATTTACAAAAGGTTTGAATCATCTAAACTTTAAATAGTTAAATTTAAGATTCTGCATGAATTTGAACAATAAATTGAACATTGTCTATAAACTTTACATATTGTCAACATGAAAGGTTGTAAATCTGAAGCACATATTTTTATGAACAAAACGTTCTTTTCCATGTATTTTTCAAGGAAAGATATCGACAACAACTAATTATGTTTTGCATTATTATGCAGGAATATTGGGAATATTCTTAAAGATAATGCTGCATAATCAAAGTTAATTTTCCAATAGTTGCTAAAATAGTCATATTCTTTAATAGCATGTTGCTGCTGCCAGACCGTTTTACCTGCTAACATTTTTGAGGGAGATTGGTAGCATTTGGAGAGTCTAGGACTAGAGGCCATAGCCTCAGAATTAAAGGATGTTTTTTAGAAAGGAGATGAGGAAGAATTTCTTTACTCAGAGGGTGGTGAATCTGTAGAATTCTTTGCCACAGAACACTGTGAAGGCAACGTCAGCGGATATATTTAAGGCAGAGATAGATAGATTCTTGATTAGTATCAGAGGTTATGGGGAGAAGGCAGGAGAATGGGGTTAGGAAGGAGACAGATCAGCCATGATTGAATGGTGGAGTAGACTTGACAGCCTAATGGCCTAATTCTACTCCTATCACTTATGATCTTATGATTTGTTCATATAGTTTATTTTTATTTTACTAATACGGTCATTTTTAAGTGCTTGTTTTAATTGGTTCATTGTAATTTTGCATTTTTCCTAGCAGCACAATTATCCAAACCGAAAGCTCACAAAATTGAATGAAAATATTATTCATTGTAGATGGCATATACTGTTATCACCGTAGCAAAGATTAATGAAATTGGAATGAAACCTTGGTATTATCAGCTAGGATTAAAACTTTCAAGTAAAAGGGGTGAGATAACACAAATCTACTCTATTGTCTGGGATTTTATTTTCCTGTTATAAAAAAAAAGATATGCTCAGAAATTAATAAACCGAGCAAACAAATGTCTACTGAAATAACTGGAAATTATTTTTTTAAATGGAAGGAGGATTTGGAAGGTGGCATGGAGCAATATTGAAAAGGGTTTTTTTACTCTTGGTTGGCATTGCAAGGAGAAGGCGGTAGCAAGATTGAGAGACTGAGGCAAAGTGTACAGAAAGTCAGTGGATTTACAATGGTCACGTCAGACATTATTCAGCTAAACAAAATGTTGTCGCTGTCAGTGAATGTGAAACTTAGAAAAAATATCTCCTTTCTAACTCCGTCATCTATAAATAACTGAATACTGGAAACACTCCATCATATCTAGCCCTTCACGTTAACTTATTTTATGGAAAACTGCACAGAAAGGTTATCAGGTATCAATTGTTTATTGTGCAGGAGTCTCATGTGTGGAATGTGGTTACTTGACAGGATGTGATAGAACTTGTTCTTGTAAAGCAAAGATATTGTTTTCTCCAAGTTCTGGACACATGACAAAAATAAAATCAGGAAACTGTGAAGTCAGTGCCATAACAATTACAGAAGCTAACAACTTCATAAGAAATAGTAGCTGTTTCTGCATTCCATTAAAATCCATTCAGTTGTAAGCACATGTTTCAGGATCTTATGATCTGAATGATCTTATGATTTTTCCTTACAAAAAAATAACTCCTCTTTCATGCTCTTTAAAGTAACCACTTTAAAGAGAATAAAATTGAAATAAAATCCACTTCAATAAAGGAAATCAGTCTCTGAAAGCAAATGACAGACTGATGAAATGTGGTTTCATCCACACTGCAGAGATGATTACATTTGAGAAAACTGTATCTAAACATGAAGTGATTAAATCTGCAACGAGTTTGTTTCTGAACAGGCTGTTCTGCGAAGAATAAATATTTGACAGTAAGGGACAGAGTCTCACTGGAACAGAATTGAGGCAGCTGCTGAATATTGTGGAAATTTCAGCCACCCAACAACATGGACAAAAACCCTGGCTGACTTTGCAGGCTGGGTCTTGTGTTCAACAGTTGCCCAAGAGCCAAGGGATTATCATCTGGCAAAGCAGATTAGATCAAAGGCCATACAGAAGCCACACGGACCCTCAGGCTTCTTGATATCTGTTGACTTCAGGTGGAATATATGGATATGGGCTTCCAAAATCTCCTTTTCAGCCATGTGATTAACAGCATCTATGGTTGGCACTATTTAGGTGTGATCTGTCACTTGATTTACTCAGCGATCCAGCCACCCTCATTTGTTTTAGCTCAGAAGGTCTATGATGCAAAAATATTGAAAGTGCCTGTTACTTTCATTGGTTCTGGGTGCATAAACCTCCAACACTCTGCCAAGTTACATATTGATCCTTGGTGAATATCTGACAACCGATTCTGTGTCTATAGACCTCCATATACGAGCCACCTGCCCTGTGGAGAACAGGCAAGACTCGATTTGGAGCAGTCCCAACATTCTCTTCTTGATTCTGCTCCTGCTCCCCTTCCAGCAACTTTACCTGCTTCTCTTTTTCATTTTCTTCCCATAACTAGGTACCAGGCTCATTCATATTACTACATGTGCAGGAGGGAACTGCAGCTGCTGGTTTAAACTGAAGATAGACACAACATCAGTAACTCAGCGGGACAGGCAGCATCTCTGGAGAAGGAATAAGTGACGTTTCGGGTCGAGAACCATCTTTAGACTGAAAGTCATGGGAAAGGGAAACGAGAGATATAGAAGATGATGTAGAGAGATATGGAACAAATGAATGAAATATATGGAAAAAAAGTAACAATGATAAAGCAAACAGGCCATTGTTAGCTGTTTGCTAGGTGAGAACGGAAAGCTGGTGTGAATTGGTTGGGGGAGGGATGGGGAGAGACGGAATGCTGGGGTTATCAGAAGTTAGAGAAATCAAAATTCATACCACTGGGCTGTAAGCTGCCCAAGCGAAATATGAGATGCTGTTCCTCCAATTTGCATTTAACCTCACGTTGACAATGGAGGAGGCTGAGGACGGAACGGTCAGTGTGGGAATGGAAAGGGGAATTAAAGTGTTTAGCAACTGGGAGATCAGGTAAATCCAGGCAGACTGAGCGAAGGTGTTCAGTGAAACGATTGCCCAGTCTACGTTTGGTCTCACCGATGTATAAGAGTCCACATCTTGAACAAAGAATACAGTAGATGAAGTTGGAGGAGGTGCAAGTGAACCTCTGTCTAACTTGAAAGGACTGTCGGGGTCCCTGAACAGAGTCAAGGGAGGAGGTATAGGGACAGGTGTTGCATCTTCTGCGGTTGCAAGGGAAGGTACATGGGGGAGGGGTAGTTTGGGTGGGAAGCAATGAGTTAACCAGGGAGTTGCAGAGGGAACAGTCTCTGCGGAAGGCGGAAAGGGGTGGAGATGGAAACATGTAACTACTGGTGGGATCCTGTTGGAGGTGGCGAAAATGTCAGAGGATTTTGTTTTTGCGACAGCTGATAGGATGAAAGGTAAGGACGAGGGGACTATGTCCCTGTTGCTCCCTACTATTCTTTACCTGGTTCACCCTCCTGAGTGCAAATAATTAATTATGCCAGTTATCACCACAAAATTCCAAGTATTGAAGTATGTTCTCATATTGCAAATCCATTCAAATCACTGCAACCTCATAAACAATCTAAGTAATAAATAGTTCTCTCTGCAGCTGCTTTCTCCATAAGTACAGCTTCTAATTCAGCGTCTAGTCTTCACTGCCAAGGATCGCTGAACTGGCCCACCACTCAGTATTAGTGCTGTTTTGGAAGCCAAAAACTGTCCATGATTATTGCACAAGACGTCTATTTAAATATGAATAACACACTGACTTGCTTACATGCATACAATGCACCTGGGTGCCACGATAATGATGGCAGTGGAATGCTAAACCAGCTGGAACACTGTCTTTCCCCTCAAACCAAAGGAAAGACCGTCTTTTTTTTCTGTCGAATTCAGCTCAAAATAGTTTCTCTTCTTTACTGGTAAGAAGTCCAATCAGTTTGACTTCTAAATAACCTGCTAATAATTGACATATTAATATTATAACATTTGACTTTTTGACCTCGACTTCATAAATGGTTGGTGAAAAGTACATATCAGTAAAGGGGTTTCCTGTAGGAAGGATTTACTCTAGTTCTAAAAAAATACTTTTTGGAGTAAGAACAAATGAGATCAGAAGGCTTTAATGCAGAGAAGATTTTGAAAAAAGTATGGGGTCACTCTTTTAGATCAATGTTTTTTTCACGCATAAACCTGACAAGGCCATTCTACAGTAGCAAGCTCAATGTGTCTAAAAAAAAGAAATGCTTTTCTGATAGATGAAGGACCCGCACTTAAATTTTATCAAACAAGGATATAACAAGGTATTCAACCAGCATAACAGGGCTTTCAACTCAAAGAATCTTGGCAGAAGAAAACACATCTGAATTAATTACTAGTATCTAGAAAAATGTTCAATATTTGGTTATAGTATAATTCAAAATAACGGCAACTGCTTGCACTCGATGATGTGCAGCAACGTTAGTGATGCGATGTAAAGATAGGTTGTTATTATTCAATAAGAAACATAGGCGGACGAGAGAGAGAGAGAGAAAGAGGGAAAGGAAGAGGAAGAAAAAGGGGGAAAGAGGGAGAGGCGAGAAACAAACTTGAAATTACACAATTGGAAATAATATTTTGTAAAATGTATTCAACCGTGTACTATTGTATCAGTGGTGATACAGTGGAAAGTACTTCAATTAACATGAAACCATTCTTAGTGTGGTTACTTGGCTTGTTTATAGTGGGCATTGCAATGAGTAATATTTGTGTAGAAATTTAATGAGGCAGCTTATGGCATGATTTAATTGGTGTTAAATTCATCACTAAATGCAATTGCCATTTCCTGGCACACCGAGCATATGCTGGGAAGTTGAATCATGTGCATGTAATGAGCCAGTGCATGGTCATCACAATGGCATCACAAGTGACATTAATCAGCATGCAACTAACTTCTCACATTGCTATTGCAACAGTGGAATGCACATCTATGATCAGAAAAATGTGGGTCTTAAGCAGGAAAACGAGCATTAACGAGAGAAAGAAAGCCTACTTTCTTGTTTCTTCCATCATTGACCTCTTCTCCTGTCTCAAACATTCCCCCTCCTCTTAGACGCCCTCTGTCAGCCTTCTACAGTTTTTGGACCTTTTCGGTTCCAACTGCTGGCACAACAATGGATATCTTGACATGTCTACTCTTTCTACTCACTCCAATCTCATTCCCTCTGAACGCACAGCCCTCCGCTCACTCAGCAACAATCCCAACATTGTTATTAAACCTTCTGACAAAGGAGATGCTGTTGTAGTCTGGCAGGTTAACATCTACTGTGCTGAGGCCAGGCACCAGCTCTTGGACACTTCCTCATACCCACCCATTAACCATGACCCCACAGAGGAGCATCAGGCCATCATTTCCCAGACTGTTTCTGATCTCATCACCTATGACGATCTGCCCTTCTCAGCCTCTAATCTTCCTTGAACACAGACCCAATCAATTTCCCTCTTCTAACACTCTCCTCTGCTTGGTGGAACTGTTCAACAACTTCTCTCTGACCCCTCTCACTTTCTCCACGTTAAAGATGTAGCCATGGGTACTTGCATGGACCCTGCCTTTTTGTCGGTTACGTCGAACAGTCCTTGCTCCTGGTGTATATTGGCACCATCCCCACATCTTTCTCTGGTACATTAATGACTACATTGGGGCTGCCTCCTGAAATCGTTCTCTCTCTGCTGCATCTGCTCCCATGATGAGGCATTCCATTCTAGGACACCTGAGATGTATTTTTTCTTCAGTAAATGTGGTTTCACCCCTGCTGTCATAGATGGATTCCTCACCCTTTTCTTCTCTGTGTGCAGTAGTTCTGCTCTCAGTCCTCCTCCCACCAGAAGGAACAAGGATCCTCTGGTTCCCTGATCCTCACTTTTCACCCCACCAGCTTCTGTATCCAACACATCATCCACCAACATTTCCGTCATCTCCAAAGTGATCCCATTACTAGTCACATCTTCCCATCTCCACCCCTTTCCACCTTCTGTAGAGAGGGCTCCTTCCACAACTCCTTGGTTCACTCATCCCTTCCCACCCTAACCACCTTCCCCAGGTACTTTCCCTTGCAACCGCAGGAGATGTAACACCTGTCCCTCTACCTCCTCGCTCACTTCTGTTCAGCAGTCTTTCTAGGTGAAACAGAGGTTCTCGTGCACCTCTTCTAACCTCATTTACTGCGTCTGGTGGATCCAGAGATGCTGCCTGACCCGCAGAGGTACTTGCGCCCTTTGTGACTTTTTTTGTAAACCAGCATCTGCGGTTCCTTGTTTCTACGAGAAAGAAAGTCTGATTGAATACTCCTTAAAGGCACAGACCTTACCATTGTTGGGAAATGCGCCACAAAAAAAAACATTGATTCATACCTTACCAGTTAAATGTATCAAGATTTTTCAAGAAAGGTTTTCTAATTTCTTTGATTGGAAAGGAATTTCAACCTCTTTGTTCCTTGTTTAGTGCCTAATCACGCATCCAAGAAGTAGAGTATTTTCCCACGCTTGTCCAGCCACTCCTACCATTGGAGACCTATATCCAACATGATGCACACTGCAGCAGATATTGCTGAGAATCACTACGTGAAGTCCTTCCTCTTGGCAGGATATTGTGCAGACTGAGTATATGCTTAGCAGATGTGTAACTGCAGTAAAGACTTAAGAAATTGTTCCGCTTACGTACAAGATGCCCTGAATATTGGATGCCAACTGAAATGACTTTCGGTATTACCAAAGGGAGTCCACTGCACAATGTCATCTTTGTGAGCCTATCTATACGTGATGTAAGGGAGAATAGAATTTATGCACTACAAGATCAATCAATGAGGGTAAAGTGATGAATGTTGTCTGCATGGATTTTAGTAAAGCATTTGTCAAATTCCCCCATGGTAGGCTGATACAGAAGATTTGGATGCCCAGGATTCATGGTGACTTGGTCATATGGATTCAGAATTAGCTCACTCATAGAAGACAGAGGGTTGTGGTGGAAGGGTGTTACTCTGGCCAGAGGATTGTGAACAATAGAGTTCCAAAGGGATCTTTACTGACACTATTGTTTGAAGTGATTTGGACTAAAATGTAGATAGAGTGTTGGGTAAGTTTGCAGATGACACCAAGATTGCTGGAGTTGTGAACAGTGAGCCAGGCTGTCAAACTATACTGCGGGATATAAATCACCTATATAAATGGGCAGAGAAAAGGCAGATGGTGTTTAACCTGAGCAAGTATGAAGTGTTGCACTTGGGAGGTGACACTGAAAAGACCCTGAAAAGAGGGATCTTAGGGCCAGGTCCATAGATTTTTCTGCTCATTGCTCCCTGAAAGTGGCAACACAAGTAGATAGTCTGGTAAAGAGGGTGTGTGGTAGGCTTGCTTTCATTAGTCGGGGCATTGAGTATAAGAGTCAGAAAGTCATGATGCAGCTCTGTAATACCTTGGTTGGGCTGCATTTGGTGTATTGCATATATTTCCAGTTGCCCTATTAGAGGAAGAATGTGGAGGCTTTGGAGAGTGTGCAGAAGATGTTCACCAGAATGCTTGCTGGATTCGGTGATATTAGCCACAAGGAGAAGGTGTACAATTTGAATTATTTTCTCTGGAATGCCAGAGGTTGAGTGGAGATTTAATAAAGTTATGTCCAATAATGAGAGGCATCGATAAGAGTAGACGGTCAGAACCTTTTTCCCAGGGTGGAAATGTCAAAGTCAGGGGAGCATAGCTTAAAGGTGAAAAAGGCAAAGTTTTAAGGGAGTGCCTGGCGATGGTGGTGGATGCAGATATAATAGTGACGTTTAAGAGGCTTTTACAGCACCGTACAGCACAAAAGTGGCTTTTATGCAGCTTCTACAGTATGGCAGTAAAAGGCCCTTTGGCCCACAATGTCTGTGCCAATTATGATGCTGAGATAAACAAATCTCAACTGCCTGTACATGATCCATATCCCTCCTTTCCCTGCATACACATGTGCCTGTCTAAAAGCATTATCTACAAAATAGATTCACAAAGATAATACCAGAATAAAAGCAGCGGTAGAATCACTGCCTGACAGCACTTGCAGCACCGGAGACCCAGGTTCAATCCTGACTATGGGTGTTGTCTGTACGGAGTTTGTACGTTCTTCCCATAACCGGCTGGGTTTTCTCCGAGATCTTCGGTTTCCTCCCACACTCCAAAGACGTAGAGGAATGTAGGTAAAGTGTAAATTGTCCCTAGTGTGTGTGGGATAGTGTTAATTTGCGGGGATCGCTGGTCGGTGTGGGTCGGTGGGCCAAAGGGCCTGTTTCCCTGCTGTATCTCTAAACTAAATGAAGTTATATATACTAGGAAAGAATAATCAAGCTGGAATGTCTTTCTTCAGAAAAGAGAAGATTGATGAGTAACCTTATAGGTTTCAATATTATAAATTGCAAGATTAGCTTTTAAATGAAGGTAAATAAGGAGAAATATCCTCAGCTGATTACCTTCCTCCATATCTACTCAATAAATATTTATTAAAAAGTAAAATTATAATAAAATCTAGAAGTGTACTCAGGTTTGTTAACCATAGAACCAAGTACAATCTTTTGTCAAATACACAAATGTCATATATTTTATAAGCTGGATCTGAAAGAGCTAATTAGGCTCATAAAAGTCATGCTGTTGATATGTTAATGGTAAATATGCAGCGGTGGATGCATTGGTGACACTGAAACAACTACTCCAAAACTCCCACTATAATTAACAGTCCTTTTACTGAACGACACTGAGTCTTAACATGTTTTTCTTAAACTCCCTCAATTAGCCTCATTCACATTGCTGCCAACATCGCCAGGTGGTCCAGCACCAGGGAAGCAAAACAGGGATGTATTGATAGGGATCCAATTTTGAGTGTTTATAGGATTAAGTTCCAACTGTGATGTGCAAAGCAATTGAAAAAAAGCCAGCCATTGTCCAGTCAAGCACAAAGTACAGACTACAGAGCTTATCTTTGGTTTCAATCTAATATGTTGTATTATATGAATTCTTGCCTTCTTTGATCCAAACACAAAGTTATTTTGAAAGATGGTATGTGTCAGTTTAAATGTACAGGTGCTGATTGCACCAAAGTGTTAAGGTGTTAAAAATGTAACACGTGGGTTCTGGAAATGCTGGTGGGTCAGTCTGTGACATAATGATTCTTAACCCCTTCAAGGGCCTTTTACTTGATATATTGGGGAACTACTTATGGATTCAGCCTATAACTAATCCAAATGTGGCTCCTCTGAGAGCACTCAAATGCCGATCTTGGAATCTTGGATCTTGGAGCAAATAAACTATTACAAGCATAACAATGAACTTTATTCTGCTCTTGGTGTATTAAGCATTCTTGTTGAAAAAATGTTCTTGTTGTTAATGCAGTGTGTCGGGTACAGGTGCAGAATTATGTCACAAGATCACTTTTTTATATCACAATGTATGGTTATCTGGGAATGAGCAAAGATCCGACTTGCAGTCAGAACTAAATATGTGTGGAGATCTGTGCACACTACTCCTTGATGACCACTCAACTTTGAGGGAGTATCATCTGAAATGAGCCAACTATATCTAACAAGCATATATGATTATTTTTTTCATAAACTCCCCTCACTGTTTCTTGATTCCTACTGTAAGGGGGCTTCAAAAAGATTATTTTTATCACTTTCCAATCAGCAAGAATGAGTAACAGCTAATCCTGCTCCAATATGTTGAGGCTCTACACTTGGATTAAAAAATACTGATCAGGATCACTATGACACATCAGTCTCCAATAGAATTTTCACTTGTACCTGTGTGGGAGAGTCCTGACTTTTCAATCCACCAGGAAGGTAAGTTTAAGGAAAAACACATTTTATTTAGTTTTAGTTTTAGAGATACCGCGCAGAAACAGACCCTTCAGCCCACTGGTTCCGCTCCGACCAGCAATCCCCCGCACATTAACACTATCCTACACACACTAGGGTCAATTTATACATTTGCCAAGCCAATTAACCTACAAACCTGTACATCTTTGGAGTGTGGGAAGAAACTGAAGATCTCAGAGAAAACTCATGCAGGTCACGAGGAGAACGTACAAACTCCGTAAAGACAACAGCCGTAATCGAGGTTGAACCCGGGTCTCCGGCGCTGCAAGTGCTGTAAGGCAGCAACTCTACGACTGCGCCACAGTGCCGCCCCATTCTCATGACTGCAACAGGTTTGTTGACCCTGGGATCACCCCAACTCCTCCCTCTGCAACGCCTTCAACCAACACCCACCCAACTAGCCCAGTAAACATTGGAATATGCCTTCTTTTGGTGCTCAGGATGCTTCTAACGCTGTGAAGTGGCACAGCTTCTGTGTGTGTTTGTTATAGCTGTTGCTTTTGAGTGGAAATGGGTTAACGGCTGACCATCACACTTTGTAAACAATGTCTTGATTGGCTTCTGCTAGGTCACCACCTCACTTTTTCATGAGCGCTTGGCATTCATTCCCACTATTTTCCCATCAGAATTTAAGGCTTACCAGTTAGTTGAATTTAGCAGTTAATTGAATTTATCATTAATAGCATGTATTGGAGCTTTAGAACATAGACCAGTAAAGCACTGGAACAGACCCTTCAGCCCACAATGACTGTGCTGAAAATGATGCCAATACCAACTCTTATCTAGCTGTAAATAATCCATATCCCTCCATTCCCTGCATATCCATGTGCATGTCCAAAAGTCTCTTAAATGCCACTATTGAATGGCAGAGTAGACTCGATGGCAGTGCCGGATTAACCTAGTAGCAAAAGTAGCATATGATACGGGCTCCGCATTTTCGAGGGCCCCGCACTAAATGCTTCTTCTTTTTTTAAAAACTAAAATACTTTATTTCTGAGTTGTTTTGCACAAGCCAACCTTACCCTTCCCTACCCACCCTCTCCCCAGCCCCACGACAGTCCCAACTGAGATTAAACACTCCCTGTAATGCACGGCTCAGTTTGGGCATGGCAATCTGCAGGCTGGACTCGGTCCCCAGCTGTGCAGGACACATCATCCCACCAGTCGCTCCGCACTCCCTGGAGGGGGCATTGCTTAAATAGGTTTTAACATGTTAAATATACTATTATAAAAGATCTCAAAGATTTAAATCACGCAAGTCAACAAAGTGGATGATTCTCTATTTACTATGGAGTTATTTGGCAGATGAGTTGAACCGGTACTTTGGATCTGTCTTCACTAAAGAAGATACAAGCAATCTCCCAGATGTTTTAGTGGCCAGAGATCCTAGGGTGACGGAGGAACTGAAGGAAATCCACATTAGGCAGGAAATAGTGTTGGGTAGACTGATGGGACTGAAGGCTGATAAATCCCCAGGGCCTGATGGTCTGCATCCCAGAATACTTAAGGAGGTGGCGCTAGAAATTGTGGACGCATTGGTGATCATTTTCCAATGTTCTATAGATTCAGGATCAGTTCCTGTGGATTGGAGAGTAGCTAATGTTGTCCCACTTTTTAAGAAAGGAGGGAGAGAGAAAACGGGAAATTATAGACTAGTTAGTCTGACATCAGTGGTGGGGAAGATGCTGGTGTCAATTATAAAAGACGAAATTGCGGAGCATTTGGATAGTAGTAACAGGATTGTTCCGAGTCAGCATGGATTTACGAAGGGGAAATCATGCTTGACTAATCTTCTGGAATTCTTTGAGGATGTAACCAGGAAAATTGACAGGGGAGAGCCGGTGGATGTGGTGTACCTTGACTTTCAGAAAGCCTTTGACAAGGTTCCACATAGGAGATTAGTGGGCAAAATTAGAGCACATGGTATTGGAGGTAAGGTGCTGACATGGATAGAAAATTGGTTGACAGACAGAAAGCAAAGAGTGGGGATAAATGGGTCCCTTTCAGAATGGCAGGCAGTAACTAGTGGGGTACCGCAAGGCTCGGTGCTGGGACCGCAGCTATTTACAATATACATTAATGACTTGGATGATGATACAAAGCTGGGTGGTAGTGTGAACTGTGAGGAAGATGCTATGAGGTTACAGGGTTACTGGAATTTAGAAGGATGAGGGGGAATCTTATTGAAACATATAAGATAATTAGGGGATTGGACACATTAGAGGCAGGAAACATGTTCCCAATGTTGGGGGAGTCCAGAACAAGGGGCCACAGTTTAAGAATAAGGGGTAGGCCATTTAGAACGGAGATGAGGAAGAACTTTTTCAGTCAGAGACTGGTGAAGGTGTGGAATTCTCTGCCTCAGAAGGCAGTGGAGGCCAGTTCGTTGGATGCTTTCAAGAGAGAGCTGGATAGAGCTCTTAAGGATAGCGGAGTGAGGGGGTATGGGGAGAAGGCAGGAACGGGGTACTGATTGAGAGTGATCAGCCATGATCGCATTGAATGGCGGTGCTGGCTCGAAGGGCTGAATGGCCTACTCCTGCACCTATTGTCTTTTGTCTATTGTCTATTGTGACTTGGACAGGTTGTGTGAGTGGGCGGATGCATGGCAGATGCAGTTTAATGTGGATAAGTGTGAGGTTATCCACTTTGGTGGTAAGAATAGGAAAGCAGAGTATTATCTGAATGGTGTCAAGTTAGGAACAGGGGACGTACAACGAGATCTGGGTGTCCTAGTGCATCAGTCACTGAAAGGAAGCATGCAGGTACAGCAGGCAGTGAAGAAAGCTAATGGAATGTTGGCCTTCATAACAAGAGGAGTTGAGTATAGGAGCAAAGAGGTCCTTCTGCAGTTGTACAGGGCCCTAGTGAGACCGCACCTGGAGTACTGTGTGCAGTTTTGGTCTCCAAATTTGAGGAAGGATATTCTTCCTATTGAGGGCGTGCAGCGTAGGTTTACTAGGTTAATTCCCGGAATGGCGGGACTATCATATGTTGAAAGACTGGAGCGACTAGGCTTGTATACACTGGAATTTAGAAGGATGAGAGGAGATCTTATCGAAACGTATAAGATTATTAAGGGGTTGGACACGTTAGAGGCAGGAAACATGTTCCCAATGTTGGGGGAGTCCAGAGCAAGGGGCCACAGTTTAAGAATAAGGGGTAGGCCATTTAGAACTGAGATGAGGAAAAACTTTTTCAGTCAGAGAGTTGTGAATCTGTGGAATTCTCTGCCTCAGAAGGCAGTGGAGGCCAATTCTTTGAATGCATTCAAGAGAGAGCTAGATAGAGCTCTTAAGGATAGCGGAGTCAGGGGGTATGGGGAGAAGGCAGGAACGGGGTACTGATTGAGAATGATCAGCCATGATCACATTGAATGGCGGTGCTGGCTCGAAGGGCCGAATGGCCTCCTCCTGCACCTATTGTCTATTGTCTATTGTCTATTTTAACCTAACCAATGACAGGAATGAGTCTTTATTTTGCATTCTGCCCAGTTTAAATGAAGCAGAATGTGAAACATAGGTCTGATCCAATTCTGTTAGGTATTCCACTTCGTGGGTTACTTTATAATTCTCCCAGGGGGCTTAGATGGCACACCTGGTCATGTGTCCTCTAGATAGTAAAAGATAGCTTGATTTCTAGTCACTGTACGCATTCATTGCACCTGCAAAATCTCTATTCATTTGAATTCAATAGGGGCCACTGCCAAGTCGGTTTCAATTCTTTTCAAATTGACACCAAAGTCAGTCTTTTGAAGAGAGGGCTGTGAAAGCAAGAGGCAGTCAGGCAACAAACAACAAGAAATGAAGAAATATGAGTTTGCAAGGAGAGATGTCTCTGCTCGAGGCTGAGCAGTTCTTTGTGGTTGGCTGTTGAAATTCTTGTCTGTTTCAGGTAGTAGGCCAATTTAAATCAGTAAGCTGGGGTCCTGTGACATACATCAGAACCGAAATTATGCCTATTCTTTCAAATCCTGCAGAGATAAGTTTCACATATTAAACTAAGTGAATTTGATTATCACCAATGCTTTGTTGTGGAACAAAGTAGTTTAATTGCTCATATTAAGCCTCACAAGTGGCAACTTGGCACACAGTTGGAGACATCAAAGAAGTACATGAAAGCAACAGGTATCCAGTTCTGATCACGTATCCAGATCACAAGGGTATGTAATTGATAGAAAAAATATTCAATAAAATAATTAGAGAAAAAGTGAAAGCTACTAAGGGAGAGCAGGAGAGTCGTGTTAGACTGGCAGAAATTCAATATAATCTATCTTTATGGTTGATCGTAGTTAAAATGGTCGATGTAGTGTTTCATATACTACATATGTAGTGTTTCATTGCACTTTGTATCCAATCTATTTGGAAAGGGGCCTGCACAGGCTGTGGAAGTTCCTGTCTATTTCAGGCTGAAGGCCTATTTAAGTGAACGAATTGGGATCTTGTGACATACATCAGACCCCAATTTTCAACTTTGGTACATAACTACATTCCCATGATACTGATGGGAATGTAGGCCATCGTCATATGTTCATTTCCTCCGTTCCAGTAGAACAAACCTCAAAATAAGTTTAAATATCCTCTTCAGACCCACATAAAATTAATCGGATGGTATTATCTTGAAATTCATTCCTCACCAGGATCACCAGCCACTAATGGTTTAAGGCTGCCCAATATTAACTGCCCAAAGTAAGTGAGCTTGGCAGCCTTACTTCACCTGGTCAATGCTGCTGTAGATATGTTGCTGGGACCTATTTTATGGGAAGATGATTGGGCAAATTGAGGGAGTATGAGTACAAAAGCATTTTGAAAATAGTGACCATAACTTGGAAGGTTTAAAAGTTGTTATGAACTCACTACCCCAAACCGTTAGAGACTCCCCCACACTCACCACATTCAAAACATCGCTGAAGTCTCACCTGTTCAGTACTGCCTTCAACCACTGAAGGTCACCTCACCTTCTGTCTCCTTTCTCTGTTCATTTATTTATTTACTTATTTATCTATTTATTCATTTCCCTATGTTCTCAAAATCTCTGTAAAGCGTCTTTGAGTATATGAAAAGCGCTATATAAATAAAATGTATTATTATTATTATATTATTATTATGGCAAAGGACATAGAAAGATCAGAAATTAATGTTGTCAACTGGCTGAACATGCCATTCCTTATTCTTCTTTGCACTACCTATGGTATAAGTATATACCATAATATGGTTTGATTTTAACATGATAAGACAAAATCCTAAAAAAACTGTAATGGAAGTAACTACTTGCATCTAAGACAAAATGCAGTACAAGGCTAAGTCCAAGGAACAATAAATGTCAAAGGATATCGAAGTTGCATTAAATAGATAGCATATGACAAGTTTAAATAAATGAAAACAGAAGAGGCCCTTTGGGAGGATAGCAAGAGTGGTGGGGTACTTAAAAACAAGTAATCAGAAGGGTGAAGAGGGGACATTAAATAGAACCAATGGGCATGATTTTTTTAAAAACCTCAAGGCATTTTACATATATGAAAGGAAAGAGGAAACCAGGGAAAGAGTAGATTGTTCTCTTTCACTCAGTCCCTCAATTATTCATTCTGTTGTCTTCTCTATGTTTCTTGGGCCATAGAATCATCCTCCATGCAAGACTAGAGAAACACAAGACACACTGTTAATCCTGCTGCTTCATGAGGAGCATTTGCTTTCCCTGCTGTTGTTTTCCTTGATGGACAAGGTAAGGTCCCACTAATAAGTACAGATCAAGTAAGATGGGGAGAGAATTGTGTGAAGCATGAACACTGATCCAGACTTTAATATTACTGTACTTTAAAAAATATTATAATACAAAATGCTATGCATTTGCTCAAAAGCAACATCACTGATCTATTTATGAAACAGAATGAATTTCAATTGTGCAGGTCAATTGTGGCATAGTAGAGGGGTTGTGGGGGTGGTGGTGTGGGGTGGGGGGGGGGGGGGGGGGGAAGCGGGACCAGGCAGTAATGTTGAATAAGTAAAAGACATCTTCTCCTACCCTCTCGAATTCTTCTTGATCTCAGAGCATAAATAAAATATTGCTGTGCCTCTGCCAGCTCTTTTAATTCCAAGACCTGATTTTTCCCCATGATCCCCAAGATTAATCCTCTTCCAGCATGTGTCCAATTGCTGTTGTATATTTCCAGGGAACCCGATTCCACCACATGTGCATTCCAGATGTAAAAACGCTTTGTATGAAGTATTTCTCCTTTTTCTACTCCAGTTACTCTGTAATTTATTTTAAGAGTATGGCCTCCAGTTTAATCCATTACCAGGAGAATGAATATTTATCCACCACTGATATTAGGACACTTGATCTGTGATTACTAGGTTCATCCCTCCTTTCTTGAACAGTGGAGCAACACTTGAAATCTTCCAATTCTCTTACACTTTATTCTGTTTTAAAACTGTTCTAATTTGTTTCATTGGGTTGTTTAAATTAATACTGACTAGCTAATTGATTTATTGCATCGTATGGGAGGCGCATTCCCAATCTCATTGTATCCCTGTACAATGACAATACAGATATATGATATTGTATTGTATTGTATTGTCCGAATGATTGTAAAATTGTAGTGAAGCTTTCTTTCTTCGCTTCACCCCCAACCTCCCAGATGTAACCTCGAGTGCATTGCATCCTGTAACAAAGGTCGAATCAACCTGGAGTGATGCCAAACTGTTTAGAATCTCTTTGTCCTCTATTGTTACCCTACCCAACATTTTACATCTGCTCCTTCGCTGCATCATCCAGTTCTTTCTGAAGATGGCTGCAATGTATTTATTTGGTTCCTTAATTGTGAAGATTTTATTGCTTATCTCTTATTTTTCCTGTCATTTAACTCCCTTTACTTTACATGCAAATAAACTCCATGAACATGAACTGGACTGGTTCCTGGCATGGTGGGTTTATTATTTAAAGAGAAATAGGGTAGATTAAGTTCATATTCTCTAGAGTTTGGAAAACTCTAGATTGGAAAGCTGATTTCATTGAAATTTACAAATTTCTTATAGGGCTCGACAGGGTGGATGTTTCTTCGGCTGAAGATTCTACGACTAGACGTTAGTGATTTAGGATTAAGATGAGGAAAAATCTCTTCATGTCGAGGGTGGTGAATCTTTAGAATTTTCCACCCCAAAGGGCTGTAGAGGGTCAGTTGCTGAGTTCATTCAAAACAGAGATTGATAGAAAAACGGCATGCAAATGAAACTGAGGTGGAAGATCAGCCATCAATTAATGAAAGGGTGGAATTGCAGATATCCTACATCTACTGGTAAATCTAATGGTCACACTCTCTCATGTTCAGACACCACTCTGAAAGAGAGTGGATAGATTTCCTTGCAATAATTTAGGAAACTCACCTATTTATCTTCCCTGACACCAATGAAATATAGACATGGATAAAAGGAGCAGGCATGGGCTGTTCAACCCTTTGAGACTGCTCCAATATTTCAGGCAAGTATAGCTAATCTTATATCTTAACATTACATTCCCACTCTGTATCTGACATCCTCGAATGTCTTTTGTTTCTTGAAACCTACCTTATCCTTAAATATGTTCAGACCCTCTTCCCAAGGCTTACTGTGGCAGGGAGTTCCAAACATTCATCACTTTCTCCATGAAGAAAAATTCTTATCAAAGTCTTAAGTGTCAAACCACCTCTCCTTTGACCATAACCCCTTCTTCTAGACACCTGGGCAAGGATATCATCCTCCCTGCATTTATCCTGGCAAGCCAGGACAGTTTTGTACATTTCAATGAGATTTCCTTTCAATTTACTAAATTCATCATCAATTCTTTTCATTAGGCAAACGCAGCATCCCAGGAATCAGTCCGGTGAATCTCCATTGCTCTTGCTCGAGTGGCAAAGATATCCTTTCCTGTGTAAGGAGACCAAACCTGCACATAAAACATCAGGTGTGGTGTACTTTTGTACAAGTAGTCAAACATCCTTGCCCTGGTAATTTTGAAACAAATGCCAGCATAATATTTTCTTCTTAACTTCTTGCTGTACCCGAGAAGAAGAACACCCAGATCAACAGTTTTCCCAATAAACCACCATTCAAATCACTCTCCACCTTTCGGTTTTCCACACCAAAGTGGATAACTTTGTATTTATCCACATTTTACTGCATCTGTCATACGTTTACCAACTCATTCAACTTATCTAAACTACCATGAGATCTCCTTGCATCCTCCTCACCACTCACAACCACTCTCAGTTTTACACGGTCACCAAATTTAGAAATATTACATTCAATTCCCTCATTCAAATCATTAATAGATCTCGCGATTACCTGGCGCATTCGTACCAATCATGCAGTATCCACCTGTCATTGCTTGCCACCTCAATAAAGATCCATTTATTCCTACTTCCGATTTCCTATCTGTTAACTAGTTTTCAATCCAAGCCAATAAATTACCTCTCATCTCATGTGCTTTAATTTTGCACGATAATATCCAGGAATAGGACTTTATCAAAAATCTTCTAAAAATCAGATAAGCCACATTCATCAATTTTCTATTAACTATCATTCCAGTTATATTCACAAAAACTGCTTAATTTCTTCCTTTTTTTATATCATGCCCTTTTTTAAAATATAATATTTAGATGACTGCTGTTAGGGAACTGGCTCTAGTTCCTGTTCCTGTTTCCTCTCTCCCTCCCTTTTGAAACAGTGAGATTACATTTGCCATCCTCCAATCTGCAGGAAGAGCTTCATTATCTGTGGAATTTTGGAAGATAACGTCTATAGCTATTTCTTAATACTCTGGCATGCTGCTTTTCATGCCTCGGGGATTTATCAGATTTCAGTCCCATTCATTTCTCCAACGCTTTTTATATACCAATACTAATTTCCTTTAGTTCCTCCATTCCTAGCACTTCTGGGAAGTTATTTGTGTTATCTTCATGAAAACAGAACTAAAGTATTTGTTTAATGTTTTGTTTTTGTCCTCATTGCAAAATATCCCACTTCTAACTCGAAAGGGCTTTTATTTGTCTCCGCTAATATTTTCCTTTTTATATCCTTATAGAAGGTTTTACATGGAAACCATATTTTTGCCGAAAACAAACAAAGGTTGCTCGTTGGGGTCCCCCAAGACTCTAAATGATTTTGAATTTGTCTCAAGAAGGATCAAGAAGGGGAGGGGGGTTGTGGGTGGGGAGATAATACAGAACAATACAGGTATAATCGAATTTAAATGTATAATCGAATTTATAATGTAGGTACCATCGCATACTATGAGTTCATACATGTATTTGTTTTGTTAAAATTTAAATAAAATTTAAAAAAAATAAAAAGAAGGATCAGTTAATGTATAATGCAAGGGGCGACATCTTTGAAAGGAACCAATGCTTTATTTGTAAAAACACATTACCTTTCCCATTTGGAAGGGCACAGATCCTCTCTGATTTTTGTATACTATTTGAAATTCGCATTTCTGTAACATTCCTGCGGATCGATGAACTGCCCCAATTATCTAGAATCTCTTGGTTTAGTTCTCAAAGTTCCTCCGCTCGGCTCCTTTCTCCTTTCAATGGCCATCTTCAATTGGACTGCACACCCAATTCTGCATATTTTGCATTGGTCTATATTTGTTTACTCTACGTTAGTCATTTGGAGTCCTTGGCACTCTCAAGGACTTGACTCCAGGTTTTTGACTGTCCATGATGCTATGCCCGTGATTCTTGCCTATTACTCCATGTTCTTTTCCTGATTCACTGGTTTTAGACAATAGACAATAGACAATAGGTGCAGGAGTAGGCCATTCAGCCCTTCGAGCCAGCACCGCCATTCAATGCGATCATGGCTGATCACTCTCAATCAGTACCCCGTTCCTGCCTTCTCCCCATACCCCCTCACTCCGCTATCCTTAAGAGCTCTATCCAGCTCTCTCTCTTGAAAGCATCCAACGAACTGGCCTCCACTGCCTTCTGAGGCAGAGAATTCCACACCTTCACCACTATCTGACTGAAAAAGTTCTTCCTCATCTCCGTTCTAAATGGCCTACCCCTTATTCTTAAACTGTGGTAGTATGGCATTGCTGAAGCATTTGAGCAATGTTTCCTAATTTCTCATTTATTGAATAAAACGACAAACAATCTCGATGTCTTGTTTTACACTGATTTTACCCTCCAGAATCTAGTTTCTCACCGATGTGAGATTATTCTCACTTTTTTCTTGTATTCAGTATATACAGCCACATCATTTCCTTCCCTGAACCCGATCTTCCGCAATTAAAAATAAATATTTAAAACCCCTTTAAGGCTTCATTCTACCATTGGTCAACCAAAACCAGTCAGGGATCTGACCCATCAGTGTCCCATTTCCTTCCCTACATTTCAATTTGCTCTTCAAGGTGGGAAGTGCGTAGATAGGCCTCAGCAGAGACAGGTCAAAGCATCGAAATTCACTGTACTTATTCTTGTCACTATGCTTGAGGGTTTTGGATATGGCAAGGGGAAGATGTTGGTTGCACTGAAAAGAGATTACATTTCTATACAACTCAATAATTGTCACAGACTCTACATTTTAAATCAGATTCTTGTACAGATTAATACAAATAAAATCTAATATCAGGTTCCATTTTGTTTAAAAAAATCAGAATGTCTTCTATTTTAACAATGGGATTAAAGATGCGAAGGATGAGTTTTCAATTTTCCATGACGTACAGATAGCCTGAATTGCTCAGCAAGCCATTACTGCTGAGGACACTGGAAATTCTAAAGTGCTCAGACTGATTTTATGATCATTATTGATTATTGATTGTACTGGAATTTTTGAAACATGTATTCTGTGGGTATGGTTTCCCACCAGCAGAACAAAGTTGGAAAATTACCCCAGCAAGATAAAACAACCAAAATACCAGAGGTTTAAAATGTTGGAAAGCATATGCATAATAAAGGAACAAGGTTCATTCTACATCTCTGACAAAATGCACTTTTCAATTTTTGTTGTTGTTGCCAATTCTTAATTTTAATTCCAATCAGGTTTAAACACTTGTGATATAGAGATGTTGGTTGCAATGAAAAGAGATTGGATTTCTGTACAACTCAGCCATTATCACAGACTGCACATTTAAAATCGGGTTCTTATAAAGATTAATACAAATAAAATCTGATTTATATTATTTAAATAATCTATGATCTTTAAATAACCTATAACTATTTGATCTGAAATTTTTGAATGAGTATTGGAAAATATGATGAAAACACATGACTGTGTTAATACTCTAAATTTCTTTCCATTTGAACTAAAGGAAGGAAATCAAGTAGATTCCTTTACAGATGTGTCAGACTCTAGCATCATATTTATTCTGTATCCAGATGATTGAAAATGCACACTTGGTACAATTTCCTCTTTGTGATGGTATTTCACTTAAGGCCATTTTATCTTATGTGCTAGTGAAACTCATGTATCTTATAATTAGATCCAACTTGCTTCAAGGCACAAAACCTACTCTGACTTCATGAAAATTTCACTTGTCATCAAAATCAAAATTAAAATGGGGTTGTGTTTCCAGACAGGAACAATGTACGATTGTGTGTGTTGCAGTGATGACCATTTTGGTCATGGATCCTATGTCCAAGAGTGTGGAGTGTGCAGAGGTAAATGTACTATTCAATCTGAGTCTAAGGGGTTAGGTGTTCAGGCGGAAGGGTTGATGGATGGAGAACGGCAACTCTTTAGGAGGAAGGTGAGTATTCAGGGTCTTCATGGCTAATTGGGAATCAGTGAGTACCCAACTCAGGAATCAGGAAGTTGGGGTAATAAGGCAGTTAGAAGATTGGTTGTTCAGAGACTGGAAATTGAGGATTTGGGATTGGATCTTGGACAAACTCAGGTGAATCGGAATGAGGGCAATTAAGGAGGTACCTATATCAGGCCTGGATTAAATTGTGGTATATGACAATGAGGCAGAGGATGAGGGTTTGGTGTGGGTGGGGGTGATTCGCAGTAGTAAGAAGATAACCTGGGCTCAAAGTGCTCAAAGTCAGGTTCCTCTAGCATTTATAAACTAATTTCCCTGATAATGCTCCAAAAGGATTGAAGTATAGGGGATGGCATCATTTGATGAACGCCTGATGTGTAAATTATGTCAGTTGCTCTAAAGCAAACCTTCATTGAAGGTGCTCAGAAAGGCACAATCAGATATGACAAGGGCTGCAATTGCTTTCTACTCAAAGAATAAACATTTTTCACATGTGTGCCTATGAATAAAAGTATTTGGCTTTCTAGGGAGGTGTACTTTAAAAAAAAATTAGCAATGAAATATAAAATACCTTGAAAACATAGAAAAAAAAGACAATTGCCTAAATGTTCTAAGCAGTCAAATCTTATTGAATAAATTAGCATAGATATAACTCAACTATCCTGAAGCATGAAATGTGTTTTTAAAGTTAATACTTATTCTTTTTGGTTTTCATGAACCACAGACCAACATTCTGAAATGGAACTCTGTTCATGTGGTTTCCATATTTATACAATGGTGTTTGAAGTACACACATTCTGATCTATCATCAGAGCTGCAGGATTTACTCAAACCCCCCTCTCCCTCATGTTGTGTATTCCTACCATCACATTTTGGAGATCAATGTGTTGAATCAGTTATTATGCATTTATTTTCCTTGTACAAAAAAATATTGGTTTACACAATTCACTATAATTTGTGGTGTGGTGTTGCAGTTGGTGCTTGTTCAGTAGCAGAGCATCTTTAGTTCACGAACATTTTACCCATAAAGTTGCGGAAAATGGAGCTGAAAACAGTACAGTGAGGAAAAAAAAGACATCAGAACCTGTGTGTATCAAGAAACC
Organism: Rhinoraja longicauda; assembly: GCF_053455715.1. Classification (NCBI taxonomy): domain Eukaryota; kingdom Metazoa; phylum Chordata; class Chondrichthyes; order Rajiformes; family Arhynchobatidae; genus Rhinoraja; species Rhinoraja longicauda. The sequence continues at coordinate 89,526,320 of NC_135953.1, forward strand.
AGCAGTCTCTTCTTAAACAATCAGATTTATGGATTGTGAACGAGTCAGTGGGTCTCAGAAGGAGGCTTAAACGAAGGCGTGAGTGGAAGAAAGGAAAATATAGTGGATTTAAAGCAAAGAAAAGAGAAACAACAATTACAAAATTAGAAAATTACAAATTACACTAACAATTCAAAAGCTGAAGAGTTGGGACTTTAACACATTATGTTTCAGTTCCACGCTGGTTAATTGGCCATAATTCATAATTATCATACTGTTGAGAAGATACTTTTAGCCACCCATAACTAGTTCTAAACAATCTGAAGAAGGGTCTCGATCCAAAACGTCACCCATTCCTTCTCTCCTGAGACGCTGAGTTACTCCAGCATTTTGTGTCGACCTACGAGTTCTAATTATCTACAAGTGAGTTGCATTTGAATCCACCACACAATTATAGTAATTTCCCAACACTCATGGGCATCAATGCTGAGCAGACAGTTTCACAGAGCTAAAAATGATTTGGCACAATTTGGACCACAGTTATTGCATGCTTGCATTTACCAACACTGCTCCTGACATGAGGTTGTTGCACTATTTATATTTACTTCACTATTACTTTGACAAAACAACTTTTATATATGCTCTGCAGTTGGATTTCTAAGAAAATATTGTTACTAAATATCAGAAGAACCCAACATGTACATCACACATTTTGTGTTGTGTAGGAAGGCACTAGCAGATACTGGTATGAACCGAAGACAGATCCAAAAAGCTGGAGTAACTCAATATCTCTGGAGGAAAGGAATAGATGACATAGAAACGTAGAAAATAGATGCAGGATGAGGCCATTCGGCCCTTCGAGCCAGCACCGCCATTCATTGTGATCATGGCTGATCGTCCACAATCAATAACCCATGCCTGCCTTCTCCCCATATCCCTTGATTCCACTAGCCCCTAGAGCTCTATCTAACTCTCTCTTAAATCCATCCAGTGATTTAGCTTCCACTGCCCTCTGTGGCAGAGAATTCCACAAATTCACAACCCTCTGGGTGAAAAAGTTCCTTCTCACCTCAGTTTTAAATGGCCTCCACTTTATTCTAAGACTGTGGCCCCTGGTTCTGGATTGTGACCCCTGGTTCTGGATGATGTTTCGGGTCAAGATCGTTCTTCAGACAGGGAAGGGGAAACTGGAGATATAAATGGTGATATAGAGAGATATAGAACAAATGAATGAAATATATGTAGAAAAGTAGCGAAGATAAAGGAAACAGGCCACTGTTAACTGTGAGCTAGGTGAAGAGTTAGAGACAATGAGACTCAACAAGGCAACTTTGAAGCTAGGACAATGATTTGGGTGGGGGAGGGATGGAGAGAGGTGGAATGCAAGAGTTACTTGAAGTCAGACATATCAATATTCATATCGCTGGGTTGTAAGCTGCCCAAGCGAAGTATGAGGTGCTGTTCCTCCAATTTGTGTTTGGGAATGGGAAGGGGAATTAAAGTGTTTGGCAACTGGGAGATCAGGTAGGCCCAGGCGGACTGAACAAAGGTGTTAAGCGATATTCCTTCTGATATTCCTTTTGATTCTTCTGTGCATTTGACGTGTTAATGCACAGAGGAGATCAAAGGTGCACAGTAGTTGAACGACATTTCAATGATTAAGACCCAAAGAAATGCACATGTTGGAATTTTAAGTGAAACACAAAGTACTGGAGTAACTCAGTGAGTCAAGCAGCATCCCTGGAGAGAATGGGTCAGGACCCCTCTTCAAACTAAATTCTACAGACCATAAAAAAGAGATACAATTCATAAAACAAAAGAAATACTAAATAATGATGAAACATAAGAATACATAAAGATAAAAGAAAAGTTAAGGACAATAAAAGAGATATCAATGAAGTACAGTGAAAGTACAAGAGAATAGTGTGAAGAAAGGTCCAGATCCACAATGTTGCCTGTCCATTCCTTCCAGCGATGCTGTTTGACCCTCTAAATTACTCCAGCACTTTATGCTACAAGCATTTCAAAGATTTTGGTCAACATCTGCATGGCCTATGGATCTTAATGACCATCTAATCTGTTGTAACACATATGAGGCTAGTTGCAGTGGAAGTCACATAAATATACCTGGAAGTAGACAGTGCAGCAGATGGGGCTGATAAAGATATAATATGACAGGATCACAGAGTGTTTCAATGCAAACAATCACATCAGCCGTGTCAGTCACAGATACGTCTACAGATGTTTTTCAGTGAATAGAGAAACTAGAAGGCAAACACCATCTAATCCCAGATGAGAGGAAACAGCTGCCTATACACCCAACAAGTTATATTCTTAGATATTGAGGAAAAACTAAAAGTCTTCTTGACTGGAACAGGGATAGTAACTCAAGGGGCGTGCCTGCCCCTGACTATCCTGTCCAGTATGAGACATTAATTGGCAAGCTGGAATTTGACTGCATCTAAGAGTTTGTCATGGATCTCTGAAGAGATGTCACTACTGCATAAAAATAATTAAGCATATTTTGTCAGACCTCAGGGGGACAAAGAATTTCAAGGTGTTGAGTGCAAAGAACGGCATATGGAGATTGATGAGGGAAGATAATATTTAACCTCTCAATGCACTATTCAGTGAATACCATTGGAGAAGAACGTGATTTGGGAACAACACGGTAACAGAGATTTGAGTTATGTTTGATGTTTCACTTGGTAGGGGTAAATATCGTCATTGATGACCTATTAGTCATTGGAGAAGGAGCAACAGTGGAAATGCAAACTTAGACAATAATAGAAAGTTGAGATCCCCGATGCACTGAGAAACAACTGACGTTGAACAAAGTTACAAAAAAAATCAAAATGATCACCAGAGATATTCTTAAGTCAAATCCAGCCAAATTCAAGACAGTAAAGGAATTTGATGGTTGTTAGAAACTTTCTCAGGTTCATCAACCATCAGAGCATGATTCTGCTCCATTGGGCAAAAATATATGAGCCACTTGCACAGCTGTCTCGGGAAGAAATGAAATGCTAATAGTTTATCATGGAGGCAAATGATTTAAAGAGGTGGTAATGCTAAGCTGGTGTTGTATCACACTGATGATAAGAAAGAGCTGACAAAACAGGTGGATGCCCCAGAAAAAAGACTGGAAGTAATGATCTTGCAGAAGGGTCGGATGACAGTGTACATAACTAGAGCTCTAATAGATACAGACCTGCATATTGGATAGCTGTGATAGTATGGAAATAATTCACCAGTACAAGTCATGTTGAAGTTATTGTGATATGCGCATGCATGGTGATGTACAAATGCAATGAAAATGTTACTTGTACTGGCACCACAAGTATACCACACACAACCACTCTCCCTTCTATTGACTCCATTTAAACCTAACGCTGCATCAGCAAGACCGGCAACATGATGGCGGAAAAGTTGGTGCGGTGTGTTTCCTGCAGGATGTGGGAAGACAGGGACGTCACGGGAGCTTCTGGGAGCTACACCTGCAAGAACTGTGTCCAGGTGCAGCTCCTGAAGGGACGTGTGGTGGAGTTGGAGAGTTGGATGACCTCAGGGCCATCCGGGAATGCGAGAGTTTCCTCGACAGGACCTATTGTGAGGCTGTCACGCCAAGGGTCCAGGTCGAGCGAAGGTGGGAGACTGTTTCCGGGGGGAGTGGACGTGGACTACAGGAGACCCCAGTGGCTGTGCCTATTGCAAATAGGTATACCCTCTTGGGAACTGTCGGGGCAGAAGACGTTTCCAGTCCGAGTGGCGGACCTGTTGGCAAGGATACACGACAGGGGAGACCGAAGTCTGGAAGAGCCGTAGTGGTCGGTGACTCCATAGTCCGAGGGACGGATAGAAGATTCTGTGGCAGCAGGAGGGACTTGAGGATGGTCTGTTGCCTCCCTGGTGCCAGGGTTCAACACATCACAGACCGGCTTCAGAAAATCCTAGCGAGGGAAGGCGATCAACCTGAAGTCGTTGTGCACGTGGGCACGAATGACGTCGGGCGGAAGAGGAAGGAGGTGCTACAGCGGGAGTTTAGAGAGTTGGGAAAAACGCTGAGAAGTAGGACGTCGAAGATGGTTATCTCTGGACTGCTACCGGTACCTCGTGCTGGTGAGGCCAGGAACAGAGAGATAGAGGGTATGAATTTATGGCTGAGGGACTGGTGCAGAGAGCAGGGATTTAGATTTCTGGACCACTGGGATCTCTTCTGGGCTAGGGGTGACTTGTACAAAAGGGACGGGTTGCATCTTAACAGCAGGGGGACAAACATTCTGGCAGGCAGGTTTGCTAGTGTGACACCTGTGGCTTTAAACTAAGTAGTGGGGGGGAGGGGTTAACAAATTGTGAATATGAAGATGAGGTAAAAGGGAATACAGGAGATATTGCAAAAGACTCTCGGAAGAATGGGAACAGAAGTTCTAGAGCGGAAAAGAAATTAAGGGCAGGGCCAATTGTGAACGATGTGAGAGGGGAGGTAAATACAGAAGTTAAAGTGTTGTACTTAAATGCGCGTAGTATAAAAAATAAAGTGGATGAGCTTGAGGCTCAGTTAGTCATGGGCAAGTATGATGTTGTAGGGATCACTGAGACATGGCTACAAGAGGACCAGGGCTGGGAACTGAATATTCAGGGGTACACAACGTATAGAAAAGACAGACAGGTGGGCAGAGGGGGTGGGGTTGCTCTGATGGTAAGGAATGATATTCATTCCCTTGCAAGGGGTGACATAGAATCAGGAGATGTTGAATCAGTATGGATAGAAATGAGAAATTGTAAGGGTAAAAAGACCCTAATGGGAGTTATCTATAGGCCCCCAAACAGTAGCCTCGACTTAGGGTGCAAGTTAAATCAGGAGATAAAATTGGCGTGTCAAAAATGTAATGCTACGGTGGTTATGGGAGATTTCAACATGCAGGTAGACTGGGAAAATCAGGTTGGAAATGGACCCCAGGAAAGAGAGTTTGTAGAGTGCCTTCGAGATGGATTCTTAGAACAGCTTGTACTGGAGCCTACCAGGGAGAAGGCAATTCTGGATTTAGTGTTGTGTAATGATCCTGATCTGATAAGGGGACTAGAGGTAAAAGAGCCATTAGGAGGCAGTGATCACAACATGATAAGTTTTACTCTGCAAATGGAAAGGCAGAAGGGAAAATCGGAAGTGTCGGTATTACAGTATAGCAAAGGGGATTACAGAGGCATGAGGCGGGAGCTGGCCAAAATTGATTGGAAGGAGGCCCTAGCAGGGAAGACGGTAGAACAGCAATGGCAGGTATTCCTGGGAATAATGCAGAGGTTGCAGGATCAATTTATTCCAAAGAGGTGGAAAGACTCTAAGGGGATTAAGAGACACCTGTGGCTGACGAGGGAAGTCAGGGACAGCATAAAAATTAAGGAGAGGAAGTATAACATAGCAAAGAAGAGTGGGAAGACAGAGGATTGGGACTCTTTTAAAGAGCAACAAAAGTTAACTAAAAAGGCAATACGAGGAGAAAAGATGAGGTACGAGGGTAAACTAGCCAATAATATAAAGGAGGATAGCAAAAGTTTTTTTAGGTACGTGAAGAGGAAAAAAATAGTCAAGGCAAATGTGGGTCCCTTGAAGACAGAAGCAGGGGAATTTATTATGGGGAACAAAGAAATGGCAGACGAGTTAAACCGTTACTTTGGATCTGTCTTCACTGAGGAAGATACACACAATCTCCCAAATGTTCTAGGGGCTGGAGAACCTAGGGTGATGGAGGAACTGAAGGAAATCCACATTAGGCAGGAAATGGTTTTGGGTAGACTGATGGGACTGAAGGCTGATAAATCCCCAGGGCCTGATGGTCTGCATCCCAGAGTACTTAAGGAGGTGGCTCTAGAAATAGTGGAAGCATTGGAGATCATTTTTCAATGTTCTATAGATTCAGGATCAGTTCCTGTGGATTGGAGGATAGCAAATGTTATCCCACTTTTTAAGAAAGGAGGGAGAGAGAAAACGGGTAATTATAGACCAGTTAGTCTGACATCAGTGGTGGGGAAAATGCTGGAGTCAATTATAAAAGACGAAATTGCTGAGCATTTGGATAGCAGTAACGGGATCGTTCCGAGTCAGCATGGATTTACGAAGGGGAAATCATGCTTGACAAATCTACTGGAATTTTTTGAGGATGTAACTAGGAAAATTGACAAGGGAGAGTCAGTGGATGTGGTGTACCTCGACTTTCAGAAAGCCTTCGACAAGGTCCCACATAGGAGATTAGTGGGCAAAATTAGGGCACATGGTATTGGGGGTAGGGTACTGACATGGATAGAAAATTGGTTAACAGACAGAAAGCAAAGAGTGGGGATAAATGGGTCCCTTTCGGAATGGCAGGCAGTGACCAGTGGGGTACCGCAAGGTTCGGTGCTGGGACCCCAGCTATTTACGATATACATTAATGACTTAGACGGAGGGATTAAAAGTACCATTAGCAAATTTGCAGATGATACTAAGTTGGGGGGTAGTGTGAATTGTGAGGAAGATGCAATAAGGCTGCAGGGTGACCTGGACAGGTTGTATGAGTGGGCGGATACATGGCAGATGCAGTTTAATGTAGATAAGTGTGAGGTTATTCACTTTGGAAGTAAGAATAGAAAGGCAGATTATTATCTGAATGGTGTCAAGTTAGGAGGAGGGGGAGTTCAACGAGATCTGGGTGTCCTAGTGCATCAGTCAATGAAAGGAAGCATGCAGGTTCAGCAGGCAGTGAAGAAAGCCAATGGAATGTTGGCCTTCGTAACAAGAGGAGTTGAGTATAGGAGCAAAGAGGTCCTTCTACAGTTGTACCGGGCCCTGGTGAGACCGCACCTGGAGTACTGTGTGCAGTTTTGGTCTCCAAATTTGAGGAAGGATATTCTTGCTATGGAGGGCGTGCAGCGTAGGTTCACTAGATTAATTCCCGGAATGGCGGGACTGTCGTATGTTGAAAGGCTGGAGCGATTGGGCTTGTATACACTGGAATTTAGAAGGATGAGGGGGGATCTTATTGAAACATATAAGATAATTAGGGGATTGGACACATTAGAGGCAGATAACATGTTCCCAATGTTGGGGGAGTCCAGAACAAGGGGCCACAGTTTGAGAATAAGGGGTAGGCCATTTAGAACGGAGATGAGGAAGAACTTTTTCAGTCAGAGGGTGGTGAAGGTGTGGAATTCTCTGCCTCAGAAGGCAGTGGAGGCCAGTTCGTTGGATGCTTTCAAGAGAGAGCTGGATAGAGCTCTTAAGGATAGCGGAGTGAGGGGGTATGGGGAGAAGGCAGGAACGGGGTACTGATTGATAGTGATCAGCCATGATCGCATTGAATGGCGGTGCTGGCTCGAAGGGCTGAATGGCCTACTCCTGCACCTATTGTCTATTGTCTATTGTCTAACATAATCAAGGACGAGTTGCACCTTGGCCACTCCCTCTTCTCCCCTCTCCCATCAGGCAACAGGTATAGAAGTGTGAAAATGCACATCACCAGATTCGGGGACAGTTTCTTCCCAGCCGTTATCAGGCAAATGAATCATCCAACCACAACCAAAGAGCAGCGTTGAACTACTATCTACCTCTTTGGTGACCCTCAGACTACCCTTGATTGGACTTTACTGACTTTACCTGGCATTAAACGTTATTCCCTTATCATATGTCCAGACACTGTAAATGGATCGATTGTAATCATGTATTGTCTTTCTGCTGACTCGTTAACATGCGACAAAAAAGCTCTTCACTGTACACATGGCAATAAACTAAACTGAACTGACATAGACTCTGACAACACACAAAACATATATAATACATGAATTGCGCGGAACTTCTACAAGACAGTGCAAAAGATAAAGCATGCAAAAAAGGCATGTGCAAAATATATTTAGAAAATGAGCAGGATTAGGATTGTGCAGGTTGGTTCATTTACCCTGATCATTGTAAGAAATTAGCTGCTCCTGTCGTGTATGACATCAAGCCTCTGTACCTACTGCCCAATGGTCGCAGAGAGGGCATGATGGAGAGACAATGATAGATGCCGCCTTCTTGAGGCAATGCCTCAGGTAGATGCTTTAGATAATGGGAAAGATTGTATCCCTGGTGAGAAAGGCTTTGTCTGCCATTCCCTACAGCCTTTTGCATACCTATGCTTAGGAATAGTCAACCAGTTGAGATTCATTTCTACAGTACATCCGTGGAGGTTTGATAGAGCATTTGTTGATGTGTTGAACTTCTTTAAAAAAAAATTAAAAGTGGAGCAGGTGGCGCATATTCTTCATGATTACATCAATATGTTGGACCCAGGACAGTACATCCAAGATGTTAACTCCCAGGAATTTGAAGTTGCCAACAGTCTCTATTGCTGTGAGTAGATGAAGACTGATGCATGGTCTCCTGACTTCCCCTTTCTGAAGTCAATGATTTTTTCCTTGGTTTTTGTTGATGTTGGGCAAGAGGTTGTTGCTGTGGTGCCTCTCATCCGGGTGTTCTTTTTGCAAAGGCTCCGCTCCTTCATCATCTGCAGTGAGATGCTGCAGATGTTCTACCAAAGGGTAGTAGCCAGTGCCATCTTCTTCACTGCCGTGTGCTGGGGCAGCAGGGCGAAGACCGTGGACGCCAATAGGATCAACAAACTCATCAGGAAGGCTGGCTCCGTCCTGGGGGCAGAGTTGGATTCTTGGGAGGTGGTCTTGGAGGGGAGGATGCCCCTCAAACTGTGGAGCATCCTGGACAGTACAGCTCACCCACCCCCCCATGACACACTGGTCAACGTTCAGCAGCAGATTGATCCCACCAAGTTGCAGGACAGAATGCCACAAGAGATTCTTCTTCCCTGTGGGTACCACAATTTACAACTCCTCCCTCTTCTGTCGTGGGGTAGACTGAGACTGAGACTGAGACTGAGACCAACCCCCCCCCCCCCCCCCCCCACCTCCTCAATCTTTGCACATCCCCTAAACCATACCTCTTGTCACTTTATTTTTGTTTCGTGGATTTTGTGTTTTTATCATTGTTGGCAAATTCATTCATTAATTTCCCTCCTGGGTTGTATCATATCGTATCGTATCGTGTTGTTCTACCTCTGTCCTGTATGTTGCCTCATCACCACCTGTGATTCGGCCAAGGGCAGTGGTGGTGTCGGCGAATTTACAGCTGGCATTGTAGCAAGCTGGCCTCACAGTTATGCATGTAAAGAGAATAGAACAGGAGGCTAAACACACTGCCTTGACATCCACCTGGGTTGATGGTCAGCGATGAGGAGACGTTATTACCGACTGGCACTGATTGAAGTCTGCCAGTGAGGAGATCAAGAGTATGTTTGCAAAGAGAGATTTAGAGGCCCCTGGTTACTTTGAATCCCGTTTCATGCACACAATCAACTTGAATGCAAAATAATTTACAGGGAAAAGGTGCTTCTTTGAGTCAGAGGCAGTGTTATATTTATTTAACATTTTTATACAAACTTAAAGACAGGTCATGACTTTAGAAAGCCGGCAACTCCACTTTTGCTACTTTTTCAAATATGGCCAGTTTCCGCTCCAGAGGATTTAGAGGATGTAGGCGCTGGTTATTTTATGCACGTTGCAGATTATAATTCTATCTCCCAGCAGATATCAACTTAATTTCCAATTTTACCACAGTCAGGAAGGTTGTTCAGTACTTAAATTTTTGGGAGGAAATCACCAAAGACAAAGAGGGCTGTATTTTCCTCTGAAAATCCCACTCATAATTGATTGTACTTGTGATAAAAAGGGGATAAAATTACACAGGTTCTGACCCAAAGCTCAATTTCTTATCCTAGCTCCTGCGGGCAGAATAGTGGCACGGCGGTAGAATTGCTGCCTCACAGCGCCACAGACCCGGGTTCGATTCTGACTACGGGTGCTGAGCTGAATTTGCATGCTCTCTCTGTGACTGCGGGAGTTCTCTCCAGATGCTCCGATTCCTCCCATATCCAAATATGTGCAGAATTGTAGGTTAATTGGCCTCTGTAAATTGCCCCTAGTGTGTAGGATTGTTCAGCATAGAATTAGTGTATGGGTGATCGATGGCCAGCATGGATACGGTGAGCCAGAGGGCTGTTTCTATGCTGTATCTCTAAACTCTAAAACTCCTGCTGTCTCCACCATATTACCAGCTATAAATGCAGGAAACATGTGGAGCAGTGGGAATTTCACCAATGTCCTTGATTGAGGAGAAAGGGGCGATTAGTGTTTTCCTTTAACTCCATATGGGCCCTATGGGCGTAATAAAAAAATCTCAATTCTTCTCCCAGACTCTGACCAGTTTTTCAGTGATGGCAATCCCACATTAGCATTATCTCGATTCTGCTCTTTGGAACTGGAAATCTCCTCAATCCCATCCTGCAGGCTAAAAGCTTGGAGCTATGCTGAGTTTACAGCTGAGAGCTGAGGTCCCACTCTGCTGTCACGAGGGTAATCCAGACTATGTTTATGTGTGTTTAACAGACAATAACAACATATTGGCAGATCACCAGTTTTGACAGTGGATCAGTGAGGTGTTGTTATCATAATGCTCTGGCTTTTAGATGGCTTACAACTTTGATTTGGGAACTAAACAATTGTCAATTAAATTCTACAATAAGGAGTGCTAAAATTCTTGGGTATTGTCCAATGCCGAACAAAAATAAGTGAATAAAAAGCATAACTTTTATGATTAGTATAATATCCATAAAATTAAATTTTTGTAAATCATGTTGAATTAATGCCAGACCAGAGTGAGGTCTGCCTGACCCTGAAGCATTCTCGAACATATTTGTTCCACCATATGGATTGCTTGGTTACAGTCCACATATACAGTCTGTGTGCTAAGGATTTTTTCCACAGTATGATGAAGTAACTGAGTGGCATTTTTAAGAAAGTTTTTATGTTTTGGGATTTAAGTGTTTCGGTTTGCTAATGAACCATTCGTTGCCAAATATTATTAATGTTGGTGCAATATTACAGCTATTATAATTTTAATACGAGACCATACCAGCAGGCACTCTGAAGCAGTGAGTTCTTCCAAACCACACCAAGGAGAAAGAAATGAAAAATATAATGCATGTTCATGATTATTTTTATGATTTATTGGTTGTATAAAGTTCCATTATAATTTGTTCATTGAATTCATTTCTTGTTTAAATCAGGAACAAAGGTTTTCCCCATTTTCTCCGGGATGGGATACGCTCACTCTTACATAACCAACAATACTTAGTGAACAGTGATATCTGGGAATTGCATCAAGTTGCCATTAACACATGGCATTTCAATCTGCCAGCTGGATTTTAACCTAAACCAAACTGATGGAATGGAAGTCTTCTATGTACTGGGTGTAACTGCTTCTTATAACATTTTTTAGCAGCTTCCATTCATAGCTCATTGACCGCAAAGCAAAACTGGCCCAATTTTTATCGTAAATTGGCACTCAAACCAACTCAAGATTTGACTCAAGAGTAAGAAACTGAAACCCACACCGCCTCCAACTACCCTCTACACTTTGACACAGAACGTTTTCTGAAGCTGATCGGTAAACATATTACTGAGACAATGTAAGGGTATTTTTATTCTACTGTGTTGTGTCCAAGCATGATTTCAAGGGCTGTTTTTGTAAATGGATGCTTCTGGTGAACAGTGCCCTTTCACAAAATCACCCACTGCTATCACAGATTGGACTGTGCTTCATTTCCCAGCATTAACACCTACCTGATGGGTACAACAAAAAAACCCCAATATTTATAACAAAATCTAATTTTAACCCTGTCAAGTATGGAACTCATTAAGAACTTATCACATGCAAAGATTTAAACTCAAAGCACGTTATTTTAAACCGACCAGATATTTATATGCCATCGTGATCATGAGTGAATTTACTAACTTTGAACTTCTGATATCCTGGTTACAGAATGTTGAACATGATTTTTTGACGTTAAACCAGATTTACGCTTCATTGTGGGTGGCTTTACGGTCAGGATTTACACCGATCCACTCTCTACAGTTTAGCAATTTTTCAACTTTAATGCCTGCAACAGGAAAGCAGGAGTTACCAGGAAGACTGATTGGAGAATACGTACCCTCCTGCACTGGTGCTGGACTCGGGGATGGACAAGGCTCATAGATTACGAGAGGAAATCGAGATCTTGGAGAAAGAGATGGAATTCAAGGATCAGGAATAATGGAAGAGAGGTGATGGAGAAAGAGTTCAAGGGGAGGAATATGTTAAAGCATTGTAACGCAGTGGAATTTAAGTAAAGGCCAATGAATTGCTTTAAGTAGCTGATGTAAGTGATGTTCATGGCTGCTGTGACTCCCCACAATGCAGTGTCAGAAAAAATACCCTACAGATGAAGAGTGTGGCATCACTGCACTCTGAGACGTCTGTTCACACATCCTCAGGCTGGGGAGGATGAGGCAAAAGAGGGACTTAGAATCATAGTCATAGAGTGATTCAGTGTGGAAACAGGCCCTTTGGTCCAACTTGCCCACACAGGCCAAAATTGTCCCAGCTACCCTAGTCCCATTTGCCTGCGCTTGGTCCATATCCCTCCAAACCTGTTTTATCCATGTACCTGTCTAATTGTTCCTTAAACGATGGGATAGTCCCTGCCTCAACTACCTCCTCTGGCAGCTTGTTCCATACACCCACCACCCTCTGTGTTACTTGGCTGTGACTGCCAACCCAATCAAAGAGGTGACATAATATCCAAATCTTATTGCCCCACAGTACTGAGTGACTAAATTTGTTGTTTCTTTTGCATTTTGTGTTTATTTATTTTCCCACATTAATTTTGTCGGAGTGAAGTTTATTCTGTATCTCAAATTTTTGGATAGTGATTTGTGAATTCTGTAAGAGTGAATTTCCATTACCCAAAGGGTCACCTGTATCTGCTTTTATATAATGTATTTTGAGCTGATAATGATAATTGCTTCAGATGCTGCACAATACTTTGGTTAATTATAAGTCTACTGGAGCTTGAATGTAAAATTTGGCAGGGTGTAAATTAGCTGAACAGCCCCTCAGTATACACAATTCATGATTGTGCTTTTGTTAAACAAATGCTCACTCTACTCCTAGAGATAGACATAAAAAGAGACAAAGCTCAGCGGGTCAGGTAGCATCTCTAGAGAACATGGACAGGTGACGTTTCAGATCGGAAACCTTTTTCAGACGTTCTACTATTTCATTCTCATTCTACTCCTTCCTGTTTTGCAACTGAATTCATTCTAATTCCAATTGCATTTTCTTACAAGACCATTATTAACATCAAACAGAGGCACAACAAAAAAACTGCATGTATTTGATCAAATCCAGATGCATTGGACATCCAGAGTTTTACCCTGTTTCTCTCTTCATAGAGAATTACTGTTTATCGATCCTTTTGAACTCAGTACAGGTCAATATTCTAATATTCAATTCCTGCTGGTTCAATATGTTTAGTTTAGTTTAGTTTAGTTTAAGAGATACCTCGCGGCAACAGGCCCTTCGGCACATCAAGTTTCCACTGACCAGCAATCCCTGCACATTAACACTATCCTACACACACCAGGGATAATTTACACTTATACCAAGCCAATTTGCCTACATACGTGTAGGTCTTTGGAGTGTGGAAGGAAACCGAAGATCTTGGAGAAAACCCACGTGGTCACGGAGAGAACATACAAACTCCGTACAGACGAACTCGGGTCTCTGACGCTGCAAGAGCTGGAAGGCATCAGCCCTACTGCTGCGCCACAATGCCGCCCTAGTTTATAAGACAAACCTGGGGCAGGATTTACATAATAAACGGTGGGACCCTGGGGAATGCTTTAGAACAGTGACTTGCAGGTATGGAAGTCCTCCACAGCTCCATAGAAGTGGTAACATTGGTAGACAAGGTGGCGAAGACAATGTTTGGCATGCTTGCCTGCAACACTTTGGATACTGACTATAGGAGTTGGAATGTCATGTTACATCTCTGTGTGATGTTGGTACACGATGTTGGTAAAGCCACACTTGCAGTATTGTGTCCCGTTCAAGTCACCCTGCTGTAGGAAGAATATCATCAAGCTGGAAAGACTGCAAGAAAGCTTTATGACGTTAAAAATTAAAAGTCACTGTTCAAAATTCTAGTACTTTTTGAAGTGGAGAAAAATCAAATATTCTGTTGATTGATTCTATTCTCTCAACTGGTTTATCAAATGGGTATCTGTATTAGTGATTCTTTAGCTGTTTCATTTGAAGAGGTGTAAGAGGAATAGGTCATTTTAAATCCTACCCAGAGTAGTGAGTTATTATCCAGTGAGTCTGGGTTTTTCTTTTTTTAGTCACTAGTCTGTCTCCTGTGATGGAGATGGTGAGGTCCAGATACGGGAGGGAGTCTGAAGAAGGATCTCGACCCGAAACGTCGCCCATTCCTTGTCTCCTGAGATGCTGCCTGACCTGCTGAGTTACTCCAGTATTTTGTGATTAAATACTATCCAGTGATCTCATTATAATTGTCATTCTAGGGGTAAGTAAACAAAATCTGATCGAATGTTACATTCTGTTGCAGACGAACATATTAAATCCAAAAGTAGTGCAACATTTTGAAATAGTAATGAGGGGCAAGTTGGCCATTTGAGACTAGGAAATTAGAGTAAAATACATGAGGTAAATAATGGCAAGTATTTAAATGAATATTTCATGATTTCATTGCGAATAAAAGTCTATCCATTGCTGACTAAACATGTTCAAACAAGGAGGGATCTACAGTTAATGTTATATCAATTATGAATATGAAGGAATACATTCCAAAAATCATGTTGGCCCAGATATAGGGAACTCCTGGCGAGCAAAACTTCCCTATTGCACACTATTGTTAAAATGTCACATTTACCAGCTTAGGGCCTTGGCTGGCCTCATGAGTGAGGCCTTGCCCCCAGGCTGATCAGCTGTCAACGCGGTGGCATTTGATGTTCAATGGTTTCTTTCCAAGGTTTTACCAATGCAAAGGCCTCCTGCACACCAAACCCACTTCCAAACTGACAGTTTGTTTGCTTATTTTAAACTTAATTGGATAACTAATTGTGGAAGGGATATTAATGAAGGAAATAGTTGTTTATATGTTTTGCATTTTGTAGTTTTGCCAAAAGGATTTTTGCAACGTGTTCAGACAGAGCAAAAACACAGAAGTGTTCCTGACAAAAAAAATGTAACAGTTACAAATTATTTTCTTATCATTACCATAATCTGAGGCTGAGCCTACAACCCTGCTTGAGGTGATAATCAATGCAGGCCACATCTGAAGAAATGTTTTGCTTTAAAGAAGCATTAATTAATTAAATTCATGATTAAACCTCAAAATATTAAAATAATTATTGTAAAAGAATTGAAGTGAAGCTTTTCGATCTGGAAAGTTCTGTTAGTTTCTGTGCCAGTGACTCCTTGTGTAGTAGAGGAGATTCTGTTCTATTTGACTTACAGGATGCTGATTAGAGTTCGTCAGCCTTCAGGCGATAAGTTCCAGTACGATTAAGCAGAATCAATGTGGCATTATGAATGGGGAATCACATTTGACAAAGTTAATGGAGTTTGTTGAGGATAGGTAAGGGGGAGTGCCATGCATCTGAATTTTTAAAAGGTTTTTGATGCAGTGCCAAGAAAAGTTGTGAAAGCAAAATAAAATCTCACAGAGCTGAGAGCAGTGGATTAGCAGGAATTGAGGAAGGTGAAAAAAGCAGAACATGGAATTAATTGACTCATTTCAGGTAGACAGTATTACTTGTGGGCCTTGCAATGATTACAAACGGCAACTAGTTATAATTTGTATTAATGATTTTGATGCAAAGATGGAGAATAATATGTCTGCAGTTTTTGGAATCAGAGAGTGAAATCTTAGGATAAGTGATGGAGGGGCAAATACTTATAATCTTTAAAAAGTTTGAAAATAATTTTAATGATGATAAGCCTAAGAAAAGTGAGGAAAAGTACTGAACTTGATGCCCTGAAGTGAATGTTGCACATTGTGTGAGGTGTCACCCTTCCATAAGGCTGCAATAGATCATGTCTAACAGGTAATGGTGACTTAACTCAATGCTGCACATCGAGTCTGCAGGGTCAAGGGAATTAAGGATAAAGATGCCAGCAACATGACTACTCAGTATTAACTTATGTCAACTTATCATTTTGCATATTGCTCATTAATTTTAAGTGGTCACACAAACTGTGTATCTGTTTTATTTATCATACACACATACTTGAACAGAACAGACATTCAGCTAAAATTTGGCGAACTCATGCCTTCTAATATCTTCACTCATCAAACCTTACTCAACACGTCAACACCCCCGATAGATCAGGTTAGGCACGAGGTAATCATTTTATACTTTGGAGAACATACCAGTTGAGTTAGATTGATTACAAAACATGTTAGCCTTGCACAGTAATACGCAACTGAACTGTTTCTATCGATTAATAGAAACAGATCTTCAGAAGGCCATTGATAAGGTGTCACACATGAGGCTGCTAAAGAAGATGAGAGCCCATATTGGAGGGAAAATACTAGCATGGATAGCAGGTTGGCTGAATAGCAGAAGGCAAAGAGTGGAGTAAAGGAGGCTTTAACTGGATGGCTGCCAGTTTCTAGTGGTGTTCCACAGGAGTCGGTACTGGGGCCGCTACTCTTCACGTTGTATATCAATGACTTGGATGAAAGAATTGAAGGCCATGGCCACGTTTGTGGATGAGCTGAAGATAGGTGGAGGAGCAGGTAGTGTAGAGAAAGCAGGCACACGGCAGAGGGAATTGGATAGGTTGGGAGAGTGGGCTAAGAAAGGGTAGATGGAATACAGTGTAGTAAGGAGTGCATTAATGCATTTTAGTAGTAGGAATAAAGGTGTAGACTATATTCTAAATGGGGAGAGGATTCAGAAATTGGACATGCAAAGGGACTTGGGAGTGCTGGTGCAGGATGCCCAAAAGGTTAATTTGCATGTTGAACCGGTAGTAAGGAAAGCAACTGAAATGCTAGCATTTATTTTTAGAGGACTAGAGTGTAAAAACAGGGATGTAATGTTGAGGCTATATAAGGCACTGATTGGACCACATTTGGAGTATTGTGAGCAGTTTTAGGTCCCATATCTGAGGAAGGATGTGCCGGTGTTGGGGAGGGTCCTGAGGAGGTTTACAAGAATGATCCCAGGGATAATTTGGTTAATGCACGATGGGCGTTTGACATTACCGGGCCTGCACTCACTGGAGTTTAGAAGGATGAAGGTGTCCTCATTGAAACTTAATGAATAGTGAAAGGCCTGGAAATGGTAAACGTGGAGAGGATGTTTCGACTAGTGAGAGAGTCTGGGACTAGAGGGCATAGCCTCAAAATAAAATCATGCACCTTTAGAAAGGAGATGAGAAGGAATTTCTTTAGTCAGAGGGTGGTGAATCTGTGGAATTCATTGCCACAGATGACTGTGGAGGCCACACCTTAGGACATTTTTAAGGAGATTGACAGATTCTTGATTAGTTCGGGTATCTAGGGTTGTGGGGAGATTGGTTTTGAGAGGGAAAGATAGATAGAATTGATGGGCCGAAAGACCTACTTCTGCTCCTATGTCTTATGAACTTATGACCTGTCCCCCCCCATCCGGACCAAACTCAGATCCTGGGGGGACAGGGCTTTCTTCATCGCTGCTCCCACCCTCTGGAACTCACTACCCTAAACCATCAGAGACTCCTCACTCACCACATTCAAAACATCACTGAAGTCTCACCTGTTCAACACTGCCTTCAACCACTGACCGTCGCTTCACCTTATTCTTCCTTTTCTGTTCGTTTATTTATTTATTTTTTGTCTTATTTACCATGTAAAGCGTCTTTGAGTGTCTAGAAAAGCGCTATACAAATGTAATGTATTATTATTATTATTATTGAGCATGTTGATATAGCATTGAAATTATTCCACAAACATTGAAGTTCCACAAATATTCATTCTTCAGAGGCTCCACTTCATTCCAGCAATTAATTTGAAATTCAAAAAAAGGCACATTAGTCTTAACAAATGTGACCATGAAACTATTGGATTATCACAAAATAGCCTCCTTGTTAATTACTTTCAGCATACGTGACTCCAGACCCACATCATGTATTCTCTCAATTTAGGTTAGAGAATCAGCGAGGAAACAGGCCCTTCAGCCCACCGAGTCTGTGCCGACCAGCAATCCCTGCACTATCCTACACACACCAGGAACAATTTACAATTATATCAAGCCAATTAACCTACAAACTTGTACGTCTTTGGAGTGTGGGGGGAAACCGGAGATCCCAGAGAAAACCTACACAGGTCACAGGGAGAACATACAAATTCCTTGCAGACAAGCACCCGTAGTCAGGATCTAACCCAGGTCTCTGGCGCTGTAAGTCAGCAACTCTACAACTGTGCCACCGTGCTGCCCTTCCACTTAACCATGAATCTGATCCCAGTAAAACACTGTCAAACTTAAGGTGCTCTTATAAATGACTGTACTGACAAGATCACTTTCTTTGTGATAGTTTGAATGATCTTCACAATTTTTTTTACACATTTAATGCATTCTGTGGTTTTAGACACCTGCTGTTTTTGGTTTCCACTATTGTTTCTGGCTCCCACTGCCATTTCCACCACCTGCTGTGGCTTACACCTTTCACTGTGATTTTTACTGCTGGATTCCTGCTTCAGGCCATATTTTATCTTCAAATCCTACTTCCTTGTACTTGTTTGCTTTCTGCCGCTTGTGATTCCTCTTGACTAGGCCTGCTGAAACAGAAGCAGATGCCAGCAACGATGATAGGTGCCAGAAACTATCGCAGAGTCAGAAATAAGTCAGAGGGGTTGATCCAGGGATGCTTCACTGATCCTGATAATAACTGGCTTTGAACTTCCAGTCATGCAGATTTAAACTTTTTATCATTTAAAGTTACTAACTGGCAGAATCTCCAAAAATGTATTCTCAGCAATTTGGTCTGTTGTATATTTAAGAGCAAATATGGAAACTGCAAAGCTGCCTGTGGGCTTGAGAATATTTTGTTATATGCATTCAGTTAAATATTCCCAATGGCCCAGATTCCCAGATTCTGCTCATTCATCATGTCTGTGGGAATAGCATCTCAAAAACCAGACAGACTCAAGTCAAGTCAAGTCAAGTTTATTTGTCACATACACATACACGATGTGCAGTAAAATGAAAGTGGCAATGCCTGCGGATTGTGCACAAAAAAGAATTACAGTTACAGCATATAAATAAAGTTAATAAAGTTACTATAGTGTAGACAAAATTTAGTCTCTGGAGTTATAAAAGTTGACAGTCGTGATGGCCTGTAGGAAGAAACTCCGTCTCATCCTCTCCGTTTTCACAGCGTGACAGCGGAGGCGTTTGCCTGACCGTAGCATCTGGAACAGTCCGTTACTGGGGTGGCAGGGGTCCCTCATAATCTTACTTGCTCTGGATCTGCACCTCCTGATGTATAGGTCCTGCAGGGGGACGAGTGTAGTTCCCATGGTACGTTCTGCCGAACGCACTACTCTCTGCAGGGCCATCCTGTACTGGGCAGAGCTGTTCCCAAACCAGACTGTAATGTTGCCGGACAGGATGCTCTCTACAGCCCCAGAGTAGAAGCAATGAAGGATCCTCAGAGATACTCTGAATTTCCTTAGCTGTCTAAGGTGGTAAAGGCGCTGCTTTGCCTTACCCACCAATGCGGCAATGTGCGTTGCCCATGTCAGATCCTCTGTGATGCGGACTCCCAAGTATTTAAAACTGCTCACCCTATCCACAGTAGACCCATTTATCTCCAGTGGCGTGTACGTCCTTGGAAGTTTAGCCCTTCTAAAGTCCACAATCAGCTCCTTAGTTTTAGTGACATTCAAGAGGAGGCTATTGTCCTGACACCAGAGTGCCAGATCAGCCACCTCCTCCCGGTAGGCCTTCTCATCGTTGTCGGAGATCCGGCTCACCACCACAGTGTCATCAGCAAACTTGATGATGGAGTTTGAGCTGAACCTGGCTCCACAGTGATGTGTGTACAGGGAGTACAGTAGGGGGCTAAGGACGCAACCCTGGGGGGATCCTATGTTCAGGGTGAGGGAGCTAGATGTGTGTTCCCCCATCCTGACCACTTGGGGCCTGGCGATGAGAAAGTCCAGGACCCAGGCACACAGAGGGGTGCTAAGCCCCAGTTCCAGCAGCTTCTCAACCAGTCTGCTGGGGACTATTGTGTTGAATGCTGAACTAAAGTCAATGAACAGCATCCTCACATAGCCCCCCTGGCTGTCCAGATGAGAGAGAGAGCGGTGTGCAGAACCTGGGAGACTGCATCATCCGTGGACCTGTTCGGACGGTATGCGAACTGTAGTGGGTCCATGTTGCGAGGAAGGAGGGCACAGATGTGCTTCTTGATTAGCCTCTCGAAGCATTTCATGACAACCGAGGTGAGGGCCACCGGTCGGAAGTCATTTAAACACGCTGCAGAGGCATTCTTTGGCACCGGAACAATGATGGATCTTTTGAAGCATGCAGGGACCACGGACTTGGCCAAGGAGAGGTTGAATATTGTGGTGAGCACTGGAGCAAGCTGAGTAGCACAAGACTTTAGTACTCGCCCAGATATACCATCTGGGCCTACAGCTTTCCTCGTGTTCACACGCGTCGGAGCCCACCTCACCTCATGCTGGGACACCGAGAATGTGTGCACATCCCCGGCGGTGGATCCCCCTCCAGCCTCGCTAGCCAGCGCCCCTTCGGTGCTGTATTTAGACGGCGAGATGGGGGTGTTACCCGTCTCAAACCATGCATAGAAAGAGTTCAGGTCATCAGCTAAGGAGGAGCCGGCACTTCCGGTTGAGGGGGTGCTGGACCTGTAGCTAGTTATAGTCCGTAGCCCCTGCCAAAGGCGCCTGGTGTCCTGCTGCTCCATCTGTGACTCCGTCCTGTCCCTTGGCAAGGAGTGTTCCTTGTCCATGCTTAATCTGAAGCTATGAAATTTCAAGGGACATAGAGCCACTGCTGTAAACTCCCAGGGATATACCTTCCTCATTCTGTACTGGTATTCCATTGCCTTAGGTAAGCATGGACTAGGAACTCTCTTCATCACCATCCTCAGAATCGGTACTCATCTATTGTGAATACCACTCAGAAGATTCCACTCAGAAGGCTGCAAGATCACAAAATGTATTCTAATTACCCATCATCGAAGAGATCTACAGGAGGCGCTGCCTCAAAATGGTAGCTAACATTATCAAAGACCCACACCACCATGGCAATGCTTTCATCATACTGCTGCCATTTGGAACAACATACAGGAGGAGCCTGATAACTGCGACCTTTCGGTTCAAGAAAGCTTCTCGCTGGCAACCATCAAGCTCTTGAACCACACTGCACAACCCAAACCACAATCCTAGTTCAGAATCAATCTACTATGGACTTTGTTTTTGATTGTACTACATAGTTTTGTTCTGTACTATAAATGGTCTGCTTACCTAGAATGACTGATTATCAATTTATTGTATTATCAGTTTCAGTTTAGTTTATTATTACATGTACCGAGGTACAGTGAAAAGCTTTTTGTTGTGTGCCAACCAGTCAGCATAAACACAATACATGATTACAATCGATCCATTTACAGTATAAAGATACATGATTAGGGAATAATGTTTAGTGCAAGGTAAAGCCAGCAAGTCCGATCAAGGATAGTCCAAGGGTCATCAAAGAGGAGATAGTAGTTCAGCACTGTTCTCTGGTTGTGGTAGGATGATTCAGTTGCCTGATAACAGCTGGGAAGAAACTGTCCCTGAATCTGGTGGTGTGCATTTTCACACTTCCACTTGCAGTTTCATCTACAGTGTCACACTACACTACACTACAATTATTGATAATTGTATATTTATTTATTTATTGATTGTGTTACTGGCCAGCAAATGGGCATGTAAATCTGCAGCAAGTAATCATTTAATTGTTCTGTTCCAGGTACATATGACAATTAAACACTCTTGACTAGTCTGCTTAACTTATTAAACATATCAACTAAGATGAAACTTTGATGGTAAAGAGCAAATAAAAATCCAGTTATTGATTGAGGCAAAATAAGTTAGCAATAAAAACCAGCACTGTGAAATGAGAGTAGCTAATGTCTAATATAGTTCAGTATGGGGTAGATGGTAAAGTGCTCTTGCTGCTGCTGGACTTGATAAACCAGGAGATTTGAAGCACGAATGAAAAGGCTGGCGATGCAAGTAATACAGCGGATGTTTTTGCTGGCAATAGATTCCTAATGGCAAATGGTCAAGTTATTGTTGAGAAGCAACAGCTGAATGCTGAACATTTAGGTCTTTAGCTGCCCTCTTCATTGAAGCATCCAATATTGCCTGATTAATTAGATTATGTCGGCTTTCCACTTCTCAGCCGAATTGTGTGTTATTCACATATTACCCTTGAGGGGTGGGAATCTAAAAGCAATAACCTTTGCAGAGTTACTTTCCCAGTAGCAGTCTCAGCAGATCCAGTCTTGGAATCACTTAAATTAAAATTATATGGAAAGCTTTGCTGCTGGTCTTCAACTTGCTAAACCACAGTCAGTCATTCAGAGACTGTGGAACTTTATTGTTGACATGAACAGACATGCTAAAGGCTACTTTTAGCTCCCTGAATTAAAACAGCCAATCCGCATGAATTGTGAAGCAATCGTCACTGAAAGCACAGTCATTAAACATTGCGTAAGAAACAGGTGTCTATGCGGCTGGGAACACATTTTCAAAGCAAAATACCAGTGTCCACTGAAATTCATGTGGGATTAGAAAGGGCTCCCTGGCAAATATTGATTTATTTAACTCTTCTTTCACCACTATGCTGTCCACTGATGATGAATACTCTTCTTTAAATGAGCATAGACATGGAAATTAAACTTTTAATAATGTATCTCCAGGCATCAAGAAATTAAATATATATTTCCGTATATGGACGATTTGGACGAGGGAATTGAATGCAACATCTCTAGGTTTGCGGATGACACGAAGCTGGGGAGCAGTGTTAGCTGTGAGGAGGAGGCTAGGAGGCTGCAACGTGACTTGGATAGGTTAGGTGAGTGGGCAAATGCATGGCAGATGCAGTATAATGTGGATAAATGTGAGGTTATCCACTTTGGTGGCAAGAACAGGAAAGCAGACTATTATCTGAATGGTGGCCGATTAGGAGAAGGGGAGATGCAACGAGACCTGGGTGTCGTGGTACACCAGTCATTGAAAGTAGGCATGCAGGTGCAGCAGGCAGTGAAGAAAGCGAATGGTATGTTGGCATTCATAGCGAGGGGATTTGAGTATAGGAGCAGGGAGGTTCTGCTGCAGTTGTACAGGGCATTGGCGAGACCACACCTGGAGTATTGCATACAGTTTTGGTCTCCTAATCTGTGGAAAGACATTCTTGCCATAGAGGGAGTACAGAGGAGGTTCACCAGATTGATTCCTGGGATGGCAGGACTTTCATATGAAGAAAGACTGGATAGACTCGGCTTGTACTAGCTGGAATTTAGAAGATTGAGGGGCGATCTTATAGAAACTTACAAAATTCTTAAGGGGTTGGACAGGCTAGATGCAGGAAGATTGTTCCCGATGTTGGGGAAGTCCAGAACAAGGGGTCACAGTTTAAGGATAAGGGGGAAGTCTTTTAGGACCGAGATGAGAAAGTTTTTTTTCACACAGAGAGTGGTGAATCTGTGGAATTCTCTGCCACAGAAGGTAGTTGAGGCCAGTTCATTGGCTATATTTAAGAGGGAGTTAGATGTGGCCCTTGTGGCTAAAGGGATCAGGGGGTATGGAGAGAAGGCAGGTAAGGGATACTGAGTTGGATGATCAGCCATGATCATATTGAATGGCGGTGCAGGCTCGAAGGGCCGAATGGCCTACTCCTGCACCTATTTTCTATGTTTCTATGTTTCTATGTATATGCTACCGATGCAAACTGTGAATTTTCTATTGTTATCACTAATTTTAATGTATTCCTATCAAATTCAATACATATCCTAAACATGGTCATCGCATTGTACTTTTATATACCTCTATTGTTATTGTTAGTGCCGATACAGGTCAAGAAGAAAGATAAACATTGTTTAATTGCCTTTCTCCCAGTCAGCATTTCATATTTTTCCCTTCTGTCTCTTCATACATGCAATGCTAAGTACTGTGAGTCTCTCGCTCAATGTATTTATATTGTTATCATTCTCAACCTGTATGTTATATAACAAAAATGAAAGTAAACATGGAATGAGAAAAGGCTTTGTCACAAATGAGATCACTGTGTTTAGTTTTCCTCATCATAAATTCAACCTTTGACAGTAAGGTGAAATTTCAATCTCGCCTCAGTGAAGGCAAAGACTTATAGCCAGCAGGTCAGGAATTATTTGGATTCCAGATCATATTGTGTATGGTTCCGACTCACTTTACAACATCTACATGTGAATAAAGAGATATTTATTTCACACTTTTCAAAGAGCCAACAGAGGAGGTCAAACATCTGGTGTCAAGAGACACATATAGATTTGTATAAATCATTGTATCATTGCTGGCCAAAGAAGCCATCTTCAGCCTAATCCCACCTTCCATCACTGAGTCAGTCACTGTGCAGTTCATGGTTGTACAAGCACACATCCAAGATGTTTATAGTGGTAGGAAATTTGCTTTCATTCGGAGGGTCAGAGAATATAAGAGCAAGGAGGTTAATGCTACAACTATACAAAACATTGGTTAGGCCTCTGCTAGAGCATATTGTACAGCTCTGCTTTCTAATTTGCAAGAAAACAAACTTCTAGAGGAACTCAGTGGATTGAGCAACATCAACAACTATTCTTTCAACTCCATGATGCTGCTCAAGCCATTGAGCTCCTGCAGTAGTTGGCTTTTGCTCCAGAATGCAACTTCTGCAATCTCTGGTGCCTCTTTTCTATTTGTTTATTATAAGAATGACAGGCTCTCATTTTCTTCTTATTGCTCTCCTTTTTATTGCTCAAAAGTTGCTATCTTTTGATAGATGCTATCCATCAAACAGCACAGTCTTGCCGATGAACTGCAGTGGTGTCAGCAGTCAACAAGCTCCATAATCCAGAGCTCGGGCTCCTTCAGTTCACGATGCTTGCTATACCTGTGATTGTCCAGGACATAGAAAGCATCATGAAGTTACCACGTGGCTCAGGAAATGCATTCCACAGTTCTGAATTGTCTGTTTCGCGCAAATTATTGAACTAGAATAATTTAATTTGTCCATTCTTTAAATGTAAAGCTGCAACATGGTGGGACTAGTGTAGCTGGAACATGTTGGCTGGTGTGGACAAGTTGGGCCATAGGGCCTGTTTCCACACTGTATCATTCTATGTCTCACATATTTACCAATGTAGCCGGGGAAAAATTTGCTGGGACTTGAACTTCCAGGTTGTTTCTGGATTTCTATCTACTTACTGTGGAGAATTCAGGGTCCGTGCTGCTTTGCGTATCTTGCCCTGTAATCTGTTCCGATTCCAGCAGAACTCGGCTGCCTGTCATGCTGGGAAATTCTCTGGATGGGGTATTTTCTTCATTTATATTTCTGATTTGGCCCTTCCTTCCATACATGGCTCATCTTATTTTGGTGATGTCAGCTGACTTCAAACCCGAGTCAGCTGACTTTTTCCAACACACTGTTTTTTTGGTTCTATAGTTAAATAATCTCTATTCACATATTTACTATTGCATGGAGGAAACCAAAATCATTTGGGACTAAAAATTCATGGATGAATCTAAATTTCCAAAGAGGCTTGAGAATACAATAAACTTACTGTATCATTGGCCCTGACATCAGACACAGAAACCAAACATCAAACTATGTGATTGTCCCCTCATCTTACTAAAGAGTTTCTTTATCTTTTTAATTTAGGTCCTGTATTTATTCAATTAAATTCAAAAGTTACATAGTTGCACCTCAGCAATACTAATAAAGTATTCCGCATTTTACACGAGTCATATAGCATGTAAACAGGCCATTCGGCCCAACTACCCCATGCCAACCAAGATGCTGCATCTACACTGGCCCTACCTGCCTGCGTTTGGCCCATATCCCTCTAAACCTTTCCTATCCACGAACCTGTCCAAATGGTCGACATATGAATTTTCAAAATAATGCCATTTGAGTCTTTGGGCAACTGTTTTGATTTGTGTGTCTATTATTTAGCTATAATTAATAGCTTGTTGTGACTGCACCCATAGGAATACACTGCAACAGAATACCCGCATGAAACATATGACCCAACATTTTCGATTTATAAAATTTCATTTCACGAAATGTTTTAAGAACACAGAACAGTACAGAACAGGAACAGGCCCTTTGGCCCTTTGGTGCCAAACATAATGCCAATTTATACTAATCTCCTTTGGCAGCATATAATCCATACCTCTCCAATCCCTTCATATCCATGTATCTATCTAGAAGGCTCTTAAAGTCACTGTGGTATCTGCTTTCACCACCACCCCTGGCAGCACATTCCAGACACCCACCACGCTGTGTAAGAAAACATGGTCTGCACATCCCCTGGGAAAATGCTTCTGACTGTCTAGCCTATCTATGCCTCTCATAATTTTTCTGATATTTCTATCAGATCTCCCCTCAACTTTCAACACACCAGAGACAACAATCTTCTCCTTATAGCTGATATCTAATCCAGGCAGCATACTGATAAACCACCTGCACCCTCTCCAAAGCCTTCACATAATTCCTATACTAGGGCGACCAGAACTGCACATAATAGTCTGTATGTGGCCTAACCAAAGTTTAATAAAGCTGCAACATGACTCCTTGACTCTTATACTCAATGCCTTGACTGATGAAGATAAGCATACCGTATGTCTTTGTTCCCAGTCTATCTTCCTGCGCTACACCTTTCAGGCAGCTATGAACTTAGACCCAGTGATTCCCCTGAACCTGAATGATGTTCAGGAGGTTGTCATTAACTGTACACTTTACGCTTGCATTCGATCTCCAAAAGTGCGGCACCTCACACTTGCTCAGATTAAACTCCATCTGCCATTTGTCTTCCTATATCTGTAACAGATCTAAATCCCACAGCATCCTTTCACAGCCTTCTTCCCTGTTTGTAAATCCTCCGATTCTTGTGCCATCTGCAAACTTGCTATCCAACCTATTTACATTTACAACCAAGTTGTTATACACAAACAAAAAGGTCTCAGCACAGATCCCTATGAAACATCATTGGTCATAGATCTCTATCCAGAATAACATGCTTCCATCACTTCTGCCCTCTGCCTTCCATTGTTAAGCCAGTTCTGAATCCAAACAAATACTGACTACATGCACCAGGACAGCATGCCTGCATCTCTAAAAAATTAAAGATCAATATTTCGTTTTCTGGCCACATGACATGTATGTTTATTAGTCGAGTGTGCAAACACGTATTTGTGTACAAAAAAAGTGCTTATCCAAAATCCCATACGTCTTACTCTTCTGGATTGGACTACCATGAGGGACTTTATCAAATAATAATAATAATAATACATTTTATTTATATAGCGCTTTTCATATACTCAAAGACGCTTTACAGAGATTTTGAGAACATAGGGAAATTAATAAATAGATAAATAAGTAAATAAATAAATGAACAGAGAAAGGAGACAGTAGGTGAGGTGACCTTCAGTGGTTGAAGGCAGTACTGAACAGGTGAGACTTCAGCGATGTTTTGAATGTGGTGAGTGTGGGGGAGTCTCTAACGGTTTGGGGTAGTGAGTTCCATAGGGTGGGAGCAGCGATGGAGAAAGCCCTGTCCCCCCAGGATCTGAGTTTAGTCCGGATGTCGGGGGATAGGAGATTGGCAGCGGCAGAGCGGAGGGTGCAGGTGGGAGTGTGCCTGTGGAGGAGGTCGGTCAGGTAGGATGGGGCCAGGTTATGGAGGGCTTTGTAGGTTATGAGGAGGATTTTGTACTGGATTCTCTGGGGGATGGGGAGCCAGTGGAGTTTATAAAGGACGGGGGTGATATGGTCACGGATCGAGGTGTGTGTGAGTAGACGGGCAGCGGAGTTTTGAATGTATTGAAGTTTATTGATGATTTTTGAGGGTGCGCCATAGAGGAGGCTGTTGCAGTAGTCCAGACGGGAGGTGATGAAGGCGTGGATGAGGGTTTCTGCAGCTGTGGAGGAGAGGGATGGACGGAGACGGGCAATGTTTTTGAGGTGGAAGAAGGCTGTCTTTGTGATGTGTTTGATGTGTTTGTCGAAGGAGAGGGTTTGATCAAGGATGATTCCAAGATTCCGGATGTGAGGTGAGGTGGATACTGGGAGACCATCAATGTTGAGGATGAAGTTTTGGGTGGATTTGGTGAGCATTTTTGGACCAATGATGATGATTTCAGATTTGTTGCAATTGAGTTTGAGGAAGTTTGATTGAAGCCAAGATTTTATTTCAGTAATGCAGTTTGTCAGTGTAGAGTGTGTGGTGGAGGAGATTGACTTGGTGGAGATGAGGAGCTGGATATCATCGGCGAAGCAGTGGAAGTTGAGACCATGACGGCGGATTAATTGACCAAGGGGGAACAGGTAGAGGATGAAGAGGAGGGGGCCAAGGACTGAGCCTTGGGGGACACCTTGGGGGAGGGGAGCGGTGGGGGATTTACAGTTGTTAATGGAGATGAACTGGTGTCTGTCAGAGAGGTAAGATTTAAACCAGGATAGGGCTGTGCCGGTGATGTTAAGGGAGGTTTCAAGTCGGGTGAGGAGAATGGAGTGATTTATGGTGTCAAAGGCGGCGCTGAGGTCAAGTAGGATGAGGATGTTGAGGTTGCCAGCGTCGGAGGAGAGGAGAATGTCGTTTGTGATTTTGAGGAGCGCAGTTTCAGTACAGTGGTTTGAGCGGAATCCAGATTGGAAAGTTTCATACAGGTTATTGGTAGAGAGGTGGTATTTTAGTTGGGAAGCTACAGCACGTTCCAAAACTTTGGACAGAAAGGGTAGGTTGGAGATTGGTCTGAAGTTGTTTGGGGTGTCAGGGTTTAGACCAGGTTTTTTCAGAATGGGGGTGACAGCAGCGATTTTGAGGGATGGCGGGACGATGCCAGTGGACAGGGAGGAGTTTATTGTTGCAGTGATAAGTGGAGAGAGAGCAGGAAGGCAGGCCTTGACAAAGCTGGAGGGGATGGGGTCCAGAGAGCAGGTGGCAGTTTTTATTCCTGTGAAGAGGTCAGAGAGGTCGGTGGTGGAGATTGGGGAGAACTGAGGCAGGGGCTGACAGGATAAGGGGGGGCAGGTGGTTTGAGGGGGAGCAGGTGCGTTGGTGGTTAAGGTGCTGTAGATGTTGTCTATTTTGCTTTGGAAGAATGAAAGGAAAGTGGTGCATTTGTCAACTGTGAATGATTGGGAGATGGTGTCCAGGGGGCTGAGGAGTTTGTTTATTGTAGAGAAGAGTGTTTTGGGGTTTCCGGAGCCAGAGTGAATTATTTGAGAGTAGTAGGTGGAGTGGGCATGGGAGAGGGCATCTTTATAGTGCTGTATGTGGTCTTTGTAGGCTTGGGAGTGAATTGTGAGACCTGTTTTGTTGCGGAGTCTTTCAAGTTGACGGGCATGAGTTTTCATCACGCGGAGTTCAGGGGTAAACCAGGGAGCAGAGTGGGTGAAGGAAACTGTTTTGGTTTTTATAGGTGCAAGCTGGTCGAGGCAGGAGGAGAGAGTGCGGTTGTAGTAGTCAGTGAGGTCAGAGGGGCTGTGGAGTAAATGTCTTACTAAAATCCATGTGGACAACATCCACTGCCCTCCCCTCATAATCACCTTTGTCAACTCGGTCAAAAGGCCTCAGTCATGTTACGAAGACATGGCCAGGCGTGGACAAAGCCAAGGAATGTCCCTAATTATCCCATCCCAAATGCTAGTAAATCATATCCCACTGTTTTCCAGGTAAACATCCCTTTCAATGGATGCTTGTACTTCAAATTATGTAGGAGGCATCCTTTTAACATAGTAGAAAAATACTGTCCTTATTTTTAATCTGTTTTAATTTGCTTCTTCAATCCACAAAATCTGTGATGTTAAACCATGCCATATATTCTCCCAAACTGCTTACATATTAAAATTAAATAGAAAATGGTGGAAATACTTTTGGATTGCATGAACTTTGATAATGTTTTGCAAAATATATTTCCAATATGTTTTCTCTAATTTTCTAGTAATTCTCAAATTCTAGTAACTAGTCTGATATTCTTTGAATATTGATTTAAAAAATCACTTTCCGATAAATTGTTATACTTCAGAATTGGAATGCTATCTGGCACACCAACACTGATGCATACTAGGTCATGGTTTTAGATTAAAATCTCCGTGTAAGAGCGTAAAGGTATTCTCATTGAACAACATGACCAAATCAGACAAGTAATGCAGGCTGCTACAATTAACCAATGCACTTAGTCATCTTCTGGCAATTTGCAGTGCTAAATTATGTCAAGGCTCCAGACATTATCTGGTGACCTTAAATGGCAATCTCCACCAAGCACGTGGCACTGTTGCAGCTGCTGTGTGCTGTTGATCTCTTGATAACATTGCAGAGAAAGCAGTAGGGGAAGGGGGAAACATGCCAAACACCAACCACAGTTTTTTTTCTGACATTGACCTCAGCACCTTTGGAGGGACAGATAGAGAATTGAAGGAACTTCTGTTTTGCAGATGAGCTTGGTGGCCATTCAGGTCTACTCCTCGTGGACGCTCCTTGATTTCCTCATATAATTTGCAAACAAGCTGTACAGAAGTTTCTAAGAGTAAGCATGAACTATTTGTACAACTCACATCATACATCAAATTTAAAGGGGGATCTGTTATTTTAGTCCAATGAGAGTATTCCTTGTCAGAATGCTCCCATTAAAGCTTGGACCTGCAAATTTGACACATAAAATCAATATGTGGTTGATGCTGTACAAATTTATTTTACATTTGTTGATCTCGAAGTAGCAGTACAGTAGTGGTAGCGTCAAGTGCTTTTAGCAGTCCCTGGATGGAAAAAGGAAAAACCCACCATGATCCCCAAATTACGATTTTCTGTGCTTAAATGTAATAGAACATACATATGTCAACATTGGATGGGGAGAAAATAATTTTATTTGCAATGTTTCTGTGGTTGAATATTTTCTCAGGTTATTCTTCACTGTTTTAGCTTCTTGGTGAATGACACCAGCAGAATGAAATGCACCAGCATGTTGCCAGCAAAGAAGAAAATATTCTTCAGAGGAAAAAACAATGTCATAAACTACAAATAATCTTGAGCAGCAAAATTAGTTTGTTAATAAAAGATTTAATGAGGAAACTTCCATCTAGTTCACAAGGAGTTAAATCTATAGAAATGGGTGTAATACCGATTTTACATCCAGCTAAGAATTTGCATTGAAGTCAATGGAGAAAACTAATGAGCAGGGTTAAATGCCATTCCACTCAATCCCATGTACTTCCTTCCTGGTGAGTTATATTAATATTACCCACAATGTAACTTGAGTATTCAGACTGTTATGGTAGAAATAATATGTTCTCATTATTTATGTCTTTCAGGAATGGATCAGGCTGCAAACTTTGAATGTTGAATCATACACAGGTGAACAAAGAACTCAGGAAGTTGCTGTCCAACGTCTTTAGCTGTTCCATAAGCTCTACTTCAACAACATTTTGTTAAAGATCTTTGCGTGAAGCGATTAAGTTGCAGTAATCACTCACTGGAAATCAAGAGTAAAGAGTCAAGTAATATACGTATACTGACAACCAACCAATACCACAATACCAAATACCACAACACGTCAGGGAAAAGGTACTGTTAGAGGTTTCATCGCTAGTTTATGAAGTTTCCAGCCATAATGCACACATTGTTCTGAGATGAGCCTGTCTTTGGTACTCTCTAAACAACTGTGTTGTTAGAGCACTGCTTCCTAAGCAGATCTCTGCCCTGGGTTGGGTATTTCCATTAAGAAGCTTTCCCATCTTACCTCTCCTTCAAGCTTCAGTCCGCCTTAACCAACTTGATCTCCCGGTGGCTGAGCACTTCAACTCCCCCTCCCATTCCCAGTCTGACCTTCCTGTCATGGTCCTCCTCCAGTGCCATAGTGAGGCCCACCAGAAATCGGAGCAACAACACCTCATACTTCGCCTGGGCAGCTTGCAGCCCAGTGGTATGAACATTGACTTCTCCAACTTTAGATAGTTCCTCTGTCCCTCTCTTCCCCTCCCCCTTCCCAGATCTCCCACTGTCTTCCTGTCTCCACCTATATCCTTCCTTTGTCCCGCCGCCCTGACATCAGTCTGAAGAAGGGTCTCAACCCGAAACGTCACCCATTCCCTCTCTCCTGAGATGCTGCCTGACCTGCTGAATTACTCCAGCATTTTGTGAATAAATACCTTCGATTTGTACCAGCATCTGCAGTTATTTTCTTACAGGAAGCAAGTAAAGTTACATTGTCCCTTCAAAGTAAGTAATTGGAATTTTCTATCTTTCACAGCATAACTGAATGTTCAGATGGTGACCAAGGCACTGCACAGAAACAAACGTGCAATGAAATTTTTAAAAAAAACAAAGTGCTGGAGTGATTCAGCTGGTCAGGCAGTATCTCTAGCAGACATGGACAGGTGACATTTCGGGTTGGTACCCTTCTTCTGAAGTTTCACTGAGTTACTCCAGCACTTTGTGTTTGTTTGTAAACTAGCATCTGCTGTTCCGTGTGTCACAATGGAAAGAGATGAAATAATAGAATGTGTTTTCAGTAATGATGAAATGCTAAATTCACTACAAAAGGAAACTGCTCAGTTTTGCTTTTGTACTTGAAATATTTTTGTTCTTTTTGAACCTGCACCGACTTTCTGGTCTTCCCTCTTGAAAATAAATTGCAGGATATGTTAATCATGTTTACAAGCAGACTGGAAAATCAGTAAATAAACGTATGATTTCCATGCAAGTAAACAGAGAAAATTAGCTTTCCTGTTGGCTTAATAAAATAGCTCAGAACACTATGCATTTTAAAGGAGTGGTGACATTGGCAGGAATCCATTTAGTTGCTGTGTTTTTTTCATGACCTACCCATATTTAGTGGAAATTCATTACTCACTGTAAATTTAGACTATTTGGATTTTGATGCAATTTTTCCATTTTCAAATCATGGCATAAATCTAGTAATAGATATTTAATTTAGATAAATATTCAACATATTCATGTATTGTTTCTTTGTGCATCAACGTATAAAAATAGCAAAAAGATGAATCAACAGCAGGAATTGCTATGTTCATGCTTTCATGAGGGGTTAATTTCTAATATTTGTACAAACGAACATTTCCATTTCCTTACTTTTATGTCACTCATGATAATTTATTTCTGGCCAAGGTTTTTTCTAATAT
This sequence comes from Rhinoraja longicauda, assembly GCF_053455715.1. Classification (NCBI taxonomy): domain Eukaryota; kingdom Metazoa; phylum Chordata; class Chondrichthyes; order Rajiformes; family Arhynchobatidae; genus Rhinoraja; species Rhinoraja longicauda. Next base: position 89,559,662 of record NC_135953.1, read on the forward strand.
CCTAAACTAAGTAGTATTTAGAAATGTTTTGGTATGTTATGGATGCAAGCAGGCAAGCAGCCCCCCATCCCAACCATACTCACTCCCATCCCCACACATATACATGCCCACAGGCTATTCACCTCCATCTGCAATCATTTTGTCAAATACTAGTCGAAAATTACTCCTACTATCTTCAAGTGATCAATTATTCTATCAGGCTGTTCATCAATTAACATTCCTACCCATTGATTACACTATCTGTCATTTCCAGAGCTGACCATTTCCAGAATTTTGTTCTCACATATGAAGAAAAATTCAATGTTGAGTATGTTAATACTTATATGACTGGAACTTCTATTGGTCCCATGCCAATGCAAAGTAATAAATTCAATTGACACACAGCAGTGCATTCTATTTTTTTACAAGACCCATGAAGCTGTGAAGAACAGTTCATGGGGAAAAGTAAACTCCATTGATTTTGAATGCTGCATTGGAGGGGAGGCAATTTCTCCTGGTAGGGAAATTCAAGCTAAGGCTGAGGAGACACCACCGGGCCAAAAGCCAAAGAGCGAAATACAACCCTGAATACCTCAGCAGTGCTCAAGTGGTGAAGAATTTCAAGGATATTCTCTCAAGGGAAAATACAGAGCTACAGCTGAGGAGGAAGGAAGGATGGACAATAAATGAGTAGTGGGAACACCTAAAAGCTGCTTGGAGCTCAACCTGTGAGGAGGCCCGAGGGAGAAGGACCCAAAAGCACAAGGAGTGGATAACACCAGAAACTCCTCAACACAATCCAACAGAGGAGAAAGTTCAAAGATAAAGTGAACAGCTCAAGAACAAGAGCTGAAAAGGCTTTGGCCCAAAAGGAGTACAACAGATGCCACAAAGAAGTGCAAAAGGACATCAGGAGGGGCAAGAGAACACTGGTGGAGAGGCTAGCCAAGGAGGCAGAAATTGCAGCGACTCAAAGGAACATGAGGGAGTTGTATACCATCACCGGGAAATTGTCCGGGACATACCTGCACAGTAATAAACCAATTACAGACACGAACGGCCAACTGCTTTCAACCCAGGTGGCGCAGCTCGACAGATGGGTAGAGCATTTCGAAGAAGTCCTAAACAGGCCACCACCGGCAGTGCAGCCACATATTCCCAAAACCAGGATACCACTACATATTAAGTGTGATAGACCAACAAAATCAGAACTAAAGGCTGCAATCAAGCAACTGAAAACTGGCAAGGTTGCTGGCCCTGACAATATTCCACCTGAAAAAGTAGATATAGACTCATCAACAGACATGCTCTACGGTTTCTTTGGGAATATTTGGGAGGAGGAAAAGACACCCGCAGAATGGGCAGAGGGATACATTGTGAAACTGCCAAAAAAAGGTGACCTAAGAAAATGTAACAACTACCGAGGGATCACCCTACTTTCTGTACCCAGTAAAATTCTCAACCGGGTCATCCTCAACCGTCTTCAGGAAGCTGTAGACGAGAGGCTACAGGATCAGCAAGCAGGATTCAGGAAGGATCACTCATGCACAGACCACATAGCAACACTGCGCATCATCATTGAACAGTCTATTGAATGGAACACATCCCTGTACATCAACTTCATCGACTTTGAGAAAGTGTTTGACAGCTTAGACAGAACAACATTATGGCACCTAATGGACCACTATGGAATTCCTACCAAGATCATAAACTTAATCGAGAACTCGTATGATGGAACCTCATGTAAAGTTATGCATGCAGGCCAGCTCTCCCAGAGCTTTAGTGTCAAGACGGGCGTCAAGCAGGGATGTCTACTGTCACCATTCCTGTTCCTCCTGGCAATTGACTGGATCATGATGGAAACAGTTGAAGGGAAAAGAAATGGAATTCAGTGGACAATGTGGGAACAGCTAGATGACCTTGACTTTGCAAACGACATAGCTCTCCTTTCACACACACAGATACAAATGCAGGAGAAGATGGACAGACTCTTACAAGCTGCAACAAAACTTGGTCTTACACCCAATACAGCAAAGACACAGGTGATGAAGATCCACTCCAAAACCAGCAACCCTATCCTCATGCACAGCACTGCCCTGGAGGAGGTAGAAACATTCACATACCTGGGCAGTGTTGTGGACAACACCGGAAGGGCAGATGCAGACATAAAAAACAGAATTAATAAGGCTAGGGTGGTGTTTAACATGCTCAGGAAGATCTGGAGCTCAAAATCCATCTCAATCAACACCAAAATACGCGTCTTTAATTCAAATGTGAAGCAGGTAATGCTGTATGGATCAGAGACATGGAAAACAACAAAACACACAACAAACAGGCTGCAAACATTCATTAACACCTGCCTCAGGACAATACTAAACATCTGGAGGAGAGACAAAGTAAGCAATGTGGACCTGTGGAAAAGAACAAGCCAGGATCCCATTGACTTACAAATTCGAAGGAGAAAATGGAGTTGGATTGGACACACCCTCAGAAAACCTGCCACAAACATCACCCGGCAAGCCCTGAAATGGAACCCCCAAGGAAAAAGGAAAAGAGGTCGCCCCAGGAACAGCTGGAGAAGAGGTGTCCAGGCAGAAATGTCTGGGAGTGGGCTCAACCGGGGAGATCTTGAAAGAACCGCCAACAACCGAGTGAGGTGGAGGACATCTGTCAATGGCCTATGCTCCCTAGAGGAGCAAAGGGCTTAAGAAGAAGAAGAGAAAATTGGAGGAGAGGAGATGGAGGTGAGATATCATGCAACAGCAGGGAGTTAAGTGGGTCTGCAGCCACATGATCAGAAGACAGTGAGAGCAATGATATAGTCTACTTCATCCTCAATAATGATAAAGCAACAACGGCATACTTTTTCACGGCCACTTATGCAGATATTGGTGCTGAATGTAGTTTAGAGGAGCATGGTGGTGGGATACGTATATGGTGAGACACAAAATACGAATGGCTTTCAGGTGGGATACTAGCTTGCTGAGACACTAACTTGCTAGATACTAGGTGAGGCCAAACACTGCCACAGTGGACACACATGAGGACTTTGATGGAACAGGTTAAGGGGAAAAAAAAAGATTTACCAGTTCACCAAACATTTCATTCTATATTCCTATCAGATATTTTCTCGTAAGCCAAAGAGTTATAGAGTCAGAGAGCTTGACAGTTTGGAACCAAGCTCTTCGCCTAACTTGTCCATGCTGACCAAGTTGCCCGACTGAGGTAGTCCCATTTGTCTGTGCCCAGACCCTTTAAACCTTTCCTATCTCTGTACATGTCCAAGTATCTTTTAAATGTTGGAATTGTACCCCCTTCTATCATTTCCTCTGGCAGCTCGTTCCATGTACACATCACTCAGTGCGAATAAACTGCTCCTCAAGTCCCTTTTAAATCTATCTACTCTCAGCTTGAACCTATGCCATCTAGTCTTTGATTCCCCTTCCATGGGTAATAAGATGGATATTCATCTTATCTATGCCCCTCATGATTTTAAAAACCTCTTTAAGCTTCCAAAGTTCCAGAGAAAAAAGACCCCAATTCATCCTCTCCTTATAACTCAAATTTTCTAGATGCAATAACATCCTCATAAATCTTTTTTTGTACCTTTTCCAGTTTAATAACATTTTTCCTATAGCAGGGCAAAAAGAAATATACACAATACTCCAAACATGGCCTTACCAATGTCTTGCATAGCTGTACTAGTTGTAGCTGTAGCTGTAGTATTATTTCCCAACACAGTACCCTGATCAATGATGGTAAACATGCCAAATGCCTTCTTCATTACTTTGTGTTCCCATGGCACCACTTTTGTGGAACTATCCTCCTGCACCCAAGACCCAACACTCCCCATGGCCCTGCGATTTACTGTGGGAGTCTTGCCTTAGTTTTTCTTACCAAAATGCAGAACCACGTATCTGAGATATCTTGCAATCCCAGGTGCAATCTCCTCCATTGAAAATCAAATCTTCTATCAGTCATGCTGTAGCTGTTGACATTCAGTAGTCGAGACTGATACAGATCCTAAGAATTACATAATGAGTTGTTTCTGCATGGATAGAATGACTGACATACTCCACAAAAAAATGAGATCAATAAAGATTGCAGCTACTTTGAGGTTTTTTCTCAGTGAGACTTAGGTTACAATTGCATATGGCTAAATAATTGGATAATTGTGTGTGCCTCTGTGATATTCCTTTGTCATGTGTGTTAGCACCGCTACCCTGTCTAATTGGTCGCCCAGTGTAACACCCATGGAGCAATACTCACGTATACTTAAACGTAAATACTCTGCTTTAACAACCAATTGTGGATTGTAGGTTTTACTTAATAAGCCAAAAAGGTAATATAGTAAGGCCACATGAGCAAAGGATCATATTTCATCAACTTGATTAGTTTTATTTAAACATAATGATGATATAAAAGTACCATTTACCATTAGAAAACACCAGCCACATAAATGCATTGTGATATCAGTTTCAGACTTGGCATGTTATACTCCTGTATTCTTATGTTAATGATCAGCTACACTGGCTCATTCTAAAATGGCAGCATAACAGGAAATTGCAAGGACTTAATGTTTTACAAAGTCCTGCTATTAAATTTGAGTTAATACATATTCCTGGCTTCATTTATGTTAATTTAAGCCAATTTAAAAAAAACATATTTTTCACAAAAACAAGACACTTACATTCTATAATTTGGATGAGGACGACATCAAAAAGCATCATTTTTTTCTCAGCATCATCATTCCCTTCTTTAATTTATTCCATATCATACTTTTTTTATATTAGGAATGACAGGAATGCAATATTGAGGTTCGAGGTAGTTTAAGTGCAGTTGACATAGATGTCCAATACAACATTACTCCTTTAAAATTTAATCCAATGTATTAATTTTGGTTGCAGTGGAAAAACTCCCTACTGAGTAAAATTAAAGACTTGAAAGATTCTGCACCCAACCCGCATAATAATAGGTTTTAAACTACAATATAATTTTACAAATTATGGTAAAGTTAAAAAATGTTTTCTCCCACTGGATTTAAAATAATTATCAAAGATCAAATGAAATGTATAAGCCTTTTAAACATTTGCTGTGTATTTTAATATAGCAATATTGATGAGTCTGTGCTTCTTAAAGAATACCAACATACTAATAAACAATAATTAGGTCAGATTATTTAAAAAATGAATGCAAATATAATTCTGTCAAAGCGTTTAAACGAACGTACAACTAATCTGAGATTTTCCGCAATACTACATTTTGAGGAGGGTTTCATTATGTTCACAAATTTAAAGTTTTAGATTATCCTCACGATGAAAACTTCAAGTATAAGTAATTTCACAAAAAAAGTGACCCTGTGAATATCACTCCTTTTTAAAGTTGTGGTTTTCTGCATTAGAACGAGAAACATCAATTTGCATACTTATAATCACCATTGTCAAACTCTGACCTCTTTGGTTTGTGGAGTGGCATTGGTCATGGCATTGGTCATGGCATTGGTCATGGCATTGGTCATGGTTGGATAACAGTGCTATGAATTTATTTATTCCTGAGGCTTACTGTTCTTTGCCCAATAAAATGAGGACGGTACAGTCCATGATGAGGAATACTGCCTGTGAAAGGAATAAAGATGCTGGCTTGATCTACAGTATATGTAGTGTGTTGTTCCATATTACGTTAATGTCATTTACATGGTTAAGCCTGCCACAAACTCAGCATACTGATCATTGACTCCATTCTTTGCATAGCAGAGTCTCTCAAGTTAAACATACAAACCATAACTTTAACATGTGGCTCTGAGGTGAGCTGAGATTTCAACTCCATGTCTGTTTCACTGCAAAGACTGCCCACTGCTCCCCAGAGCTTCCTCTACTCCAAAATCAATCTATCTACTGTTAAACCTCACCTAATTGTCTTTATCATCTCTGTATTTGATATGACCAGTGTTTTCCTGATGATTTTTCCATTCCCTCTCTGTGATTTCAATTCATTTGAACATTTGCATTTTTTATCATACTTCATTCTGACTTGTCCCCAGTCAGGATCTCTCCAAGCTGCTTTGACTCTGGGATCTCCATCACCTCATACTTCAAATTGCCTTTGTTATAACTAATTTTGGCCACAGCATCCCTCCCTAAATGCTTCATTCTCTGACTTTAGCCTATTGTATATAACTTTATCACATCCTTCTGTTAGTTATTTAGATCATATGCTTTGGAATTTTCTTTCCAAACTCATTTATTTCCCTCTCCTTATCCATCGTTAGCCTTAAAATGCATCTCTTCGGACATCCTTTTGGAAACCCATCCTTATCCTTCCTTTGAATCAGAATCTGTTGGCTTGTTTCTCACATACTGAAGCTTAATTGGCTGTATTTCTATATCAAATCTGCAACACAAGTGCGGATTGTTATTTCTAATTCTGCTACTGATTATTTCTTTAAAAAAATAAATTTCTTCTGAATGTTGAGCCAAATTTTAAATCGAAAGCAGGCGGATGGATACAAGATTATCTCTCTTCAGCCTGATTTTGGTTTGGGAGTATATATTCACATAAAATATTTTGGAACAGCTAAAGTCACTCTAGTTTGGGAAGAGCTGTGTTTATGCCTCCTACTGGAGTGAAGTTATGTCCGTGTATGACATTTAACGATCTAGTGGCAAGCATGAGAAAATACTTTTTCTCAACATTCAAAAGACTTTTAAAAATGTATCTTTCTTAAGGTAAAGCTTTAAAATAGGTTAATACACAATTATATAATTCACATACTCTAAACATAATATGATATATTAATTCCTTTAATATTATACAGTAATACAGAATTCTAACTTCTGCCTGTGACTCTCATACAAATATTTTCTTTGTGCACAAGCCAAATGTTTCTGTGCAAATAGGTTGAAAGATAATTCAGCACAAAACACTCATAGGTGCTAAAATCAATCACAGATCTTGAAGCCCGCACAAAATATTATTAATTTCTAAATGAACAGCTGTAAAATAACCTAAAATTAGTTTGCTTGCTGAACTTTATTACAGGTCATGAATGTTTTCCCTAATGTTTCAGCTTGTCTGATGCAGACAGAATATATAAACAATTACAACAGCTTCCTGTTGGGTTAAAGTTGCCTTGTTGAAATCAGCCTTCCTACATATCTTGAATCACATAACCTGAACTAATGTATTTATAATTAAAAGTTAAAAAATAAACAACAGCTACTAATAGTCCAAAATTGCTGAAGTTTTGCAATTGATCTATTGTCTCTACAAATTTATATTTTAAGATTACAACCTTCCCACAGCTATTTCAAATATAAGTTAGTAACTACTCCAAGGAAACTACAGGTTTGTAAAAAAAAAACCAATCATATTATCTTTTGTAATTTCACAGCAGTTATCACATACATAAAAAGATAAAAATATAATTGTTATTCTAAAAATGACAATGTCCTTGAGATTTGCACATAAGATTGCTGGCATCTAAAGCAAAAAAATAAAGTGCTTGAAGAATTCAGCAGGGCAAACAGCATCCATGAAGGCAAAACATATGAGTTGGTATATCGGGTTGAGACCCTGTGCATCAAACAGATGCTGTTCGACTCTTCAGTTCTTCCGGCAGTTTAACTTTTGCTCAGGGCCCAGACCCGAAACATCACCTGTCCATATCTTCTAGAGATGCATCCAGCACTTTGTGTTCTATGCAAGGTTCCAGCATCTGCAGTTCCAAGTTGTTTCTATTTTTTGCTACACTTGTATCAGTTTACTTTAGATTCAGACCATGTTACTTTTGTACATTTTCAAACATAAATGCATCAAAGCACCTACAATATTTGAAGCATTAGAGCATAGAAAGAAGTCAATTGTCCACTCAGTCTTTACTGGTTCCAAGTAGATATATCAGTCCCATTATCCTGCTCTTTTCCCATAGCCTTGCAAATTATTTTCTTTCAAGTGCTTGTCTGGTTTCTTTTAAAAACCCTGATTGAAATTTGTTTTCATCCCCAGAGCAAAGACGATCATAACCATGTACTGCATTAAAACAAATGTCCACACACACCTTTGTACTTTTGCAATATTTTTAATCTGTCTCCTGAAACTATCTGCTATGGGTTTAAGTTTCTCTCTATTTACCCTATCCAAACCAAACATTACTTTGAATACCTCAAGCAAATCTCTGCTTAACCTTCTTTGCTCCAAGGAAAACAACGGCAGCTGATAAAAGCCAGCTTGGTCGGCATGTGTTTCATTGAAAACTAATTGTGACTGTCTGCAATAACTCCTTTTCCTGTTAGAGACACAGCAAAGCATATTTTCAACTTTAAAGGTGCAACTCAATATGACACACAACAGCTGCTGTTTTATGGTTGAAGCATATCACATTGTGATTAAACAGTTTGGCAACAACATTTTGATACATTGCATGAAGTACTTTGACCTTTTTTTTCATTCACTATTCTTTCCCTGAAAATTTTCAGCATTGCAGTTTCAGCTGTGGTATCATTTGGTAGCAACAGTGGCTCAAATCGTTACATTTGCCTTTGAGTCAGAAAGCTATGCGTTCAAATTTTTCTCTAAGGTGTGAGCACAAATATCTAGGCCATTGCTCCATGCAATACTGGGGAGTCAAGCACTGCTACCTTGTCCAGACAAGATATTAAATGGAGGAAGAAGGGTCCCAACCCGAAATGTCACCTATCCATGCTCTCCAGAAATGCTGCCTGACCCGCTAAGTTACTCCAGCACTTTGTGTCTTTTTTTAATTAAACATAGGCCTTGCTTAGATGAATGTAAAAAAATCCACAGATCTATTTCAAAGAATTACATGGGATATATTTCTGGTGTCCTGGCCAAAACTGATCTATAAATTAATATTACTAAAACAGATTATCAAATAAGTAAACAATTGGCATTGAGTGTTTAGTCTGTTGAGAAATACTGGTAAAGGTTTGCTCAAGGTAACACAATTTCTTGTCAATGAGGGCGTTATGAAAGAGATATAACTAGAAGATGTAGATTTAGATGTAGATGTAGATTTCTCTGCAGCTCCCTAACACAGTGGCCATTTTTCTGAGAGTTTAGTTAAGAGATACAGCATGGAAACAGGCCCTTTGACCCGCCGAATCCGCACCGCCCAACAATCCCCGCACATTAACACTATCCTACACACATTCGGCACAATTTACACTTATACCAAGCCAATTTGCCGACATACCAGTACGTCTGGAGTGTGGGAGGAAACTGAAGATCTCAGAGAAAATCCAAGCGGTCAAGGGGAGAATGTACAAACTACGTACAGACAGCACCCTTGGTCGGGATCGAACCTGGGTCTCTGGTGCTGCAAGCGCTGTAAGGCAGCATCTCTACCACTGCGCCACCGTGCCATCCTCATGGTGGAGAAATTGGTAGAGAAATTTTGGATCTGCCAAAGAGTGAGGAGAAGAAAAGGAAGAGCTGACCTCAACAGGATGTCCTACCCAACTTCTAATTAGGGAGTATTTCTCTAACATGTACATCAGTGTGGAAAAATGGCTTCTAATAAAATTGTGGAAGGCATTTGCTTTCTTCAAAATGATGCTGTGACTTTAATATTATCAGAACTGGATTTAAGAAGACATTTGAAGAGTTTTGCCTTGTAGTTCATAGGGTATCTTTAACGAACTAAGAAATCAAACACAGCCATCAATCTATTTTCGTGGACTTAGTTGATCCAATAATGTGTCTTGTTAATTGTCAAGTGACAAAGATAACCAACAAGAAATAAGTATTCTGTGCAAAGAGGTCACATAGATTCTTCCAGTTCCTTTTTTGTTGATGAAAATGTTTAGTATGCATGCAACAATACATTAATGCTATTGACTGCTGTATATAAAATCTATTTTATAACTTTTTAAGGTGGCAGTATACCGTACCAGGGCAGACATCACCGGAAAAGCACTGGGTTCTTCATATTGAGCTAACCAATTCTGGTCAGAGATTTCTCAGACGTTCTCTACAGGCAATAAAATCCAACGTCTATGATGGCCAATCCTTTATGCCTGCAATGCCAGTACATCCCTGGTTTAGTTTAGTTTTAGTTTAGAGATACAGCGCGGAAACAGGCCCTTGGGCCCACTGAGTCCGTGCTGACCAGCGATCCCTGTACTCTAGCACTATCCTATACACACTAGGGACAATCTACAATTTTTACCTAAACCAATTAACGGAAAAATCTGAACATCTTTGGAGTGTGGGAGGAAACCGGAGTACCCGCGGAAAACACACGTGGTCATGGGAAGAACATGCAAACTCTGTACAGCACCTGTGGTTAGGATCGAACCTGGGTCCCTGGCGCTGTAATGCAGCAGCTCTAACGCTGCACCACCGTGCCACCCATGCCGTGGTTCTTGTCTGCCTGATCCTGCGGCCTGAGGGACAAGTAAACGGTCTTGTCTCTTTGAGTGTATATATACCAACCTTTTGCAGCAGTGAGTAGAAAAGTGCTAAACATGGCGTACATAAAGAGCAGTGGCCTGGAATGATCTTGAGGCTCGGGAGATGTGACCACATGTGATAAGCATACTCAAGCTTGTCCCTGAACTCATAGTGGTCATGGATGTTAATCAGGACTACATTGCTGAAGTTAGACCTATGTAGTTATTGCTGCTATGGGAGATATGAGCCTAATTACGAGCCTGGGCCCCATGCAAATCCTGGGTGGAGAAAGTTTGGGATGATGAGCCATTTTAGGTCTAATCGTACATGGTACCTTGGCTCTCATGGTGCCTCCAATGTTATGTCATCAAGCAAGAGGGTGGTAGGTTTAGAAGAACATCAGTCTGAAGAAGGGTCTCGACCCGAAACGTCACCCATTCCTTCTCTCCCGAGATGCTGCCTAACCTGCTGAGTTACTCCAGCATTTTGTGAATAAATCGATTTGTACTGCATCTGCAGTTATTTTCTTATATATTAGAAGAACATCTATTGGATTTGCGTTTTAAATGCAGGAATGTAATTGAAGGTACTGGGAAGTCAATTAAATATGAAGAATGTAGGGTATAGGCAGTAAATATTCCTGAATGTCATAACAAAACTGCATTGAAAAATGCTGACAAAAATCTCAATGGAAAGTCAAATGTAGAAAAGACCATTAATGGTCACAAATTTGCACAGCTCTGAGTTGTAAATGAATTTCAGTTTAAAAACCTAATGTTAGGGATGATTAATCAACTTTAATTTATAGTAAGTGGCAGTGAGTAATACAAAAAAAAAAACAACCTTCAAATGTAATTGCAAAGTGTGCAACTTTCCGAGTTTTGCATCATTGTAAATCATGCAGGGAAACAACCAGTAAAATTCTATGTTAATCATAATATTTTGAAGCCCCAGAATGAAATCAGGGAGGGGTCCAGACTGACTATCTGGTCACTGAATACACAAAGACATATTGGGGTGTTAGTGCATCAAGAGACCCATCCTTCAATACAGTGGTAAAAGAAGGCAGTTTATAGACAATAGACAATAGACAATAGGTGCAGGAGTAGGCCATTCAGCCCTTCGAGCCAGCACCGCCATTCAATGCGATCATGGCTGATCACTCTCAATCAGTACCCCGTTCCTGCCTTCTCCCCATACCCCCTCACTCCGCTATCCTTAAGAGCTCTATCCAGCTCTCTCTTGAAAGCATCCAACGAACTGGCCTCCACTGCCTTCTGAGGCAGAGAATTCCACACCTTCACCACTCTCTGACTGAAAAAGTTCTTCCTCATCTCCGTTCTAAATGGCCTACCCCCTATTCTTAAACTGTGGCCCCTTGTTCTGGACTCCCCCAACATTGGGAACATGTTTCCTGCCTCTAATGTGTCCAATCCCCTAATTATCTTATATGTTTCAATAAGATCCCCCCTCATCCTTCTAAATTCCAGTGTATACAAGCCTAATTGCTCCAGCCTTTCAACATACAACAGTCCCGCCATTCCGGGAATTAACCTAGTGAACCTACACTGCACGCCCTCAATAGCAAGAATATCCTTCCTCAAATTTGGAGACCAAAACTGCACACAGTACTCCAGGTGCGGTCTCACCAGGGCCCGGTACAACTGTAGAAGGACCTCTTTGCTCCTATACTCAACTCCTCTTGTTATGAAGGCCAACATTCCATTGGCTTTCTTCACTGCCTGCTGTACCTGCATGCTTCCTTTCAGTGACTGATGCACTAGGACACCCAGATCTCGTTGAACATCCCCTCTTCCTAACTTGACACCATTCAGATAATAATCTGCCTTTCTATTCTTACTTCCAAAGTGAATAACCTCACACTTATCTACATTAAACTGCATCTGCCATGTATCCGCCCACTCGCACAACCTGTCCAAGTCACCCTGCAGCCTTATTGCATCTTCCTCACAATTCACACTACGTCCCAGCTTAGTATCATCTGCAAATTTGCTAATGGTACTTTTAATCCCTTCATCTAAGTCATTAATGTATATCGTAAATAGCTGGGGTCCCAGCACCGAACCTTGCAGTACCCCACTGGTCACTGCCTGCCATTCCGAAAGGGACCCATTTATCCCCACTCTTTGCTTTCTGTCTGTCAACCAATTTTCTATCCATGTCAGTACCCTACCCCCAATACCATGTGCTCTAATTTTGCCCACTAATCTCCTATGTGGGACCTTGTCGAAGGCTTTCTGAAAGTCGAGGTACACCACATCCACCGACTCTCCCCTGTCAATTTTCCTAGTTACATCCTCAAAAAATTCCAGTAGATTTGTCAAACATGATTTCCCCTTCGTAAATCCATGCTGACTCGGAATGATCCTGTTACTGCTATCCAAATGCTCAGCAATTTCGTCTTTTATAATTGACTCCAGCATCTTCCCCACCACTGATGTCAGACTAACTGGTCTATAATTACCTGTTTTCTCTCTCCCTCCTTTCTTAAAAAGTGGGATAACATTTGCTATCCTCCAATCCACAGGAACTGATCCTGAATCTATAGAACATTGAAAAATGATCTCCAATGCTTCCACTATTTCTAGAGCCACCTCCTTAAGTTTAAGGTGACTGGATTTCCAACAAGATGCTTGCTTGTTCAGAGGAGTCTTGTTAGTTGAGATGTGCTGCCATTGTAAATATATAATTCTCCAGAACCACTTATCTACTCCCAAAAATATTGAAATAAACGATTTAATTGTGACTATTAGAACCAAAAAAACTTAGCAAATAGATGCAGGAGTAGGTCATTCGGCCCTTCAAGCAGGCACTGCCATTCAATATGATCATGGCTGATCATCCAAAATCAGTACCCCGTTCCTGCTTTCTCCCCATATCCCTTGATTCCGTTAGCCCGAAGAGCTAAGTCTAACTTTCTCTTGAAAACTATTGAAACAGTATTTAAAAATCTGCTGTTCCCTTTATGCTTAAAGAATACAAAACCTTGACATACTCTATGTCCAGAGAAATTCTTCCGAGAGATTCTCTCTCCCATAGGTCTCCTCATGAATAACTGCTTGTGCTGAATAAAGATCCTTTGTATCCGTAGCTCTGGTCTCCATGTGGCTGATTCAAAGTCAACTTCTGCAAACTTTTCAGAGATTATAGTAGCCAAAATCTTTTTGTTGAGTGAGAGCATCATTATGAAGATATCAAAGGAGATGGCCAGAGTACCCACAAATTGAGTGATCTGCACGGAATTGTTCGATGCAGTTGTCACTTGAGAACTCATGAAATTTATTGAAACATGTGCTTTACAAATCAATTGGAATGCGGTTTTCCTCTTGATATGAATGTTTTGCTTTCTTTTCAATAAGCTTTCAGCCACTGACAAGCCTTGCTGAACTGAATAAGTGGTCGACAAATTCTCAGGAATCTTTGAATCCAGTTATGGTGAGCCAACAGTAGGTTTTCCAGCTGTTTGTACTGTTAAACCATGTCCTGAGCATGTTGATATTAACTTGGATTTTCCTTCATTCTTTCTTTTTCCCACATCTCTTGTTGACCGAGAGGCACCAAAGGGAGATATTGTTCAGTTATTTCGAACAAGAAGTACCAATCATTTCAGTGTTGGGTTATTTGGCATTCAATGTTGCTTCGACTTGATCCAAGGCGTATTGTAAAATAATTTGGAAGGGAAGTTTTTTGTTCTGTTTACAACCAGTTTGCGCTAAAGGGAACACCACCCATTGACTGCCCAAGCGCATTGCCCAATTGTAAATTACATGAAAACATTTTAAGTAAAGGGTGAAACAATAACTTTGGCTCATCCAAATGAACTAATATATAAATTTGAACAAATATACCAGTAAACAAATAGTGACTAAATATATAGTGTTTAGTATTTAGTATGCAGAACGTCCTACCTTGTATGCTTATTTTAGCAGCAGCTGCATTTTGTATACGGCCTGATATATTTATCACTTCGCATGATATTTAGTTTGATATGAAACATGAGTTAAGGAAAGGGGATGTAGATCATTCACTGAATTCACAATCCATGTCGGGTTTTACATATGCCGTTCCTGCAAGAGGTTATCTTGCACATGCACGGTATTATCGGCGGGAGTCACCTTGTTCGTGAGCTGCGGCTTGGACTGTAACCTTGCTTCCGCGTGCTCAATAAAATTAGCTTGAAGTTAATAACTCGTTGTTACTCTTGCAACTTCATACATGGTGTCAGAAGTGGGATAAATTCAACGATTACATCTACGGCAAGCCAGTGACCATAGAAACGGACCACCAGCCCCCTGGTCACCATACTAAACAAGCCCATACATGCGGCACCGGCACGACTTCAAAGGATGATGTTAAGACTTCAAAAGTACACCATCACCTTCATTTACAAATGTGGAAAACAGATGCACCTGGCGGACACTCTGTCTCAAGCTCCTAGGAGTCCCACAGTTCAGCAAGCTGACGAGGTAGACAGCTTTGATGTCATGACAGTCAGATACATATCCTCTTCTCGCCTGGAGGAGTTAAAGAGCCACACAGCAGATGACATGACCCTGCAGACACTCAGCACTATCGTCGGACATGGATGGCCCTGCAAACAACGCATACTACCACATGCTGTTCGCCCTTATTTTCCTTTCCGAGATGAGCTAACTATTGAGGACTGGGTCATCATGAAGGGTCACAAAGCTATCATTCCTTCCTCACTACACAAGGATTATATATCAGTATTATGCAGAGGGCATCCTGGTGCAGAAGCTACTCTAAGGAGAGCAAAAAACTGTTTTCTGGCCTACAATGGCAGATGACATCAACAATGAGGTACAGTCATGCTCTCTGTGTAACAGCACAAAGTCGCACCAGCAGAAAGAACCAGTCATGTTGCATCCAGTTCCAGACCTGACCTAGTCGACGGTAGCAACAGGCATTTTCAAATGGCTCAGCCAGCAATAATTGGTGCTAGTGGACTCATATTCCTGCTGGTTTGAGATCGACTTGCTTCATGATGCTACTTCAGCAGCCATCATTTTAAAACTCAAGAGACACTTCTCAGTTCATGGAGCACCACACACCTTTATATCAGACAATGGCAGACAGTTCACAAGCCAATGCTTCAAAGACTTTGCTACGGTGGGACTTTACTCATGTTACCAGCATCCCAGAGTATCCCCAATCTAATGGGTTAGCTGAAAGAGCTGTCTGCAGTGCTAAACAACTCATGGAGAAGTCTTACAGAGACAGAGCTGATGTTTTTCTAAACCTCCTCAATCTTAGAAATGTGTCACGTGACACAATACTTGGATCTCCAACACAAAGACTAATGTCAAGGCAGACACGTATTACTCTCCCAGTCTCAAGGAAGCTGCTTGAACTACATATGCGTGAAACACAGGAGGTACAAGCTGAGCTTCTAAATAAAAGGCTGTCACAGAAAAGGTGCTATGACAAGTCAAGCCGGCCACTTCAGCCTTTGATGGAAGGACAGGTTGTCAGGTTACAGACCCCACAAGGTTACAACCGGATGGGCATGGTAAAGGAAATATGCCAGGAGCCCAGGTCTTACCTTATCCACTCGGAAGGAAAGTTGCACAGGAGGAATCGCAGACACATTTTGCCTGTAAGTAAGCCTGCCCCAAAACAGCCAGATCAACTAGTACATGTGACACTGATACCGATCACCAGGATACTGGACTTAGGTCAAGCAGCGATAACGCTCTTACGAGAGACGGACAAGCAATAATGGACACTGAGCAGTTCCAGGTTCAGGTGCCTGTGCCTGTGGCTAAGCTGCCTTTGAACATCACTATGGGTCTGTGCCAAACACGCTCAGGTCGTGTCAGCAAGCCAATTCCCAAATACCAAGACTGAATTCACTTCTTTACAATGCTGTGACTTTAAGTTTGTGTTTTACAGTGTGTACATTTGTTTGGCACTCGTGTTTAGTATTTAGTATGTAGAACTTCCTACCTTGTATGCTTATTTTAGCAGTAGCTGCATTTTGTGTGCGGCCTGATATATTTATCACTTCGCATGATATTTAGTTTGACATGGAACATTAGCTAAGGAAAGGGGATGTACATCAGTCACTGAGTTCGAAGTCCATGTCGGGTTTTACATATGCCTTTCCTGCAAGAAGTTATCTTGCACATGTGTGGTATCGGCGGGAGTCATCTTGTTTGTGAGCTGCGGCTTGGACTGTAACCTTGCTTCCTTGTGCTCAATAAAATTAGCTTGAAGTTATTAACTCGTTGTTATTCTTACAACTTCATACATTAAGTGATGGAAAATTCGTTTTTCAAATTTTCCAAATCTGGATTAAAATTAGACAAGAATCATCAAGATTTACAGCATTGAAGGAGACAATTGTGCCCACTGTGTCCAGGCAAAAATCAAGCTATATTATTTCTACCACTTGCCAGTCTTGGTCAGTAGTCTTCTTGCTTACAGCACTTCATCATAACTTCGCTGTTGCTTGAGCTACACCCTGATTTTGTCTCATTGGAAGTGATGGCATTCAAGCCCTGCTACAGTTGCTGAACATCTGCCTCATCCTCCAGCTTAGAGCAAAAGTCCCTTTTAGCCTTTTTGATGGCCTTATCAAGTTCAGTCTGAAGAAGGGTCTCGACCCGAAAGGTCACCCATTCCTTCTCTCCCGAGATGCTGCCTGACCTGCTGAGTTACTCCAGCATTTTGTGAATAAATCGATTTGTACCAGCATCTGCAGTTATTTTCTTATCATATCTGGACTTCTTCGATACCTCATAACACCAACTACTGCATAACAGCAATCAGTTCAACAGCACTGTTTTGTACAGTACAATGTGGTCCTGCTCAAACATTAAAAATATAATCTGTTTTAAGTACATCTTTGAATGTGTCACCTGATTCAAAACAGCCTTTCAATAATTTTTCTTCAGCTGAGCATTATCGCCTCAGGGCAATTCACACATCAGTACTAATAGTGTTGCAATAGTAAGATGCAAAAGGCGTCTGGTAACATGTTACCATGCTCGTATTCAGTGGCTTAAGTATTGATTCATTGCTCTTCATCTAAATATAAGTTTAAACTCTACCAAGCCAGCTGGGGAATTTCAAGTAGAATAATTAAACACATTTCAAATTAGTTAAAATCAGTAATAGTGACAATGAAATTGATGTTGTCAATGATATCAGCTTCCTGTGAATGAATAATAACAAACATTTAACTGTTTATTGAACAATGCAGTATCAGTAGGTTTGCCAGCACCTTATATGGACCAGATTCCAGTCATTCAAGTCTGGCGTTGCAGAGGTACATAAGAAGTCCAGATATGAACTTGATAAGGCCATCAAAAAAGGCTAAAAGGGACATTCGCTCTTCGCTGGAGGATGAGGCGGATGTTCAGCAACTGTGGCAGGGCTTGACAAGGCAAAATCGGGGTGCAGCTCAAGCAACAGCGAAGCATCACCCCCAGATGAGCTCAACGCATTCTACGCACGCTTTGTTATGGAGAACGTTGATGTGCCTTCCCGAGCCACCATAGCCCCTGGTAGTATTACAGTCACAGTCACAGAGGCAGACATCAGAGAGATCCTTCAGGGGGGTGAACCCTCGGAAAGCATCTGGACCTGATGGTATACCCGGTCGTGTTCTTAAAATCTGTGCCAATCTACTGGCTGGAGATTTTGCGGACATCTATAACCTCTCATTACTAAAGTCTGAGGTTCCCACATGCTGAAAGTTAAAGCCGAATAATAATACCAGTGCTCAAAACGAGTAAGGTGATGTGCCTCAATCACTATTGACCGGTGGTACTAACAGTGATGTTAGTACCACCGAAGAAGGGTCTCGACCCGACACGTCACCCATTCCTTCTCTCCTGAGATGCTGCCTGACCTGCTGAGTTACTCCAGCATTTTGTGAATAAATACCTTCGATTTGAACCAGCATCTGCAGTTATTTTCTTACACTACCAAGTGCTTTGAGAAGTTGGTTATGACGCATATCAACTCCTACCTCAACAAGAAACTCGACCCATTACAATTTGCCTATCACCACAACAGGTCAACGGAGGATTTATTCACAAAATGCTGGAGTAACTCAGCAGGTCAGGCAGCATCTCGGGAGAGAAGGAATGGGTGACGTTTCGGGTCGAGACCCTTCTTCAGACTGAGGATGCAATCTCACTGGCTCTCCACTTTGCACTGGACCATTTGGATAGTAAAAAAAGCTATTGTTCATAGACTTCAGATCGGCATTCAATACTATCATCCCCTCTAAGGAGATTATCAAACTCACAGAACTGGGTCTCTGCACAGGTCTCTGCATCCATCTGCAACTGGATCTTTGACTTCCTCATCAACAGACTACAGTCCGTACGAATTGGCAGCAACACTTCTTCCTCAATAACCATCAGTACGGGAGCACCTCAAGGATGCATGCTCAATCCCCTGCTCCCAGAGTATAGAAAGGAGATTGATCGACTAACCAAATGGTGCCAGTACAATAACCTGGCTCTCAATGTCAGTAAGACCAAGGAACTGATTGTGGACTTGGGAAGAGGAAAGATGAAGACCCACAAACCTGTTTATATTGACGGGACGATGGTGGAGAGAGTGAAAAACATCCAATTCCTGGGTATGCGTACCTCTGAAGATCTTTCCTGGGCCCAGCACATTGATGCAATTATAAAGAAAGCCCATCAATGCTTCTACTTCCTGAGAAGATTGCAGAGATTTGGTATGTCAGAGGCCTCTCTTGAATTTCTACATGTGTACAGTAGAGAGTATATTATCCATCACGGCTTCGTTCTGCAACTTGAATGCCCAGGAGTGAAACAGACTGCAAAAATTTGTGAACACTGCCTGGTCCATCTCAGGCACTGATTTCCCCACCATCTACTGGATTTTCAGGAGTCACTGCCTCAAAAAGGCAGCCAGCACCATCAGAGACCCACATTCCCCTGCCACAGTCATTTCACTCTGGCCATCGGGAAGATATAGGAGCTTGAAAACTGGAAAGTGCAGGTTCAAGAACAGTATATTTCCTGCAGTCAATAGGCTATTAAACATCACAACCTCTAAATAAGCACTGTCTGGGACATATGACAATAAAACACTCTTGACTTTCTTGGAGAGTGCAATATTTTTAAGCATTTTCAGTCATTTCATTAACTGAAAATACTTAAAAATATAAATTGGGCTAATATTTAAGAGAATTCACAAATTGCAAATCTTGAGTTTACATTCTTGTAAAACTACATTAAAGACTGGCCAACAAGTAATCTAAAAGGAAAAGCTCAGTGGGCCAGTCCTTGTTGAAATAGGTTCAATGCCCACAATCAGCATTTGCGATCACCCCACCATCATGCTCATACTATGCAGAGATCTTACCCTGCTAGCCTGGAGCATCCAATGTGGTCTGAATGGTGGCAGGCTACTTTGAAAGTAGCCCAGCTTCAAGAGCCAGCAAAGCTTAACCCAGAGGTTACATGCAGAGGTATCTAAAATCTACTAAATATTAAGTTAATAATTAAAGCATTTGAAAGATATTGCTTTAAAAATTATATACATATCTAATAGCACCTAAAAACATAAATAATTAAATATGTTAAACTAAACAAACATAAAAATAAATAATTTAAAGCAAAATATTTAAAGTACTTAAAATAAAAACTTAGCTACCACTTTGTTTTGTTATTTAGTTTAGTTTAGTTTGGAGATACAACACAGAAACAGGCCCTTCGGCCCAACGAGTCCGTGCCGACCAGGGATTCCCGCACACTAACACTATCCTACACACACTCGAGACAATTTGCAATTTTACCAAGCCAATTAGCCTACAAACCTGTAGGTCTTTGGAGTGTGGCAGGAAACCGGGGCACCCAGAGAAAACCCACACAGGTCACAGGGAGAACCTACAGACACTATAAAGGCAGCACCTGTAGTCAGGATTGAACCAGTTCTCTGGCGCTGTAAGGCAACAATTCTACTGCTGTGCCATTCTTTGCTGAAATCAATGGGGTCTCGATTAATCTGGTGCTGGATCTGAAACTAGTTTTGAGCATAAATGCTACTGAATCCCAGCAGGACAGTGCTCCACCACTGGACATAGAGGAGTTAACTGACAAATTCTGAGTTCAGGTCTATGTGAACTCAGAATTTCCTTGTTTGGGAACACGTAAAGCAAATGCCCTGGACTTGCTTCCATATAAGTAGGCAAATGGTGGAAATTCCATTTGGAATATTTTACTTTTATCTGCAAAATCTAGACCAATATATATTTTGCAGTACTTATGATAATCATAAGTGGGAGAAGATAACTTGCCCTTTAATGGTTGTCATTTGGTTTTGATCAGGGCAAAATCAGGATCTGTTGCTCACAAGTTAGACTCTAATATGTCAACACATAGGAAAAAGACAGTACATCTTCAGTCAGTAATGGGCACTTCAGCACACATAACTATTACAAAGTAATTACAAAAGTGCTTAATGCTGCATACTGTGATTACTGCGATGATAAAACTCAGAAGCCTTGACCCAACAACTTAAAAGTTATTTTAAAACTCATAATCATAAATTTCAGCTTGTATCTTTTTACTGTCAATTTATGAAACTAAATCCCCAAGCAAGTTACTTATGATTCATTTATTTAACTATCATAAAGAATAAAGATGCATGGCTGTAGCTTCTCTCTTGTGCATGATGTGGAAAAAAATATCTTTCTCCTTTCTTCCAGCACCTGCCTTTCACATTTAACTAGGTGGGCTGTTTCTTGACCAACGTGGCCAAAATAAATTGTTCAACTAAAACAGTGCTAAACCCCAACACACAAAATGTAGTAAAAAATACAGCAGCAATCCATCCAGCTGCAAGGTCAGGTTTAAAATGATGGTGACTGCCAATAACAAAACTGTAAGAAATTAGATATTCTTATTTCTATCCTGTGACAAAAGAGAAAAAGCACATGTCCCAACCACAAAATGTCAAGTGGATACTCGTACCATCCCCAGGTTGTATTCAAATTTAAATGAATTCATTGTTTTCTGCCTCCGCTAATCAAACAACTGATGATGTGCCTGCCAAATATAAGCTAAATGGTTGATGCTAGACTTCGATGTGCTTCAACAGCTTTCAATCTTGTGGAAAATATAATGACTTTCCTCTGAAAGATACAGAAATTGTAGCATGCCATGAAAGATACAGTATGCTATATGGTCACTGTGTGGTATATCAATGACGGTTTCAGTCACAGACCTGCCTCTGCAAACTGCAGTAACAGTCAACGCTTATGGTTTCTTTTGTTAGTTGCACTGTGAAAAAGAAAAATCACTGTACAAGCTTAAAGTTGGATCCACTGGGTCATGGTTCATAAGTTCATAAGTTATAGGAGCAGAATTAGGCCATTCAGCCCATCCAGTCTATTCTGCCATTCACTCATGGCTGATTTATCTTTCCCTCTCAACCCCATTCTCCTGCCTTCTCCCCGAAACCCCAATGACACCCATACTAATCAAGATTATATCAATCTCTGCTTTAAAAATATCCATTGAATTGGCCACCACAGCATTCTGTGGCAATAAATTCCACGGATTCAGCACCCTCTGACGAAGGAAATTCTTCCTCATTTCCTTCCTATTATTCTGAGGCTATGGCCTCTGGTCTTAGACTCACCCACGAGTGGAAACATCCTCTCTACACCCAGTATATCCAGGCTTTTCACTATTTAGTAAGTTTCAATGAGGTCATCCTTCTAAACTCCAGCGAGTACAGGCCCAGTGCCGTCAAACGCCCATCATATGTTAACCCAATCATTCCTGTGATCATTCTCATAAGCTTCCTCTGATAATCAAGAACATAAATAATGTCACAGTAACATGAGCATGTATCAGAAAGGTTATTAGAAACTGTGCAAGGTCCAAGATGGCATTATTAGTCAATAAATCCAACACCTATTCAATCTCACTATAATTCCTAATAACCAGAATAACCCCTAGGAACAGGAACAACTCTCATTGATATCGCATTTAAACGCAGTGAAATATTCCATCATGTCTCACAGGAATATGATCAGATAAAATTTGATACATAATCATGAATGGTGATCATAGAGCAGTTGGCTAAGTGTCAGTAGGAAGCAAAGCCACATGTTGGGGCAGAGGTCTGTCCAAGGTCGCATGTATTAAACGTACAATACAAATATATATCTCTATATGCAAAAGACAGTTTCTGAAATTTGCTTTCATTGAAGCTTACCTAATGCATATTTAACACAAAGAAACACATGCATTTCTTCCAAAATATCAGTGGAATCCATGTTGATTAATCTAAACTCTTATTATAACTTATCAGACTATTAGGGTGGCATGATGGCACAGCAGTAGAGCTGCTGCCTCACAGTGTCAGAAGCCAGGGTTCAATCCTGACTACAAGGTGCTTGTCTGTATGGAGTTTGTACGTTCTCCCCGTGACCTGCGTGGGTTTGCTCCAGGATCTCTGGTTTCGTCTAAAACTACTAAAGACATACACATTTGTAGGTTAATTGGTTTTGTATAATTGTAAATTATCCCTGGAGTGTGTCATATAGTGTAAGTGCACGGGGATTGCTGGTCGTCTTGGACGGTGGGCCGAAGAGCCTGTTTCCGCGCTGTATCTCTAAACTAAACTAAACAAAACTAAACTAAACAAAACTAATAAAATACCACAACCAGCAATCAGCCCATACAGAGTGATTTGGAAATTCAAGTAGATAATTCTCTATGTGTTTTTATTGACCGATTCATGTAATCATAAACATATTTTTGTCTGGAGGTATGTTAAATTATAAAAATAATATCAAGACAGAATGGTGACATGGTAATTCGTGTGAAACAGCTCCAGGGACCCAGATTTGATTCTAACCTCAAGTGCTGCCTGTGCTAAGATATATATTCTCTCCCTGACTGCGACAACTGCCTTTGGGTGCATTGATTTTCATCCATATCCCAAAAGGCCAGCTGGTAAATCAACAGGCTATCAAAAATGACCCCTCAGTGTAAACTTGCAGGGAAAAGAATAAATGGTGAATTGATGGACAAATATGAAAAAAAATACGATTCAGGGGAGAAATAAGCAGGGGGAATGACATGAATGGAACATGGGAAGGCTCCAAGGGAAGCCAGCATGGACCAAATGGGACAAATGGTCTTACTTTGCCATGCAAATATAAACATAAATACTCATGAGAAAACATTAGGGAAACATCCAAAAAGATAGATTCAGCAATAGCAAATGAAAGCCTCTTTTTAGAAATTACTCCATTGGATTGTGATTTTTAGAAGGTTTCACATGTGCAGATATGTATCTGAATTGGTTATCCTTGAAGATTCATACTCAAGCATTAATTATGGAACCGGGAATATCATTATAAAATACGAGTGTTTGAAATCTGGAGCCAAATTGCTACTTTCTACATGTAGGTCACACTTCAATGGGCTTTCCATAATTTTAAAGGTACCTCAGAATACCACCTGCAGGAAAACATTATGGCTACATACAGGAAAATACTAAAAAATAAAACTTTTAAAGTAATATAAATATACTCCTTCAAAGAAACATAGCGATAGTTTTTGGCTTTAAGCTTTCATTTTCCTCCCAAGTGCTGTGTTGAAAGCATTCCCAGCTGCTACTGAGTTTTGACTTGTGTTTAAGTACTGTGATCAATCCAGCAATAAGAATGATGCCAATGTCTGTTCCAGTTGATAATAGCCAGCCAGAGGTGCACGCAGCATATATATCATCAGAGCATTAACTGAGTGGAGAAGTGTTCTTAATCAAGTTACATTTTGCTTTAAAACTCAAAAAACAGTGTCTTTGATTATTAGCATATACAGTAAGTCTATTGTGTTGTAATAGCACATTTTTGTGATTTTTATCACTAGTAAAAGGGCGCAGTTCATGGAATTTGCAGTACTTGAATCAACAATGAGTTGAAACTTAGTTATATCGTAGCTAAATTGATATGATTTTGATATTATCTCACTAGAACCACTATTATTTGTTGGAGCAAAGCATGTGCATGCCTCTCTGCTGCAAGTCAGTAGGTGGGCCATTGTCTGTACCTCTCCACATTTGCATTTGTCAGAGCCCAAGAAGCCCCACTTCTTCAGGTTGAGTCCGCAACGTTCCACTCCAGTACGGAGACGATTTAGGGCTTTCCAGGTAGTATAAGGCAGGTGGTGTCCTGGTGCCATCTGTTGTTTGGTTTTGGTACCTGGCACGGTTGGCTCTAGTTCCATGAAGCAGTTCCGACTCTTCAAGCATTTCTTGGCATGTTGGTGATTGTGCAAGGGGTGCAAGGTTGTTGACGATGACAAAAGAGCAAGATTAATGGCTGTTACAGATCTCCTTCCATTAATTAAATTGCCAAGTCAACTGCGACCAAACCAATAATTATAAGGATTGTTGGAGGCCACAATCAAACAGTTTATGGGAGGTACCAGGCTGAATGTGAATCCATAAGCAACAGGAGTGCTGCTAGCCAGTGTCACAGTGGCCCTTCATTCCCTTGCCAGCCCCCATTCAGTCCTTCTGGAACACTGGTTGGGCCACACTTGAAGTGTTGTGTGCTGTTCTCGTTACCACACTGTAGAAAAGGTATGATTGTGCTAGTGAGAATGCAGATGGGAAGAGATTGGACAGACTGGGATTTTTTACCCTGGAATGAAGGAGGATTACAGGTGACTTGATAGAAATACATAAGATTATGAGAGACATAGATGGGTGGATAGTCAAAATCTAAATGGAGAAGGAGCTTTAATTTTTTGTTACATAAAAGCAGTTGATATCAAGAACACGCTACTGGTGGAATCAGATAAAATTACTATATTTAAGAGGCATTTAGACAGACACTTAAGTAGGCAAGACATTGAAGGGTACGATGCTAAACTAAGCAAATTGGATTAGTGCAGATGAGTAAAATGGTCTTTATGGACATGATGGGTTAAACTGTCCATTTCAGTGATGTACAACTCTATGAATCTTTAACTGATTTTTTGTCTCTCCCACTCACAGAAAAACATACATAATTACTACCAGATATCCCATCTATGGTCAGCGCCCATCTTATCCAATTACCTCTCTCATCTCAAGACTTGGCAAACGGGTGAATGATAAAGAGGTCCTACTGTTTCCCATGTTATTATAGGAAGACATCGAGGAAGTTTAGCTGAGATCTGTGCTTTACATGTCAGATTGGTATGATTCACTGCTAAGCATCAGGTCACAAGATCTATGTATTCCAGATTTACACGAGAGCAGGGAAGAGGCCACTCTAATGATTAATGGCATGTTCTGAAAGATTAGAAGACAATCTTTTAACTAAAAAAGAAACCTGGATTAGAGGAGTTCAGCTACAGTGAGAGGTTGGATAGACCTGAATTGTTTTCTCTGGACTGTTGAAGGTTGAGGGGAGACTTAATAGATATAACATTGTGAGAGGCATAGATAGGGTAGACAGCCAGAGCCTTTTTCCCCAGAGTGCAAATGTCTAACACCAGAGGGCATAGCTGCAAGGTGAGAAGGGGTTGGTTTAATGAAGAAGTGCAGGGAGGATTTTTATAATGAGTAAGGGGGTGGAAAGCATTGCCAGGGATGGTGGTGGAGGCAGATACAATAGTATACCAGCATCTGCAGTTATTTTCTTACTTTGCCAAGGATGGTGGTGGAGGCAGATACAATAGTGGCTTTTAAGAGGCATTTAGATAGGCACATGGAAGATGGGAATAGAATGATATGCATTATGTACAGGCAGATGAGATCAGCTTAACTTGCCATCATGCTTGGCACAAACATTGTGGGCTGAAGAACCCATTCCTGTGCTGTATTGTTCTCTGTTCCATGTTCTATGAAACTGATTGCATTATCACAGACAGATTGAGGTTAATAATAAAAGTGTTCTGCATGGGTAACAATTGGTGATGAATTGTCAAACTGATCAGTATTAAGAAAATATTTGCATTCACACAAAACGTATACAGTATTAAGGCATCAGAAACTATTTTAAATCCAATTAAGTTATTTAATACTCTGCAACATGGAGAAACAAAATAATTTATACACAAGGTTCCATAGGGAACAATAACGTTAATAGCCTGGCAGAGAATTCCCCCTTTCTGGTGCCAATAGCATTTCAATTTTAATCTAATTTTACATAATTACCAGGAATAAACAATTATTAAATCAGCTGATTTCATACCAAATCTCCTTCTGTCATTCTGTATATCAGCATTATTATTATTATTATTCCCTTCTCACTGCTCTTAAATGCTTTAACCAGTCTTCTCTTCGTATTCACTTCAACCTTTCCTTGTGTTTGTTTCAATTCTCATCGCTTATAAAGTTTTTTTCTGATTTCATGATGTCTGCTTTTCAGTCAATAATTTGCTTTTCCCCACAGTGGAAATACTCTTCTTGTATTTAAAAGTGAATGGTTTATCTTTCAGTTTCTTCAAGAGAAAGGAGACCTGTCCTGCAAATTTTCTTGATGAGAATAACCTGCATTTGTGGAACTACTTTAACAAAATCATACTGCATCTTCTCCAGTGCTTCCATTCCCCTAATTATGAGAGATAGTTATGTTATGCACGCTCTAATGTTTATTGCTCTCATATGCTACATTTAGCCCTTTTGGAAATAAATTACATTTACTGCATCATCCCGCTCTAGGATTTCTGTTGTCTTTTGTAAGATTGCAAAGAGAATGATCAAACAAGACAGATTTTGAAGTGTGTGCTAATCATTCTAACTACAAAATGACTGTGAAAGATTGTGAAAATGAAGTGCTGGCAATACCAACACTAGGGGATGTGCAGTGAGGCATGTTGCCTGGGACATCAAAACCTCTAACAGTCTGATCCCTTCCAACCCTTGCGCAGAACATGTGCACTCTTGTCTTGTGGCATTCTGTGGTGCTGACATCCAGCAACTAGAGATAGTGGCATATCAGCCCTGACCTGCCCTAATGCCACCTGCCTGCGAAAGGGAGAGGGTGGAAGAGTGAAAGAGAGAGAGAGGGAGGAAGGGAGAGGGGGAGGGAGAGAGAGGGAAGGAGAGGGAGAGAGGGCAGGGGGGAGGCGGAGATGCGGAGAGGGGCAGAGGGGGGAGGGAGATAAGGGGATAGGGGAAGAGGGGGGAGGGAGAGAGGTGAAGAGGAGGAGAGGGGGAGAGAGCGAGGTGGAGAGGGAAGAAGGAGAGGGGGAGGGGGAGAGGGAGAGAGGGGGAGAGACAGAGAGAGAGAGAGAGAGAGAGAGAGAGAGAGAGAGAGAGAGAGAGAGAGAGAGAGAGAGAGAGAGAGAGAGAGAGAGAGAGAGAGAGAGAGAGAGAGAGAGAGAGAGAGAGAGAGAGAGAGAGAGAGAGAGAGAGAGAGAGAGTGAGTGTGAGAGTGAAAGTAGTATAGGTATAGATATGCGTAGGGGAGAGGAGGATGGGAAGGACGTAGATATCATCTCCACTTGGAATAAGAATCTGCATCCAATCTAATGTGATCCACTGTTTAGTTTCGTTTCATTTATTGTCACATGTACTGAGGTACAGTGAAAAGCTTTTGTTGTGCGCTAACCAGTTAGCGGAAAGCCAATACATGATTACAATCGAGCCATTCACAGTGTACAGATACGTGATAAGGGAATAATATTTAGTGCAGGAGTGGGAAGAAAATGTCCCTGAATCTGGAGGTGTGCATTTTCACACTTCTATACCTTCTGCCTGATGGGAGAGTGGAGAAGTGGGTATGGCCAGAATGCGACTCGTTCTTGATTATGCTGCTGATCTTGCAAGGCAGTGTGAGGCATAAATGGAGTCAGTGGAAGGGAGGTTGGTTTATGTGATGGCCTGGGCTGTGTCCACAATATGCTGCAATTTCTTCCCAAACCAAGCTGTAATGAATCCCAATAAAATGGTTTCTACAGCGCTTCTGTAGAAGTTGGTGACTGTGGTTGGGGACATGCCGCACTTCCTCAGCCTTTGAAGGAAGTAGAGACGGTGTGCTTTCTTGGTCGTTGCTTCATTATGGGTACAGCGAAAAGCTTTTTGTTGCGTGCTATCCAGTCAGCGGAAAGAATATACATGATTACAATCGAGTCGTCCACAGTGTGCAGATAGTAGATAAAAAGAATAATATTTAGTGTCAGATAAAGTCCAGGAAAGTCCGATTAAAGATAGTCCGAAGATTTCCATTGAGGGAGACGGTAGCTCAGGACCGCTCTTTATCATTCTAAACGCAGTTCCACACTAAACTCAGTCAGAATCGGTCATTAATATTAAAGTGATTGGGGTACAATTTCACTGTGACTTGTCACATGTGACAATAAAGTATTCAATTCAATTCAATTCAATTCAACAAGGGGTAGCCATGCCCAGAGCAGACCTGAATCCATCTAGCTTCTTCCTGCTTCTTCTCCTCAACTCCTTGCTGTTACCCACTTACAGTACCTCATTCAATAAAACAATTCTATTCTGTTAACTTAGCATTCAATGCAGCGACCAAGTTGATAAAGGACCCCATGGTCGATAAAGTAAATCAGGGCTGAGGAAAGCTGGATGGGGATGATCAGCCATGATCACAATGAATGGCCTCCTCCTGCACCTATTTTCTATGTTTCTATTTTCTATGAAAGGGCAGAATTGGAAGAAAATGGAGATCTGAGGGTGAAAGGACTGCAAGAGGTTTACAGAACTACTGGCTAGCCCACAGAAGTATTTGAAAAGAATGACAATTTGTAAGTCAATCATTAAATGTTGATTAAGCATAACATTTTCCAATGGATTTTCCAAAACTAAAGGCAAAACCATTTATTTTGAAGAATACAAAATATCAATAGTCATTTTTTGTTTAACAGTATAATTTAAACTATTAACTTATAATTCTTTTTTTTTAAATTTGAGATCAACTACCAAATTTGAGGAAGGATATTCTTGCTATGGAGGGCGTGCAGCGTAGGTTCACTAGGTTAATTCCCGGAATGGCGGGACTGTCGTATGTTGAAAGGCTGGAGCGATTGGGCTTGTATACACTGGAATTTAGAAGGATGAGGGGGGATCTTATTGAAACATATAAGATAATTAGGGGATTGGACACATTAGAGGCAGATAACATGTTCCCAATGTTGGGGGAGTCCAGAACAAGGGGCCACAGTTTGAGAATAAGGGGTAGGCCATTTAGAACGGAGGTGAGGAAGAACTTTTTCAGTCAGAGGGTGGTGAAGGTGTGGAATTCTCTGCCTCAGAAGGCAGTGGAGGCCAGTTCGTTGGATGCTTTCAAGAGAGAGCTGGATAGAGCTCTTAAGGATAGCGGAGTGAGGGGGTATGGGGAGAAGGCAGGAACGGGGTACTGATTGAGAGTGATCAGCCATGATCGCATTGAATGGCGGTGCTGGCTCGAAGGGCTGAATGGCCTGCTCCTGCACCTATTGTCTATTGTCTATTGTCTATTATGAACTTGATCACTTAGTAGCCCCAATTTTATTTTGTGGATTTAGGATTTGATTAATTTATTTTATATTTTGCTCCTTTATTTTAGACATTGTTCAATAATTGCATATCTAATCTCACAATTGCATTATCACTTGTTATCTTCTTCGTAAATGCTCAAATCAATGTTTAATATTTCTGCCATTTTACTCTCAGCAGCCTGTGACTTTATCTAATTCCTGGCGCTGAAAGGCAGCAACTCTACCGCTGCGCCATTGTGCCACTATGGTGGATTACACATCCAGAGTACTGTATTCTGGATTACACATAATCCCTTTCATATATTTCAGAATATAACATCTATCAATGACCAGCACAACCAGATGGCATCTCAAAATGCGATGTTTTTCTTGTGTTTCAAGAAAGAATGCCTCCTATAAACTCAGTCCAGATAAAACAATTGAAAATGGGATCATGAACAAAGTGTTTAAAAAGAGTGATTAAAAATAGTGTTTAATGCAACACTTAGAGCTTTAAAAATCCTACAGAACCATTTTGAGAAACACTTAAACATATAAATTAGGTGCAGGAATAAACAATTTGGCCCTGCTAGTTTATTTCTCCAATGCGATCAAGGCATCTAAAAAGTAGTTGGTTACAAAAGTTCTGAAAAAAATAAGTTTTGTGGCCAGAATTAACTTTCCTACTATTGTTCTTTTAAAACCTGTGCAAGAAGACACGGAAGCTTAACGTGCACTGAATCTAAATCATGTAATCTTTTCGACTAGTTTGGCTAATTTGGGGGAAACTGTACTGGAAAAAATGCCAATGCAACCATGTGGAAACTCCACACCCAACTAATCTGCTTTTCAGAGTTCAGAGATAAATGTCAATCTGGACAACAGGCAAATCTCCTTCTTGTTTTGTAAGTAATGCCATGAAATATTACTATGATCGCTTTGCCAGAAATTATTCTTCGAGTGAACGGCAGAAGCTTTGTGCTGCCTGAATGCCAGTTCCATATCTAATATACAGAACCAATTGGGTCATCAGCGGTTGTGTCATCCCAGTCTTTCTGTAACTTTCTGGAGTTTTTCTTAAACACAGGAGCACAAAAGGATTAAGGCTACCTGCCACCACAAAACGTCCATGGGAGGTTTATTATTTTCAGGGATTTTGAAATTATTCTTTCTGCACATTCTCCCTGTGACCACTTGGGTTTCCTCAGAGTGCTCCGGTTTCCTCCCACATCGCCAGGACGTGTGGGTTTATTGGTTAATTGGCCTCTTTAAATTGCCTCTGGTGTGCAGGAGTGGATGATATTGAACTAATGTGAATGGGTGATCAGTGGTTGGTGTGCACTCAGTGAACCAAAAGGCCTACTTCCATACTCTATCTCTAAACTAATCTAAAACCAACATGAATTGGAAACTTAACCCTCATTTTCATTGAAGGAGACTCTTTAAGGATACTGAACATATATTTTCAAGATTGTATGCGGGATTGACAAAGCTCATCCATGCAATTTGTTTACTATGTTAAAATGTCCAGATACCAGAAGGTATAATTACAATTGAGTAATTTTAATCCAAATTAGGAACTCAGGCAGGATTTCTTTTAGTAGCCAACAAGTTGGGACTAAAGATAGACACAAAATGTTGGAGTGACTCAACGGGCCAGGCAGCATTCTTTGGCAAAAAGGAATAGGAGACATTTCGTGTTGAGACCCTTCTTCAGTCTGAGAGTCAGGGGAGAGGGAAACTAGAGATATGAAAAAGGTACAAAGAACAAATGAATGAAAGGAACAAATCAAAGCCAGCAACAATTACCAAGGAAAGGTGGAGCCCGCTATGGTCCAATATTGGATGTGGAAAAGGTGTTAAGGAGTGGATGCAAACAGTGAATTTAAGCAGGACGACAGTGAAACTCCGCTCTTGCTCCCCCTCACCCCAGTCACAACAGGGACAGAGTCTCCCTAGTCCTCACCTTTCACCCCATTAGCCAGCGCATACAGCACATAGTCCTGTGATATTTTCGCCAGATCCAATGGGATCTCACCACCAATCACATCTTCCCATCTCCACCCCTTTCCACTTTCCACAGAGATCTTTCCCTCCGTAACTCCCTGGTTAACTCGCTTCTTCCCACCCAAACCATTCCCTCCCCAGGTACTTTTCCCTGCAACGGCAGGAATGGCAAACCTGTCCCTATACGTCCCCCCTGAATTCTGTCCAGGGAACCCAACCATCCTTTCAGGTGAGGCAGAGGTTCACTTGCACCGCTTCCAGCCTCATCTACTGTATCAGGTGTTCTAGGTATGGACTCCTATATATTGGCGAGACCAAGCACAGGCTGGGCGATTGTTTGGCTGAACATCTTTACTCGCCTTGGCCTATGCGATCTCCCGGTTGCCAAACACTTTAACTCCCCTTCCCATTCCCATACTAACAGGTTAGTACGGGAATAGGAAGGGGAGTTAAAGTCAGAGTGAGGCCAAATGCAAATTGAAGGAACAGCACCTCATTTCACTTGGGCAGCTTACAACACAATATGAATATTGATTTCTCTAATTTCAAGTAACCCTTGCATTCCCTCTCTCTCAGTCCCTCGGCCACCCTAGTCTTCCTATAGTTTCACTGTCATCCTGCTTAGCTTCACTGTTTGTATCTACTCGTTATCACCTTTTCCATAGCCACCAAGAGACCATTGTGGGCTCTGCCTTTCCTTGATCATCATTGCTGGTTTTGATTTCTTCTTTTCATACCTTGCAGTTGTGTGTTCTTTGTACCTTTTCATACCTCTGGTTCCCCTCTTTCCTGACTCTCAGTCTGAAGAAGGGTCATGACCCGAAACATCAATCTATTCCTTTTCTCCATAGATGCTGCCTGATCTGTTGAGTTACTCCAGCATTTTGTACCCATCTTCGAAGTAAATCAGCATCTGCAGTTCCTTCCTACACATGTTAGTTCTACAGCTATCTCACTATTCCACTCTTTTTCTACAATGATATCAACAGAAGCAAAATGAAATTGAAAAGTTGACATAGATGTTCCAGAATTTTTTTCAGTATATTAGCATTACAGTCATAGTCATAGCAGGTGAATTGGAGAATTCGCCCAGAAATGCACCCTTTTTTCAGTCAATGGGCACATTTCATTTGATGATCTTATACATCTTATGTTAAATCTTATACATTTAGAAGTTTGAGCACCATCCTTCTCCACAATTAACTCCACATACCCATTATAGATAATGTATGGATCCACGTGTGATCTCCCTGAAATTATATCATTAAATATAAAGAAGAAGGGTCTGAAGAAGGGTCTCGACCCGAAACGTCACCCATTCCTTCTCTCCCGAGATGCTGCCTGACCTGCTGAGTTACTCCAGCACTTTGTGAATAAATCGATTTGTACCAGCATCTGCAGTTATTTTCTTATATCATTAAATAATTGATGTTTTAGTGGTGGCCTCCAACAGTATTAAATGTTGATCCTCTTAATTGTACATTGACTTCTGATAAAAAGGGGAAAAGTTGGCAACTAAATTGAGTTGATGACTTTTACGAGGCACAGTGCAGGTTAAGTATATTGACACAAAAATTCCTTAGAAGACCTGCCAATTCCTTTCTGGAGTTATAGAAGGCACCTTCAACAAAACGTGTCTCCAAACTCAATTTAATCAGAACAATGCCTCCATTTAACTGGCCCTTTGAAAAAACAAATATGTCAGGGTTGATAAGACAAAAGGCTGTGCATCAAAACATTTTAATTTGAAATGTCAAGTCTATATTATTATTTTTAAATCTTGGCAATATATACTAATTATAACCTGGAGTGGGTTCACCTGTAAAAGAAAATGTGATCTGACAAGAATTATTAAACAGTCTCCCTTTATTGAAAGTACATGGAACAGGCTCATACTTCTTTTTTAATCTGCAAACTAATTGTAGTAATAAATCAGAGGAGTGTGGTAAACAGAAGCGGAAAACTTCGGTAAGGAATGCATGGCCTTTTAAAATAAGTATGGAACTGAATATGGTTTTAAATTGGAAGATAAATGTTTCAGTAATTACTCATATTAAGCCAACAGGAACTTAAAAGAGATAATTTAGGTTATTGGAGTGTAAATAGAGTGTTCCTCTGACACAAATGCTGCTTGATCTGCTGAGTTATTTTAACAAATTTATTTCGGTTTAATCAGGATTATTAGCTATTACAATTAATAATGGATCCACCTTTTTGCCCTTTATTTAGCCCTTCGTAACACTTTCCTAAATTAAATTGGAATTCATTTTTCAGTGCTCTGTGCTCCACCTGGTCTCCCGTCATATCTCGCTTGGGGAGCTGACAACCCAGAGGTATGAACATTGATTTCTCTAATTTCAAGTAACTTCTGCATTTCTTCCCTTCTCCTCTCTACTCCCCTCCCCCACCCCAGTTGTCCTACCAGTTCCATTGGTTGCAATCCTTGTAACACTCTTATTATCACACCTTCCCCAGCCAACAATGGACCATTATGGGTTCCACCCATCCTGATGTCATCTGCTGCTGATCCTGATTTGTTCTGGCCTTTGCTTGCCTCTAGTTTATTCTGTAATAGCGCCACCTTTGGCTGGAGGATTGTAAATGATTAAATAAACCACAGTACAGCTGTGCAGTCATGTTCCAGTTAGCAGTGAGTTAACTTGTTATTCTGTGTCTGAGCTCAAGATATCACAAATTGGCGACGAGGATGGGATCGTCGATTCCCCAGCTTTACTTGTTTGTGTAGATAAGGAATTCTACAGAGGCACGGAGAAGGTTGTATAACTTTTGGTGTCAGGGAAAGCTGGAAATCGGGTCACAAAGTTGAATTCTGTGAGACTGTTAAAAAAAAAATCTAAAATCTAAAACCCAGTGGATATATCGGAAGATTGGGTAAGTTCCAGCAAAGCCGGGAAACGTTCAGTGCGTACATCAAATGTTTAGAGATGTTTTTTGCTGCAAATAACATTACTGAAGTAGAAGCTTCTGATGCAGAATCAAGACGGTTAAATGAAGCAACTCATATAACATATAACATTTAACAACTACAGCATGGAAACAGGCCCGTTCGGCCCTACCAGTCCACGCCGACCACTCTCCCTGACCTAGTCTCATCTACCTGCACTCAGACCATAACCCTCTAATCCCCTCTTATCCATATACCTATCCAATTTACTCTTAAATAATAAAATCGAGCCTGCCTCCACCACTTCCACCGGAAGCCCATTCCATACAGCCACCACCCTCTGAGTAAAGAAGTTCCCCCTCATGTTACACCTAAACTTTTGTCCCTCAATTCTGAAGCTATGTCCCCTTGTTGGAATCTTCCCCACTCTCAAAGGGAAAAGCCTACCCACGTCAACTCTGTCCGTCCCTCTCAACATTTTAAAAACCTCTATCAAGTCCCCCCTCAACCTTCTACGCTCCAAAGAATAAAGACCCAACCTGCTCAACCTCTCTCTGTAGCTTAAGTGCTGAAACCCAGGCAACATTCTAGTAAATCTCCTCTGTACCCTCTCCATTTTGTCGACATCCTTCCTATAATTTGGCGACCAGAACTGCACACCATACTCCAGATTCGGCCTCACCAATGCCCTGTACAATTTTAACATTACATCCCAACTTCTATACTCGATGCTCTGATTTATAAAGGCAAGCATACCAAACGCCTTCTTCACCACCCTATCCACATGAGATTCCACCTTCAGGGAACAATGCACAGTTATTCCCAGATCCCTCTGTTCCACTGCATTCCTCAATTCCCTACCATTTACCCTGTACGTCCTATTTTGATTTGTCCTACCAAAATGCAGCACCTCACACTTATCAGCATTAAAACTCCATCTGCCATCTTTCAGCCCACCCTTCCAAAAGGCCCAAGTCTCTCTGTAGACTTTGAAACTCTACTTCATTATTAACTACACCACCTATCTTAGTATCATCTGCATATTTACTAATCCAATTTGCCACACCATCATCCAGATCATTAATGTAAATGACAAACAACAGTGGACCCAACACAGATCCTTGGGGTACTCCACTAGACACTGGCCTCCAACCTGACATACAATTGTCAACCATTACCCTCTGGTATCTCCCATTCAGCCATTGTTGAATCCATCTTGGAACCTCACTATTAATACCCAACGATTTAACCTTCTTAATCAACCTTCCATGTGGAACCTTGTCAAATGCCTTACTGAAGTCCATATAGACAACATCCACAGCCTTACCCTTATCAATTTCCAAGGTAACCTCTTCAAAAAATTCAAGAAGATTAGTCAAACATGACCTTCCAGGCACAAATCCATGTTGACTGTTTCTAATCAGGCCTTGTTTATCCAAATAATTATATATATTGTCCCTAAGTATCTTTTCCATTAATTTTCCCACCACAGACGTCAAACTAACAGGTCTATAATTGCTAGGTTTACTTTTAGAACCTTTTTTAAACAAAGGCACAACATGCGCAATGCGCCAATCTTCCTGGCACCATCCCCGTTTCTAATGATGTTTGAAATATTTCCGTCATAGCCCCTGCTATTTCTGCACTAACTTCCCTCAATGTCCTAGGGAATATCCTATCAGGACCTGGAGACTTATCCACTTTTATATTTTTCAAAAGTGTCCGTACCTCCTCTTCTTTAATCCTCATAATTTCCATCACTACTCTACTTGTTTCGCTTACCTCACATAATTCAATATCCTTCTCCTCGGTGAATACCGAAGAAAAGAAATTGTTTAATATCTCCCCCATTTCTTCCGGCTCAGCACATAGTTGTCCACTCTGACTCTCTAATGGACCAATTTTATCCCTCGCTATCCTTTTGCTATTGACATATCTGTAGAACCCCTTGGGGTTTACTTTTACATTACTTGCCAAAGCAGCCTCATATCTTTTTTTCGCTTTTCTAATTTCCTTCTTAAGATTCCTTTTACATTCTTTATATTCCTCAAGAACCTCATTTACTCCCTGCCGCTTATATTTATTGTATATCTCCCTCTTTTTCCGAACCGTGTCCAATTTCCCTGGAAAACCACGGCTCTTTCAAATTATTATTCTTTCCTTTCCACCGAACAGGGACATAAAGACTCTGTACTCTCAAAATTTCACCTTTAAATATCCTCTATTATATCCTTTTCATAAAACAAAAAGTTCAATTTCCCTCCTTTTAAATCCTTTCTCATCTCCTCAAAATTAGCCTTTCTCCAATCCAAAATCTCAACCCTTGGTCCAGATTTGACCTTCTCCATAATTATATTGAAACTAATGGCATTGTGATCACTAGACCCAAAGTGCTCCTCAACACATACCTCCGTCACCTGACCGTCTCATTTCCTAACAGGAGGTCCAACACTGCCCCTTCTCTGGTAGGTACCTCTACGTATTGCTGCAAAAAACTATCCTGCACACATTTTACAAACTCCAAACCATCCAGCCCTTTAACAGAATGTGATTCCCAGTCTATATACGGAAAATTGAAATCACCCACAATCACTACTCTGTGCTTACTACTAATATCTGCTATCTCCTTACATATTTGCTCTTCCAATTCTCGTTCCCTATTTGGCGGTCTATAATACACCCCTATAAGTGTTGCTAAACCTTTCTCATTTCTGAGTTCCACCCAAACAGCCTCCCTAATCGAGCCTTCTAGTCTGTCCTGCCAAAGCACTGCTCCCTGACAAGCAATGCAACACCCCCACCTCTTGCCCCTCCGATTCTATCACATCTGAAACAATGAAATCCTGGAATATTTAATTGCCAATCGCAACCCTCCTGCAACCATGTTTCACTGATCGCCACAACATCATACTTCCAGATGTCAATCCAGGCTCTAAGCTCATCCACCTTTTTTACAATGCTCCTAGCATTAAAATATACACATTTAAGGGACCCATCATTTCTTATTCTCAGTTTATTTATTTTCCCTTCTTTCTCTCCTACATATTGGGTCTGAGTGTTTCCCTTTTCTGCCTCCTACCTCACACACTGCCTATTAGCTATCTGTGTTTGAGTCCCTCCCCCCAACCGTACTAGTTTAAAGTCTCCGCAATTACCTTAGCAAATCTTCCCGCCAGGATATTGGTTCCTCTCAGGTTCAGATGCAACCCGTCCTTTTTGTACAGGTCATACTTCCCCCAGAAGAGGTCCCAATGATCCAGAAACTTGAATCCCTGCTCCCTGCACCAGTTCCTCAGCCACGTATTTATCCTCCACCTCACTCCATTCCTATTCTCACTATCGCGTGGCACAGGCAGTAAGCCTGAGATTATTGCTTTGGAAGTCCTTTTTTTTAACTCTCTTCCTAGCCCCCTAAATTCTCCTTTCAGGACCTCTTCCCTTATCCTACCTATATTGTTGGTACCTATATGTACCACGACCTCTGGCTCCTCTCCCTCCCCTTTCAGGATATCCTGGACACGCTCAGACACATCCCAGACACCGGCACCAGGGAGGCAAACCACCATCCGGGTCTCCCGACTGCGTCCACAGAATCGCCTATCTGACCCCCTCACTATAGAGTCCCCTATTACTATCGCTCTCCTCTTCCTTTCCCTACCCTTCTGAGCAGCAGGGCCGGACTCCTTGCCAGAGGCCCGGGCACCGTCGGTGCCCCCAGGTAGGCTGTTCCTCCCAACAGTACTTAAACAGGAGTACTTATTTCCAAGGGGTACAGCCACCGGGGTACTCTCTAGTCCCTGCCTCTGCTCCTTGCCCCCCCTAACCGTGACCCACTTGTCTACCTCCCGTGGTCTTGGAGTGACCACCTCTCTGTAACTCCTATCTATAACCTCCTCACTCTCCCTGACCAGACGGAGGTCATCAATCTGCCGCTCCAGGTTCCTAATACGGTCCCTTAGGAGCCCCATCTCGTCGCACCTGGCGCAGATGTGGATGTCTGGAAGACTATCAGACTCCCAGATTCCCCACATCCGACACCCAGAACAATAAACTGCCCTGGCACTCATACTCCCCAAACAAAGCCCCGTGCTCGGTTTCTAAACCTACCGCCCGGCCGCTGCTCCAACCCCCCACCCAAAAGAACTGAGTGATCTCCTGGGAGAGGCGAAAAACCGGATAAAAAACCCAGGCCAATTTGGGAGAAAAAAAATCCGGGAAATTCCTCTCCGACCTCAAGCTAGGCGATCGAAACTTGTCCGGGAGATCACACAGGTCTTACTCCTTACTATCCCCACACAATACTTCCCAAGCAACACAGCTTGGTGCTGCTGCTGCTGCTGCTGCTGCTGCTGCTACTGCTGCTGCTGATGCTGATTGCTGATTGCTGCTGGCTGTTGCTGATTGCTGCTGCTGCTGATTGCTGCAGCAGCTAGGAAAAGAGCAAATTTTCTCACTGAAATGGGTCCCAATGTTTATGATACAGTAAAGAATTTATTAGCTCCCGCCAAACCAAAGAACACGCCTTTGAAGGATATTCTGAAGGAATTAACAGAACATTATGACCCAAAGCCCTTAGAAGTAGCTGAAAGCTATCGTTTTGGAATGAGATGCCAACTTCCAGAGGAGGATATTAGTAATTTTATCGTGACACTCAAGAGGTTATCAATTCATTGTAATTTTGGAAATCTCCAAGACCGGGCGTTAAGAGACCATTTCGTGTGTGGACTGAGAAGTGAGCGGTTCCGAAGTAAGCTGATGACGGTGCATGACCTGACCTTTGAAACAGCTTGTAAACCTGCTTTGTCAATGGATATGGCAGAAAGGGGTTCTAGAGAAGTCAGGACAACTTCTAGACAACCAGCGGAAGAGTTGAACAAGCTGCAGTCCAGCAAACTAAAGACGGATAAGTCGACAAAGACGTCAGAGAATTGTTATCCATGGAAGGGTAGCAAGACGACTGCAAAGTCATGCTATCGCTGTTTGGCCTCACATCTAGCAGTCTTGTCCGTTCTTCAAGGCAGAGTGTTACTCGTGTCACAAGATGGGACACCTAGCGAAGGCTTGTCGAAAGGCTAAGTAGAAAAAAGGTTCAACAACAAGTAAGCTGCATTCTGTGGACCAACTGCAGGCAGAGGAAGAGCTTCTCGATATATACATCATCTGCAGCAATGAGCTAGTAAACCGGAAGACAAAGAATGTGTCCCGTGCAAGTCCAGTTGAATGGAGCTCATGTTAGCATGGAAGTCGACACAGGAGCATCTGTGAGCGTGATTCCAGAATTTGTGTATCGGGAAAAGCTGAGTCAAATTCCTTTGGAAGCGAAGTGAATCGAGCTACGTGGTTACTCTGGAGAGAAGATTTCTGTGTTAAAATGCGTACATGTACCAGTTAGGTATAAGGAGCAACAGGCGGAGTTGCCCCTCATAGTTGTAAAGGGAGATAAACCTGTGTTGCTAGGTCGGAATTGGCTGCAGATCTTGAAGCTCAACTGGAACGAGATATTCCTCGTTCGTGAAGAATTCAAGTGGCCGGAGGACGTAATCAAGCAACATCCGAAGGTGTTTAGCGACCAGGGAGAGCCAATCAAGGGGTACAAGGCGAAAGTACGCGTGAAGCAGGATACGACACCAGTGCATTGCAAACCACGGGTTTGCTCTTAAGGACAAGGTTGAGAAAGAACTGAAAAGACTTGAAGCTGAGATGCCACCAGACCCGCTGAGTTTCTCCAGCATTTTGTGTCTAACCTCTCCCTCAATGTCAGCAAGACAAAGGCAATTACAATTGACAGGAAGCGAAGCAGTATACAAAATACAGTCTACATTAATGTTGCCGAAGAAGAGATGGTCGAAAGCTTCAAGTTCCTAGGAATTAATATCACCAGCAATTTGTTGTGGATCAGCCATGTTGAAGCTATGGCCATGAAAGCTCACCAACACCTCTACTTCCTTAGAAGGCTTAGGAAGTTCAGCATTTGCCCAATAACCCTCACTAACTTCTGCAGGTATGCCATAGAAAGCATCTTATTGGGATGCATCACAGCCTGGTTTGGGAAGAGCTCCATCCAAGACCACAAGAAATTGCAAAATGTGTGAACGTTGCCCAGACCATCACACAAAGCAGCCTCTCTTTCATTGACTCCATCTACACTTCATGGTCGGCAAGGCCACCAGCATAATCAAGGACTGGTATCACCCCGGTCACTCCTTTTCTCCTCTCTCCCATCAGACAAGAGGTACATAAGTTTGAAAACACAAACCACCAGATTCAGGAACAGTTTCTTCCCAGCTGTTATCAGGCAATTGAATGGTCCTCTCATCAGCTAGAGTGCAGTCCTGACCTCCCATCTACCTCGTTGGAGGCCGTTGAACTATCTTTAATTGGACTTAATCAAACTTCAATGTTATATCTTGCACTAAATGTTGTACCGTTTATCCTTTATCTGTGCACTGTGGACAGCTTGAATGTATTCATGTAAATTATCCTCTGACAGGATAGCATGCAAACTGAAGCTTTTCATCTCAGTACACATGACAATATTAATAAACTAAAGTGGACATTTCTATGCAGAAGATTCAAATCTTTTCGGGATTCTCTATACCAGTGGGGTGTGAGAGACCAATTGTTAAGGTCAATTTAAGGAAACCAAATAATATGAAAATAGTGTGGGAATGTGGCGCTGAGGTAGAAGACCAGCCATGTTCTTGATGAAAGGTGGAGCAGCCTCATGGGACAGTATGGTCCCATAGTTCTGATATGCTAATGCTTTTGGGATGGGAGGTGTCGATGTGCCTGCTGTTCTTTATGGGAAAAGTTGTCCATCCACTGTTTATAGGAGAGATTGGTTATAGGCAAAGAGCATAGAAAGACAATTCCAGCCTGACACTGTTGGCTGCTCTGTACAGGGGAAGGATAATGGTGCTGAGAATCTCATAGTTTTCAGGCCATTCCAGTTGGTGTTGACTGATCTATGTCATGCCTCCCAGTTTGCAGCATGAGAGATTTCATGGATGCCCTAAATTCACAGAAATGTTAATTCATTAATTCCTTGAGCATCTACTAACAGGGCAATGTGAACAAGTGCATGTTCTCAGATGAAGGGTTTCTGGAAGGTTAAGGGAATGATTGGCACCGCATTGAGCTCAAAGGTTCCCTTGTTAAATCCAATCTCTTTATCAATTGTAGGACTATCAGTGTCAAAATGTTCAGACTGTGTGTCCATGAACAAAACTTTCTTGCGGTCAACACCGTGCACAAGAGGAGGGACATTTGTCAGTTGATTTAAGTGCCCATCACATTTTACACATGGTGCTATAAAACCCAGAGATCTATGAGGGGAAAGACAGTTACCTGAACACCACTGGTCAAATACCTCCAGTTAGAAAAACACTATCACACCACAACCCTACCATGTCAATTTGAAATATAATCTATCGAATCTCCATTGATTACATGTGTCTTAATCTTCTGGATAGGCCTACCATGAAGGACCTTGTCAAATGATCTCCACCCTGTTAATTTCCTTCAGTTTAAAACATAGTTTCTCCTCTTACTCTTCAGTTCTGACTTAAGGTTATTGACTTAAAAGTATTAACTTTGTTTCTCTCTCCACAGTGGCTATCTGGCCTGATGAAAATTTCTGGCATTTTGTGTTTTCATTTCAGATTTCTAGCATTTCCTTTCCTCTTTGCTTCTGGTTTCCAAAAGGAGGTTTGCATGGAAAACAATATTGCTTAATGTGGCCTGTTGCAAAAATGACATTAGATATGCAAGCATTATTCATGCCAGGTTGGATTTCTGCACCAAAGCAAAATGAAAGTCGTTATTATAGCATTTCACTACATCCAAAGTGTATTTTTAATCCCATAGCCAGTACTTTTTGGCTTTTGGCTTAATGACATTTGGCTTCCACGATGGATGTTTTTCAGACCCGACCACAGACACTGCATATCATGCGATATAAGGGAAGATCTCCGTGAAGATTTCATGAAAATAATAATTTTATAGCCAGTGAGATAATCAAATTAAATATAGTTTATTTTAGTTGAAGGGACAGTAAGTATTAAAGTTGTTTAATATCAAGGTTACTACTTAAATATATCAGAATTCACACACTGCAGTATAAAATAAAAGTTTGATTTCAGGATTGGAAGAAAACTTGCTAACTGTATAACTTATTTGAATCTTGCACTGCCATAAATGATACGGAATTACTTTGACAAGGACATCGATAAACCCTTAATCCGCATAATCCTTAGTCTACTATAGATTATTTAGGAATCGGGAATCGATCAATCCAAGCCACCATTTTATGTTTACTTTGGGCCCAGAAAGCTGTTGCCATTTGCTTCACTCTACTTCTAAGCTGATTGTAAACCAACACCCATCCCACTACCCGTTCCCCAATGATCACAACCACTTTGTTTCCAGATCAGTATCATGGAGGTTCTGACAGATTTACTGCCCATCTCCATCAATGGGCTATCCATGCTGAAATCTAATCGGGAGGAGTAATTGTGCAGACTGTCTCAATTATGCAGACACTTTCAATACCGGGGGCTTTGCCTTTGAGAATATACGTCAGTTGTGCAGTTGAGTTTTTTGAAAGATCCACATCTTTATTTTGAGTTTGTAAGATGCTTCACTGGAAGAAATTACAGCAGTTCAGCCCTTACTTATTGCTGATTAAATACTTTAATCTTAATCTTAAAATATTAAAGAGGACCAGTCCTCTAAATGCGCGTAGCCAGAAATGGGGAAAATTAAATGGAAATTCTATAAGAAGCACAGAAGAGAAAGGGATCTGGGAGCTTAAAGCGAGCACTGTTGTAAGGCCTGAGAGCTTAAAGGATGAACAGCACTATGGTCCCTCATGGTCACCTGGAATTACAATCAATTTCCATGTGGTACTGATTTTCCAAAAATTGGAAGATTAAATGAATTTGAATTTCTTGTTGCTGGTAATGTGCTATTTTTTGTAACCAATATTTTAAATTTGAATTGTATGACAGGTGGGGAAATAGCAGTAAGGAACAGGTTGTGCTTCCTCTTGGAAGTTTTACAATGTATTTAGAGGGGATTGTTGCAAACAGATACTTTGGTGGCAAGGCTAGGTTTGGAATAGAACATGTAATCTAACACTTCACATAAAACATAAATTGCATTGTGTGATTAGTTGACGCCCTCCCTCAATTTTCTCTAATTTGTTCGCTCTATATAGTTTATTATCCTTAAATATAACACCACATTAAGTGCTGAGTGGGGCCAGGTTACATTCTTGCTGATGATTTAAGATTAACACTACTGACATCCTCATCCTTGCTCCTAAAGAATAAAGCAAAAACCTCTCACCTCAATCTTGGGTTATGTTTTCAATTAAACTTTCATGATCTCTCAAAATATTGTTTAATCTTAAGAATAGGAAGTAGATAATAAATAAATGCTGTAAATTTTGCTGTTGAAAGTAAACATAATAAAATGATCATGTGCTGGTTGTGATTGATAGAAGGAAGGCTACAAGTACAGTGCATTCAGAAAATATTCAGACCCCTTCACTTTTTCCACATTTTGC
Organism: Rhinoraja longicauda; assembly: GCF_053455715.1. Classification (NCBI taxonomy): domain Eukaryota; kingdom Metazoa; phylum Chordata; class Chondrichthyes; order Rajiformes; family Arhynchobatidae; genus Rhinoraja; species Rhinoraja longicauda. The sequence goes on from NC_135953.1 coordinate 89,603,997, forward strand.
TACGTTACAGCCTTATTTAAAAATTGATTAAATTCTTTTTTTTTAAATCATCAATCTACACACAATACCCCATAATAAAAAAGCAAAAACAGGTGTTTAGAAATGTTTGCAAAGTAATAAAAAAGAATTAACTGAAATATCACATTTACATAAGTATTCAGACCCTTTACTTAGTTCTTTGTTGAGGCACCTTTGGCAGCGATTACAGCCTCAAGTCTTCTTGGGTATAACACTACAAGCTTGGCACACCTGTATTTGGGTAATTTCTCCCATTCTTCTCTGCAGATCCTCTCAAGCTCTGTCAGGTTGGATGGGGAGTGTCGATGCACAGTTATTTTCAGGTCCCTCCAGAGATGTTCGATCGGGTTCAAGTCCAGGCTCTGGCTGGGCCACTCAAGGACATTCACAAAGACACTCCTGAATTGTCTTGGCTATGTGCTTAGGGTCGTTGTCCTGTTGGAAGATGAACCTCCGCCCCAGTCTGAGGTCCAGAATGCTCTGGAGCAGGTTTTCATTAAGGATCTCTCTGTACTTTGCTCCGTTCATCTTTCCCTCGATCCTGACTAGTCTCACAGTTCCTGCCGCTGAAAAACATCCCCACAGCATGATGCTGCCACCAGCATGCTTCACCAAAGGTATGGTAATAACAGTATATAACAGGTATAACAGAGCTTTATTTGTCGTTCGGCACCGAAGTACCGAACGAAACTACATAGCAGTCATAGAAAAAAAGAACACAAGACACATAACCCCAACACAAACGTCCATCACAGTGACTCCAAACACCCCCTCACTGTGATGGAGGCAACAAAACTTCCACTCTCTTCCCCACGCCCACGGACAGACAGCTCGTCCCCGACCGACCCGCACAGTCCCCGCACCGGGCGCTGAAACGTCCCGTGGCCGAACCGGGCGATGAAAGGCCCGCGACCAAGCCTTGCGCAGCTAAGTCCCGTGGCCGAGCCGCAACGGGCGATGTAAAGTCCCGTGGTCGAGCCGCACCAGCGATGTTAAGTCCCGTGGCCGAGCCGCACCGGGCGATGTTAAGTCCCGTGGTCGAGCCGCACCGGGCACTGTTAAGTCCAGCGGCCAAGCCGCACCGGGCGATGTAAAGTCCAGCGGCCAAACCGCACCGGGCGATGTTAGGCCCCGCAGCCGAGCCGCACCCCGCGCCGTGAGGAAGAGAAAAGTTCCCCCCCCCCCCACACCACCACCCCCTCCCACACATACACAACCAAAAAAATATATAAAAACCATCCCAACACCGACACACAACAAAAAAAAAAAGGAAAAAAGACGAACAGACTGCTAGCGAGCCGCTGCCGTTAGGCGCCGCCACTTCCGCCAGGTGATGAGCGGTGCCGCATGGCCCCTTTGGCATTCAGACCAAAGAGTTCAATCTTGGTTTCATCAGACCAGAGAATCTTGTTTCTCATGGTCTGAGAGTCCTTTAGGTGCCTTTTGGCAAACTTCAAGCGGGCTGTCATGTGCCTTTTACTGAGGAGTGGCTTCCGTCTGGCCACTCTACCATAAAGGCCTGATTGGTGGAGTGCTGCAGATATAGTTGTCCTTCGGGAAGGTTCTCCCATCTCCACAGAGGAACTCTGGAGCTCTGTCAGAGTGACCATCGGGTTCTTGGTCACCTCCCTGACCAAGTCCCTTCTCCCCCGATTGCTCAGTTTGGCCGGGCGGCCAGCTCTATGAAGAGTTCTAGTGGCTCCAATGTTCTTCCATTTAAGAATGACGGAGGCCACTGTGCTCTTCAGGACCTGCAATGCTGCAGAAATTGTTTTATACCCTTCCCCAGATCTGTGTCTCGACACAATCCTGTCTCGGAGGTCTACAGCCAATTCCTTCGTCTTCATGGCTTGATTTTTGCTCTGACATGCACTGTCAACTGAGGGACCTTATATAGACAGGTGTGTGCCTTTCCAAATCATGTCCAATCAATTTAATTTACCACTGGTGGACTCCAATCAAGTTGTAGAAACATCTCAAGGATAATCAATGGAAACAGGATGAACATAAGCTAAATTTTGAGTGTCATAGAAAAGGATCTTTTTAATTACTTTGCAAAAATTTCTAAACATCTGTTTTCGCTTTTTTATTATGGGGTATTGTGTGTGGATTGATGATAAAAAAAAAAAGAATTTAATCCATTTTAAAATAAGGCTGTAACGTAGCAAAATATGGAAAAAGTGAAAGGGTTTGAATACGTTTTGAATGCCCTGTACATGACACAGGTGCTGGAGGAACTCAGCAGGTCAGGCAGCATCTGTGGAGGGAATAGACAGAAGGCATTTCGGGTCATGACTCTTCTTCAGTTTTCGGGTCAGGACCCTTCTTTCTGGGACCGGCCGACTCGAAACCGCCTGCAATTTCTTCAGCATTTTATGTTTTCCTCAATCCCTTGTGCAACATCTACTGGCTACTAATACGCCTCAAGTGTGATTATTTTGCAATCTGTTCAAATTATAAGCATCCTATTATGGATCAGCCATTGGCAGGTATAAAGGGGACAAAGAAACTGGTATGGTAAACTGAAGATGGCTAAAATGGAGGGAAAGCCATAGATAAAACATTCTGAAGTATCGGCTATGAAGAGAAAAATATGTAGCTTATGTTCTTCTGAGTAAGAAGGAACTGCAGATGCTGGTTTAAACCAAAGATAGACACAAAAAGATGGAGTAACTCAGCAGGATAGGCAGCATCTCTGGAGAGAAGGAATGGGTGACGTTTCTGGTCGAGACCCTTCTTCAGACTGAAACGTCGCCTATTCCTTCTCTCTCTCTCTCGAGATACTGCCTGTCCTGCTGAGTTACACCAGCTTTTTATGCTCTTCTGAATTATACTACACGAGTGCATAAACTTGCAGGCCTATGATTATGTCTCTGAGAATGTATTTTATATTATTAGCTAACATGCTCAACTATTGGAAGGATCGGCATGTTTATTTTCAGTATGCAAGATATTCCACAGGATGTGAAAATAAATTATAGGTTTGAAATTCCAGTTTGGTTTGGGAAAACAACAGAACTTTTGAACCCATACTCATCGTAATAATGTTCCATGCTGGAAAAAAAAAGTTAATGTTAAAGTAGACATTAGTGAAAAGGTTTCAGTACTACCTGTCCAAATGTCTACATTTTTTACAAAAGAGCTACACAGAAGTCCCTAAAATCAGTCGTCACTGGCAAAATCCTCCCTCTACACAGTTCCTAAATTAATGAAAGATCTGCAATGAACTGACCAAATTTCAATTCTTAAATCTTGAAACATGAAATTTAGATTAAAAAAACACATTGTAACTTAAATACTGTGGGTGAAATTATCATTGCTGTCAGTGCAATCAGAAAATTGTGCCTGTATTGTGCTTGATTATCGAATCTGTTCTCGCAGCACAAAAGCTTTCTTAATATTCAAAAATCTCTTACCGTTATGTTAATTGCATTGTTCATGGTAATAAACATGAAGAGGTCTGAGAGTAATGATATTATGTTAGCCTTACATCGTTAGTGGGGAAGATGCTGGAGTCCATTATTAAAGATGTTATAGCATCGCATTTGGAAAGTAGTGATGGGATCAGTCAAAGTCAGCATGGTTTATAAATGGGAAATCATGCTTGATTAATCTTTTGGAATTTTGTGAGGATGTAACAAGTAGAATAGATAAGGGAGAGCCAGTGAATGTAGTGTATCTGGACTAGATATCAAAAAGCCTTTGACAAGATCCCACACAAGAGATTAGTGTGCAAAATTAGAGCACATGGTATTGGGGGTAGGGTATTGACATGGATGGAGAACTGGTTAACATGGACATAGAAAATAGGTGCAAGAGGAGGCCATTTGGCCCTTCGAGCCAGCAGCGCCATTAATTGTGATCGTGGCTGATCATTCGCAATCAGTAACCCGTGCCTGCCTTCTCCCCATAATCCCTTGATTCCGCTAGCCCCTGGAGCTCGATCTAACTCATCCAGTGAATTGGCCTCTATTGCCTTCTGTGGCAGAGAATTCCACAAATTCACAACTCTGTGTGAAAAAGTTTTTTCTCATCTCAGTTTTAAATGGCCTCCCCTTTATTCTTAGACTGTGGCCCCTGGTTCTGGATCTCCCCAACATTGGGAACATTTTTCCTGCATCTAGTTTGTCCAGTCCTTTTATAATTTTATATGTTTCTGTAAAATCCCCTCTCTCCTAAATTCCAGTGAATATAACCTCAGTCTTTCCAATCTTTCCTCATATGACAGTCCCGCCACCCCGGGGATTAACCTTGTGAACCTATGATGCACTGCCTCAATAGCAAGGGTGTCCTTCCTCAAATTAGGAGACCAAAACTGCACACAATATTCCAGATGTGGTTTCACCAGGGCCCTGTACAACTGCAGAGGGACCTCTTTACTCCTATACTCAAATCCTCTCATTATGAAGGCCAACATGCCACAAGCTTTCTTCAATGCCTGCTGTACCTGCACGTTTACTTTCAGACAGGATGCAAAGAGTAGGAATTAACGGGTCCTTTTCAGAATGGCAGCCAGTGACCTGGAGTATTGTGTGCAATTTTGGTCTCCTAATTTGAGGAAGGACATTATTGCTATTGAGGGTATGCAGCATAGGTTCACCAGGTTAATTCCCGGGATGGCGGGACTGATGTATGATGAAGGAATGGGTCAACTGGGTTTGTATTTGCTGAAATTTAGAAGGATGAGAGGGGATCTTGTAGAAACATATAAAAATTCTTATAGGATTGGACAGGGTAGATGCAGGAAAATATTTCCTGATGTTGGGAGAGTCCAGAACCAGGGGTCACAGTTTAAGAATAAGGGGTAGGTCATTTAGGATTGAGATGAAGAAAAACTTTTTCACCCAGAGATTTTGTGAATCTGGAATTTTCTGCCACAGAAGGCAGTGGAGGCCAATTCACTGGATGTTTCCAAGAGAGAGTTAGATTAGCTCTTCGGGCTAAGGGAATCAAGGGATATGGGGAAAAAGCCGGAACGGGCACTGATTTTGGATGATCAGCCATGATAATATTGAATGGCAGTGCTGGCTCGAAGGGCCGAATGGCCTACTCCTGCACCTATTTTCCATGTTTCTACAGGTATGTTCCAATTATAAATGTGTTCTGTGCTGTTGGCTTGGAAATAAATACTGGCCTAATCACTAAAAGTTCCATTTGCCCTTTTCATTAAAAAGATCCAAGATGCTGAGGACCAGGAATGAATAAAAGATTAAGCAAAATAATGAATTTAAAGTTGACCACAAAACAATAAAGCAGAGTTGTGCAGGAGCGGGAATCATTAGACAAGGCTAAAAGGTTACAATTCAACCTTACAGAGAACCAGCAATTAAAAATCAGGGTTTGGACCTCAGTTATTCACTATTTATACAAATAATTCGTACATGATAATTAAAATTACAACATGTCCAAACCTGCAAATTGCACGAGATATTGGTAACTAAATGCAAAGCATCAGTAGATTTGTGCTAAGTCAGCTGTGGCTCAGAAGTTAGCTCTTTTGCCTCCATATGAGAAAATTTATTCACCACTATTGAATACAAAAATCGGCATCATCACTGTATTACCAGAGATGCCAACATTTGGTTGTTTTTAAAATGAGACTCCATTCTACTCTATGGATAACAGCCATTATTTTGAAGCTACTACCGCATTCCCGAGACAATATTTATCCCTTAAACAACATCACTGAAACGGTTTACTTGGTCTTTACCACAAGCACAAAGGGATTCAGAAGATAAGATCCATAAATACAAAAAGGTAGCAAGGCATGCGAATAAAAGTTTAAAAAAAGGTTAAGTACTGGGCTTTCTTTGAAAACAGAAGAGCTTAAAATCAGATAAACTATGTGAAACCTATTTTTTGGGCATCACGGTGGTGCAGCGTTAGAATTGCTACCTTACAGCGCTTGCAGTGCCAGAGACCCGGGTTCGATCCCGACTACGGGTGCTGTCTGTACAGAGTTTGTACGTTCTCCCCGTGACCATGTGGGTTATCTCCGAGATCTTCGGTTTTCTCCCACACTCCAATGACATACAGGTTTGCAGGTTAATTAACTTGGTATAAGTGTGAATTGTCCCTCGTGTGTGTAGGATAGTGTTAATGTGCGGGGATCGCTGGTCAGTGCGGACATGGTGGGCCGAAGTGCCTGTTTCCGTGCTGTATCTCTAAACTAAACTAAACTAAATTAAACTAATCATTGCACCACACTGTTGCATGCTCGAAAAATAATTATCAGAGAAAGAGACTGAACAAGTCAGGGCACTTCCCTAGATATAGTGCTGAGAGACAATTTGTTGGTGATCAATAAAATTTGTTGACATGCGGAGGATAGTAACGAGTAAGGGAATACACAACAAAGGGCCTTAAATATAGAATAACTGTTAACAAACCCAATAAAGAATTTGAAATATGCTCTTTTACTCACTAAGTTATTAGAATGCGGAACATACTATCACATGGAGTTGTTGAGCTTGTTAATAAAGGAGTATTTAAGTAAAAGTTAGTTCAGTGTATCATGCAGACGTGTGTAGAAGGGCATAAAGGGCATAAAGTGCTGGAGTAACTCAGTGGGTCAGGTCACATCTCTGGAAATATGGATAGGTTGTAGTGAGTCCAAACGAGCGATATTATCCAAAGACTTTATTGTCGATAAAACCCGTGACAAACGCAACGCACTTACCTTTGGACACACACTAACTTCGCTCGCTAATCTAATCTCTTCTCGAGTTTGGCGCCAGACACTCAAATACCTCGCGCTCCCACACCACGTGACCCGTAAACCAATCCGAGGGTTCTAGACTACCTGGCCAATCCGTATGTCCCTACATGACCCCCCCCCCCCCAGAACCCTCGAAACCATACCTGACGGGCGCCCGAACCTCCCGCCCGGAACGTGTACGGAGGGGGGAAACCGATACCGCCAGCATGACAGGAGGCGGGGAGGACGCCGCCGCTGGAGGCGATGGAGGGTCCACTGGAGCGGAGGGTGCAGGTGACGGGGGGCACTTGATCAGCAACGGCGGCCCGGGCCCAACCATAGGCGGCGGGGGCCCGAGAGGTGGCAAACAGGGCGCCGCTGGCGGGACCAGAGGGGCGGCCACCGGCCGGCCCCGGCGCGGAGGCTGGGCCACCGACACGGGGAGGTCCTGGTCCAAATGGGCCGGCTTGAGCCGGGACACCGAAACGAGCTCCTGCCGATTTCCCACCTGCAAGGTGAAGGTGACAGTCCCTCTTTTCAGCACCTGGAACGGGCCCTGGTAAACCGGCCGAAGAGGGGGGCGGTGGAAATCTTTCCGAAGGAACACGAAATCACAGCCCCGCAAGTCCAACGGAACGTGAACTGCTGTGCTTCCGTGACTGGAGGTCGGGACTGGAGCCAGAGAACCCACCCGTGCCCGGAGGGAACCCAAAACCGACGTGACGGACGGCGGCAAGGCGGGAGTGGAAGGAAGAATGTCACCCGGCACCCGCAGGGGCGAACCGTAGACGAGCTCGGCCGAGGATGTGCCCAGCTCAGCCTTCAGGGCCATACGAATGCCGAGGAGGACCCAAGGCAGCTGGTCAGCCCAATCGTGGCCGGTCAGGCGAGCACAGAGGGACGCCTTCAGCTGCCGATGGAAGCGCTCAACCATCCCGTTGGCCTGGGGATGATAGGCGGTGGTCTGCTGTAAGCGAGACCCATACAGCTGTGCCAGCGCGGCCCAGAGGGACGAGGTGAACTGGGCCCCCCGATCCGTGGTGATGATAGAAACATAAAAAATAGGTGCAGGAGTAGGCCATTCGGCCCTTCGAGCCTGCACCACCATTCAATATGATCATGGCTGATCATTCAGCTCAGTAGCCTGTACCTGCCTTCTCTCCATACCCCCTGATCCCTTTAGCAAAAAGGGCCTCTTAAATATAGCCAATGAACTGGCCTCAACTACCTTCTGTGGCAGAGAATTCCACAGACTCACCACTCTCTGTGTGAAGAAATGTTTTCTCATCTCGGTCCTAAAAGACTTCCCCCTTATCCTTAAGCTGTGACCCCTGGTTCTGGACTCCCCCAAAATCGGGAACAATCTTCCCGCATCTAGCCTCTCCAACCCCTTAAGAATTTTATATGTTTCTATAAGATCCCCCCTCAGTCTTCTAAATTCCAGCGAGTACAAGCCCAGTCTATCTAGTCTTTCCTCATATGTAAGTCCCGCCATCCCAGGGATCAATCTGGTGAACCTTCTCTGTACTCCCTCTAAGGCAAGAACGTCTTTCCTCAGGTTAGGAGACCAAAACTGCACACAATACTCCAGGTGCGGTCTCACCAAGGCCCTGTACAACTGCAGCACAACCTCCCTGCTCCTAAACTCAAATCCTCTTGCTATGAATGCCAACATACCATTCGCTTTCTTCACTGCCTGCTGCACCTGCATGCTTGCTTTCAATGACTGGTGCACCATGACACCCAGGTCACGTTGCATCTCCCCTTCTCCCAATCGGTCACCATTCAGGTAATACTCTGCTTTCCTGTTCTTGCCGCCAAAGTGGATAACCTCACATTTATCCACATTATATTGCATCTGCCATGCATTTGCCCACTCGCCTAATCTATCCAAGTCACTCTGCAGCCTCCTAGCATCCTCCTCGCAGCTAACACTGCCACCCCGCTTCGTGTCATCCGCAAACTTAGAGATGTTGCATTCAATTCCCTCGTCCAAATCATTAATATACACTGTAAATAACTGGGGTCCCAGCACTGAGCCTTGCGGTACCCCACTAGTCACTGCCTGCCATTCCGAAAAGGACCCGTTTATTCCTACTCTTTATCATATCATATCATATCATATATATACAGCCGGAAACAGGCCTTTTTGGCCCTCCAAGTCCGTGCCGCCCAGTGATCCCCGTACATTAACACTATCCTACACCCACTAGGGACAATTTTTACATTTACCCAGCCAATTAACCTACATACCTGTATGTGTTTGCTTCCTGTCCGCCAACCAATTTTCTATCCACCTCAACACTGAACCCTCAATACCGTGTGCTTTAAGTTTGTACACCAATCTCCTATGTGGGACCTTGTCGAAGGCCTTCTGATAGCCGGGACGCCGAAACGAGCCACCCAATGCAATGCCAGGGCCCGTGCACAGGAGGCCGCCGAGGTGTCCGACAACGGGAGCGCCTCCGGCCAACGTGTAAACCGATCAACCACCGTCAGCAGATGAGTATAACCCCTAGAATAGGGCAATGGACCCACCAAATCCACATGGATGTGGAAAAAACGGACGGGGGGAACCTCGAATCTCTGGTATGGGGGCTGGACATGGCGATGAACTTTGGAGGTCTGGCACGGAATGCAGGCACGTGCCCAGGCTGCCACCTGCTTCCGCAGGCCGTGCCAGATTGGTTTACGGATCACGTCGGTGTCACCAATGTAGTGAGTCCAAACGAGCGATATTATCCAAAGACTTTATTGTCGATAAAACCCGTGACAAACGCAACGCACTTACTTTTGGACACACACTAACTTCGCTCGCTAATCTAATCTCTCCTCGAGTTTGGCGCCAGACACTCAAATACCTCGCGCTCCCGCACCACGTGACCCGTAAACCAACCCGAGGGTTCTAGACTACCTGGCCAATCCGTATGTCCCTACAAGGTAATGTTTTGGATAGGGATCCTCAGATTGATGGTAGTGTGGGGGGGGAGGAAAAAAGTTGGAAGAGAGAACGGGCAGGACAAAGTCTGGTGCATAACAAGTGGATACAGATACAGCTTGGATAAAGTAGTTGTGAGACTAACTGATTGAAGTGTTGCAAATATGAAGCCAGAGGAAGGAATGTAGGTGAAAAGGGAGGGGGAGGGGAGAAATGGTTGCAAGTCTAGGTGGGGCATGGGGTAAGAGAGGGGGAAAATTAGTGGGGGCGAGGGTGAAAGAAAGGGGGGGAGGGAGCGGTTTGGTAGTTACCTAAATTGCGAAAACTCAATGTTCATACCATTGTGTTGTAAGCTACCCAAGGGGAATATGAGGTACTGTTCTTCCAGTTTGTGTGTGGCCTCACTCTGGCAATGGAGGAGGCCCGGAACACAAAGGACGACATGGGAAAGGGAAAAGGAGTTGAAATGCTTAGCAACCGGGAAATCCAGTCGGCCTCGGTGGACTGAGTGCAAGTGTTCAGCCAATATATAGGAGGCCATCAGGAACACCAGATGCAGTCGATGAAATTAGAGTGCACCACATGAACTTCTATCTTACGTAGGGCTGCTGTGGCCCCTGAATGGGGGTGAGGGAGGAGATATAAGGACAGATATTACATCTTCTGCAGTTGTTAACCTGTGCCTGTATCCACCTATTACTTGCCAGGTCTCCCTCATCTCTTCCAGCTTTCTCCCTCCCCCACCCCCTCACTATCAGTCTGAAGCAGGGTCCCGACCCAAGACATCACCTATCCATATTATCCATAGATGCTGCCTGACCTGTTGAGTTACTCCAGCACTTTGTGTCTCATTTTGTAAACCTGCGGGTGAAATAGAGAAAGGTCGGAGATGGCTTTTGTGGAACATAAACCTTGTGGCTGGTCTCTGTACTGTCAAAGAGACAGAAAATGAGTAAACATCTTTTTTGATGGAGAATTAAAACAAAGATCCTTTGCCCTCTCAAATATATATATAAAAATACCTCACGCCACATTTGGAGATGATTGAAGATTCTTCATGGTGTCCAGGGTATTGTATTATATACTGTAGATGCTGATTAAACAATCCTGTATCACTTTGCTGTTAATGACACATTGATGTGAATATATTAGCAACTGCACCTTCTTGTAAATATGATTGAACTTAATGTATAAAGAATGTTTTGAAGTCATGAAAAGGGCAATGTTACTCAGTGAGTGCTTTTGTTACGTTTTACAAGCGGGTAATCCAGCAGGCTTTGGTGGACTGAGTGGAAATGTTCAGCCGATATACAGGAGGCAACTTTCAGCCCTTGTTTAGTGATATTCCACACTACTAGAAGGACTAGATCTCGAAAAAATTATTTGCTAAAGCATAATAATAATTTATTCAATGGTGGAATATTTGTTAAAAATAATTTGTTTTTTTATATATCTCCATTGAACAGCAACCTGCATTTATACAGCATCCTTAACTAAGAAAAGCAATCCAGGGTGATGTAAAGTAACTGAAAATATTCTTAAGTAATTCTAGAAGTTGAGTAAAAACATGAAACGCTTATGCACATTCAGTGTATTTCAACATATCTTCTCTGAACAATAGTCCTGCAATATTGTTAACGCAGAAAATAATATTTCCTTTCTAATGAGAAATTCCTTTACTTACTGCAACCTTCAAAGGTCATGATGCCATGGTGGGAGCTAAAGCTCAGAAAAATACCTTACCTAATTTATTTGTTGTAAGATTTTCATTAAAGCATGCCACATACCCCAGTTCAATTGACTTTGCGATGAAAGCAAAGGTAAGGAAAAATTTGAAGCCAAATACTAACTAAATAGTAATCCGGTCTGGTCTGATATGTTCAGTGCTTGTCTTATGACAGGGTACTGTCAAACAGGTTGCGGTTCAAGGATCCTCTCAGCCAGCTACATGCAGGTGTCTGATGAAAAATGATGTACTTAGCATTACCCCACAACATTTCCAAATTCTATTTTAGCAATATGACATGACTACTAAGTTAAGGAGAAGGGGTGGGTGTGTGGGTGAGGGGGTCAGCCTCGAGTCATAAATAATTGGCAGCGAGACTGTAAAAGAAATGACTAGTTTTAAATATAAAAACACATTATGAAATAAATGCCACTTCTGTGAGCTTTCATGAACCCTGGGTTAAACCTCTAACTATCACCACATCTGTTAATGTTAACAGCAGTAAGGTCAAAGTAAAAACAGCCTTTACTTCTGATTTATGAGCGGACTTCGAAGGAGGTAAAGTAGTGTTGACAACATGAATAAATCTAGGGCTGCATTTTCTCATGGACAACAATGAAACAGTGTAAAATCACTGTAAATAATATAAAACCTGGTAGGAAAACAGCTTGTAATTCCCAAAATGTTCATCCCAGACGTATGAAATGTTAGACTGTGAAACAGTCCCAACAGTGTTCTTTAAAGTAAGAGGGAGTATGGTACAGCAAATACTTTCTGTACCTCTGTTTATTATTTTATGCTGGGAAAATTTGTTTCAGCATTTTCCTAAAATTTATATCTGTATTTGAATCAATTCCCAATTTCCAACTTGAAAAGGGTATACAGATTTTGGGACAATTTTCAACAATAAAATCATTTTTTTAAATTGAATGTGTTAAAGTGCAAAGAGAAAAAGGTGAGGTCACATTTGAAGTATTGTGTTAAGTTTTGGTCACTCTACTATGAAGGATGTTGTTATACTTGCAATACTTTAGAATTTCCTGTGCAAATTGATAATCAAACTTTTTGATTAATCTTCCTATTCAACAAAAAAGTTGTCTTATTCTGCTTTGATGTAATATTTTTTTTAAATAATTCTTTCCATAATAAGTCTCATGTTGCAGCCATATTTGGAGTTTCGTGCAGTTCTGGTCTCCGGGAAGAAAGTGGAGGTTGTAGAGAGAGTGCAGAAGAGATTCACCAGCATGCTGCCTAGATTTGAGTGTATTTCCGATCATGAAAGCTTTGGCAAACTTAGAGCCTGTCCCTAGGCTGTACTGTTCTCTGTTATTTGTTCTATGTGCTATGTTTTTCCTCTTGTCAGACGAAATGTTCTCTCAAATGGGGATAAATTAAGTGATGTGGAGAGCTGGTAGCCAGTGTATGTGGCTATTCTTCGTTATTATTTTTCTGATAAGTGTTGAATTTGTAAACAAATTATCATCAGCTTCCTTAAATTTCTTTTTGTGGATTTTAACAGCTATACTACAAACTTTGCCGATCTTAAGGGACAAATTAACCCCACTAAAATATTAACTATTACAATGTAACAACAAAATCCTTCAACCAATTTGCAGATGGAAAGGGCTATAAGCAGCATTGTGATGATGAAAACATAATGACTCGGAAATTCAGTGTCATGCTGCATTGTTTATTTCAGTACAATGCATCTGCAAAGGGACCTTGATGAGAATAAAATACAGTCACAACCAATCTTTATGGATCACAACCTCCACATGGGAGAGGAGACCTGTAATGCATTTACTGTTCCTTTCAATATGTTTTTATGGTATCAATATACATCTTTTTTTTAAAAACCATCATTTACATGTTGTGTTGATTAATGATTCACTGAGTTGAAACTACTTTTCACATTTGAGGAAAGAAATAGAGTAAATATTGTTCTTATCTTGGGACCCAAGCGTCTTTACTCATTAATAATCAGGCACAGTATAAAGAAAAAATGAGAATTAAAACAGGTACATTTTTAATCCAAATTACACCGTGAAGGATTTGCAGTTATATGTGGCATATTGTCTTTATGTATGGTACATCTGATCTGCTCGGAAAGCTCGCAAAAACATAACTTTTCACTGTACCTCACTATATGTGACAATAATAAACCTAAGCCTAAATCTAAACCCAAGATTACAGTCAAATGCAGTACTCTATCATTTACAGTCTGCTAGTGAGCTCCTTGTTCAACCACTTGCATGGATTCAAAGTTCATATTTTAATTGTAGGTGGGTGAATTGTTCTTCTCGAGGGCCATTCCGGCTTTCCTCTGACCTGCTTTCCTATTTTAGTGACATGCAAAGAGTACCTTCCTCTCATTCTTATAGCCAAGCTGTACCCCAAGGGAATGTACTCATTGTGAGAAACAATTGGGCAGAAGCCTTTAAATCAGGACAAAATCCTTCTGTGCCTGGTACACCATGTCCTGTAGACATCAACATCTTTTAAAAATTGTGACGGTTAATTCCATTTGCACCATGAATATTTATATGCACATCTATTAATACGTTGAACCCATCTTGGCACCCACAGCACACAAACAACAGGTGCCAAGGATCTGAATTAGGCAATCATTTTACTTTGTGTTTATCATAAAATCATTAAAGATATTTGATCCGATACACGTCAATTCAGCACTGCCTCCTCAAGGTCAGCTGGAGTGACCGACGCTAATTACTTCTGCTAATGATACCAGGTCTTGTTGAGGTTATTTTTTAGATATATACCAGATGTATACCAGAAACTGTACATTTCTGTAAAAATACATCTAAATATATTGGGAATGGACATTGAAACTAACTGGATGCATCTTTCAAAGAGCATTCCAATCCAATTTAAGGTTTGAATCGATGGTCACCATTGACCCTAATGATCTTTTTTTGTGTGGCAAAATTTGTGTGGCAAATTTTATTTAAAAAGTCAAGCATGTGTCTTAAATGTAAAATGTAAAATGCTGCAGTAAGTAAAGTTGGTAAAGATAAATCTCTTAGCCAAAGTGAAACTGTGTTGTGTTATGTTAATTGGCAATATTGGGACAATCATGTCAACCATCCTGCCATGAACAAAGTCTAATTGGGAAAAATAGAGTCAAAGAGTCATACAGCATGAAACAGGCCTTCTGCCCGACTTTCCCATGCTGACCAAGATGCCCTAACTACACTAGTCCCCCCTGCCTGCATTTGGCCCATATCCTTCTAAACCTTTCCTGCCCATGTACCGGTCTAAATGTCTCTTAAATGTTGTAATTGTACCTACCTGAATTACCTCCACTGGTAGCTTATTCCACATACCCATCATCCTTTGTGTGAAAAAGCTGCCCCTCAGGTTCCTATTAAATCTTTTGTCTCTCATCAGCCTTAATGCAGTCGGGATGCTGAGGGCATCATGGATAGGAGCTCCCATGAGGTGGTCTCACCTAATGTGCAAGTGGCAGGTAGTTGGACGCCTACCAGGAAGGGCAAATGGTGTAGGCAGAGAGTGCAGCATTACCAGGATGGTATGTTGCCTCCCCAATGCCAGGGTTTAGGATGTTCTGGGTGGCTGCAGAATATTCACAAGGTGCAGGATGAGCAACCAGAGGTTTTAAGCACATTGGTCTGAACGACATAGGGAGAAAAAGAGACGATTTCCTGCAGAGTGAATATAAAGAGTTAAGCAGAAAGTTTAAAAAAACAGGACCTTGAGGGTTTAATCTCTGGATTACACATTGTGTCATGTGCTGATAAGGGTAAGAACAGAAATTTAAAGCAGACAAATGCGTGGCTGAGGAGTTGAGGCGAGGGTTCGGTTTTAGGACCATTGGGATCTCCTCTGGGGCAGAGGTTAACCTGAACACGAGAGCTGGGTTGCACCTGAATTGGAGGGGGCAAACATCCTGGCGGGGAGATACCAAAGTTACTCGGGAGGGTTTAAATTATTTTGACAGGGGTATGAGGCCCAAAGCATTAGTGAGGCTGATGAAAAGGTTGAGGCAAATACAGAAGTTAAAGAGGATCTGTAGGCAAGACAGCCTGGAACACGACCAGGAGCAAGGGAAGTCTGAATTTTGACTTTCCTCACAAAGCAAAAATTAAGGTAATTTTCACTGATATTTTCAGCTGGGAAATAAATATTGCAATCCACTTTGCAAAAATTATATTGTAGATCTACCAGTAAAGCATACCAGTAAAGCATGTAGTTCATTCATATAATACAGTAATGTCAAAACCATAAGATGATAATCATTGTAACCATGAAAATTGAACAATCTGGAAAGGTTTGTGTTCAACAATTACAATACAATACAATACAATATATCTTTATTGTCATTGTACCCAGGGGTACAACGAGATTGGGAATGCGCCTCCCATACGATGCAATAATTTAGGTAATTTAGACAGCAGCAACCCAACGAAACGAACAGTTGTAACAGTTTTGGACAGGGTAAAGTGCAAGTTGATCTATGCGTTGTGGCCATCCGGCTCAGCAGGACCGGTTCATAGCAGCTATGGCCCTGGGGATGAAGCTGTTCCTGAGTCTGGAGGTGCGGGCATAGAAGGCCTTGTATTGTCTTCCCGATGGAAGGAGTTCGAACAGACTGTTGCAGGGGTGTGAAGAGTCTTTGTGGATGCTGGTGGCTTTTCTGAGGCATCGTGTGTTGTAGATGCCCTCCAAGTCTGGTAGCTGTGTTCCGATGGCCCTCTGAGCTCTATGGACTACCCGCTGTAGAGCTTTCCTTTCTGCCTCCGTGCAGCTGAGGTACCACACAGGGATTCCATGCGTTAGGATGCTCTCTATGGTGCAGCGGTAGAAGGTCGTCAGCAGCTGTTGGGGTAGACCAGACTTTTTCAGTGTTCTTAAGTAGAACAGTCTTTGTTGTGCCTTCTTGACCAGCGCAGCAGTGTTATTGGACCATGTTAGGTCCTCCGAAATGTGAGTGCCCAGAAACTTGAAGCTGGACACTCTCTCCACACTGACCCCGTTGATAGAGATCGGGACATATTCCCCGTTATGTGACCTACGGAAGTTGATGATCAGCTCCTTGGTCTTGGTGGTATTTAGGGACAGGTTGTTATCCGAGCACCAGTCCGCCAGGTTCTGCACCTCCGCTCTATAGTTTGTTTCATCCCCGTTGGTGATCAGCCCGATCACCGTTGTATCATCTGCAAACTTGACAATGGTGTTGGTGTCGAATGCAGGAACACAGTCGTGTGTGAAGAGGCAGTAGAGCATGGGGCTCAGAACACAGCCCTGTGGTGTGCCGGTACTCAGGGTGATAGTGGAGGACAGGTGCGGGCCCATTCTCACTGCCTGCGGTCGTTCCAGCAGGAAATCCAGGATCCAGTCACATAATGACGAGCTAAGGCCTAGCTGGTGGAGTTTGGTGATGAGCTTGGTGGGGATGACCGTGTTGAAGGCGGAGCTATAGTCTATGAATAGCATCCTCACGTACGTGCCCTGTCTCTCTAGGTGAGTCAGGACAGTGTGAAGAGCCAGAGAGATGGCGTCCTCTGTGGATCTATTTGCCCTGTATGCAAATTGATGTGGGTCCAGTGAGTCAGGGATGCTGGATTTGATGTGTGAGAGTACATATGGAGAAGGATTTGATGAGTCTATTACAATATTGGGAGCTGTGAGAGAATTGCTCGAGGTGCAGGGGTTGGCAGGTTTTTACATTTTACCACTTGCTTCAATCCTGCTCCAGAATAGAAGCCTTGTAGCTCACCAGAATGAAACAAAACAAGAGTCAAGAGTGTTTAATTGTCATATGTACCGATGTACCGCGTGGATGCCGACATCGGGAGCTCCGGCAGCGGCAGCGTGTTCGCCCGCCCCGGATCGCGGGGCTTGGGTCGGCCCGCCGCGGATATTTCACCGTCCGGCGCGGCCTGAAATAGGCCACGGAATTTTCTCTGCTCGGCGGGGGCTTCAATGTCGGGAGCCCCGACCGCCCCGACTTGCAGCGGGGCTTGGGTCGGCCCGTTGCGGACATTTCACCGTCCGGCGCAGCCTGGAACATGGCAACGACAACAGCCTGACCGCAGGAGAAGACGGCAGGGGAAGAGAAAAAGACATTCTGGCCTTCCATCACAGTGAGGAGGGGACTGGAGGAGACTCACTGTGATGGATGTTTCTTTTTGGGGGGGTTTGTGTTGGTTGGGGTTGTGTAATTTGCTTATTTTATTGCTCTTATTGTTGGACTGTGGGTGACGAAATTTCGTCCAAAAAACTTGTTTTTTGGATGACAAATAAAGATATCTTGAATCTTGAATCTCTTGAAACAGAGCAATGAATGTCCTGCTTGCAGCAGGATAACAGGTCTGCAAAAACACAGTACTCATAGTTCGTGTTCATCATTGATGTGCAGGAGGATATGGGTGAACAAAGTTACAGAAAGGAACAAAGTAAGTTTTATAACAGTCAGGCCTGCATCGCAGATCAGAGAACTTAAAATAATGGCAACGACACATTTTCCAATGTGCCTTAATCATGAAGCAACCTTGAGACAGTTGGATTTCAAAGGGATATGGTATGGGAGAATAGTGGTGGAGTATCTCATGGGATTTACCCCTAAATCCATGGGGACCTCAGGGGCATTCTGGCTACCACCTCCTATCACTCTCAGAATATCTTCTGCATATTACCAAAATGCTGCCTGGATTAGAACACATTAGCTACAAGGAGAGGTTGGTTTATTTTCTTTGGAAAACTGAAGATTGAGGGAAGACATGTTGGAAGTATAGATAATTATGCAAGGCTTACATGGGCAGACAGTCAGAACCTTTTTCCTAGATGGAAATGACAAAGATTAGAGGTGAGGTCATGGTGAAAGGTGAGAGGTTAAAGATGAGAGGAGGAAAGTTTGAAGGGGATGTATTGGGCAAATTTTTTTACGCAGGAAATGGTGAGTGCCTGGAACATTATGCCAAGGATGGTAGTGGAGGTAGATACAATGGAGGCATTTAAGATGATTTTAGAAAGCCATCTCAATATGCAGGAAATGGAGGAATACGGATTACATAAAGCAGATGAGATTAGTTTATCTTGCTTTCATGTTTGGCACAGACACAGTGGGCTGATATCTCAGTCCCTGTGCTGTACTGTTCTGTGTTTTACGTAATATCAAGGCACAACAAAAAGAACTGGGTTAGTTTGGGTTGGAAACAGTGATTGAGATTGGAGGGTTGAAGGAAATGGAAAGCTTGGAAATAATAAGAAACAGTTGTAGTGAAATAGGATTAGGTCAGACACCTACAGCTGAAAATAAGCAGGTTTGAAATCAACAAGTGCGCAACAATGCTTCCTTGACTTCCCTAAAGCTTCAGCGCTGAATAAATCATTGAAGGTATGTATAATTTTAAATGGTTGGCACTGCATGCTCAGTTCATGGTCTGAACTTATTTTGTTCCCAAACCTAAATACCAATCTAGCTTTCTCCTGACCTTGTTAAATTTTACTCAAGGGTTAGCTTAAAATCTTAAACCGAATAACATGGAGGTCTTTAAATTTAAAAGATTTTTTGTGGCAACAATGATCCATGAGCTGACATAGTGAAAACATATAATGACAGAACTTCGACCACATGCGAGGTATATTATGTCGTTGATAAACCCACTTTGTTTCTATTTTTGGCACTGACGAATTTCACAGAATAACAATTTGGGATTGTGGTACATGAGTAATCAGAGGCATAACATGTATATAGTGTATTATCCTTAAGAGGAACAGGTAACTATGATTGCTGGAGGTCTCCAGTATTGGGTAGTTACCATGACATGCTTGGATTGTTGTAATCTATTTGGCAGAGACTGTTATGATTAGTCAACAATTATATTATCATTTTATCAGAGGATTACAATATGGCAGAAAATGAACCAGGCATACTTTTGGCCTTTTCTCATCTGGCATGAACTATGGTTCTAAAAAAAATCTGTTTATAATATTAGATTACTCCCATCTGTTAATACAAATGCCTAAAGATTGGTTAAGGCTTGCAAAGGTACTTTAAACAGTCCTTGCAGAGGAGGCCAACAAACATTATTTTCATGGCCCACCGCTGGAAAATCCACATAAGACCCCAAGCTTCATGCATAAATGAATGAGCTTTGCACAAGGCCCCTTTAACACAAACAAAAGCAAGCTTTACAGGCACGTTGAAAAACCGCATGAATTGCATGTGCCACTCATACACCACTGGAAATCTTAGGCATGGCAACCAGATGTCTATCTCATATTGTTAGATGTTTCTATGTATATTCCAGGTCATCCATCAATTATGCATCAGATATACAGAGCATGCCAAAGCAAAGATTGTAATTTACCTAAATGACCCTGAACATTGTTTTATTTTCCATAATAAATTGCATTATGTAGTATATGAACTCATAGCGCTATTCCAGATTTTTGTGAATTTTGCTGCACATTGCTAATGGTGTAACAAGAAATCTGAATAAATATCTAAACAAACCAATTGAAGTGGTCAGCAAAAACACTGCAATTTACTCAATAATTGGCCCCATAGCAGATGCGTTCACATCACGGGGCTGGAAACTGGAAGTGTCCTGAGCTAATTCTGTTACCACCATCATCTATTGCACAAGTGATGGGTCCCACTGATTGTCGCCGGAAGCTTGCGCCCTTTTAAGGACGGACAATGACAGTGATGTAACATTTGAAACATGGATAATGAACACGAAAGAAGAAGTAGAAGACTCAATAATTTCACTAGCAATACCCAGGAGCTATTGGAATTGTATGATGTTTTTATTAATACATTTATATATATATAATTATATATTTTCAAAAGCGAATTATTCAAATTAGGCTTTGTCAATGTAATATTAACTACAAATCTCGATGTTGAGTCATGAATATATTCTAGGGTTAATGAGTATATGAAATACATAGGGGTAATACATATTTAATGTGGTTATCTAAAATTTCTTTCATTTTTGTGAAAATATTAATATTTATTGAAAACCAATTCCTCAAAACAAGCACCAAGTTCATAGTCTATTGAAGTGCCATTCTCCTCCCCTCCTTTAATGTAGAATCTACAGTGAACACCTCAAAAGCACGTGAGAAATACCACTAATGTTAGTTCTTCAAAACAAATGGAAACTTGATTCACAGGATTGCTGAATCAATTTCAGCAATGTTTCTCTTGTCAATATACCCATCATCAAGGCTATAGGGCACATTCAGCCAATCCATTCTGAATACAGTATAATGCCACAATTACTTCAATATTATTTATCAACTGGATATAGGTGGTCTTGGCAATATTCATTGCCCACCCATAATTGCCATTGACTAGTTGGTATGAAGCATATTTTTGATTGGTGATGGTAAAACTGTGACACTGTTGGGTGAAGGAGTTCCAGGATTCAGATACAACAGCAATGAAGGACTGGCAATATTTTTCCATTTCAATTAAATTTATGACCTGGAAGCAGCAAATGGTTCCCGCTCTCCTTGACACTCTTTGCGATCAAAGTTGAGGGTTTGGACGATACTGTTGGAATAACTTTGGAAAGGAACAACATTGCATTTTGTAGATGGAATGCAACAAACATGGCGTGTTGGTGATGAAGGAAGTGAATATTTAGACTGATGAATTAGGTACTAATTAAGGCAGTTGCTTTATCCTGTATGGTATTAAGCTTGCTTGAGATTTGAATTGTTGCACTCATCTATTCAAATGGACAGCAATCTATCACGTTCCAGCATGCTTCTTGTGGATGGCAGATAGGCTTTTGAAAGGCAGGAGATGTGTAATATATCCAGGTTACCTACAACTGGTCTGTTTATCTAGTCAGTATTCAATTGAATGATCTAATTATATTGATGGTCAATAGTTTCTGATCTGTTTATGTAGTCAGAGTATTTTTCTGACTGATTCAGTTATATTTAAAGTCAATAGTGAGCTCCGGGATCTTGAAATTGATGTTGGGAAATTTGGTATAGGCTAGATGATTTGAGTTTCTTTTGTTGGGGATAACCATTGCCTGCCAGTTGTGTAGTGTGAATGGTATTTGTCACTTATCAATCCAATTTTTAATGTTGTCCAGTTCTTGGCATATGCAGACTTTTATTTATTGGAGAGCTGCAAATGAAATTGAAACAGAGTTTACCATTCTCAGTGAACATCCTCACTACTGGCTTTATATGAAAGTAAGATTACTGATAAAAAATAAGATGGTGAAAATGATGGTCAGTGATGAAGCAGCCAAAGAATGGTTGGGCCTAAGATATTTTCCTCAGGGATTCTTGCAGTGAAGTCCTGGCCTGAGCCAACTGACCTTAACAATCATAATCATATGTGTGGGATAAGAGTTCAAGATAAGAGTTCTCAATATTATTGGGAGGTTTTATAAGGACTGAATTGCAAGCACACTCTGGTGCCTTCCTTTGCAACCGGATTCCTGACTTCCTCATTTGCAGAACTAAATCAGAACATATTGGTACCGATATCTCCTCCTCGCTGACCATTGTGAGAGGTCCACCTCAAGAAAATGTCCTTATGGATAGTAACTAATCAATTGGTGATACATAACAATCTGGATATCCCGTGTTTATGTTTTACAGAGACCAACTATTTATTTTTCAATTTATCAAAAAATTCTGCATCAGTCCTGACAGACATGAACTCAGAGTCTCTGAACTATTAGTTCAGGACTGTGAATTATTAGTTCAATAACATAATCACTGTGTACATTGGATCATGGTGACATTTTAGTCACCATTTGATTGGGGTGCCTTTTGTGGCTTTCTTGCTCATGAAAACTACTTAGAAGAAGTGGTGACCTTAATAGGAATGGTTCAAATTTATCTCTTGGGTGGGGGTGGGGGGGGGGGGGGGGGGGGAGGGAGAGTTTTGGCTCACTGTAACTGGTTCATCCACTCACCCTCTTTCTCCATTCATAAGATTTGCTAAAGTCACCCTCTGTAACTGATTTGCTTGTGGGTAGCTTGCCCAATCTTCACTTCATCACAGCAGGCAGCAAATTGGCAGGGTGCAAATGCTCTATTGTTTTGAAGATAAATCCGTGATCATTTATGTCTCTGACTCGATTAGTCCCCAGAAACCAATTACATTATATTACATTACAGTTCTTTTCACTTGTGTGGATTACACAATTCTACAAAATAACTTCTACCAAATGTTGTGTATCACTTTTATACAATTTTTGTTAGTCTCATACATGTATGGTTATACAATACAGATTGATATATCTGTAATGTCTAAAACAGTATGAAAGCTAATAAAAGATGGAAGATAAAGGTTTTCACATCAGATGCATTTCAACAGATTAATTAAAGTAAGAAAAATAGAGAAAAAACACTGTAACACTAGGAAATAAATAAAATTCTGCCCAAATGATAAAGAAACCAGGCTTTTAGCGTGTCTAAAAAGGCCGAAAAAGAAATACATACGTATATAAAAATCAAATTTATACATTTAATACTCATGTGTTTTCAGACTTATGCTATGATCAACTTCCTCAGCAAGTGTCAATAACATATATTTCACTTTTGGCTAACTTTTTCTTTCCCCCATTCCAGACCTCAAGGCTGGCAACCAAACTGTACACCTGTTATTATGCATTACGATGCGATTAAAATATTTGGAGAATTTGGCAAGTTGCAGACATGAAACTATGCTGGAAGTTATTATCGTGAGTAGGAGTATGGGTACTGGCTGACCCCTCCCCTCCAGTTGATTCTGTATACAGACCTACTGGTGGTCAGCAGCTGGGCTCTCAGGGTTGGAATCAAAAACATGCATTTCTTGATATCCGGTCAGATGGCACGGGTGCCTAGACATTGTTATTCTGTCAGGGGAAAATGCAGAAGAATGCCTGGCAAGGCTCGTGCAAAGCCTGAAATTGGTGAAATGTGCTGTAGTATTTGTTCAGGTGCAATAATACAAATTTGCCGTTGTCTAGCTTAGAGTGATAAAACAGAACATTTTTTAAAATGCTTCCCATGTGTTCCTTTGAATAGTCCGTGGCAAATGAATTTCCAATATTAGGTGACAGGCAGAGATAAAAGAACTTCTCATATGGTCTGACAAAGTATGTTATGTACATTCCCAACATGTTCAATAATTACTTGCAAATGTGCAGAGCAGAATTTTACCACATTTAACCCATTAAAAATGCGCTATTGTCAATGATGATTAACTGGGATTCATTGAGTAAGAAGTAATTTTATTTACTCCTTCATAAAATGTTGATTTCAAATGGAAATTGTTTTGAATTATCTTTATTTACTCATTTTACGTTCAAATTAAGAATGACATTTATTTTGCACTTCATAATTTGAATTGTAACAATGATCACAATACAGCACCTCAAACACAATTAAAGATCTCAAGATAATTAACAAGCATGTTGTCAAGCTATTAATAGCTATTAAAGCTCATTAAAGATATTAGCAATCTGTCAGGATTTAAAATTGTTGCTTATTTTTGAATGTCAGAAATATTCATGCTTTTTCAGTTTTGGCAATTAGCTAACCAAGTACCAAAGTGGCATAAGTGGCAATATTTATTTTAACCTATTAAGTGGGCTGGTCTTATACTGCTCTCCCCCTCACTCTATTAACATGATCCCATTATATTGTGGAATGCCTGTCACACACTGGATTTCACCCTGAAGGGAACAAGTCAAGTTTAGTCTGCAAATTTCCACTTGGAAGAACCGTGCTATCGAAATCCAAGCTTTATTCCATAGTCAATTGTGAATGCAGCAGTTCACTCTGGCTGCAAAATCTAGAGCATTGTGTTTTTACACAAAGAAGCCAATTTACTTTAAAACATGACAGTTTTATATGACAGTTATGACAGTTAATCAAGCTTACTGGCCACACATATGTGTAGATACCACCCTTATTGCTCAGAAAAATAATGACTTTCATTAAGATAGGACATTTTGTGCCCCTTGAAGCCAACCCAATGCATTTTACAGCCATTCCGATACTTTGAAAATATATTAAATGTTGCAAAAATAGGATGTCTGCAGACAATTTTCACATTGCAAGATCTCACAAATACCAATGAGACGACTACCAAATTGTTTACTTTTGCTGAGTTGATTGAGAGATATAATTGTCCTCAGCTGATGTATTCCCTTCACAATAAGGAAAGAGTTTTTGATTTTGTGTATTGATCAGATCAGTGAAAGCCTAAATGTAAAATAATTATCAAACAAAGTGGGAGGTTTGTTTATTGAAAGATAGACACAAAGTGCTGGAGTAATTCAGCAGGTCAGGCAGCATCTCTGAAGATAAAGGATGGTTGAACTTTCTGATTGGAACCCTTCTTCAGACTGAAAGTAGAGAGACGGGGGGACTGGAGGACGGAAAAGGCTACAGGTTTGCGTTCATGGAATCCACTAACATAAATAATGATGCAGAGAAGTCTGAACCATCTTTAATGTGGACGTGGAAAAATATATGTTACCAGAAACTTCACAGATTCACAAATTTGAGATGATCTCCAAATAGTCAATGCAGATCCTGTGCTGTAAAACTCCATAGTTTCTGGCAAAGAATAGATTGTTTCTACTGGTACATCTGGATAAAATGTATCAATCTTCCAGGGTATCCCTGCCACAATTCTTGCATAAATATGTCAGAAAGTCCACTTGGAGGGACCCAATACACCAGAAGCTCGATTCAATCCATATAATACAACAGAAGGTATGAGATCAGACTGCATCTTAACTATAGATTTAAAGGCCTGCACTCCAGAATGAGGTACTCCTCTAGCCAAGCAATGGCAGTCTGGTTATAACTCCAACATCTACCTGACAATGTGGAACAATGTAGAAAGGAACTGCAGATGCTGGTTAAAACGGAAGATAGACACAAAATGGTGGAATAACTCAGTGGGACAGGCAGTATCTCTGGAGAGAAGGAATGGGTGATGTTTCAGGTAAAGACCCTTCTTCAGGCTCTTTCTGAAGAAGGGTCTTGACCTAAAACATCACCCATTCCTTCTCTCCAGAGATGCTGCCTGTCCCGCTGAGTTACTCCAGCATTTGGTGTCTATCATAGGTTTAACCAGCAGTCACTTCACAATTAGATTGCTCTCCATTATCATTACAGTGATGGAAACTATGCCAGACAATGCTATTAAATGGCTCTTAGACACCAGTGGCGTAATCACTAACATCCAATTCATTTTTTGCTGGGCCCACTTGGTTGCAAACATTGAATGAAGAGCTAAATTCCAGAGCTGAGGTGAAAATGTTTTCCCTGGATATCAAGGCAGCATTTGACCAAGTGTTAAAGCAAGTAGTGTCGGAAAATAACTGCAGATGCTGGTACAAATCGAAGGTATCACAAAATGCTGGAGTAACTCAGCAGGTCAGGCAGCATCTAGGAGAGAGGGAATGGGTGACGTTTCGGGTCGAGACCCTTCTTCAGACTGATGTCGGGGGGCGGGACAAAGAAAGGATATAGGTGGAGACAGGAAGACAGTAGGAGAACTGGGAAGGGGGAGGGACAGAGGAACTATCTAAAGTTGGAGAAGCCAATGTTCATACCGCTGGGCTGCAAGTTGCCCAAGCGAAATATGAGGTGCTGTTCCTATTCCGCTGGGCTGAAGCAAGGTGGCCTGAGAAAACTAACGTTGACAGGCATCAAAGGGGAAAGACACTCCAACAAAAGTAGGTGTAACAACTTGAAATTCATTGGCATTACGATCACTCAATTGCTCACTATCAACATCAATGGAGTTACCAATGTTTGAAATTAAGTTCGATCATTTATTATTGACACAAAAGAAAATTAGAACTAGGTATTCAACAGCATGTGACTCATCCCCTGACACCATGAGGCTTTTCCACCATTGCAATTTACAAGTGGAATACTCTCTGTTAGCCTTGATGAGTATCACATAATAAATCTGAAAAAGCTCGCTACCATCCAGAGCAAAGCAATCTCGAACAACCACCAGAAACATTATTCCCTCAACCACTGCAATATTGAAACTTTATATTCCTTCTTCAAAGTCATTAATTAGACTTTAGACCAGAGATATAGCGCAGAAACAGGCCCTTCAGCCCACTGAGTCCGCACTAATTAGCGATAACCCCGTACACTAACACTGTCCTACACACTAGGGACAATTTTACAACTTACCGAAGCCAATTAACCTACAAACCGGTACGTCTTTGGCTTATGGGAGGAAACCAGAGCACCCGGAGAAAAAACACGCGGTTACAGGGAGAACGTTCAAACTCCATACAGACAGCACACATGGTCAGGATCGAACCTAGGTCCCTGGCACTGTACGGCAACAACTCTGCCGCTGCGCCACCATGCCGCCCAAAAGGGAACAGGAACAGGTTACATTAATATGTAAATTAATTCACCAGTAGGATGGCTGCAGAGTGTACCAAACACAAACTGCTTAGCAAACTATCAGGCAGCGTCTTTCAAACGCAGAACTTCTCCGATGAAGGACAAGCATAATACTTTTAAGAA
Organism: Rhinoraja longicauda; assembly: GCF_053455715.1. Lineage (NCBI taxonomy): Eukaryota > Metazoa > Chordata > Chondrichthyes > Rajiformes > Arhynchobatidae > Rhinoraja > Rhinoraja longicauda. Next base: position 89,630,904 of record NC_135953.1, read on the forward strand.
TAACCATCATTTACAGTTTCCCTTCCAAGTTGTACTCTATCCTAACTTGAACCTATATGAATGAATACTTTATGAATGAATAATGAATGAATGCTGCTGGTCCTTCACGTGCTCATCCTTCACATATGCTCATTCTAAATCCTGGAACTCCCTTGTCTTTATGAATGTATCTTCACCAGTAGGGTTGTAGTAGTTCTATAAAGCAGCTTGCCACCACCTTCTTATGGGAAATGAAGGTAATAAATGGTGGCATAGTCCTAAAAATTGACAAACAAAAACAGCTGCTGGTGTTTACAATGCAGGAAATGTATCAGTGAGTTTTACTTAGAACCAAAATGGGTGACTTCACATTTGCAGCATTAAGTCCCAACTACCATAGTTTTCCCCATCCATTTAGTCTTTCTGTGATCCATTGTAACTTCCAGAGCCTATCTAAGCATTTAATTGTCTCCTTTTTTGGATTTGTAGATACTTAACTCTAAAGCTACATTCAAGTCATTAATATAAAAGGTTAAATCATCAATAATATATCTAAAAAAAAATACATCCTGTCATACCTTATCGATCACCTTTTTTGTGTTCCCTGTCTATAATATTCAAACAATTACCAATACCAAACATCTTATTCATTCCATCATTTTTTAAGCAGAACTCACACAAATGGTTTCTGGAAGTTCATATCGACGACAGTCATGAGTATGTCCTTATCCATTATTCTCACAAACTTCATCAAGGTTGGTCTGACCTACCCTTAACAAATCTATACCAACTTCCTTCATGCCCGGTCTGATAACAGGTTCCATTAATTCACATGATGTTAAATGGATAAAAGGTGCCCATTTATGTCCTCTCATTATCATCCTATATTCATTCAGCTGCCTTATTTTTTAATGACTTCATATTACTTTGCAACAACTTATTTTAATAAACTTACAAACAATTCAACTGTTAGTTTTCACATACCTTCCAATGTTTTCCATATTACTTATCACATTTTCATTTTTTTCTATTTGTACTTGTGTATATATAAACTAACTAGAAAATGCAGGCTTAAGTGATTTGAAATTATTCAGGTCAATGACCATGCATCGGAATCTGTTTTTATCAGAGTCTTGCTGGTTTTATTACAAAGTTACTAAAGTATTTTCTTAAAACTTGCTGCTTAGTCATGGGTTCAGGTATACCGCAGCTATTGAGAGATTGTTTCCTTAAATTAGTTTGCTTGATTACCTGTGAACTGATGTTCATTTTATGATCATGGCCATTACATTAAATAAAATAGATTATTTCAAGAATGAACTTATTTGCTTCACAAATTACTAACTAAAGAATTATTGGTCGCTTCCACTGTGCTCATTACATGAAGCGGAGTTGGTGATTGTTAACATTCAACACAGGGTTCAGAAATTGGAGCCTCACAGGTGTTCCATGAATAATACTGTCCTTTCATTGTACATTCATAAATTTTGGTTAGACAATAGATCTTTTTTTTTAAATGAGGTCTCGTTTAATATTGTCCTTCTCACTGAAAATTGATACCAAGTATCTCCCTCATATATCTTTCCTTTGACAACTATATTATCTAAATCATGGGAATCTGTAAAACCTCTCCTGGCTCTGTGCCAATAATTGGTATTTATTTCAAAATCTATTTCCTCTCTTTTCACAGTGAAAAGAAACACAGTTGACCAGCTATTCTCGCAGTCATGCAAGTCGTCATTAAATGAAACTTCCTCATATTTGGTTGATGTTAGCTCTGGGATCTTTACACTGTATTATTAAAATTCATAAATTCCTTCATCAAATATCCCTTTCAAATAAGTCATGTCACCATACCTAGAATGTCGCAACGAAATATGATGTTCCCCATGTCATGTTCATTGCGCACGTGAAGCAGTTATGGATTCTCCCATCTTAGTAACAGAAATATAAAAATAAAGGAGCAGTTGCAAGCCATTTGTGTCTTTGGGTTACCTCTGTTATTCATGGGCGATTCTCTACCTCAATACCTCCTTCTTCTTTTCCTTGCTTAGGCAATTCTTCAGGATCAAGAATGGCTTGCTTCCATTACAGTTTTGTGGGTTCTTAGATCGCTACTGTGGCCAATGTGGGAACTGCAGGCTCTTCAATTGATGGGGGAGGAGGTGGGGCAGGTGATGGGACAGTAGATAGCTTGTTAAGCTCCTTTTGCTGCTGACCTAGTGCTTCTGTCTGTTCTTGGTGCATGGCCATGAAGTTCTCAAAACCATTCCAGCTGCTCCTTTTCCATTTTGAACAATCGTGAGTCAGAAGTTCTTAGGAGTCAGTAGGGATGCTGTATTGCTTCATATCTTTGAGCATATCTTTGAATCTTTTTCTCGCTCCACCTTATAATTTCCTCCAAAGACAGAACATGAAAGTGAGTGGCTGTTTCGGGAATAAAAACAGAAAATTACAGAAGTGACTGCGGATCAGGCAGCGTCACTGGAAAGAGTACCAAAATGAATGATTCTTGCTTTCCACAAATTGTTGGAGGGACTCAATAAGCCAGGCAGCAGCTAGCGAGGAAATGGAGAGACTATGTTTCAAATTGGGAATCTTTTCGGTCTGATTCCTCCCCAGATGCTTCCCAACCGCTGAGTTCCTCCAGCACTTTGTATCATGCTTAAGATTCCAGCATTTGCAGTATCTTGAGTCTTCTATTTCCACAGATGCTTTGTGATCAGTTGTGCGATTCTAGCTTTTTCAGTTTTTACTTCAGATTTACAGAACCTGCAGCTTTCTGCTTTTCATTGTCTGCTTCAGGAGTTTGTCTTCCTTTTACGGTAGATAATTGCACCCTCTGAATGAAGAAATATCTTATCTTAGTCCTAAATATCTTAGGACATATCCTGGAAAAGAGTGGTCTCATTCTAATCACCTCCAGTCAGGAAAATTTCTTCCTCTCCATTCAGTTTGTCAAACCCTGCAGATGTTTGTACGTTTTAATGTGATCCCCTATCATTCTTGAAATTCTCATGAACACAGACGTAGCTAGTCCTCCAATCTATCTTCATCCAATGGTCTAGAAATCCCAGGAATCAGCCTGATGACACTTTGTTGCACATCCACATTGATGAATATATTCTTTCTTAGGTAAATGGAGCATTTACACACAATATTCCATGAGTGCACCCACCAAGGACTTGCATACAAAATCTCTCGGGGTCTTTTTGCATAACATCTTAAGGATTTAGGGTGGCACAGTGGCACAGCGGTAGAGTTGCTGACTTATAACTTCAGAGACTTGAGGATGGATTCTGACTACGGGTCTGGACCGAGATTGTACATTCTCTCTGTGACCGCATGGGTTTTCTCTGGGTGCACAAGTTTCCTCCCAATCTCCAAGGAAGTACAGGTTTGTAGGCTAATTGGCTTTTGTACATTGTAAGTTTTCTCTAGTGTGTAGGATGGTGCTACTTCTGGGCAGCATGGACTCGGTGGGCTGAAGGACCTGCTTCCATCCTGTGTCTCTAAAGTCTAAAGTCTTGTTGATATGGCTTTGCAGCACCATAATGCCTGACTCTGGGATTGGGAACAGTGCAACAACAGATTCACACATCTTTATTAGGTTAGCATGGACATGAGAAGGGTACTAGTGGCATGTCTTGGTAGCAGGCTGGATCAGGAATCATGCAACACAATACAGTCATAGAGTGATACAGAGTTGAAACAGGCCCTTCGGCCCAACTTGCCCACACCGGCCAACATGTCCCAGCCACACTAGTCCCACCTGCCCGTGTTTGGTCCATATCCCTCCAAACTTGTCCTATCCATGTACCTGTCCAAATGTTTCTTAAATGGTGGGATAGTCCTTGCCTCAACTACCTCCTCTGGCAGCTTGTTCTATACACCCACCACCCTTTGTGTGAAAAAGGTTACCCCTCTGATTCCTATTAAATCTTTTCTCCTTCATCTTAAACGTATGTCCTCTGGTCCTCGATTCACCTACTCTGGGCGAGACTCTTTGCATCTACCCGATCTACCCAGATATCCCAGAATGATCAAAATCTGCTATGATGACGGTGACTTCATGGAGATCTCTTCAATTAGAATAAACTGTTCTTAAATATTAAAGGCTATGTTGTGACTTCTGATTGATTTTAAATGACTGCTGATTTCATGTTAATTAAAGATAAGAAAAAAAAAGAAAAAAAGTAATAGCAAAAAGGACTATCTCAATGTTATGGTGTCATTTAGGATTTACACTGTGGTTAAGGAATTGTACATATCATAAGATTCAATTACATTTTTTAAATTGAAATTTGCAGTCACATTCACAGTGCAATGGCTTCTGTAATTCTACCACAATCCAATCCTTGTTTCTCGCAGTCTGAAGAAGGGTCTCAACCCTAAACGCCACCCATTCCTTCTCTCCAGAGATGCTGCCCGTCCCGCTGAGTTACTCCAGCATTTTGTGTCATACTTTGTTTCCCACAATTGGTTAAGAACAGAGAGCTTCAACGGGTGCATGGATGTCGTCTTGAAAAACGGGTTACTGAACTCCTTCTCTATTCTCACCCTTCCCTTTACTGAGTAATTTCCTTAGCCCGGGTGTAGGATAGTGTTAGTGTACGGGGATCGCTGGGCAGCACGGACTTGGTGGGCCGAAAAGGCCTGTTTCCAGCTGTATATATATGATATGATATGATATGATATGAAAGTCTACATTTTTCCAGCCCTAGTCTTTTATAGTTCTCGTTTCCTTCAAACCAACACTGGCGGCTGTATAATCAGTCATCTGGATCCTGCACTCTAAATTCGCTGACTAATCCGCTCTATCTCCTACACATTTGACCTTCTTTAAGATCTCCCTTGAAAGTCCAACTCCATCTTTGGTTTTAGTGTTCTAGTCAGATATCACCTTCTTTGCTCAGAACCAAATTTTGGCTGATTACATTTCTTCAAAGTGCCTTGAGAGAATTTTTAATGCATTTGTGCAATGTATATGCAAGTTATTGTTGGTGCTAATGTCATTAATTAGTTTGGAATACATAACGAAAGTTAGATAAGTGGTGGAATAAACTTGCCTTTGGTTTTGTTTAATCTTCGTAATAAATATGAATTTGAAGCTTCAGTTTCAGCTAACCATATATAAGCAGACTGGTGTTTTTCATTAGTCAGGGAGATCAGGACTTTGGAATTTAATGCTCTACTATTTGTAGCGGATACCACATAGTAAGAAGGGTTAATTTTCAATTGGAGGACTGCCATCTGAGAAAGTTTATGCATAAGGTAAAGTTCTGGCTTTTAGGAAGCACATATTGTTCCTGGAAAGAGGAAATCAAAGATGGTAGACCTCATTCACCAAGCAAACCACCAGTCATACGACAGAATAATTCATCACCAATACTTTTAAACAAACCTCAAGATCTTTGTTGACCACTGGTGATAAGGAATAATCCTGTCAGATCTTTTTTATAGAATCAAAATATCAGTGACACCACACAGTGCCCACACGAATGCTGCACCAGGAATTAGATTATTTTATCTCCTTCTAGAATGACCATTTGCCAAGACGGTCTGGGAAGAAATGGAGTGATATTTGCCTAGAGGCATCCCAAAATCATACATCAATGGTTGAGGAGAACCGCCAACACTGTAAAATACTCTGATCAAAACTAAACTGATTGCTCTTCCAGTGCAAAGTGTTTCCTTGTACAGCAAATTGGCACTCTACAATGTCCAAATGGGATAAAGGAAGGTTCAGCTACTGCAAAGAGTCCATGAGGAAGGGCTAAGGTTTAAGACATTCCCACTATTGCACACTAAAATGCCAGGGCATGTATACATGAACTGTATACAAATGTTATTCAATACCACGCTAGCACCAAAAGGTGTGTTTTGAAGTTCCTTCCACCAGCTCTATCACATTGGACTGTTGAGGCTGTTCCCTGGGATGCACACTGAGACATACACTAATTGTTCTGGAAGGTTATGAATTTGTTGAAATGCCAGAACTTTGGTCTACCAGAACTGTGTGGTCTTCAAATGTGAGGAGCTGTCCATGAATAAATGTTACAGCATGCAAAATTCCAAGATCAATGAAAACATGCCGAGGGACACAATGAAGCTTGATACAATCAGTGCAAAGGGTCTATTGGGAAAGACCACAGTTTAAAGCCTCCCTGCCTCCTCAATATGAGGGATGGTGCACCCCTTAGACTGTGCTCTAGGAATGTTTGTACAAAGAAAACTGATATGAGATCATTATAAACAAAATACTATGACTGAGAATGGTAACGAATGTACTGCATTATATACTGTCAATTTTGTGAGTGAATAATGTTTTAAAAAAATAAATGGACAATTATTCTTTTACTAAATGTAAAAAAAGTATAAAGAATGATTAGAAATCTGAGCAAAGATCAATCAAATCAAAGATAAAATTTGAATAAAAGAGATTTTTGAAATGAAACAACAAAATATATGCACCAAAAGGATAGTCGAGAAAGTCTTGCCACTGGGAAATTCAGCAGAATGAATGTAAAAGCATTCTGTGCCACTGAAAAAGCCCAGTGCACATAAGGTTTAAACTCCATGTGTTTTGCTTTCGCAAATTGCCCAAGTTAGGGTCCAAATGTCATGGGGATTTGACCTGGGAGAGGTGGCGGGTAGGTGAGTTGGGAACTTAAAGGGTGGGGTAATAAGGAGGTTTAGGATCAGTAGTTGAGAAATCAATCTTCTTGAAAATCGGGCTGCAAAGTGGATAGCAAAGGTAAGGATCAGTGGTCAGGAGGTTTTGGGATGCAGTTGGTGTCTTGTTATTTGCAACACATCACACTCTATCTATATCCCCTTGTGCAACTCCTTCCACAGCAACCTGAGGCTCAACTTATCACAGCTATTCCCTTTGTCCTGTCCAATCCAACCTCACCCTCTCTGCAGCTTAAAGCTACCTTGTCTTCTCTCTCTCCCAGTTTAGTTTAGAGTTTAGAGATGCAGTATTGAATCAGGGCCCGCAGAGTCCACACTGTCTATCAATCACCTGTTCATGCTGGTTTTATGTTATCCCATTTTTTCATCCATACCCGACACACGCAATTTACAAGGGCCATTTAACCTATAATCACGCACATCTTTGGGATGTGAGATGAAATCGGAGCTCCCGGAGCAAACCCAGGCAGTCCAGGGAGAATGTGCAAACTGCACACAGAGAACCCCAAGGACAGGATCAAACCCAGGTCTCTGGCATTGTGAGGCTGCAGCTCTAGCAGGTGTGCCAATGTGCCAACTAATAAATAATACCAGGAAGCACTGTCTGTGCTTTGACCTAAGATTCTTCAACCTAAAGTCTTAATTCAGTTACTCTTTCCACAATTGGTGTCTGAACTGCTGAGTTTTTCCAGCATTTTCTGTGTTGATTTTTGATCACTAATCCAGTGATCACAGCTGCGGCTTGCCTGCAGTCCGTCTGTCTTTTGTGTTTTTTGTTGTTTTTGTCTCAATTGTAGTGTTAATATGATGTAGTGTTGTATGGCACGGTAGCGCAGCGGTAGAGTTGCTGCTTTACAGCGAATGCAGTGCCGGAGACTCAGGTTCGATCCTGACTACGGGTGCTGCACTGTAAGGAGTTTGTACGTTCTCCCCGTGACCTGCGTGGGTTTTCTCCGAGATCTTCGGTTTCCTCCCACACTCCAAAGACGTACAGGTATGTAGGTTAATTGGCTGGGTAAATGTAAAAATTGTCCCTAGTGGGTGTAGGATAGTGTTAATGTGCGGGGATCACTGGGCGGCACGGACTTGGAGGGCCGAAAAGGCCTGTTTCCGGCTGTATATATATGATATGATAGGATATGTTATGTTTTGGGGGGGGGGGGGGGGGTGGGAGGGAACGGGAACTGTAACTGTAACTGTAACATTCTCTCTCCAGAACGGAGACGCGACCTTTGTTCTGTGTCGTGTCCCCGTTCCCGTTGCGGCCTACCACCGGCCATGCACCTGGGACCACCTGGGGCTCTGGTTCGCAGAGCCTGCGGTCCGGACTCACCACCTGCGGCGCTGGCTGCCTGCGAATGCTGCGGGAACGGCTGCGACTCGTCTCCGGAGGCTCCGGCGCGGGCCGCGTGGACGTCGGAAGCCCGCAGGCCCCTGGATGGGGGCCGACATCGGGAGCTCCGGCAGCGGCAGAGGCAGCGTGTTCGCCCGCCCCGAATCGCGGGGCTTGGGTCGGCCCGCCGCGGACCTTTCACCGTCCGGCGCGGCCTGAAATAGGCCGCGGGATTTTTTTTCACCGCCCTGCGGGGGCTTCAATATCGGGAGCCCCGACCGCCCCGACGTGGCAACTCCAACAGCCTGACCGCGGGACAAGACGGCAGGGAAGAGAAAAAGACATTCTGGCCTTCCATCACAGTGAGGAGGGACTGGAGGAGACTCACTGTGATGGATGTTTCTTTTTGTTTGGTGTTAGTTGTGATTGTATGTGTTATTGCATTTTTATTGATTAATCTTATTGGTCTTATTGTTCAACTGCGGGTAATGTTTCATTTTACTACACATTTATGTGTATGTAACAAATAAACGACTATTGACTATTGACTATTATTGTTGCTCATTCTAACTCCTGGAAAACCCGACACAACTGCATATTGCAAGTACCAAAATGTAGCAGTTTATGATGATTTATAACTGTTTTCTAAAAAATAATTAAGTAATGGTCACTAAATGATCATCCAGTTTCTGACGTTCACAAGTCTAAAAAAATTATGAATGAAAATAGTGCCCCGATCTATAGCCGGTGAAGCAAATATTCTGGACTAAAAGCATTGTTATGTTTACGTGAGGATTCCCTCTTCCATGTACATTTGTTTCATATGTGTGGGCTTGATAGACACATAAGGTCTATTTATAAAACACTTTGTTCTTGGAAAATCTGCCAGCTTCACTCCCCACTGGGAATGTGATACATACAAGGAGTCAATGCAATGAGTTGCTTTGCATAGAAATTAACAGGAAATTGGGTTTTCAGGCAAAAGTCCTATAATGCTCCTGAATCATCTTTATGCTTACAAGTGCAATCTTCTCATTTTGAATGGTGCAAAGTAATGTACCATGCTTTAAATTGTGTTTAAACCAGCCTGCAGAAGATAATAGAGCTTGGTCACTGCCTTGATTGTGAGGCAGCTAGATAAAAATGCAATTTACCCAGCCGGGAGTGGTGAGGCCAGTATTCATTGACTATCCACACAACCCCTCTGCAGAAGGAAAATGAGAACCTTATAACTAGGCACCAAGACAACAACCTCTCCCTCAATATCATCAAGAGAAAGGAGATTGTGATCAACTTCATGAAGCAAAACTATACATACGCCCCGATATACAAGGATGTATATTGAAGAGGTGGTCAAAAACTTCAAGTTCCTCGGAATAAATATCGTCATCAATTTGTCCTGGACCAGACATATCGGACCTATGGCCAAGTTAGCACACCGCGCTTCTACTCCCTTAGAAGGCTTTGGAAGTACGGCATGTTCCCAAAACCCTCACCAACTTCAGTAGATGTGCTGCAGAAAGCATTTTTTTGTGATACATCACAGCCTAGTTTGGAAAAAGCTCCATCAATGTCCGCAAGAAATTGCAGAGAGTTGTGGATGTAGCCCACAACATCACGCAAACTGACCTCCTTTCCATCTATTTATTCACAAAATGCTGGAGTAACTTTGATTTATTCACAAAATGCTGGAGTAACATTGATTTATTCACAAAATGCTGGAGTAACATTGATTTATTCACAAAATGCTGGAGTAACATTTGATTTATTCACAAAATGCTGGAGTAACATTGATTTATTCACAAAATGCTGGAGTAACTTTGATTTATTCACAAAATGCTGGAGTAACATTGATTTATTCACAAAATGCTGGAGTAACATTGATTTATTCACAAAATGCTGGAGTAACATTTGATTTATTCACAAAATGCTGGAGTAACATTGATTTATTCACAAAATGCTGGAGTAACATTGATTTATTCACAAAATGCTGGAGTAACATTGATTTATTCACAAAATGCTGGAGTAACATTGATTTATTCACAAAATGCTGGAGTAACATTGATTTATTCACAAAATGCTGGAGTAACATTGATTTATTCACAAAATGCTGGAGTAACATTGATTTATTCACAAAATGCTGGAGTAACATTGATTTATTCACAAAATGCTGGAGTAACATCTACACTTCACACCATCTACACTTCACGCTGCCTCGGCAAGATCGCCAGAATAATCAAGGAACAGTCTCACCCCAATCATTCCCTCTTCTCCTCTCTCCCATCAGTCAAGATACAGAAGTTTGAAAACACATGCCTTCAGATTCAGGGATAGTTTTTTCTCAGCTGTTATTAGGCAACTGACCGGTCCTCTCATCAACTAGAGTGCAGTCCTGACCTCCCATCTAGCTCATTGGAGACCATTGAACTATCTTTAACCGGATTTTATCTTGCATGAATTGCTGTACCCTTTATCCTTCAACTATGCACCGTGGATGGCTTGATTGTAATCTGGATAGCACGCAAACAAAAGTGTTTTACTTTATCTGGGTAAACATAGAAACATAGAAAAATAAGGTGTACTCGTGACAATAATAAACTAAACCAAATTAAGCTAAACTTTTGGTATGAATTTTATTGGAGAAATCTGATTGGATAGGACATACGATAGTACAGCACAAGAACAGGCCCTTCGGCCTACAATATGCCAAATATGATATCAACACCATATCTACCTCTGCATTATCCATATTCCTCCATTCTCTGCATATCCATAAGCTTATCCAAAAGCCTCTTAAATGCCACCATTGTATCTGTTTCAACCCACAACCCTGGAAACGCATTCCAGGCACTCACCACCCTCTGTGTAAAAAGTTGTCCCTTACATCTCCATTAAACTTTCCCCCTCTCACCTTAAAGCTATGCACTAGTATTTGATTTTTCCAGTGTGGGAAAAAGGTTCTGACTGTATAACCTATCTATACATCACATAATTTTATATACTTCTGTCAGGTCTCCCGCAACTTCTGGCGTTCCAGAGAAAACAATCCAAATCTGTCCAACCTCTCTCTGTACCTAACACCTCCTAATCCAGGCATAATTCTGGTAAACTTCCTCGGCACCCTTTCCAAAGCCCCCACGTCCTTTCTGTAATCGGGCAACCAGAACGGCATGCAATGTTCCAAATGTGGCCTACTCAATGTCCTAGAAAACTGCATCATGACATTCTGACTCTTATACACACTGCCCCGACCTACGAAGGCAAGCATACCATATGCATGGTACAAGAAGTTTATGTAACTTTCTGGAGTTCATCAAATTCTAATCTACACCAGTCTTTGTACCATTCATTATCTCTTCCGCATGAAAAAAATCATCTCTTTTACATATGCTTTTATGCACCATCCAACCTTTCTGAAGATAGATTTTTAAAAAAAAGCAAATTGATTGCTGACATAAATTCTAAATTGTATGCTTATTATTAATTTATTTAATTGTACCTAATTATAAATTACCAGTTGGTAAAACAAAGCTGAAAATCAATTAATTTAAAGGCAAAATAAGTATTTCCTAAGCATTGGTGGTTAAATTGGATTCAGGTAAACAAAACAAGTAAATCTGTTATTAGTCACACAAATGTATGCAATACATTTTAAAAATTTGATGTTTCTCATGTATTCAGTTAAATATTACTCTTCTTTTCATTGCCTTATTATTCTCCAATTTTTAGTAACTCTATTGGTTAGTGGACTCAAGATTAAAGATTATGGAGGAAATTTTCCCCCGATGGCCAAGTACACAGATGGTGAAGGAAGAGCAGCGAGTGCATGAATTTGGATAAGCATTTCTATTCATTTTCATGCCTATATGCTGAACAGCATGAGAACATCTTCTAATGTTTACCAAAATTGCATCACATCTGTATAAATTTATAAAAGACACCGTAATTCAAACAGCTTTACAGTTTTACTTTCTACTGCTTTTGACCTTCAGAGTAAAATGTTGATACATTTGATACGTCTGATGAACGTGTTTTCCACGTTATGTTTAAAGCACTCTTCACTGCACTTTTACAGACCATCTTCACACATATGGCAAGAGATTAACAATCAATCTTTTTCTCATTTCAAAACTAAGCAAAGTCATTGAGCCATATTACTGCTGGAGATTAAATTGAAGTTCAGCACCTACTGTGTCACATTTACCCAACAATATAACAGCCAGGCAACAACATCCAGATGATTCATTAGGAGAAAGTGTCAATCTGAAAAAGTTTGTCTGTGTTTATTTAACGAATGTCTGTAATGCTAAAGTAAAAGAGATTAGATTAAATATGTCCTTTTTTATCTCATCTGAACATCAGCCAGTATATACTGTAAATGTTGCTGCCTACATTCCCGCAGCTGTTCATTGGGGGCTGGGGGTGGTAATGGTGGTGGAGTAAAGGAAATCATTATAAAAGGCACTTCCAGCCACTTCACTTCAATGCTGAAATGGAAGAAACAAGTAGTGTGGATCTCAGGCCATTGCATGCCAGTGCGAACTTGCCAGGCTTTTCAAATCTAAATCAGTGTCTGTGTGCAAAGTGAGTTGACAACTTTCCAGCTTATTCTCCCGAGTCCAACTGTTTACAATTCCAGTAGCTAGAATTTACATAATTGTAATTACACATCAAGAATAATTTTAGTAGACTTCCCTGCCTGATGTGCCCTGCAGCTGTTATCCCAGATGAAGGCAGCGATAATTATTTCAAACATTTACAAAGAAAAAATCCAAACCAAATTTAATCCTACAATTTTGTAGCGCTTCACATGGTTCCGGAAGAACAGCAAAATAATATTTTTTGGTCTTTGATTTTCTTTCTTTAAATCTTCAGAAGTTGTGCAAGTTATTTTGGCACAGACTACAGTTGCATTATTTGGTTCAGAATGTGCTGCCTAAAAGACTTAAATGGAAATTAGTCCAATTTACTATTATTTATAATCCTTTGAACAATTTCAATGCTTAGCTCTCCATTGTATTGATTGTTATTTTTTGTTGCACATCAGATTGATGTAGGGTTGATTTATACCACTGGGAAGCAAGGAATGGATATTCTTACTTTCAAATCTGGTTCAGATTCGAGATAAAAATGGCTGGGGCTAATGAGTGTTGCTGATTGACAGCTTCCCATTTTGGAGGATGTTAGATCTGGGAGGTCAGAAAATTAAATGAGCCTGCAACAGTCCCATTAATGTAAAAAAAATGTTGGATAAAGATCAGTGGGAAAATAAATGGGAACTCTAAAGAGCAGAGAGAGCAGCAAGGCACTAAACCTAAGGTTATTTTTAAAGGTTTAAATCCTAATAACGGAAAAGAAGTGGCGGCACAATGGCACAGCGGTAGTGTTGCTGCCTTACAGTGCTTACAGCCCCAGAGACCCGGGTTTAATCCCGACTATGGGTGCTGTCTGTACGGAGTTTATATGTTCTCCCCGTGACCGCATAGGTTTTCTCCGAGATCTTCGGTTTCCTCCCACACTCCAAAAACGTACAGGTTTGTAGGTTGATTGGCTTTGTATAAATGTAAATTGTCCCTAGTATGTGTAGGAGTGTTAATATGCAGTGATAATTGGTTGGTGGGCTGAAGAGCCTGTTTCCGTGCTGTATCTCTAAACTAAACTAAACTAAAATATACTTCCCATTTCTGCTACCCGCCTTATCCAAGTGCAGCTTATCACCTTTAGAGAACATGCACTGTCAGAGGTCCAGACTGGAAAGGACTGGAAAGATTTAGCCATAGTGAAGGACGAGAAAGATTAGTGTTGTTATATTTCAAGCAGAAGATACTGAAGGGAGATATAACCGAGTTGTGTAAAATGGTGCACAGCCTAAAATGATGGCTAGATTAAATAAGGATGACACGTTTCCCTTGGGAGTGTATAAAAACCAGGGATATAGACTTTAGTTTAGTTTAGTTTAGAGATACAGCGCGGAAACACGTCCTTCGGCCCACTGAGTCTGCACCGACCATCGATCCCCACACATTAGAGATCTAGGGGCTAGTGGAATCAAGGTATATGGGGAGAAGGCAGGCATAGGTTACTGATTGAGGATGATCAGCCATGATCACAATGAATGGTGGTGCTGGCACAAAGGTCCAAATGGCCTCCTCCTGCACCTATTTTCTATGTTTCTATGTTTCTATTAACATAAGCTGACACACACCAAGGACAATTTACACTTATACCAAGTATACAAACCCATGCCAATTAACATACAAACATGTATGTCTTTGGAGTGTGGGAAAAAAACAAAGGTCTCGGAGCAAACCCACGCGGTCACGGGGAGAATGTACAAACTCCGTACAGACGGCTCCTGCAGTCGTGATCGAACCTGGGTCTCTGGCGCTGCAAGCGCTGAAAAGCAGCAAATCTACTGCTGCGCCACTGTGCCGCTCGAAAAGATTTAAAGTAATCTATAGGTAGAGGGATAAAAGGAGATATGAAGATAAATGTTTTCATCCAGAGGGTGGGAGGAGTTTGTAATTCACTGCCTTAGAAGTTGGTAGAAGCAAAAACCTTCAATGCATATAAAGAAAAACTTGGAAAGTTGGGTTAGGCTATCTCTTTATATATATGTAATCGTTAAATGACCGGCTTCATAAACTTCCTGTGAATCAATGGCACTCATTTTAATACACAATTTTTGCACTGCTTTGTGATATATATATGTTGCAGCTGAAGTGAGTTACAAATACAAATACAAATTGCCTTTATTGTCATTCAAAAATAAATTTGAATGAAATGTCTTTGCCATGCAGTCATGACAGTAAAGAGCACAAGACACACAATTACATAAGTTTAACATAGACAACCATCAGAGTGACTCCTCCAGGCACCCCTTCACTGTGATTGAAGGCAAAGAAAAGTCTTATCTCCTCCTTTGTTCTTCTCCCACGGTCAGACAGTCAAACTGCTGCTTCGAGGCGATCAAGGCTCCCGATTTTTGAAGCCCCCGCCGGGTGATGGAAGATCCTGTGGCCGAGCCGCGCAGGGCGATGAAAGTCCTGAGTCCCCGCCGGGCGATGGAAGGTCCCGCGGCCGAGCCGCGCAGTGCGTTGAAAGTCCTGAGCCCCGCTGGGCGATGGAAGGTTGCGCGGCCGAGCCGTGCAGGGCAATGAAGGTCCTGCGAATGGGTCGATCGAGCCGTGCGATTCAGAGCGGTGGAAGCTGCTACGGCTGGAGCTCCCGAAAGCTGGTCACCGGCCTGCGAGCTCCCGATGTTGCAGTCCACAGAGCCCGCGGCTGAGCCTCCGAAGGTAGAGTCGCAGCCACAATCAAGGCGCCACCACAGCCTCCGAATGTCGGCCAGCTTGGAGATGGTAAGTCCAGGCCCTGCGACCGGAGCCTTCAAGGTCGATCCCAGCTGGAGGCCGCCAACTCCACGGTGTCAGGCCGTAGCGCGAATGGAGATACGACACGAAAAAGGGTTGCATCTCCGTTGAGGAAGAGATTTAAAAAAAGGATTCCCCCACCCCCCCACCACCCCCCACCACCCCCCACATATAAACAGCTAAAAATAGGCTATTACATACATCTAACGCTAACAAATAGACAAAGAAAGAAGAAAGACAAACAGATTGCCGGTGAGCCGCAGCTACAGGGCAGTGCTGCCACGTTCGGGTTTATGCTGAGGATATCACATACTGGCTCTTTTTTCTGCATAGCACGTGGTTCACTACAGTCCAGAGAAGCCCTTTACGATGCTTTCTTTAAAAGGTGCCTTTCCACGTTTCTATCATCTCTGCCATGTGCAGTATAAGTTCATAAGTTCATAAGTGATAGGAGTAGAATTAAGCCATTTGGCCCATCAAGTATACTCCGCCATTTAATTATGGCTCATAAATCTTTCCCTCTCAATCCCATTGTCCTGCCTTCTGAAAAGGACCCATTTATCCCCACTCTTTGCTTTCTGTCTGTCAACCAATTTTCTATCCATGTCAGTACCCTACCTCCAATACCATGTGCTCTAATTTTGCCCACTAATCTCCTATGTGGAACCTTGTCGAAGGCTTTCTGAAAGTCAAGGTACACCACATCCACCGGCTCTCCCCTGTCAATTTTCCTAGTTACATCCTCAAAGAATTCCAGAAGATTAGTCAAGCATGATTTCCCCTTCGTAAATCCATGCTGACTCAGAA
The DNA here is from genome assembly GCF_053455715.1 of Rhinoraja longicauda. NCBI lineage: Eukaryota > Metazoa > Chordata > Chondrichthyes > Rajiformes > Arhynchobatidae > Rhinoraja > Rhinoraja longicauda. The sequence goes on from NC_135953.1 coordinate 89,647,092, forward strand.
CGATCCTGTTACTACTATCCAAATGCTCCGCAATTTTGTTTTTTATAATTGACTCCAGCATCTTCCCCACCACTGATGTCTGACTAACTGGTCTATAATTTTCCGTTTTCTCTCTCCCTCCTTTCTTAAAAAGTGGGACATTAGCTACCCGAATTGCCATTCAGGGGCCTTCATCAGTCAAAGAATTAAAAATAAGCAGTGGCATCAGTTTATAGTTGTACAAGACTTTGGTGAGGCTGCATTTGGAGTATTGTGCTCTGTTGTGGTAAACATGGTGTAGGGAAGATGCCATTCAGCTGAAAAAGGTGCAGGGAAGACATGAGAATGCTACCAAAACTCAAGGGCCTGAGCTAAAGGCAGAGGTTGGGCAGGTTTGACTTAATCCTTAGGTAGTGGAGGCTGAACGGTGATCTTACATTAGTGTATAAAAGCATGAGGGGAACAGATAAAGTAAATTCACAGTATTTTTCCAGGGTAGAGGATTGAAGGATAGAGTAAATAGGCTTGTGAGAGGGGGAAAGATTTAATAAGAAGCTGAGAGGCGTTTTTTGCACAGAGTGTGGCGGCTATATGGAATGCACTGCCAGATTAAGTAATTGAGGCAAGTACAATAACACCATTTACAAGAGACTTGGACAGGTACATGGATATAAAAGGTTTAGAGGGATAGAGTCCAAGTGCAGACAAATGGGTCCAGCTTGGATGGGGTACCTTGGTTGCACAGCTGAGTTGGGCTGAAAGGTCTGTTCCGTGCTTTATGACTCTAAGCAGATTTCATATTGAGCAGGGCCAGTTACTGCAGGTTATTCCCCCCCCCCCCCACCATTACAGTCATTCTAAGAACAGTAATTTGCCCTATCACACAACATTTTGAGACGCAGAATAAAATTCACTCCCATGGAACTTATGTGGAGGAAAGTAAATAAACAAACAGAAATCTTTGCACAGATTCACCTCATGAAAAATTACGATGCGAATTGTATTTTAGAAATGCAAACTCTGTTTGAGTACTGTCATGGTAGCTGAGCTGTGTGCTGTTTTGGTCCATTAGCAAACTATAGATGCAAAGGTATTTGCTGGTGAATGGACCATCATTCACTACCTTACTCACATCTGCCATTGACCTTGCTTGGCTGAGTAATTTCATTTGATGGTTCTTTCATGATATATTATGCAGCCATCATTTAAAGAATGGCGCAGAAAAACATTAACTCCCGAGGCAATTGTTTGGATATCTTCTGTGGAATGAAAGTGAACAAAAGATGCATAATAGTTCACTTTAGAACCTGTACCGCCGATCTGTCTGAAAGTGCAGCGATAAGTTTCAACCAGATCATAAGAGAATGGTCATGCATGTGTGTGACTTATGACATGGCATGTTGGCCTTCATTGCGAGAGAATTTGAGTTTAGGAGCAAGGAGGTCCAACTGCAGTTGTACAGGACCCTGGTGAGACCGCATCCGGAGTATTATGTGCAGTTTTGGTCTCCTAATTTGAGAATGGACATTACTGCTATTGAGGGAGTGCAGTGTAGGTTCACTAGGTTAATTCCCAGGATGGCGGGACTGACAAATTATAAAAGAATGGGTGGACTGGGCTTGTATTGACTGGAATGATGAGAGGGGATCTTATAAAAACATAAATTCTTAAAGGATTGGATAGGCTAGATGCAGGGTTTTTTTTCTGGATGCTGGGGGAGTCCAGAACCAGGGGTCACAGTTTAAGAATAAGGGTTAGGCAATTGAGGACTGAGATAAGGAAAATCTTTTTCACCCAGAGAGTTATGAATTGGTGGAATTCTCTGCCACAGAAGGCAGTGGAGGCTAATTCACTGGATGTTTTCAAGAGAGAGTTAGATTTGGCTCTTTGGGCTAAAGGAATCAAGGGATATGGGGAAAAAGGAGGAATGGGATACTGATTTTGGATGATCAGCCATGATCTAATTGTATGGCGGTGCTGGCTCGAAGGGCCGAATGGCCTACTTCTGCACTTATTTTCTATGTTTCTATGTTTCAAACAAAATTAATGTAAAAATATTGCTGCTGGTGCAATGGAGTTTATCTTGTAATTTAGAAAATGGCCAGCCATCCTTCTGCAAGAAAGCTCACCCACTTTTACTCCAATAACAGAACTCAATACATCATTTAGAACAGAGACCATGGAACAGTGTAGCACAGAAACAGGCCCTTTAGCCCACAATGTCTGTGCTGAACCTGATGGAAAGTTTAAAATAATATTTTCTGCCTGCACATGATTTATATCCCTCCATTCCCTGCATATCCATATGCCTGTCCAAAAATATCTTAAATACCACTGTCGTATCTGCCTCCACTACAATCCCTGGAAGCGTGTTCCCGGCACCCACCTCTATGTGTAAAAACGTTGCACCACACTTCTCCTTTAAACTTTGTCCCTCTCACCTCGAAGCTATGTCCTCTGCAATTGCAGTTCTGTGCTCTATTTTATTCCATTAGGGCATGTCCAGTGATTCCTTTTAAAAAGAACTTGGGCTCAACCTCCCAATAGCTTTCAGACCTCACTTTCTGTACAAGTTTTCCACATTTATGGAGCCAATTCAAATAAAGGGACGGCACCAAAATGAATAAATACTATTAGGTTTGGCCAAACCACCTCCAGCCCCCCATCAGCCCTCATTTCTCATGGACATACACTCAAATCAAACATGAGTTGTTCCACTTGTTGAACATGGAAAATCAGGGCTGTTTTACTAAAGCTAATCTCTCACATACACTTAACTCATTATGCATTTATGGAAAAAGAAGAGAATTAAAAATGTACTTGAGGAACTGCTGCTCTTAATCGTAATAAAAGCTGAGTCTCATGGCCTCTAACATGGCATGTGAAGGAAATTTACAGCCATGGAAATCGTCAAACACAGAAACCACTAAATTTTACAGTAGCGCATTATCTGTCAACATTTAATTTCATAAATAATCATATAAGAAAAATATGGAAAATGATAAGTCATCCATACATGCTCAAAATCCTAGAAATGAAAATAGTCTATGTAGCTAAATCTCTTCAACGCTCAAGAAAGATTTCTTTCATAACTGAATCAGATAAAAGATTCTGTTTGGAAATTTCACATGACCACAGCAAATTAAGATTCTGAAAGCTGTCACTATCTATTTGTCAGTAAGGGCAATTATTGTTCTCCTGACGTAGAAACACACAAATGTAATCATTGTTATTCCTTCAATATCAAATAAGAAAAATAATTCCCATGGACCATACCTTATCATTACGTACTTAAGAAACAGCTCCATTTGATACTTGACTTTGTAAATGTATAGAGAATCCTTTCTTGACTTTGAAAGAACCTCTAAGGATTAACCATGCAGTAACTATTGCACCTTGAAAAGTAACTAATGCACATTGACTTACAATTTTTTTAAGCTTTGTGTTTCATTTGAAAATTATACATCTCTAGACCAGACCATTATTGTGACTATTTCCAGAAATTCAACTGCTGACAAGATTTCCTCAGGATTTGTGTTCTGCCCCATGCACTGGTTGCTTGGTACAGGTCCATCACCAATTTTCTGGCACCCTTGGTTCCAGAGCCTTGCCATATAATCCGTGTTGCCGGACCAATGGAGGTAACGTAATAATGATACAAAAAGACACCTCTGGCCCACTCATTGTAGCCCTCTCATGTCACCACAGCACCATGGACTGCTAGAAACTTAAATTTAAAAAATATTAAATGTAAATTAAATGTACAGTAATTTACATTTCTTGCAAGGGCAACCCAGGCACTCATTAATTGTCCACACAGGTCCCGATGACTGTCGGATTAGCGCCCAGCCGCGAGGCCAAGGCATTGCTTTCCTGGCAGGACAACGGCCTTCATAGGACCAAGATACTGGTCTGCAAATCCGGCCTCGAAAATCAGCTATGGGAATGGATCTGCCATCTCCAGCTGAGCCGGAGATCCAGAGCTCCGGTCACAGGGGGCAAATTCGACCCACCGATTGGCTACGGAAGTCCTGATGAGGTCAGGGTCAGCCGCTTCACCCGGCCTGGGTGCCACATTTTCAGAAGGACTTTGGGTGGGTGGGGGGGGGGGGCGGCGATTTCAAATGCTCTCTTGGAGTTGGAGTTGGAGATGTTATGCCATGAATATCATATCAATTGTCTCTGGATAGTTGGAATCCCTACTATGATCTGGAGGCACCAGGAGGAGGAGGCAGGTAATGACATTCCCTGTGGAGGAACCCTCAAAAGTTATAAAGTCATCATCCTCGCCCTCTCCCTTCTTCCCCTATATAGAACTGCCCCACTCCCTTACCCCCCCCCCCCCCCGCCCCCTCCACTGTGCCTCACCTGAACCTGTACCTATTTATCCTCTCCCCTTCCACTACATTCCTTCTTGTAGCTTCATTTACTCATTTAGGTTGTCCGTAATGTCCTTGAATATGGACCAGTCCACCAACCAGTCAAAGCAGTCATGGAAGATCTCATTCATATCCTCAGACCAGCACTAGAGGTACCACACAGGTCCTGCTTTAGAACCACCATTATGCAGTGTGCATAATGTCAAAGCACTGCTTACAACAAATGTGACAGACTCCACTTCTGAAAAGTCTATGCCAATGAAGCAATTTCATCTAAAATGATTGCATTCTTCATTCCCCAAAAGACGATAGATATGTGAGTATTATATCTATTGTCAACAATAGTTCATTATTTTACTTGGAATTGTGCAAATTATCAGGATATTATTCTCAATACATGAAGAGTATTCCCAATCCCATGCTATTGTGACATTAACTGCACTACAAATACAATGGTTCAAGAAGATGGGCCCTCTTTACTTGCATAAGGCAAATAAGGAAATGCAATAAATGACAGTGATTTTCAGAAAAAGCAAATACATTATAAATAAGCATAAAGAATGGTCAAGGAAATATAAATACAGTGCAGTAGGAGAGCTGCTGCCTCACAGCGCCAGAGACCCAAATTCATTCCTGACCTTGGGTACTGTTTGTGTGGAGTTTGCATGTTCTCCCTGTGACTGTGTGGGTTTGTTGGTTAATTGGCTTCTGTAACTTGCCCCTAGTATCTAGGAAAGAAGTATGGGTGATCGTTGGTCGGCGTGGACTTGGTGGGCTGTAGGGCCTGTTTCCACACCGCATCTCTAAACTAAACTAAACTAAACTAAACTAAACTAAACTAAACTAAACTAAACTAAACTAAACTAAACTAAACTAAACTAAACTAAATTAAACTAAACTAAACTGAACTAAATTAAACTAAACTGAAGTATAACTGAGAAATCACATTTCTACAAGTGTTCCTAAATTACCCCTGATACTGATAAGGTGATCAGAGATAATCCAATGAAAATATTAATAGAAAATATTGGTGACAGTAACTCATTGCTCTGTACTATATATTTGTTTCAAGCTGCAAGACACCAAAGTCAGAAAAATATATATCATGCGAGAAAAAATATATGAAAGGAAAGGACTAAATACACAGCAGTGCAGAGTACAGCAATATTGGATTTTATGCTGATCACATTGAATGAATGTGACCCAGACTACAGCGTTCATTGACATAGATACTTTGAAAGGCACCCCATGAGAGTTTTTTTGCAAGGATGTAATGCTAAATTCTCTTCCCTTCATATAATGCACTTTGATCAAGAACTGTATGGCTGCATTAAGCCTAATGAAATGATCTGACCCACAGGTAGACAATAGACAATAGGTGCAGGAGTAGGCCATTCGGCCCTTCGAGCCAGCACCACCATTCAACGTGATCATGGCTGATCATTCTCAATCAGTACCCCGTTCCTGCCTTTTCCCCATACCCCCTGACTCGTAATCCTCTAATTCTTTAGCTAAACATTACATTGGAATGCTACATTCCAACCTTGTCAAGGTATCTGATGGATTTGACATGTTATCTCTGTGTCGATAGATCAGAAGACCTCCCAACAACTAACGATTGCAATCAACTTTGTATTTTTATTGCTCTACTGCCCATGACAAGGGCAGAGGGTTGGGCAGTATATCAGTATATCAACCTTTGCAGGGACTGAAACGCAATAGTGCTGGGAATTTGACTTTAATTTTGACTTTAAACTTGATCTTTTTGTTGCATCACTGACCACCTTATTACCGATATAGTCCTGGTCTCCCAACAGAGAATATCCTGGGTCCAGAGACCAAAAACAAACACAGCTATTGTGTGCATGAGCAATTCCTGTCACGTCAACACACAGATATCCGACAGGCCAAAACTATCTATTCAAGAGATAGTTAATGAAAAACAGTACCTGTTTATCAATGCTACTTTTCGCACTGCACATTAACCCACAGCCAAGGGAAGCAGTGATTAGATGGACATAAATCTGCTTTATGCTCGTGAAATCTTGTGAAGCTTGTGAAGATAATGTCATGCATGTGGCCGCACACATATATGTTTCTCATTGGCTCATATTTCTTTCTCATTTACAGTGAATATCTAGTTTAGTTTAGTTTAGTTTATTATTATCACATGCACTGAGGTGCAGTGAAAAGCTTTAGTTTGGTGCTATCCGGTCAAAGAAAAGACTATAAATTATTACAATCAAGCCACCCACTGTGCACAGATGAAGGATAAAAGATACAATTTAGTGCAAGATAAAGTTCGATAAGTTTCGATTAAAGATGTCAAAGGTCTCCAATGAGGAGACCATGTTATCTTGTTTCTCCTGAACTTTTCTGCCGGCGCTATAGACTGAATTACTTTTCTACTGCTTCTTGCTAAAAATAATAGTTAATATAGAGGGTCTAAGCTCTAGGGAGAGGTTGAGCAGTCTGGGACTCTATTCCTGACCCCGGAGCACAGGGGGATGAGGGGTGAACTTATAAGGGTGCACAAAATCATGGGAGAAATAAATCGGGTAGATGCACCGAGTCTCTTGGCTAGAGTAGGAGAATCGAGAACCAGAGGACATAGGTTTAACGTAAATGGGGAAAAATGTAATAGGAACCTGGGGAGTAACGTTTTCACAAAAAGAGTGGTGGGTGTATGGTACAAGCTTCAAGAGAAGTTGAGGCACGTACTATTGCAACATTTCAGAAACATTTAGATAGTGTGATATCATGAGAGGTAGAGTCATAGAGGGGAGATACATTTCCTCCCGGTGGATGCAACAAGGACTACAAACCATCATGGCTGCCAGCAAAAGACTACAGAACCCATAGTCAGCAGGGCTGCCTGCCCTGCTGACACTGATTGCTGCTGACACTGATTGCTGCTGATTGCTGCTGACACTGATTGCTGCCCAGCTGAACCAGATGAGCTGATTGCCTCAGTGAGGGAGCTAAAAGGGAAGGGAAGCAGTATATTTAAAGAGAGAAACGACGACTGGAGCAGAGAGGGAGAGAAGCCGTGTTTGAGTTATATTTTGTAAGAAGGCAGCAAGCTACAGTTTTTGATTTAATTACCTGTTTTTGGAAAAGACTAAATATATGGAATTTAAGTTTGAAAACAAGAACTTTTCTGTCCTCATTTCCGGCACCCACACCTCCCAACCTTCAAGAAAAAAGCTCCCGACCTCTCAAGACGTCACAATGGTGGAGAATGCCAAATAAGGAGGGGTGGGTGAGTACGAATGTCCATCAGTGATTTGACTATCCGCTTGGCACAATTGAGAACCAGTGAGAACGACATGGAGGAAATGTTGAAGATGCTGGCTCGGAGTAACCACCTCCAAATAGAGACGAGCCGGGCTCTTTTGGAGGAACAAAGAAAAGCCAATATGTTGAAAGAAGAGGAACTCAGGTTACAGAGGATCCAGTCTCTGGATCAACCACCAACCCGAGGGTTCGTGCCAGTGATTTTATTCCTAAAATGGGACCCACCGATGATCCAGAGGCCTATCTCCATGCATTCGAGACACTGCAACCAGAGAAAAGTGGCCTAAAGACCAGTGGGTTGGTATCCTAGCCCCGTTCCTAGCTGGGGAATCACAGAAAGCTTTTCAAGACTTGGACAGTACAATAGCGAATAACTATGACATCTTGAAGCAGGAAATATTGAGCAGAATAGGACTTGCAAAGTTTGGAATGGCTTAGCGTTTCCATAATTGGGGTTTCAGGAATGACCAACCCCCTGGACTCGGATGCATGAACTTATTCGTATTACAAAGAAGTGGCTTGATCCTGATAAAAACTCTGCAGTAGCCATTGTGGAAGCCATTGTTGTGGATCGATATTTGCGTGCTCCACCCTATGAGGCAAAAAGGGTTATCGGCCACAGTGCTCCTGTTGCAGCTAGTGCCTTAGTGGATGCAGTTGAACGGTTTCAGGCTACTAATGAAATGCTCCGCAAGGGGGAAAAAGAGCAACCTATCGTTCAAGGACGTCAAGCAAATCCTCGGTCACAGCCCCAAAAACCCATACAGGGCAACCCAACCAGACGGGTTAATGTACAGGGATTATATCAGGCTGAACAAAGGAGAAAAATCCTGGACAGGGACACCAGAAGATGCTACAGATGTGGGGAAATGGGTCATATTTCATGGCAATGTGACAAAGTGGATGAATTGATGCCCACTGCAGACTCCTCTGGCAGCCAACCCACAAACCTTTATGCTGCCTTGATGGAGGGTGCTGAACACCCAGCTTTTATGTGCCCTGTGAAGCTAAATAACCAAGATGTGGAAGCTTTGCTGGACTCGGGGAGTAATTTCACACTAGTTCACAAATCTTTAATAGATGAAACAGACTTGCTGCAGGCAAAGACCCGACCCGTCTCCTGCGTCCATGGTGACACTCGTGAGTATCCTACTAGTAGTTTGAAGCTAGACACAACCCAAGGCATATGTGAAGTCAACGCAGGGGATTTGGATGCCCTGCCAGTCCCACTCTTAATAGGACGAGACTGCCCCCTGTTCCACAGACTCTGGAGGGAAATACAAGAGAGACGATCTAGGGTGACATCACTGCCCAGAGGTAAGAACAAGCATAAGAGAAGCAGTCCTAAGAATAGGTCCAGTGCTAGTTTAACGCCTACTTCTCCTCCAGTAAATGCTCTCCTGGGTGCGGTAGCATCATCCAGTGATACGGGGCCGGCTTCTGAAGAGGAAGGGCCGCAAGGAAACAATTGGCCATCATCAAGTAAGGATTCCAACCGGGCAGCAGATAGACCACCCCCGCTTTCAGGCCAGTATGGTACTGCTCAGCTCAAAGATCCTACATTGATAAATGCTTTAAAAAATGTTAGAGTACTAGAAGGTGTGGACCAGGGGCCGGGAAGTGGTTTAACTTACCCTCATTTTGCTATAAAGAATGGGCTTCTGTACCAGATGAAAAAAGGGCAAGATGAGATAACAGAGCAGTTGTTAGTGCCAAAAGCTTTTCGTCTCACAGTGTTACAACTGGCCCATACACACTTGCTCGGGGCACATCTCGGAGTGGAAAAAACAAAAGACAGAATGCTGCAGAGGTTCTTTTGGCCAGTCATCCACAAAGAAGTTGAAAATTATTGTCGTAGTTGTCCAGAATGCCAGCTCACTGCCTCCTGGCCCTCATTTAGGAATCCCCTTATCCCACTACCAATCATTGAAGTCCCCTTTGAAAGGATTGGGTTAGATATTGTGGGCCCCCTACCCAAAAGTGCTCGGGGGCATCAGTATATTCTGGTCCTGGTTGATTATGCTACCCGTTATCCTGAGGCTGTACCCCTCAGAAAGGCTACAGCCCAGCATATCTCAAAGGAACTGTTCCTCCTGTGCAGTAGAGTAGGGATTCCAAAAGAAATATTAACAGACCAGGGGGCCCCTTTCATGTCTCGTGTCACCAAGGGCCTGTGCTCCCTCCTAAGGATCAAGCACCTCAGAACATCAGTATACCACCCTCAAACTGACGGTCTGGTAGAGAGGTTCAACAAGACCCTTAAGGCCATGCTAAGGAAGTCAATTGAAAGAGATGGGCGCAACTGGGACCAGCTCCTTCCGTACCTGATGTTTGAAGTTAGGGAGGTGCCCCAAGCTTCTACAGGCTTCTCACCCTTTGAGCTCCTATACTGTCACAAACCCAGGGGGCTTCTTGACCTAGCTAAAGACGCATGGGAGAAACAGCCTTGTCGTCACCGCACTGTTATTGAGCATGTGGAGGCCATGAAAGACAGGGTGGCTACTATCTATCCTATTACCATATAACCATATAACAACTACAGCACGGAAACAGGCCCGTTCGGCCCTTCCAGTCCACGCCGACCACTCTCCCTGACCTAGTCTCATCTACCTGCACTCAGACCATAACCCTCTAATCCCCTCTTATCCATATACCTATCCAATTTACTCTTAAATAATAAAATCGAGCCAGCCTCCACCACTTCCACCGGAAGTCCATTCCATACAGCCACCACCCTCTGAGTAAAGAAGTTACCCCTCATGTTACCCCTAAACTTTTGTCCCTCAATTCTGAAGCTATGTCCCCTTGTTGGAATCTTCCCCACTCTCAAAGGGAAAAGCCTACCCACGTCAACTCTGTCCGTCCCTCTCAAAATTTTAAAAACCTCTATCAAGTCCCCCCTCAACCTTCTACGCTCCAAAGAATAAAGACCCAACCTGTTCAACCTCTCTCTGTAGCTTAAGTGCTGAAACCCAGGCAACATTCTAGTAAATCTCCTCTGTACCCTCTCCATTTTGTCGACATCTTTCCTATAATTTGGCGACCAGAACTGCACACCATACTCCAGATTCGGCCTCACCAATGCCCTGTACAATTTTAACATTACATCCCAACTTCTATACTCGATGCTCTGATTTATAATGGCAAGCATACCAAATGCCTTCTTCACCACCCTATCCACATGAGATTCCACCTTCAGGGAACAATGCACAGTTATTCCCAGATCCCTCTGTTCCACTGCATTCCTCAATTCCCTACCATTTACCCTGTACGTCCTATTTTGATTTGTCCTACCAAAATGCAGCACCTCACATTTATCAGCATTAAACTCCATCTGCCATCTTTCAGCCCACCCTTCCAAAAGGCCCAAGTCTCTCTGTAGACTTTGAAACTCTGGGAGGAGTTGGCTGCGCCTAACGGCTGCGGCTCTCTGGCAGTCTGTTGTCTTTTTTTCTTTTTTTTTGTTTGTGTCGGTGTTGGGATGGTTTTTGTTTCTGTTTTTGGCTGTGTATGTGTGGTGGGGGTGTGTGGTGGGGGTGTGGGGTGGGGTGGGGGGGGTGGGGCGGGGGGAAACCTTTATTTTATTAGGTCTCTTCCCCGGGGCGCGGCTCGGCTGCGGGCCTTAACATTGCCGGCGCAGCTCGGCTGCGGGACGTTTCAGTGCCCGGTGCGGCTCGGCTGCGGGCCTTAACATTGCCGGCGCAGCTCGGCTGCGGGACGTTTCAGTGCCCGGTGCGGCTCGGCTGCGGGCCTTAACATTGCCGGCGCAGCTCGGCTGCGGGACGTTTCAGTGCCCGGTGCGGCTCGGCTGCGGGCCTTAACATTGCCGGCGCAGCTCGGCCGCGGGACGTTTCAGTGCCCGGTGCGGCTCAGCCGCTGGACTTAACATCGCCCGGTGCGGCCGCGGGACGTTTCAGTGCCCGGTGCGGCTCGGCCGCGGGACGTTTCAGTGCCCGGTGCGGCTCGGCCGCTGGACTTAACATCGCCCGGTGTGGCCGCGGGACGTTTCAGCGCCCGGTGTGGCCGCGGGACGTTTCAGTGCCCGGTGTGGCCGCGGGACGTTTCAGTGCCCGGTGCGGCTCGGCCGCGGGACGTTTCAATGCCCGGTGCGGCTTGGCCGCTGGACTTAACATCGCCCGGTGTGGCCGCGGGACGTTTCAGTGCCCGGTGCGGCTTGGCCGCTGGACTTAACATCGTCAGCGCTGTTCGGCCGCGGGACGTTTCAGTGCCCGGTGCGGCTCGGCCGTTGGACTTAACATCGCCCGGTGTGGCCGCGGGACGTTTCGGTGCCCGGGGCGGCTCGGCCGGGGGGCCTTCCATCCCCTTGCGGGGGCTGTGCGTGTCGTTTGCCTCGGTAGGGGTCGAGCTGCCTGTCCGTGGGTGCGGGGGGAAGAGAGGGGAAGTTTTGTTGCCTCCATCACAGTGAGGGGGTGTTTGGAGTCACTGTGATGGATGTTTGTGTTGGGGTCGGGTGTCCTGTGTTCTTTTCTTTTTGCTGTATTTTGTGTGACTGCTGAAATTTCGCTCGGTGTTGTGCCGAGTGACAATAAAGTGTTGTTATGTTATGTTACTTCATTACTAACTACACCACCTATCTTAGTATCATCTGCATATTTACTAATCCAATTTGCCACACCATCATCCAGATCATTAATGTAAATGACAAACAACAGTGGACCCATCACAGATCCCTGGGGCACTCCACTAGACACTGGCCTCCAACCTGACATACAATTGTCAACCATTACCCTCTGGTATCTCCCATTCAGCCATTGTTGAATCCATCTTGCAACCTCACTATTAATACCCAACGATTTAACCTTCTTAATCAACCTTCCATGTGGAACCTTGTCAAATGCCTTACTGAAGTCCATATAGACAACATCCACAGCCTTGCCCTTATCAATTTCCCTGGAAACCTCTTCAAAAAATTCAAGAAGATTAGTCAAACATGACCTTCCAGGCACAAATCCATGTTGACTGTTTCTAATCAGGCCTTGTTTGTCCAAATAATTATATATATTGTCCCTAAGTATCTTTTCCATTAATTTTCCCACCACAGACGTCAAACTAATAGGTCTATAATTGCTAGGTTTACTTTTAGAACCTTTTTTAAACAAAGGCACAACATGCGCAATGTGCCAATCTTCCGGCACCATCCCCGTTTCTAATGACGTTTGAAATATTTCCGTCATAGCCCCTGCTATTTCTGCACTAACTTCCCTCAATGTCCTAGGGAATATCCTATCAGGACCTGGAGACTTATCCACTTTTATATTTTTCAAAAGTGTCCGTACCTCCTCTTCTTTAATCCTCATAATTTCCATCACTACTCTACTTGTTTCGCTTACCTCACATAATTCAATATCCTTCTCCTCGGTGAATACCGAAGAAAAGAAATTGTTTAATATCTCCCCCATTTCTTCCGGCTCAGCACATAGCTGTCCACTCTGACTCTCTAATGGACCAATTTTATCCCTCACTATCCTTTTGCTATTGACATATCTGTAGAACCCCTTGGGGTTTACTTTTACTGTAGAACCCCTTGGGGTTTACTTTTACTATTGTCAGAGAACATATGGAAAAAGCTCAAAGGGAACAGCAAGCATCCTACAACCGCCCTGCACAGCCCCGAGAGTTCCAGCCAGGTGACCGGGTTCTGGTTCTGGTGCCCACTGTTGAGTGTAAATTTTTAGCCACTTGGCAGGGGCCATACGAAATCATCGAAAAGGTGGGAGAGGTAAACTACAAGGTAAAGCAACGGGGAAGGAGGAAACCAGAACAGACTTACCACGTGAACCTGTTGAAAAAATGGCACCCGGCAGAGGTTCTATTAAGTTGTTTACCTCCAAAAGAGTCAGGAGCACCACCAAGAGATGACATAAAGATGGGCCCAGAGCTGTCACCCCAGCAACGTCAAGAGTGCATGGAGCTGGTTGACCGTAACCAAAATGTGTTCTCGGCCAAGCCGGGCACTACACATCTCGCGGTACATGAAATTCGCACTAAGCCTGGAAAGGTAGTCCATCAGCGGCCCTATAGAGTTCCAGAAGCCCATAAGGAAACAATTAGAGAGGAAGTTAAAAAGATGCTTGAACTAGGAGTTATTGAAGAATCCCATAGTGTCTGGGCAAGCCCAATTGTACTGGTCCCCAAACCTGATACGTCGACTCGATTCTGCAATGACTTAAGAAAACTAAATGAAGTGTCCGAGTTCGACGCTTACCCCATGCCCCTGGTAGATGAACTAATAGACCGTCTGGGAATGTCTCGCTTCATCACAACCCTTGACCTCACAAAGGGGTACTGGCAAGTTCCGCTTTCCCTAGAATCCCGAGAGAAAACAGCCTTTGCAACAAGTGAAGGGCTTTTCCAGTACACCAAGTTACCATTTGGTCTAGCTGCCACCTTCCAGTGGCTGATGGACCGGGTCCTGCGGCCCCACAAAGAATATGCTGCAGCCTATTTAGATGACATAGTGATACATAGCACAGATTGGGAAAGTCATTTGCCCCGAGTACAGAAGGTACTGGATGCTCTTCATGTAGCAGGTCTCACAGCCAATCCCCGCAAGTGCAGGCTAGCCTATAGTGAAACAGAGTACCTTGGTTACACAATAGGGCGTGGCCTTGTTAAACCTCAAGATGCTAAACTAAGGGCCATCCAAGATTGGCCACGACCTGTATCAAAGAGACCAGTAAAATCCTTTATCGGCCTGGCAAACTACTATAGATGCTTTGTTCCCAACTTCTCTGAAGTAATTGCCCCCCTAACAGATCTGACAACTAAAAGACAGTCCCGAATGGTGAAATGGTCACAGGAAGCAGAGGAGGTTTTCACCAGCCTGAAGAAGGCCTTGTGTTCCCACCCAGTTCTGTCCGTCCCAGACTTCAACAAGGAGTTTGTTGTGCAGGTAGATGCCTCAGAGGTGGGTCTTGGGGCGGTACTCTCTCCGATACAGAAGGGTGAGGAGCACCCAATCCTCTACAGTAGCAGAAAAGATACTCTACACCGGAGAAAGAATGTCTGGCAATTAAGTGGGCCCTTGAAACCCTTCGCTATTACCTTATTGGGCGCAAATTCACTCTACTCACAGACCATGCTCCTTTGCAGTGGATGTCAAGAAATAGGGAAACGAACAGTCGAGTAACAAGATGGTTTCTCAGCCTCCAGGCTTTTAACTTCTCGGTTGTCCACAGGGCAGGTCGGAAACATGGGAATGCAGATGCCCTTTCCCGAAGAGACGTCCTGTGGGCCTCCTTCCCCAGTCCGGAGGCCTCAAGTCAGGGAGGGGGAAATGTGATATCATGAGAGGTAGAGTCATAGAGGGGAGATACATTTCCTCCCGGTGGATGCAACAAGGACTACAAACCATCGTGGCTGCCAGCAAAAGACTACAGAACCCATAGTCAGCAGGGCTGCCTGCCCTGCTGACACTGATTGCTACTGACACTGATTGCTGCTGACACTGATTGCTGCTGACACTGATTGCTGCTGACACTGATTGCTGCTGACACTGATTGCTGCTGACACTAATTGCTGCTGACACTGATTGCTGCCCAGCTAATATTATAAGAAAATAACTGCAGATGCTGGTACAAATCGATTTATTCACAAAATGCTGGAGTAACTCAGCAGGTCAGGCAGCATCTCGGGAGAGAAGGAATGGGTGACGTTTCGGGTCGCTAAACCAGATGAGCTAATTGCCTCAGTGATGGAGCTAAAAGGGAAGGGAAGCAGTATATTTAAAGAGAGAGACGACGACTGGAGCAGAGAGGGAGAAAAGCAGTGTTTGAGTTATATTTTGTAAGAAGGCAGCAAGCTACAGTTTTGATTTAATTACCTGTTTTTGGAAAAGACTAAATATATGGAATTTAAGTTTGAAAACAAGAACTTTTCTGTCGTCATTTCCGGCACCCACACCTCCCAACCTTCAAGAGAAAAGATCCCGACCTCTCAAGACATCACAATAGGTACATGGATAGGACAGGCTTAGAGAGATATGACCAAAACGCAAGCAGGTGAGACTAGTGTAGATGGGACATGTTGGTCGATGTGGGCTAGTTGGGCCAAAGGACCTGTTTCCACACTGTATGACTATGACTCTATAGCATGGAGTATTCAAATTGACTCACTCTCAGAGAGCTTTATGATTCCACTTCATTATATTGTCATGTGTGTTTTACATCAACATTTCTGGCATTCTTATGTTGCTGTTGTAATTTTTGTTTCATATAAGTCAGTGGAAAATCAGATGATTTTTGTTCCCCACAGCAACAATGAAAAGTGATCATGGCAGCAACAAGAGCATGACAACAGGAACACCTGTGAATAATGATATTAACAGGAATTTATTCTACCAATGGGAATTTAGTCAGTGCTTCTGGGAAACAATATGTTACCTCCACCTTCAAATTACTGTGGAAATATAATATTTTTGCAAACCAGTTAGATTAATCAATTGACTGTTTTCAGAAATAATCAGGCTTTCGTGTAATACCATGGCCTAACACACATGTGGAGTTAACAAACATTGACCTTGGCTAGATTTGGCTGCATGGTTGAGTTGAATCACTTCGTCAGGACTGTCTTTTGTGCAGCTTTAAAATCATTGCACATGTGTCAAATCTCAGCCTCATACCAATACAAAATTTCGAAATGGGTTGTATTACAAATGCATTTCTCAGAAAGACAGGTGCTTAATTGATGTGTACTAAAATGGTCTGTTGATGTATGGAGTATTACAGTTTTGTTTAAATGCTATTAACTATTTAACCACAAAAAAAAATTGCATTTGATTTGCTTTAAAATGACCAATGGCTCTGTGAATAACATGAAGGTAGACACAAAATGCTGGAGTAGCTCAGCGGGTCAGGCAGCATCTCTGGAGAGAAGGAATGGGTGGCATTTCGGGTCGAGACCCTTCTTCAGACTGATGTCAGGGGAGGGGGCGGGACAAAGATAGAATGTAGTCAGAGACAGGAAGACTAGTGGGAGAACTGGGAAGGGGGAAGGGATAGAAAGCAGGGACTATCTGAAGTTAGAGAAGTCAATGTTGATACCGCTGGGGTGTAAACTACCCAAGCAAAATATGAGGTGCTGTTCCTCCAATTTGCGCTGGGCCTCAGACAAGGAGGAGGCCCAGGACAGAAAGGTCAGAGTGGGAATGGGAGGGGGAGTTGAAATGCTGAGCCACCGGGAGATCAGGTAGGTTAAGACAGACTGAGCGGAGGTGATAATCGAAACGATCGCCGAGCCTGCGCTTGTCATGCCTATGTAGAGAGGTTGACACCTGGAACAGCGGATGCAGTAGATGAGGTGCAGTTGAACCTCTGCCTCACCTGGAAAGACTGTTTGGTCCTTGGATGGAGTCGAGGGTAGAGGTAAAGGGACAGGTGTTGCATCTCCTGCGGTTGCAGGGGAAAGTATTTGGGGACGGGGTGGTTTGAGTGGGAAGGGGCGAGTGGACCAGGGAGTTTCGGAGGGAACAGTCTCTACGGAAAGCAGAAAGGAGAGGAGATGGGTAGATGTGGCCAATAGTGGGATCACATTGGAGGTGGCAAAAATGTTGGAGGATAATATGTTGTATGCGACGGCTGATGGGGTCGAAGGTGAGGACAAGGGGGACTCTGTCCTTGTTACGAATAGGGGGAGGGGGAGCAAGTGCAGAGCTGTCAATTCCCAGGACAGAGGAGTCTAAAAAGAAGGTTTTGATTGAAGTGAAAGGGGAGGAATTTAAAAGAGATCCAAGGAGTAATTTTTCCCAACCAATGGTGAATTTTTTAAATGATCTGCCAGGAGGCAGATACTATTTCAACATTTAAATGACATTTGAACAGGTACTTGGATAGGAAAGATGTAAAGAGATAGGGGTATAATGTGGGCAAATGAAATTAGCATAGAAAGGGATCATGCATGACATTGATGAGGTGGGCAGTAAGAGTCCATCTCTGTTGTATAAAATACATTCTATTTATATTTAAATTTGGATGAGGGAATTGAAGGCTTTGTGGCCAAGTTTGCAGATGATATGAAGATAAGTGGAGGGATAGGTAGTGTAGAAAAAACAGGGACTCAGCAGAAGGACTTGGACAAGTTGGGAGAGGGGGCAAAGAAGTGGCAGGTGAAATACAGTGATGCAAAGTGTGCAATCATGTATTTTGGTAATAGGAATAAAGAAGTAGACTACTTTCTGAATGGGGAGAGGATTCAGAATTCAGAAGTGCAAAAGGACTTGGGAGTGCTCGTGCAGGATTCCCAAAAGGTTAATTTGCAAGTAAGGAAGTAAGAGTAGTAAGGAAGGCAAATGCAATGTTAGCTTTTATTTTGAGCGGATTAGAATATAAAAACAGGGATGTAATGCTGAGGCATTATAAGGAACTGGTCAGATGGCATTTGGAGTATTGTGAGCAGTTCTGGGCCTCATATCTGTGGAACAATGTGCTGGCAACAATGATTGGGTTAACAGGTGATGATCATTTGAAGGCACTGGGCCTGTACTCGCTGGCATTTAGAAGGATGAGGGGGGATCTCATTGAAACTTTCCGAATTGTGAAAGGACTGGATAAAGTGGAAGTGTGGAGGCTGTTTCACTAGTGGGAGAGTGTCAATCCACTGGGCATAGCCTCAGAATAAAAGGATGCACCTTTAGAACAGAGAATTTCTTGAGTCAGAGGGTAGTAAATCTGTGGAATTCATTGCCACAGATGGAGGCCTAGTCTTTGGGTATTTTTAAGGCAGAGATTGACAGATACTTGATTGGCAAAGGGTTTTGGGGAGAAAGCAGAGGAATGGAATTGCGAGGGAAAGATAGATCAGCCATGATTGAATGGCAGAATAAATTGAATGGCAATAGGTCGAATAGCCTCTTCTGCTCCATTGATTTATGAACTTACATATTGATCAGGATCCAAACTTAATTGATCCACCATATCCTAAACTATCTGAAGTATTTTATATCCTTGGGTGCAAAAGAACTAATAGCTTCTAAAACCCTTTTGGTGAAGTGTAATTAACAGAAACCCTATTGCCAATTAATTCACCCAGGAGGCATTGCAAATTTGAGAAGCTGTGACCTTTTGCAGTACAATGATGAGAAAACTAGTAAGTAAGGTCATGGAAATTCACATTCCACAATGGAAATTGCACCTGAAAATTCACAATCTATTGAAGTAGTTACACCAATTATGACTCAATTACTGACTAAATTAGATGGAAACTCCAAAGCAATACTTTAAATGTGATTGACTACAATTGCATCAACAGATATGTTAAAGTGTGAAGGCTTTGGCCTAAAATTGCTTGGACCTCAAAGGAATTTTAAATTAACCATGAATGAGGGAACTAAGTAGTCGAGCACAACAGAAGTGGCCATGTACTGAAAATGTTCACAAAGGCCTTCTTTGCTAGCTTTATGATTGCTGAATAGGAAGGGAAACTTAACGTAGGTGTGGTTTGTGGGTAAGGCTGGGTTGAAAGACTTAGGAACAAGGTGGTGGCGAAATGAAGGTTGAGAGAAGAAGATGTTAAAGCACTTGTTTATGGGGGATAGGGGGCTTGAGGATTGAGTCAGGGTATCAAGCAGGGAAGGAGGGATTCACAATCAGGTTAGGATCTGTCTGACTGGAAAACCGAGGAACATCTGGAATTGTTGTAGGAAGAGATAAATACAAACTTTAACTGTGTGAGTTTCCTTCAGGTGGTCTGGTTTTCTCCCACGTCTCAATGATGGGTGAGTTTGTAGATTAATTGGCCTCTGTAAATTGCCCCTTGAGTGTAGGGAGTGGTTAAGAAATTAGTATATCATACAACTAGTGTGATTGATGCTCACCAGAGACTCAGTAGGCCCAAGTGCCTGTTTCCATACTGTATCTCTAAAGTCCAGCAATGAAAGGTGCCATTAAAAGTTGCATTGCATGCCATACACTACTGTGCTTATTAATCACCTTAGTGCTTTGACACAACCCATAAAAAGAGAAAATGCAATACATTTGCCTAAACGTGATGGCTCAAAGGGAGTGAATTTTTAGTGGTATGTGGCCAGGATAGTTTTTCCATGCAGAAGGTACATAGCCCAACAATGTATGGAGTATCATTGAATCTTGAATTGGGGAATGTAGTCAGTCAGGAGGAGAGAGAATCAGTGGGGGAGTATTTTGGAGATGAGACCATAATTCTTTATTTTTTTAAGTGGTTATGGAATAAGATAGGGATAATTCAGGAATAAAGGTCTTAAATTGGGACAGGCAATTTCATTAAAATAAGACAAGACTGACCAAAGGCAGGCAGGGAGGATCTACTTACAGTTATGTTTACATCTGCACAGTGGGAAGTATTCAAAGTGGAAATAGCAAGATTTCTGGGTCCACATGTTCTTGCAAGGGTAAAAGCTAAGGATAACAAGTACAGGGAACAATGGATGTTGAGGTATATCAAAAGTCAACACAAAATGCTGGAGTAACTCAGTGGGACAGGCAGCATCTCTGGAGAGAAGGAATTGAGGTATATCAAAGGTTGAAGGTATCACAAAATGCTGGAGTAACTCAGCAGGTCAGGCAGCATCTAGGAGAGAGGGAATGGGTGATGTTTTGGGTCGAGACCCTTCATCAGTTTGAAGAAGGGTCTCGACCCGAAACGTCACCCATTCCCTCTCTCCTAGATGCTGCCTGACCTGCTGAGTTACTCCAGCATTTTGTGATACCTTTGATTTGTACCAGCATCTGCAGTTATTTTCCTATATCAAAGGTTGGGTAAAGAGGGAAAAAATTAAGGATATTGCAGGTGTGGAGAACTAAGGAAGGGATATGCTTAAAAGGGAAATGAGGAATGTAAAGACGGGTTGTAAAATACCACTGGCAAACAAGATGAAGGTAAATCTGAAGGCACTTAATAAATATATTAAGGACAAAACAATAACTAGAATGGGGTGCATTTGAACAGGGCAAACTATATGTGCAGCCAGAAATTAATATGTCTTTGTCAAAGGCAGATCCTGTCTGACCAGTCTGATTGAATTTTTTGAGGAGGTGACAAATATGTGCAGAAAATGTGGTTTACATGGGCTTCAGTAAGGCCTTTGAGAAAGTCCCACATGGGAGACTGGTCCAATAGGGATCATGGAGCCCATTGGATCAAGAGCAAGATAATAAATGAGATCCAAAATTGGCTTAGAAATAGGAGATATTTCTCCAATACTAAAGGTAGAGGGTTGTTTTTGTGCTTGGATACCTATGACGTGGTGTTGCACAGGGATCAGTGCTGGGACTCTCGTCTTTTATAATATTGATGAATGATTTGGATTTGGACAGAGGGAAGGACATACACACTAAATGGTAATTTCTGAGGAATATTGAGAAACATGTGAACCAAGGAGTTACGGAGGGAGCGGTCTGTCAGGGCCATTTTTCACCCACAGAGTGGTGAGTACCTGGAATATACTTCCAGGGAGTGTGGTGAAAGCAAAGTCGCTGAGAGCCTTTAAGGTGTCTAAATGAGAAATTAATTTTTCCTTGGCATAGAATACTATAGGTCAAGTGCTGGAAGATGGGATTAAGTTAGATGGGTGCCACTGTTTAGCAGGGACATGGTGGGCTAAATGGCCTGTTTATATGCTGCAGGACTCCATGACAGTGGATATATCCAATCATATATAACAATTGAGTTTCAGATTAAATTGCCTTCGCATAGTACACAAAAATATTCTATAATGCAAAAAAATCAGCTCCAAAATCTTTGCACAAAAATCCTTCATAATGCCTGGAAATTTTTCATCATTAAGATTATCAACACAAACATAACATGCTAGATAAACAAAGCCAGTCAATCAGCATGTGTGGAGAGAAAAATTATCACTGAAGTATGCACTGAATTCACCCTCTTAAGCTTCCATTTGTGCTGCTTAATTTAAGCAATTTGAATTTATAGATAGAGTCCGGCTCTGTTGACTTTACTAAAAACCATGTATTATTTTCAGTTTTTATATGATGGTGTATGCATGATTATTACCAGCATGACCAATTCTTTCTGTAACATTTTACTTGGGTACACATTACAGAATGGATGCTCAGTTTTCAAAGGTTTAGAGTATAATACATAAAAAA
Source organism: Rhinoraja longicauda (assembly GCF_053455715.1). Classification (NCBI taxonomy): domain Eukaryota; kingdom Metazoa; phylum Chordata; class Chondrichthyes; order Rajiformes; family Arhynchobatidae; genus Rhinoraja; species Rhinoraja longicauda. The sequence goes on from NC_135953.1 coordinate 89,668,846, forward strand.
CATTTTGTTAACTCACTGACATTATATACCACTTATGTAGAATAATACCGAACTTTAAAATAAACAGGAAACTCAAAGAAGCTCTTCCTCACTTTGCTGTTCTTAACAGAGGCATTTGTGGTGGCTGTGCCACAATCACATCAAAAGATCTTATTAAGATCCTTTCCTTTCACAGGTGTGACCTGGATTCAGTAAAACATTAACTTTTCCCAATTTAAATACAGTGGAAACTGCCCAGGTGCACCTATTGTTTTTGTGGAATACTTGGCAACAGAAAGCAGAATTAAATCATGAAAAGAGGTGCACCCTGGCAAGGATTTTTGAAGGGTGATGTTTCAGATGAAAATGATAATCAAGGTGAAATCACTGTGAACAGTTGTAACCTAGCCTATGGGCTGGGATGTTTAAATAGAGATGAAGTTGCATAGGTATTGTTTTGCACAGAATTGTTAAAGCCTGACTCTTTCTCCATAACAGAGCCTTTAATATCTATTCCATCTCTGACGGTGATAAACAGGAAAACAATTGTGGTAAACATAGAATAGAAAGTGATAGTGTACTACCATCATTCAGTGACATGAGCTTCAATAGTTCATGTTAATGGGAGACAGAAAAAAAGTGACCTAAACACTCTCAACACTGGCAGGTGTAATTTGAGCCCACATGAAAAAAATGCTGATTGTTAAAAGTAAAAGTTCCAAAGTAATGAAAGAATAAAACAAAGACAAGAACAAACATACAAAGACTGAGAACTTAGACAGACTTTGACATACAAAGATTTAGAACAATGACAAATAATGCAGCAATGCACCTGGTAGATAGATACATGCTTTTGATCTGAAATTTGCAAAGAACACAACAATCACACTTGTTATGTTTCTCTAAATTAAAAAATCAGTTATTGAATTGCAATGCAAAGGCGATTCTTTTTGTTGGACTTCCTTACTCATTGCTCAAGTTTTGTGAGCAGAAATGCAATTTTTGATCATAGTAGTTTGGTTGTGCTGAAAGAGGTGTAGCCAAAACTGAGATTAAGAAGAAATTTTGAACAAAACATATTAATGGAGACAGAGGAAAGTACAGATGTTCGAATCTTGAGCAAAAATTGAAAAGCTGCTGTAACTCAGCAGGTCAGGCAACATCCGTGGAAGGAATGGATAGGGGATGTTTCAGGTTGGGACACTTCTTCAGACTCAAGTCAAGAGCCAAGAGTGTTTAATTGTTATATGTATCGAAACAGAACACTAAATATCTTACTGCAGCAACACAACAGGGTTGTAAACAGGGTACTCAACATAACTACAAACAAAAAGTTTGAGAAATAAAAAAAACAATGCAGTACAAAACAAAACAAAGCCTGAAGTCCCTGGTGCGACCAAGACAGTTCGTAATTTGAAGTTTAGTTGGTGTTTGTGGAGTTCAATAGCCTGATAGTTGTTGGGAAGAAAATGTTCCTGAACCTGGACATCAGTTTTCAGACTCCTATACCGTCTTCCCATTTGCAGAATTGTAATGACGGAGTGACCAGGGTAGTGCGGGTCTTTGATGACGCTGGCTGCCTCATTATAGTAGGGGAGGATAAAGCTGGAAAATAGGTAGGTGTGGGTCAAAGCCTGCCACTTGATAGGTGGATACTCGATATGTAGACTGTTTCACAGAACATTTGCGCTTGGTCCACCTGCTGGAGTTCTCAATTGCTAGCCATTTCACCTCCCCTTCCCATTCCCATAGCAACCTTTATGTCCTCGGCCTCCTCCATCAACAGTGGTCACACACAAACTGGAGGTACAGCATTTCATATTCCACTTGCGGAACTTAGAACCAGCTGTATGAACATTGAATGCTTCAAATTTTAAGTAACAACCGCTCCCCACCCCCTTTCCCCAAATGCTCTTTCTCGTGCATTCTCATCACCCTGGTGCACACACATTTCTGCCACAATCCTGCCCCTCTTGCCCCAACCCCGCCGCCCCCTTCTACCTATAATCCCTCCCTGTGGCATCACATTTCACTCATCTTCTCTCCCTATCTGACACAATTTTATCTTCTTTTCATCTCTAACCTTTGTCCACCCATCTACCAATCATCCCCCTCACAGTCTACCTATCAAGTATCCACCTATCAAATATCCACCTATCCAATGCCAGGCTTTGTCCCATCTCCACCTCTTTTCCAGTTGTCGCCCCACTACTTCAATCAGTCTAAAGAAGGGTCCTGACCCAAAACATCACCTATCCAATCCTACCACATGTACTGTCTGACCCACCGAGTTACTCCAGCACTGAGTTACTCAAGAAAGATTTATGCCTGAAGAAGAATGTCAATAGAGGTGCTAATAATGTACTTTGCAGATGTCTATCTTCCATAGTGTACATACCTTGTTCACTATCTCTCAAACTGAAGATAGCCTTAGTTATAAATGCATGGAAAGTACTGTCACAACATTTATCATCCCTTTATCTTGCATCTTCCCATTAGCCTGAATGTTAACTCTGTTAGCCATTGGGAATTAGCCTGATCATCAGGCTATGTCAAATTGTTCAAAAGTCACAAATTGTTATTTTGTTGTTCGATGGTTGGAGTGTGACACTGTGGGCCAAAGGGCTTGTTTCCATGCTGTATCTCTAAACTAAACTAAATGAAGTCAACTAAGGTAGCAGCTTAATCTATTAAAACATTTCATCTCTAATTTAAAATATCATTTACATTGATTTCACTAGAACATGAGTAATAAACAGTGAATGTCTCACTGGGCAGACAATTTCAACATTTATCAATAGAATAGGAGCAATCATAATTCCCTAACCATCCCACTGTTTGGATTCTCTACAACCATAATGGATGTCTGCCTAATCTCTAATATGACTCCAATCCTTGAACTGATCACCATTGTGCTTCACATAAGCAGTATGAGGAAATTTGACAAATAATGAAGAGCAAGAGGACATTTTATAGCCTTGGGAAATGTTAACATTCAGAGTAATTGACGATGACACAACTCGCTGACACTGATCATTTTTCACATGTACTAGATGACATCCTGCTACAGGTGCATGATGTTGATGAAGGGGAATAGCAATATATCTTAAAAACTGTCACCTATTGGGGTGGCACAGTGACGCAGCGGTAGAGTGCTGTCTTACAGCACCAGAGACCCGGGTTCCATCCTGACTATGGATGCTAACTGAACCCATGTTCTCCCCGTGACCACGTGGGTTTTCCCCAGGTGCTCTGGTTTCCTTCCACATTCCAAAGATAAACAGGTTTGCAGGTTAATTGACTTCTGTAAATTGTAAATTGTCCCTAGTGTGTAGGATAGTACTAGTGTACAGGCTGATTGCTGCAGACTCGGTGGGCCAAAGGGCCTATATCACTAAACTAAACTATACTATTGAAGTAACATGTCTGGTTTTAACCACAATCAAGTTGAACCATGAAGATTATGGAAAAGAAGACAACCACAGCATGCATCATTTGAATGACTCCCCAGCCACTTGCAATTTTATGAAATTTTGAGCTAGCATGATGTTATTTTGATGAAGATTCATGACAAAACAATAATGACTGGGAAAAGGTCCTGCCAACACATTAATTTAATAATTTGCCATTCATATTTAAAAAAATTATAACTCCCTTTCTTAGCTGTGATCCAAACATTTTTTATGGCTGCAAATGGACTTTTAACTTGGAGGAATACAGATTTTTATGGTGAACATAAAAACAAAATAATTAGGAGTAGAAGTCGGTCATTCAATCCCTTGTGCCTTCTCAGTCATTCAATTGCATAAAGTCTGATTTAGACTTTAGATTTAAGAGATACAGAGTAAAAAAAAACAGGCACTTCGGCCCACCGAGTACGCGCTGACCAGCGATCCCCGCACACTAACATTATCCTAAACACTAGGGACAATTTACAATTTTACTGAAGTAAATTAACCTACAAACCTGTACGTCTTTGGAGTGTGAGAGGAAACTGGAGCACCAAGAGAAAACTTATGCTCTCCGTACAGATAGCACCCGTAGTCAGGATCGTACCTGGATCTCTGGCGCTGTAAGGCAGCAACTTTGCCACTGTGCTGGGTGATCTTCCAACTCAAACATTATTTCTTTGCCCAATCCCCATATCTCTTGATACCATGAATATCCAGAAATCAAATGTTCTCTGCCCTGCTATGGATGTGATCAGCAATATAGCACATGTAGACTGCTGATAGACAATAGACAATAGACAATAGGTGCAGGAGTAGGCCATTCAGCTCTTCGAGCCAGCACCGCCATTCAATGCGATCATGGCTGATCACTCTCAATCAGTACCCCGTTCCTGCCTTCTCCCCATACCCCCTCACTCCGCTATCCTTAAGAGCGCTATCCAGCTCTCTCTTGAAAGCATCCAACGAACTGGCCTCCACTGCCTTCTGAGGCAGAGAATTCCACACCTTCACCACTCTCTGACTGAAAAAGTTCTTCCTCATCTCCGTTCTAAATGGCCTACCCTTTATTCTTAAACTGTGGCCCCTTGTTCTGGACTCCCCCAACATTGGGAACATGTTTCCTGCCTCTAATGTGTCCAATCCCCTAATTATCTTATATGTTTCAATAAGATCCCCCCTCATCCTTCTAAATTCCAGTGTATACAAGCCCAATCGCTCGAGCCTTTCAACATACGACAGTCCCGCCATTCCGGGAATTAACCTAGTGAACCTACGCTGCACGCCCTCCATAGCAAGAATATCCTTCCTCAAATTTGGAATGCCACAGATGCACAATCCTCTGAGTGCAGAGAGTTTTTCTGATATGAGTTATGTGGCCTATTTTGAGATTATCTCCCTCGTCCAAGACTCCTTAGTTAGGTCCTTATTTTCTCTACATCTACCCTGTCAAGCTCACGAAGAATTAGGCATGTTTCAATAAGGTCAGCTCATATTACTCTACACTTTAAAAATATATAATCTACTCAATACCTTATTTGACAGACTTGCCATCAGGAGCAAGTCTGGTGAATTGTTGCCACACTTGCTCTGGAGCAAGTATATCCAATTTTCAGATAAGGAGAATAAAATAGTGCATAATATTCCACAAGGTCCTATGCTATTGTAGTAAGTCATCTTTACTCTTGTACACAAATCCATTTGCAATAAAGGACAATCCAAAAATAAAGGCCACAATCAGTTATTGGGAAGACTGGGCATAGAATGCAGGTAGGGCTGTAGAAACAAAGAACTGTAGATGCTGGTTAATAGAAAAAAGGACACAAAGTGCTGGAGTAACTCAGTGGGTCAGGCAGCATCCCGAGAGAACATGGATAGGTAAAATTTTGGATAAGACCCTTCTTCTGTCTGGTGGTGCTATAGTATGGGATAAGTGGACCTATAGTCTGGGACAGATGGAGCTGGAGTGGAGTAAAGATGACAACATTTATGTGATAGGCAAGGGGATAGGGCAGAAAATACATGAAATTGAAGTAGTTATTTTATCACATATTATAATTTAAGATAGCATTCTGCAAATGTACATGAACATTTAAACAAGGACCATGATTAAATATTGAAACACTTTGCAATTTCTAGACATATGTTCTTCCAAGGGCAAATAATATATTTTTGACCTAAAAGACTGGGCTGCACAAGGGATTGGCTGTAGATTAATAGGAGTAACAATGTCAGATTAGAGACAGATCTTTTTCAGGCCATGGACTGTCATCCCATATGATATCAGTGAATAGAGCACAAATATGTAAATAATTGCTGTTTTGTTCTGTCTCTGCACAGGTATTAGCTTAATATCTTTGCCAAATGCATGACTGCCTTGATCCCCAAACTTTGATTGAACCATTTGAACCATTGATAATTATGCCAAAAGTAATGGTACCTTTTTAGTTTTAATTTAGCTAATGTGTGGGGGAATGAGTGGATGTATCTAATTTAGATTGGTGATAAGGTGGCATAGTGGCATTGCTGCCATGCAACTCCAGAGACTATGGTTCTCCTGACCAAGCGTGCCGTCAATGTCGACATTGTTCATATCTGCAGTGTGTATATTCACCTTGTGACCACTTGTGCTGATTACTCCAATTTCTTCCACATCCCAAAGATAGGCCGGTAGGTTCAATAGCTAATGTAAATTACCCAATAGTGTAGGTAAATGGGAAAAGAATCAAAAGCGAGTTCATGGCATTTGAGAAAAAACAATTCCAAGAGAAAATAATGAAAGGAGGAATTGAACTCATTGGATTCCTTTGTTTCATGTTGGCATGGATTTAGACAGCTGAATGACCTTCTGTTTTGTAACAAGTAAATACGAGGTGCATCTGCCATTTTGAGCAGCTTCTTACTTCTACTGGGAAACCCAATGGCCCCATCCATTAGTAAGAGTTAGTGACCTGTGGCCTTCATAGAATAAACATTCTAATACAAAAGACCAACTTGTTTATTTAATAAATCTCCTGATGGGTTATGTTTCTTTGTTTGTTCTGGCCAATAAGGACCCATGCAGAGGCCAGCAATCAGTACACTTGTAGGTTCAAAGTGTGGCTCAGGAGCACATCCTCCCAGTATCATGATTTCCCACCCTGTGGTTTATTGGCTTTTTAAAGGCAAAACAGAGATTCCATCCCTTACAAAACATTGAAGAAACTCGTGAAATTATAGGCGGAGCTGACAGAAACCCAAAGGAATTTCTGATACATCTCAATTTATTGCTCATATATTATAACATTTGAATCTTAATTTGCCTCTTTGGGACAATATGAAACACACTGAGCATATATTTCCTTGATTCTCTGCCAACAATATACAATAACCACTTTTAATGTATTGGAAACAGAGTTCCTACCCACTTTCGTGAAGTCATGGTAACATTGCACAGAGGGTTTGAGGAAAATGTGACATTATCAGTTATCATGCAGTAACATTTGGCTCCATATTATTAATAATGATAATTTTTGTGTCTGTTGTATATGCTAATGATGTTTTATAATTTCACTGTTGACAATTATGCATATGAGAGTAACTAGAAAACTATACTTTAAAATATAAATAAGTTAACAAAATATTCTTATTACAAATATTGTTTCTTTTTGTCCTTGCCAAGTGTAATTTCCCTGCACATGGCCACATCAACATGCACACCATCTGAAGAAAAGTTGCATTTATAGATCATTTGGGTGCTGTATATGACATTGACATTATTTTCTTTAATCTGTCAAAATTGCTGAATCTGTTGCTTAATGCGGAATGAATCTTGCTGCATTAGCTCATGAAACATCCACTTCAATACAGCTGGAAAATATGTTGCTTTTTTTCCCCCATGAGAAATAAAGACTTGAGAAATTCATTCATAGTTAATAAATTACCCCGTCAATATACCAACAAAACTGGCTGGAACTCGCAAAGGATAATTTTCCACCTTTGCATTCTCAGCCATGAGCTTTCTTGCCAAGAACATATATTGGAAATCTGGACCTGCATTTTGTACAATCTTCTGACTATTATTTTAAAGGATTGCGAAAGAGCAAGACAGTGTCTATTTTCCACTGAGAGGAAGCAAAGCATTGAGCTAAGAATGTGTTGCTGTTCATCTCTCATTCTCTAATAAAATCATGACATCCAGTCAAGAGTGTTGCGATGTTTTCAGAGATGGCTGATTAGACCAACCTGGACTTGAAAATTCCATCTACGCAGGTGACAAAGGCATCAGGATGCCTTTTGATTTTCAAGATTCTTTTTTCCTCTTTGCTTCCTCTATTCTAACCACCCCTTATGAACAAGCACCATGTTTTATGCAGGTGTGTCTCACAGGATGATCCAAATGCTAGTTCTTCCCAGTGTCAATGTTGAAAATTCTTTAGGGATATTCTTAGATGAGGTTATGGGAAACAAAGCACTGAGCTAGGAATGTAAAAGTAGAAAATGGCAAATTCATCCTGTGAATAGAACTACCATCTTTTCCGAAGATAGACAGAAAAAGCTGCAGTAACTCAGCAGGTCATACAGTATCTCTGGAGAAAAGGAATAGATGATGTTTTGGGTCTTTGGACTGAGAATCAAGGGAAAGGGAAATGAGAGATATAGATAGTGATATAGAGAGATAAAGAATAAATGAATGAAAGATATGCAAAAAAGTAACGATGATAAAGGAAGCAGGCCATTGTTAGCTGTGGGCTCAGTGAAAACGAGTTACAGATAATGAGTCTCAGGAAGATGACTTTGAAGCTAGAACAATGACGGGTGGGGAAGAACAGAGAGAGAGGGGATGCAAGGGTTATTTGAAGTTAGAGAAATCAATATTCATACTGCTGGGTTGCATGCTGCCCAAGCAAAATATGAGGTGCTGTTCCTCCAAATTGCATTTGGCCTCACTCTGACAATTGAGGAGGCCCAGGACAGAAAGGTCAGTATGGAAATGGGAATTGACGTGATTGGCATCTGGGAGATCAGGTAGGCCCAGGCAAACTGTGTGAAGGTGTTTTAGATCTGATATCTGCTTGCCAGTGATATTTGATATGTGAGATGGTAAGAAATCCTAGTGCATGTTTGTGTAAAGGTGAGACAAGTTGAAATTTAGAAAGTATACAGGTAAATATTGCAAGCAATTAGAAAACCAAATTGTGTGCAGATATTTATTGCAAAGAGCTGAAGTACAAGAGTAAGAAATTGCTCCTGTTTTGATAACATCACACCTGGATAAATATATGCACTTTCGGTCCGCCTATCTTAAAAGGTTCCGTTCAAATTCTCTAGATTGAACCTAGTTTCAGAGAGGTGAACTAAGAGGAGAGATAGAGCAGCTTTTACTTTTTGAAATTTAGTGGCATGACTTCTGCTTTCATATAAGATATCGAGTTAGATTCCTAGTTGATGTTGTGTTGATAGTTTCTCTTGCTAAGGAGTCCAGAGTAACTCATTCATAAACACAGATTCAAGGAACTAAGACTAAGGCATCTATCATTTTGGCCTAAGAACATTCAGAATAGATATGTTTCTATTTTGCAATGAAAGAAAAACAGCACATCAATAGCAATAGCAATAGCCTTCAATAGCATTCCAATTTTGCACTAGACCTTTGATAATAGTCCTTAACATTAAATTTATGTAACGTTATTATTTCTCAATGGAGTATTTTGACTTGCTGACCCTCTCAGTTCCAAAAGGGAGAATAATCCACAAAACATGTTATTTCCTTACTTCTGTACAAGAATGGCAAAGTTAAAGTACATCATTCAAAAACATGTCTTACAAGTTGATACTTAAAGGCATAGATTAATTCTTCAATTCAAAGAATTACAGATACAGTAATTGCTAGAATCAAATGTTTTCAACCTTACTACAATTTCCTTTTCCAGAAAAAATACTCTTGACCCAAGTAGAGTTACTATTAAAAGGATATTTGTGAACAAAATATTATAGGATAGGAAGAATGGGGGTTGAGGAGGTGGGAGTTGTAAAGTGTTCTAATTCTTTCCTCTGGATGCCCACCTCTGATGCTACATTGCCCAATTGTTCATTGCAGACAGAGGTATGTTCACTCCCATTTCTGATCTGTCACTCTTTACTTTGGCATTTCTGTTGAGAACAAGCAGTTTAAGAACTCCCTTCCTGTATAATGTTACATTTCTACAACTAATCTCATAAAAGCTCTGGAAATCATCATGCACAATATGGAAAAGAAAATTGTTGCCCCTTGATCCCTCAAATCTTTTCTGTGGGCCCTAGACACAGTTCAGTTTTAGTGTACGAGTTATGAATTTTATAGTACTTCATGTCTTCAAATTACTTTAATACTACCATAAACACTAACATTTTAACTCTTTGCTGCCAAAACACCCGATAATCCAATCGTATATATGATGGAAATAAAGTTCATATTAGAAACGATTATCCAAATACGGTGAAATACAGAGATTTCATTTTCCTTGTTTGCTAGGCAATCCCTTCTTTCAAACTATGTAGAAACAGAAATATTTTGTGGAGTCCCACATAAATGGACAAATATTTTTCTCACACAAAGCAAAAATACATCATAGATAAAAAAATGAAAACACAATTTAGCAGATTTTTTTTTTTTTTAAACCACCTAATATACTCGGAGAGCAATAAGTTTACTCAGACCAGCCAGGAGCAATGAGTGAGATGTCTGTAATTCAGTAATGACATATTTCCTAAAACCTTCCATTTTCTGTTGCCACATTATAGTAGGACAAAGAAAACATTACCAATGGAACATTGCTTCTGCAATGGAGCGAGGAATATATTCAATATCTTGCAATTTATCATTTATATGGTAGGTTGGTCACCAACATCTTCAAAAGAAGATGACTCTTTTCTCTTCTGCCACATAAACACCGGTTTCTTCATGGAAAAGTTTATTTGCAGCCAGATTATGGCAACACTCCTTATTCTGGAACTAAAGGGTTGAATGCCCAGCACAACCTGAGGCAATGAATTATCCAAGTCAAGTCAAGTCAATTTTATTTGTATAGCACATTTAAAAACAACCCACATTGACCAAAGTGCTGTACATCAGTTCAGGTACTAAGAACGAACATACAATGGCACACAAACATAACAGCACATACATAAACAGTTTACAGCGCCCCCTCAGAGGGCCTCAAAGACGAATGCCTGATTATCTAGGTTGTAATCCTCATTGTTTCATTTTATAGTTGATGCATTAGAACTATTCCAAATCAAAGTTCCCCACTGATAATAAGACAAATGACTTCAGTGTGCTATCCACACACAAATGTATAGCATTCACAGAAAGAGAAACATATTGCACAGTCAAATATAATGGAGCAGACTGCTGATATTTTAAAACCACACCAGTGTCCTGGGCATTCTGATAGGATAATACAGTGCTTAGAAGATTGTGAAGACACAGCATAGAAACATAGAAAAATAGGTGCAGATGTAGGCCATTCGGTCCTTCGAGCCAGCACCGCCATTCAAAATGATCATGGCTGATCATCTAAAATCAGTACCCCGTTCCTGCTTTTTCCCCATATCCCTTGATTCCTTTAGCCCTAAGAGCTAAATCTAACTCTCGCTTGAAATCTTTAACTCCAGTTGCAGAGTGAGCAACCAAAGAGCAAACTAATGAAGTAAATCACTTCGTATTTCATTAAAAATCAGCTAATCAGTTTGTGTATTTTCCTGGTGTCTGTCTCAATTTACCTTTGCAACTGGATAACTGTAAAATAATTTTTCACATTTACTTCCACTAAACTCAATCAAAATCCACTATTTGCCAACAGTCTTATAACCTACTTTATTTCACTCTCTTAACATTGGAACTTTAGTGCACTTGACCACAAAACAAACATTCAAGCAAAATGAATAATGCAAACCTAATTTATGAAGTAAATCCTTTCTTATTTCAGTAAAAGTCAATGAATCAGCCTTGTGATTTCCTTGGTGCCTGTCCTCCATTTTCCTTTGCCTGCACTAGTTCTTCACCATTAGATGCAGCATGGCTGGTGGGTAGCTGGTGACATTCAGTCCAAGACACTGCGGGTGGTTTCAGAGAATCGGCTCAAGCAGTTCGAACCCTCGAACTCCAGGCTGGATTCAGTTTAGTTTAATTTAGTTTAGTTTAGAGATACAGTGCGGAAACATGCCTCTCATAGAGTCAAAGAGTGATACTGTGGAAATAGGCCCTTTGGCCCAACTTGCCAACATGGTTTGGTCCATATCCCTCCAAACCTGTCCTATCCATGCACCTGTCTAACTGTTTCTTAAACATTGGGATAGTCCCAGTATCAACTATCTCCTCTGACAGCTTTCACCCTTTGAGTGAAAAAGTTTTCCCTCTGATTCCAATTAAATCTTTTCCCCTTCACTTTAAACCTATGTCCTCTGGTCCTCGACTCACCATTCAGGGCAAGAGACTCTGTGCATCTACCCGATCTATTCCTCTCATGATTTTATACACTTCGAAAGATCACCCCTCATCCTCCTGTGCGAGTCCCAGCCTAATCAATCTCTCCCTGTAGCTCAGACCATCTAGTCCTGGCAACACCCTTGTAAATCTTCTCCGTACCCTTTCCAGCTTGACAACATCTTTCCTATAACATGGTGCCCAGAACTGAACACAATACTCTAAATGCGGTCTCACCAACGTTGTATACAATTGCAATATGACCTCCCAATGTCCATACTCAATACTTTGACTGGTGATGGCCAATGTGACAAAAGCCTTTTTGACCACCTTATCTGCCTGTGACTTGACCTTCAAGAAACTATGCACATGCACTCCTAGATTCCTCTGCTCTACAACACTCCCCAGACCCCTTCCATTCACTGTGTAGGTCCTGCCCATGTTAGACTTCCCAAAATGCAACACCTCACATTTTGCGGCCCACCGAGTCTGTGCCAACCAGCGATCCCCGCACGTTGGCACTTCCTACACACACTAGGGACAATTTACAATTTTACCAAGCCAATTAGCCTACAAACCTGAACGTCTTTGGAGTGTGGGGAGAAACTGGCGATCCCGGAGAAAACCCACACAGGTCACCTGGGGAACATACAAACTCTATACAGACTACTCCCATAGTCAGGATCAAACCCAGGTCTCTAGTGCTGTAAGGCAGCAACTCTACCGCTTCACCACCATGACCAATTGACTGCAATACGATCTCTGGAAGATGGGTAAGGGTTGGAATATGAATGTTATCTACTTGAGGAAGGATAGGAATTTTGTGATTCCTGGATCCACTCATACACAAACGTGGACACCTCTGCAATCCTGATAATTTGTTGAAGAACAGACTTCCAGGTTGCCAGAGCAACTGACACTCTGGAAGCCTTGTTGAAAATAAAAATCCACAAATCTGAAGATTGCATTCTTACAGTTTGAGCCTCAACTATAGAACAGATGTTGGGTGGATGCTGCATCTGCTATTATGGAAGTTGCAACACTGGTTACTGGTCACCAGCATTACTAATTCCATGCTGGAAAGGGTGGGCTCCAAGCTTGAACAAGGTTCTGTGCCAAGAACTCTCTCTGCACTTAATAACATTAAATCCTAAATTTATGACAAGCTTCCAAAAGCATTTTGTCATGCAGTCCCCATTGACATCCTCCTCTAATTTCTGCAACAGAGTTCATAAGTGTTCTTGCCCTCCAGATAACTAAAACTTGGGCAATATTACACAAAGGAGTTTGTTAAGCTGCAGTGAGAGTAGAGAAGGTGGAATGTCTCTGAAAGGGTAAAACTTGAGTGACTGTAGGGGTAAGCTATTAGCAAGGTTATACTGTCAAGGAGTGAACTTGTGGGGGAGTTAGAGAAAGAGACAACGGACAAAAGAATGTAGACATAAGATCTTGGGAGTTGCAACATGCAGAGCAAGCAGACATACCCAACTGGCTGGGCATGCTTCCTACTTTCAGAGGAATTAAAGCAATACAATGGAAAATTAAAATAAACTGGGCCACAGTTGGACGACTGATATAGAGAAATCAAACTGGTTAAAGTTGCAGAATTCAATATTAAATCCAAACTTTAACATCCACTCCATTTCTCTTCCCACAGAGGCTGACCTTTCTTGACCTGCTGAGTTTTTCCAACATCCAATAAGCCCTCATTATATCGGACCATAGCAGGGGCAATTGCCGATTGTCCGCCATAACCCAGTAAGGGATTATAAGTAGTAGAAACAAAGAACAGCTACGCCTACAGCTCTGCCAGCCTCAACCTTTTTGGTCACACCCTGAAAAACTCAAGCAGATTCATGAGACACAACCTCCCACGTACAAAACCATGCTGACTATCCCTAATCAGCCCTTGCCCATAAACATGTACATTTTAGTTCTCAGAATACTCTCTCATAACCTTCTGCCCACAGGTGTCAGGCTCACTGGCCTGTAGTTCTCAAGCTTTTCCCTGCATCCCTTCTTGAATACAAGCACAACATTTTCCTCCCTCCTGTCTTCCGGCACCTCACCTCTATTTAATGACGACTTGTAAATCTCACCCAGGGCTCCTGCAATTTCCTCTAAAGTTATGACAAATACCATATCAACTTCTAACCTCTCACCTGCCTCAGTCCTGCATAAAATCCCACCCCTTTGCAAATCTAGTTTAAACCCACCCTTGTAGCACTAGCAAATTTGTACCTGTTAGGCTGATGTTATCAACTTTTTTTAAATGATTCATTTAGAATATTTATCCGCCTTTACACCTCCTTTCCTGTAAATATTGATTGTGTAATTACCATGTGATATCATTTTGAAATAATGGAAAACAATTGCAGAAAATCAGAGAATAGAAACAGTAGAATAGTAGAACAGTAGAACAGAAGAGTAGAACTGCAGATGCTGGCGAAAACAGAAGGGGTTCAGGTGCACCTCCTCTAACCTCACCTACTGCATCTGGTCTTCCAGATATGGCCTCCTGTATATTGGCGAGACCAGGCGTAGAATTGGCGACCGTTTTGCTGTACGCTTGTACTCGATCTGCCAAGGCCTACTGGATCTCCCGGTAGCTAACTATTTTAACCCCTCTACCCATTCCCTCTTTCCCCTGATTCTCAGTCTTGACCCAAAACATCACCTATTCCTTTTCTCCAGAGATGCTGTCTGACCCACTGAGTTACTCTAGCTTTTTGTGTCTAACCACAATTACCTTTCTGTCCTGGGTCTCCTCCATAGCCAGAGTGAAGCCACACGCAAACTGGAGGAAGAGCACCAGATATTGCACTTGGGTAGTTTGCAACTCAATGGTATGAACACTGAATTCTAAATTTTAGGTAACCTTCAATTAACCCCCCCCCCCCCCACTCACCCCCCCCACTCACCCCCCCCCCCCCCCACACCTTCCAAACCTCTCACCTCTCTTCTCCCCCTCCCCCCTCCCCCTCCCCCCTCCTCTGGGTCTCACCTGGACTCCCACCTATTTTTCCCTTCACCCACCCCCACCCCCTCCCCCGCGCTACTCTCATCCAACTGTCTTCACAATCTGCAACTTTTCAAGCCTGTTTCACACCTTATATTCTTATTTCTGGCCTTGGTTCCAATTATCTGATTATCAAACCCCCCTTGCCTGTGCCGACCTATTACCTGTCAAGCTTTGTCCTGCATCTCCCCTTTTCCAGCTTTCTTCTCCCTCCCTGCAATCAGTCTAAAGAAGGATCTCAGAAGGGTCTCAACCCAAAACGTTATCCATTCATGTTCTGCACACATGCTGCATGACCTACTGAGTTACACCTATTTAGAATCATGACACAAGGAAGTGCAAATGCTGGAATCCTGAGCAAAACATAAAGTGTTGGAGTAACTCAGCAGATTTGACAGCATCTATGGAGGGAATCAATATGCAATGTTTTGAGTTGGCAACCTTCTTCTGACCGAACAAGGGTCCCAACCCAAAATGTCGCCTATCAATTCCCTCCACAGATACCATCAGTTACTCCAGTATTTGAATGTGAATTGTATTTTTGCCATAACTTTTCTCCTTTTGCCTTATTCACTTCCAAAGTTCCCATGTTGATACATTTTTTATCTGGTTGGAAAACAGCTGTCCAATATGAAACTTTTCTTTAGACCAACAAACAACGTGTGTATCAATTAAGCAAATTGTAATTCCCAGTATCTTAACATTTGTTTAAAACTTATTTTGCTTCATTGTTTCTTGTAAAAGATATTTAAGGTAATTTTGAATTTATGAGGTTGTATAAAGGAGATACAGTGGAGATAGATATATAGGCACAGTGACACAACGGTAAAATTAATGCTTTACAGTGCCAGAGACCCGTTTTCGATCCTGACTACGGGTTCTGTCTGTACGTAGTTCATGCGTTCTCCCTATGACTGTGTGGGCTTTCTCCGGGTGCTCCAGTTTCCTCCCACACTCCAAAGACATACGTTTGTAGGTTAATTGGCTTTGGTAAAATTGTTAATCAGCCCTAGTGTATAGGATAGTGGTAGTGTACAGGGTGATCGCTGGTCGGCGCACACTCAGTGGGCCCAAGGGCCTGTTTCCACGCTATATCTCTGATGTCAAAAGTATCTCGAAGGTCTAAAGAGATTGTAGCTTAATGGCCATCGGATTTACTTTGCTGATAATTTTAATTTCCATTTGTTCCCATTGTTCTCATGATCCTTGTTCTCATTTGCTAGGATTTAGTTAACTACTTTAAAAGACAGATGAGTTTCATTTGTACAGCTGATTTGTGTTCAGTGGTTATTCTTTTTCTACCAGCCTGCATTCTCTTGCAGCCTATATTTCTTCTTGCACTTGGTATCCATCATTTCCTTCCAGTTCTGACAACATCAAAATCACTTTGACTTCATATTTGGTTAGCAATGAGCACACCTGTGCTATTATCTGACATTCAAAAGTGATTAGAATTGAGGCATAACCTGCTGATCATTACTGCTGTTTCGTAATGTGTTCAGCAACTGTGCTAAATATGGCAGAACAATGCTAGTGAAGTGAAGTGAACAATTATAAATACAATTATACATTTATAACACTGTAGAAAGTTAAAATCTGTATAGCCACAAAGTTCATGCCTGTACTTACAAGCAATTTGTGAAGTAAAACAGCTCATCAAGGGTTGAAAAATGAATTGTTAATGAACAGGGTGATGTAAATAACGTGGGCTATCTTACTCAGAATTCGGATAATCATGCTAAATGACCCTTATGACATGAAAGAACTAAAAAGCAAACTAATTAAAATATCCAAAGAAAAATCGCCAAACGTTCCACTCCGATTTTGATAAATTGGATTCTTTGAGTCTTATGCCACAAGTGGTGATTATTGTATGCAGTGAACATTTAATTTCTTCTGTGACTGTTTGATGTTCAATACATTTTCTACAATAATATTGTCGGCGATAGTTAATTGAATTAATGTCTTTAAATTTATCATTGGTGACAATATTACACTATTATTATACTAAAAATTAAGAATAGTTACTCTATGTCTTGAGAATATGCTTTCAGTTACCATAAAATGGCAGTTTCACGGCATGGGAAATTATCTTTACTATCTTATTTGTTATTTATTTTGGTATCTCCGAAATGAAACCATTTTAGTACTTTAATATTGATCCTAGCTGTGCAAAGTAATATAAATAATGTGAACAATAATCTGTTATCATCGTGACAAATGTTTCTCTTTTGCCTTCACAAATACACATACTAGTCCTCACGTGTAAATAGGCTTGATACTATTTCTAGCCATGCTCACAGCATGCACTGTGACTGTCAATATGATTTCATGAAATGAATGTCATCACACTGTTATCACGAACACCACATATGCACCAAATGGTAAATATACATTTAAACAATCTATGATTAAACAAAATGAATGGCAATTGATTACCATTTATTTTGTTTAATCGTTGATTGCTAAATAAAGTTGCTTCAATACTCTATTTTTGCTTTCACAATGGTGAGGTTTTTTTTGCTTCAAATATAATTTGAGCCAAAATGTGCATTCCTTAGTCTGAGGCTCAGTCAAGTCTGAGCAGTGCCCTGCAAAAGAAAATGGCACAGGAAATAAACTCTCCAAGTCTTTGCTTGATCCTCTTAATAGCCTCTCGCACCCATGCACAGACATAAATACATGCACAACCAAAGTATATGGCCACAGTGAGACACATAACCTTTTAGGCAACTTAAACTCTCTTTTTCCTACAAGACAAATATAAATAAAATGCAAAACATCATTATACAGTACATGATTTTTGCAACTTTGCAGTAATTCATTTGCGTGAAAATTAGGACTTTTATTTATCCAAAGAAAAGTACCACAGTTATTGTTCTAATGCAAGTGTAAAATCCTTTTACAAATAACAGTATAACAGTATAACCGAAGTACCGAACGAAACTACATAGCAGTCATAGAAAAAAAAAAGAACACAAGACACATAACCCCAACACAAACGTCCATCACAGTGACTCCAAACACCCCCTCACTGTGATGGAGGCAACAAAACTTCCACTCTCTTCCCCACGCCCACGGACAGACAGCTCGTCCCCGACCGACCCGCACAGTCCCCGCAAGGGGATGGAAGTCCCCGCGGCCGAATCGCACCGGGTGCTGAAACGTCTCGCGGCCGAGCCGGGCGATGAAAGGCCCCGCGACCAAGCCTTGCGCAGCTAAGTCCCGTGGCCGAGCCGCACCGGGCGATGTTAAGTCCCGCGGCCGAGCCGCACCAGCGATGAAAAGTCCCGCGGCCGAGCCGCACCAGCGATGAAAAGTCCCGCGGCCGAGCTGCACCGGGCGATGTAAAGTCCCGCGGCCGAGCCGCACCGGGCGATGTTAGGCCCCGCAGCCGAGCTGCACCGGGCACTGTTAAGTCCAGCGGCCGAGCCGCACCGAGCGATGAAAAGTCCCGCGGCCGAGCCGCACCGGGCACTGTTAAGTCCAGCGGCCGAGCTGCACCGGGCGATGTAAAGTCCAGCGGCCGAGCCGCACCGGGCGATGTTAGGCCCCGCAGCCGAGCCGCACCCCGCGCCGTGAGGAAGAGAAAAGTTTCCCCCACCCCCCCCACCCACACCCACACCCACCACCCCCCACCCACACCCACCACCCCCCACCCACACCCACCACCCCCCACACATACACAACCAGAAAAAAATACAAAAACCATCCCAACACCGACACACAACAAAAAAAAAGGAAAAAAGACGAACAGACTGCTAGCGAGCCGCAGCCGTTAGGCGCCGCCACTTCCACTTAACTTGCATCCAGAAGAGTGCAAAATATATTATATTAGGCAATGAATGTTGCGAGTTTTGCAATTGATTGTCCATGTTAATTTTTAAAGCAATTATTCCCAATCTTCAATCCAACATGTTTAAAAAAGTAAAACACAACTTTTAAATCAAGTATGCCATGACGGGTTCACATATAACCTACAAATCAAACAAGCAAGATAATTGTGTGCTCTGCCCATAAAGAAAACACAGGTGGCACCACAGTATTTTGTGTACTACATCTGATTGGAATGTTTCCATAAATAAACACACTAGAAGAGACTGAGCTGGGAATTGTAACTAGCCTTTGGTGCTGCTGTGTGCTGTTCACCAGTTTTGAGTGAAGTCCTCACGCTATGATATTCCATCGTACAAGATGTCAAACGTGTTGGCAGAATAGATTTTGCACAAGGAAATAGCACTAATGCTTGTATTTCCCACCATTTCAGACATTAAGAAACTTAGTTGGGAGTAACTTGAAGTCGACGGGGGAGAGGAACACACAAAAGAACAATAAAGAGGTTAGTGAAGGGGAGGGCGGGCTAGCAAAAGAGATTTAAATCATTCAATAATATTTTATTGTCACATGTAACTAGGTACAGTGAAATGCTTTGTTTTACATACAAACCAGTAAAATCATATAGCAGACCTCACGTAGGCAGTACACAAGTATCACCATGTTTTTGGTGCTGACAAAGTTACAACAGTTCACCAAATGCTCCTATCTTCTGCCAAATGCAGCACATGGCAGAAGGTGGCCCCCTGCTGGGTCCCTTCTTTATTTTGCCGCCCCCCCCCCTCCCCCGCTCGCTAGGTCCCTCTTCATTCTCGGTGGCCCATACCCTGCCGGGACCCCCTTTATTCTCGCGGTCCCCCACTGGGTAGCTTTTGGTGGCCCTCCTCACTCTTTACCGTCCACCTATGCTCTTGGTGGTCGCGCAAGGATTCCACCTCGCTCTCGACTATCCAGCGACCTCACGAGTCCCTCCTCACTCTCAGTTTCGTGGGTACCTTCAACGCCAGTGGTTCGGGGCCAAGTTTGAAGTCCACGGTGGATAATGCTGGCCTACCCGGCGGGTCCACCATACTCGGTGAGCGAGTGCTTGGTCTGCGGCGGGTGAACCGGGCGTGCTGATGGGCTTGCCGACATACTTCCAGCATGTCGCTCGCTGGGATACTCCCGGCGCGTGACTCAAAGGAGAGCAGAATCAGTAGATAAACAATTGAGAACGGACAAATTGTAGGAAGATGATTGTGGAGTGGAAATTAGTGAGGTTAATAGGTAATGAAGGATTGGTAAGGGGAGACAACAGCTTGATGATTGGGAGGTGGGAGATGGGGAGTCACTTAGAGATGTAATGTATTGGTATATCAGAATGGATTAGTGTAATTGAGATATACCACTACTGTGTCCACTCTCCCAGCCTTCTGCAGAGTCCCTGTTTTATCCACACTACCTGCCCCTCCACCTATCTTTGTATCATCTGCAAACATGGCCACAAAGCCTTCAATTCTCTCATCCAAATCATTGATATACATCATGAAAAGTAGCAGCCCCAGCACCGGAACACGCCTAGTCACTGGCATCCAACCAGAAAAAGCCCCCTTTATTGCCACTCTTTGCCTTCTGCCATCCAGTCATCCTGCTTTCCATGCTAGTATCTTCCATCTGGTACCATGGGCTCTCATCTTCTTTAGCTGCCTCATGTGTGGCACCTTATTAAAGGCCTTCTGAAAATCCAGGTGAACCACATCCACTGACTCTCCTTTGTCTATCCTGCCATTTACTTCCTCAAAGAATTCCAACAGGTTCATCAGGCACGATTTCCCTTTCACAAAACCATGCTGACTTTGATCTACTTTATCGTGTGCTTCTAAGTACTCATTATGCAATGATTATGTTGGCTGCTTTCTCGAGGCTGCATGAAATGTGGATGGAGTCAATTTATTGCAGTCTTGGGCAGAGTAGTTACTAAACCACACTGTGATGTATCCCAAATAGGATGCTTTCTAAGGTGCATCTCTAGAAATTGGTAGGAAGCAGTAGACATTTTGGGGTCAGGTGGGAACAATCACTCATGAGTAAATCTTAAAAGGAGGCATATTTCTGGAGAACAATGAACTTCTTGTGTTCCCTGACCTATGCAAAATGTTGCACAACACTGATGCAAGCTAAAAATATCCAGATAAGACTTGCTTCTTCCAGTTTGTCCGTGTTGCCATTATCACGGAGTCCAGACATCCTTTACTGTTGCACCACTTATTTCTCAAATTCAATTAATGTAACATAGGAAGATTTTTGGATAACTCTATACACAGGATTTTTAATATCAACGGTATCCTTAAATATCCTTGTCTTGAAATCAGCCAACATTTTGTGAGGAAGATTCTGAGCAACAACAGGTTGTCTACTGTGCTACACACCAACAGCAATTTCTTTCATTAGTAGTGTTGTTTAAAACTGAGATATTTCTTCTCCTCCCCTGCCTCTTACAAGTACAGAGATTTCATTCTAACTTCCCAGTCTAAGCATTGCCTTGGACAGCCCCACATTGTTGCAAACTCTTCAATAAAACCTGTTCAACTGATGTCAAATCTGAAGATTATGTTCACAAAGAAAGATCCCTTTGCAAACATTCCAGCTTTACCTGATGATTTAGTTTGCTTTGCACTTGCTATTGAGTGAAGGCTTGTCTTCCTTGAGACACATTAACGTGTTGATTTTTTGTAAACCTTGAAATATGCCTTCTTTTTGGTGAGATGCCTCTGCAATTTTAAATATTTTTTACATTTTCAGATGTTTTCTTGTTGCCTTTGACTTGCTGTTTCCAAAATCAAACTTGTGCAAACTGTACCCTATAACCCTCATCAGCTGGAGTCTGCTGGCTGTAAACTCTCAGCACTTCACAAACCCACATGATCAGTGCACCGGTTGGGCAGGGCTAGTGCTTTCCAGATTGTGGTTAGCATCTGGATCCCGTCACTGCTCAATGCCATGACCCTTTTAAGAACACAATCCAACTGAATCCATCCAAGCCACCTCTCTGGCTGCTTTACATACTAAGCTCAGCTGGCTGTATGAGTCACAGACGTCCATCTCATGCATTGAATATGTGCATTTATTGTGGTCTGATCAATAAACAACATTGCCTCATTTGTTTCATCTCTATCACTCTCTTTAGATATATGGTAAATTATATTGAATATTCACATTTTCACCTTTTCATCCTCCAGCTCCATTCGCATATAGGGGTCTGCACTATGGATTTACCTTCCAGCTTTTAAAGGCAAATGTAGACTCCTTTTTTTCCTGGCAACAAATTTCTTGAGGGATTTTCACTGGCCATTCATAGTATACAGATAATGTTTGAGATGGTTGAATGGATAGCAAATTGGCTCCATGGAAGCAAACAGAGGGTAATTGTGGAAGGTTGCTTCTCAGACTGGAGGCATGTGACTAGTGGTGTCCCTCAGGGTTTGGTGCTGGGCCCGTAACTGTTTGTCATCTACATCAATGATTTGGATGAGAACATACAGGACAGGATTAGCAAGTTTGCTGATGATACAAAAGTTAGTGGTTTTGCAGATAGTGAAGATGATAGTGAATGATTGCAGCAGGATCTGGATCGATTGGCCACATGGGCGGAAGAATGGTTGATGGAATTTAATACAGAAAAGTGTGAGGAGTTGCATTTTGGGACGTCTAACAAGGGCAGGACCTACACAGTAAATGGTAGGCCTCTGGGTAGTGTTATAGAGCAGAGGGATCTTGGGGTACAGGTGCATGGTTCCTTGATGGTCGAATTGCAGGAAGATAAGGTGGTCAAAAAGGCTTTTGGCACATTGGCCTTCATCAGTCAGAGTATTGAGTATAGAAGTTGGGAGGGCATGTTGCAGTTGTATAAGACGTTGGTGAGACCGCATTTAGAATATTGTGTTTGGTTCTGGGCACCACGTTTATGGAAAGATATTGTCAAGCTCCAAAGGGTTCAGAAAAGATTTATGAGGATGTTGCCAGGACTGGAGGGTGTGAGCTATAGGGAGAGGTTGAGTAGGCTGGGTCTCTATTCCATGAAGCTCAGGAGGATGAGGGGAGATCTTATAGAAGTATACAAAATCATGAGAGGAATAGATCGGATAGATGCACAGTCTTTTGCCCAGAGTAGGGGAATCAAGGACCAGAGGATATAGGTTCAAGGTGAAGGGGAAAAGATTTAATAGGAATCCAAGGGGTAACTTTTTCACACAAAGGGTGGTGGGTGTATGGAACAAGCTGCCAGTGGAGTTAGTTGAGGCTGTGACTATCCCATCATTTAAGAAACAGTTAGACAGGAACATGGACAGGACAGGTTCGGAGGGATGTGGACCAAGCGCAGGCAAGTGGGACTAGTGTAGCTATTGTTGGCTGGTGTGGGCAAGTTGGGCCGAAGGCCTGTTGCCACTCGGTATCACTATGACTCTATGACTCTCTATGACTCAACAGATCAATTTTGTTGATGTAGAATCACACCATGCATTGCATGTGGGTCCACATTGTGGATTCTGAGCAGCTTTCATGCATCTGTCCACCATGAAAAAGGAACGTCATCTAATTCCTGGAAGTGCAGTGCAACAGCATAAGAATAAAGACATTTTTTGAAAGATCAGAAAGTACATAAATATTTGAAACAATAGAATTTCAAGGACACAAGATTTCCTGATAAACCAAGAACATTTGAAAATTGGATAAATTAGTTGATCAAAAAAAAGACACAACGTGTTATTGCAAAATGGGAGAAAAGTGGAAAACCCATATTGTCATAGGGAGAACAGACAGCATCCAAGTTTAGGATTGAACTTAGATTGTCTGAGCAGTGTTAAAATTCTGAACCTATCAATAAATATGTAATTGGAATGAAGCTTGGTTTATAGTAACAGCAAACCTGAGGTCATATATGTAGAAAATACAGTTTCTAGAAGCCATTGTACGTGCAAACAATGATCTGTACAGTAAAAACAATATTACTCAATGTTCAGGTGTGACCAAACCTCACCAAGAAATGCCCATTAGGTGTATCTATATGGCAGTTACTGGGAATGTACAGGTGTTTACTGTAATGCAGCAATTTGGGATACAACAGAGCAAGATTAATAAACCCAGCCGGCATATCAGTTAAACTGTATTTCCGAAAAATGCTAGATGCTGTGCTTCAGGATGCAATTTTGCAACCTTTGATCTTATGCCAATATAATAATTTGTTCCATCATCTTGGCTGGCCAAATTTTAGCAAACCGCAAATACATGCTTGACAGGCTAAGGCGCAAGCTGTTTCCAAACTAGAAGCTGCTCTGGCAATATCTTCAAAACCCCACATGTTCACATATCTCTGTATACTTTGTTGCTAAAACAACTAAATGAAAAATAAATCATTTCAATCCAAATATCTGTAGAACAAGTTAACTAACTGATCTTTGAATGATTCAAGGGATATTGGAATGAAATATTAAGAAATTGTATTTACATTTGATGCTTCTGTAACTATAGAAACTTTTAAAGAATACAAAGGGTAACGTTCATTAATCCTAAAAATAACCATGTGGATTATGGTGAATGACTGATGCATGTTTGTTTGATGCAAAGCAAGCAGTATAAACATTTTGTGTTGTAGGAAGGAATTGCAGATGCTAGTTTAAACCGAAGATAGACACAAAATGCTGGATTAATTCAGCGGGACAGGCAGCATCTCTGGATAGAAGGAGTGGGTGACATTTCGGGTCGCGATCCTTCTTCAGATTTTTCAGAGTTTAGACTTCACATTTTGTGTGCTGCTTAATTGGCCGACAAACCACAAACAGTAAGCACACTGAGACTGCATCTTGTGCTATAAGTCATTTTATGTATGAATCTGACCAAGGAAACAATGAGGATTATCATATTCCAAGGCTTCACAATTTTGTGGGGAAGTGTAAAATTAGCATAGATATGTTGAACCCACACAGTCAAGGGGCTTGACAAATGTTGCTGGGAGCAGACAGTCTTGGAAGTCAAAACTTAAACAACTAGATATAGTGAATATGTGTGAAAGTGCCCCAATGATCCGTCCTGGGCGCAACACATTGATGCAATTACAAAGAAACCTCATCAACACCTCTACTTCCTCAGAAGGTTGAGTGGATTTAGCTTGTCATGGATAAACCGTGAGGTACATTCACGGGTGAAGGCCAGGTCCGCAGCATACAGGATAAATGATCCCGAGTGGTACAAGAAAGCTCACTATGATCTTTGCAAAGCCATTGAGGGTGCCGAGACAATACCGGGACAAACTTGAGTCCCAGTATAATCATTTGGACACCCACAAAATGCGGCAAGGTCTGAATATTATATTATACCTGGCAGCAAAGCGAAGTGAAGCAACATTAATGGTGATAGTGTGGCCCTACCTAATGCACTCTATACTTGCTTTGAGTAGAAGGCCTACATTGCGATGATATCCTTCCCATTAGACTCAAGTATGCCAGGGTCACTGCTGCTGAAATTGGATCCTGGGGGTGAACCCACAGAAAACAACTGGGCTCTAGGGGCTAGTGGAATCAAGGGATATGGGGAGAAGGCAGACACGGTTTATTGATTTTGGATGATCAGCCATGATCAGAATGAATGGCGGTGCTGGCTCGAAGGGATGAATGGCCTCCTCCTGCACCTATTTTCTATGTTTCTATGTTTCACCCGGAGAAAACCCACATGGTCACAGGGAGAAGGTCAGTCAGTTCGTACAGTCCGTACAGTCCGTACAGTCAGTTCCCGTAGTCATGATTAAGGGGCCTGTCCCACAGGCGATTTTTAGGCGACTGCCGGCGACTAGGTTGTCGCCGACAGTTCGCCAGGGTGTCGCGGGCATGATCGTGAGGAGTCTTCCAAAGATTGTAGTGGACCATAGTGGATCTCGGCGCGTTGCTGAGAAATCAAACGGTTTGAAATTTCTCAGCGACAGCTGGCTTGTCGCCAGGTATCGTAGCTTATTGCGGGCGCTGTCACATGCTGTCCCCAGGTTTGATAGGTTCTCTTAAGATGCATTTAGAAGCACATAATATTAAAATAAGTAAAGTCATTTCAAAATAACATAAAATGCTTGTGTTTAACGACTTTATTTACCGTCAGGACATTTGACAGGTAGATTGGAGGCGACAGTTTGACAGACAGGTAAGCGTGGGAATTTTTGCGATGTTTTTGGCCTCAGCCATTACATTTAAAGTGGGCTCCAAACCACGATATTCAACCCAGAAACCAGATATGCATCTCCCTTACATTTTCAAAGAATGCCCACACACTTTTCACAAAAATCCACTGAACCACTTAAAAAAAAATTTTTTTTAATACAGCTATTAGTAAACTGGAAGTAAATCCAGTTTATTCCTTGTTACAGTGAAGCTTGGTTTTTAAGTAACCCATACAAGGTGTTATAGTTCAAAACTCTCAAGTACTTACCGACTTGTCAGTGATTTCAGCAAAAATTAGGACGCCGGAGCATTGACAGCGTGGGAATTTTCGCAATGTTTCCGAAGACACTGTAATCTCGACCTGACTCGGCATTGTCGTGGTCATTGTCGTCGGGTAAAAGAAAAGTTCGGCGATCTGCTACGACTTTAACAGTTGCCGGCAATCGCCAAAATAATCGCCTAAGTGGGACAGGTCCTTTGCCCAGGTCTCTGGCGCTGTAAGGCAGCAATTCTACCACGGCGCCCCTGTGCCGCACCACAGTCGTTCCCACCATCCAGCAACCACAACAATCCTCCTGGGTGAAGCAACAGTTGACTCTCCAGTCGACTTTTTCCAGTTTGTGTTTTGCAATCAATGCTCAAAAAGTGGTATCCTCAACACTCAATAAAGGAAATGTATTTGGACTATTCAGTTGGAAGGACCACCTGAGTTTCTAACATTTTAATTCTCCTTTCCATTCTCCCAGTCTAACCTTCCCATTTTTCACCTCTTACATTCCTCCATTGATGCCCAAGCTAAATTTAAATTCCTATCTAAAACAAATCATAAACAAAGGGAATAATTTTCAGGCAGTAATCATGTTTTAGTATTCAACTAGAGGCAGTGAATAAGATTATTTGAACTGCATTGTAGAAAATGTCCTTTATTGATTCACACGAATCCAATCTCACAAAAAATCAGATAATAGTACCAAATGGTTTTAAAATGGAAGAAGGCTCCGTTTAAAAATAATTTCGATAAATATGACAATATCTACAAAGTTATTTGATTATATGTACATTCTTTGCTACAGGAACCTCAAACCATTGCTTGAAATACCTGCTCTTGTCATTTTGAGTAAGAAAATAAGTTCAATAAATGGAAAGCTGTGTAGAAAATAGAATTGCTAAATGTGACAAATGTGACATTAAAGTGTTTCAACTGCTGTTGCTGGCTGGTGATTTCAATAGGCCAACACGACAACCTTAAAGAGGCACAGTGGAGTACACCTAACTTTAGTGGGTGGTCTAAGGTATCCTTATTGAAAAAACATTAACTTCATTTATGTGAAATAAATAGCTTGTGTGAAAATGTATCTCCAGTTGACAGCACAGATGTACTGTTTGAGTTCAATGAAGTATTGAAACATCTGTGCACTTTACGTTACATTCCTTTTGCTCTCCATGCCACCTGATCCCAACAGCAAGACATCTTTCTTAAATTAAGTTTTTTGTATTTATTGCAAACATGTTTAACTGCTAAATCTTACCATACAATCTTTGTCAAATACTTCTTTTACCCGAATAATAAAAGGAACTAAAGTTCATTATTACCAACACCACTGTAAACATATGCATAACTGCAACCATTAAAATGGAAGCGATGTGCATTTATCTGGTATATTACTACTGAGAATAGTTTCTCTTTGCCTCTACATAATATAATACATTCCTCTCCAATTAATTCTCTCATGGTATTTAATATTTTAACCTTCTTCATTACACTAAAGGTGTCGTTCCAGCGTGACTTTCTTGGCAATAATTTGATTGAGTGAAATGTCAACTTGCAGAAGCTTTCCCACCCAAAACCCGACACCCCATTTACTTCCATTGAAATCGGAGAAAAAAAAACTATGAGCCACAAAATCCAGTAGATGATCTGCTTAGTCACAAAACAACTGAAAATAATTGTGTTTTTGTGTATTAATGTGTTGAGTGTTTTGGTGAAAAGGTATCTCAAATTCCAAAAAGCCATGGTTTATGCTACTTTTCTAGAAATTTCCATCAACCTTTTGCTGAAGGTACATGGAATATGACAAATGTTTCTGAAGCTTATCATAACACTAATAATTACCATTTTACTTCTGTTTTTGTGAATTATCAACCCTTTATCAGAATATACATATTTTTGACGTTAAAATTTTTAAAGCCATAAAATATTTTCTATTTCACTATTTCCTAACCAAATTCCACTGCTAACGAGAGTTCTCTTGTCGACTCTTGGCTTCTGGATGTCAATGTGATTAGCACTTGCCTATAGAATTACTGGCATTAAATGAGTTATGCCGTTACATTTTTTGGAGGCAAAGTACACCATCTCTGTGGCTTGATTAGTACTACTGCTTGAGATTGAATTTTTGAACAGTTGTAACATTGATGACTTTGGATTCAGAGTATAGTTGCCAAAATTAGATTTGGCATTTATCATTAACTAATAAAAAATGTCATGCAAAGTTAGTTCATTAACCTTATGAAATTTATCTCAGTCATTTCCATGAGGGAACTTCTAACCTTCTGCAATTAGTTTACCAACTGGGTGGCAGAACAGTGATCAGCAGCGAATGCTTCTTTTTTTAAAAGAGCACTAGACAAAGTGGACCCGTTGGGCCCAAAGCTCTCCTGCATTGGTGCAGCACCCTGTCCTCCCCCCCCTCCCCTCTCTCCTCAATCCCCCCTCCCCTCTCCCTTCTCCCCCACTCCCCCTTCCCCCCTCCCCCCCTCCCTCCTCCCTCCTCCCCTCCCCCTCCTTTGAAACTTTAAAATGTGAATAACTGAAAAAATATAACACCGATTTCAATAAAACTACTTGCATTATCACTAAAGTGACAATAGTGAGTAAGGTGGGTCTAAAATCGTCACGCTATTGTGTACCGTTTTGGCTGAAGTTCAGTCACAAACAAGATAACAAACAAGAATTTTCGTATATAGATGTCCACTTTTTCCTTAATTTGGGCAGACAATAGAGTGACTCCTGCAATTCATTTATCCCTTATAAATTTAATGGATTATTAGCTACTTGAAAAGGGTAAAAGGATCATTACTTTGAAAGCATAATGATTGATTTTGGTTTTGCATCTGCTCACTAATATAGACTAATTACATTGGTAGTTGATTCAATATTAATGGATAAATTAATGCAAAACATATTAGTCCATCAAAGTAGTTGAGCTGATTCAAAAAGTATAGCGTAATGGTGTGAGAATGGGAATGAAATGAAGTGCTTGCATCTCACAACATAGGGTGGTCAGGCATAAGTTCAAACCCATAGTCACCCACTGTTGATATGCATCCTGCCATCTGGAGAAGGCATTGAGTCAAGGATATGCACTTTCCTACAGGAAGAGGAAAATAAATTGGAGGAGGATGAATCATGCAAAAATGCTCTACCAGATGATTACAAAGAGACAAAATCTGCACAATGGGAGCAGACCACCTGCCCTTGCTCTGAACGGTACTGAGCAGTGCTCAGTAGAGGGGAAGCAACAAGGAAGAAACAATTTAAAGGAAGGACAACACTGAAATGTGGGTGCTATAAAATGTATCCACATGCCACTGCTAAAAAGAATTCAGGCCTTCTTTGATTAGCCCTTTGAGGGCAAGGATTGTGTTAAACAGATGTTTTCCATCAAATACTTTTGTCATACCAATAACACTCCACATGAGCACCAGTGCTTAAGTTTGTACGATGAAGTGAGAATTCAAGGAATGCAATCAAGTTCTTGGCTTGGATTGTCATTTATTGTAATGGAGCAAGGTGGCCCATCGTTGAATCCTAAACTTCTCCACTGGTGACATGCATTTCCTTCCCTTCCCTGAGGAGCAATACAACTGGGCAGCACATTCCTTCCTTCCCACACCGGGAGAGTGGGGGAATCTGGCTTCCAAAGATGTAAATACGAGCAGGGATGAATAGGTTATTTGGTTTATTTATTTCCTTTCCCTAACTGTTAAAATGTGTGGCAGCGTATGGTGAAGCAGTAAAGGCAAATCAGCTTAAAAACTGGGCAGCCCATTCCTTCCTATCTTCTAGAGCCTAGAAGTGGCTAAGAAGGTGGAAAAAAAGGAAAAGTTCAGCAAAAGATTCATGTGAGTCACTTAGCGGCTGAGATAGAAGAAGTGACATCAGGGAATATGCAACAGCAGTGAAATTGAGCAAATATTTGACCGGGATTGCAGCGCAATAAATCGTTACTACCTGATGATCTGCATGACAAAGTTTTAATAGCAGTGGCTATGGAGAGAATTGGCAAGTGGGCTTCTGCAATAATTCTGCAATAATTAGTAATGGGAGCCCAACTACTCAGACTGTAGCAATTATTTTGATGACAAGAAATTTCAGATGCTGAAATCTTGAGCAAGAAATAGTGTTTGAGAAACTCAACAAATCAGGCAGCATCTCTGGAGGGATGGACAGCTGACATTTCGGGCACCCTTCTTCAGACTGACCAGTTCGAAGAATGGTCATGACCTGAAATGTGGTCTGACCTTTCCTCTACAGATGCCGTCTGATCTGTAGAGTTTCTTCAGCAGTTTGTTTTTGTGCATTTAGATGAAGGGATCAAGTATGATTATTCATATTCGCTGGTGATACAGACCAAAATGACACCTTAGACTGACTTAAGGATAAAGAGAGGTCAGGTGGATATTGACAGGCTAAGTGAATGGGCAAGGTTAGGACGATGGATAAATAAATAACGTAGAAAGGCATGACATTGTACACTTTGTTAAATGTAAGATGATAGATTATTTTTTAAGATGGTAAAGGATTGAAAGTTATTGGTGTTTCAAGGGTCTTGTGTGTCCATTGGAGGAATGACAAATTATACATGGAGTTTAGGCAAGGCTATATATGTTGTTCTTTATTTTAAGAGGATTTGAGAACATGATAAGAGGTATTTTTCTATAATTATAGAGGCTCTGTGATACCACATCTAGAATACCATGTAATGATATGATCTCCATATCCAAGGAATGATATACTTGAGTTTGAGGTAGTGCACAAATGTGCACAGATGGCCGTAGAGGCCAATTAATTGGGTATTTTTAAGGCAGAGACTGACTGATACTTGATTGGTAAGGATGTCAAGGTTTATGGGGAGAAAGCACGAGAAAGGGGTTGAGAGGGAAAGATGGATCAATCATGATTGAATGGCGGTATAGACTCAATGGGCCAAAATAGCCGAGTTCAGCTCCTATGACTTTACAACTTATAAATGTTCATCAGATTGATTCCTGTTCTGGCAGGTTTGTAATATGTGAAGAAGTTAAGAAGATTAGGTCGAGACTCATTTGCTTTCAGAAAATGAGAGGTGGATGCGGTATTCATTTTCCTTGTTGAGGTGCCTTGCATCAAGGCTCACTCAGAGTAACAGGTTAGCCTTTCAGGGCTAAAATGTAGAGAAATGTCTTCACCCAGAGAGTGGTGAATCTTTAGAATCACAATCCAAGAGGGCTGTGGAGACTGATTGCAGAATAATATTCAAGTGCTTTTGAAAAGCTGTTTTGGGGGTAGCACGGGGAAGTGGCCTGATGGGATTGCTATAAAGCAAAGTGTGTCCTGTTTTACTGCAAAGGTCCGGGTTAAAAAATACCCTTTGAAAAAGCAATCGGCAAAGGGGACTGAAATGCCTATTTGTCTTTCTTGTTACATTACTCTGGCTTTAAGGATAATCAGAAGAAGGCCTTGAAATATGAATCTTGTCATCTTTCAAATGGTTTTTACTCACAGGAGAGTCTCCTTTTCTTCATCCCACTGCCTAAGGTGTCCCCGTTTACACCTCCATGACTTGAGGCTGCAGGTTCTGTGTGTGGCTGTAACCCAACCCCCCAAAAGAAAGAGCCTATCATAGATTAAGGCATGAAGAGGTGTGGGTCCTAATAAAGTTATAGTGCCAACTAAACTCAATGCAAATGCTCCTTTACTGTTGTCCCTGCCCCACAGAAACATCAAGGCAAGCAGGTCATAAGTTCATAAGTTATAGGGGCAGAATTAGGCCTTTTGGTTCCTCCGGTCTACTCTGCCATTCAATGATAGATGATCTATCTTCCCCTCTCAACCCCATTCTCCTGCCATCTCCCAATAACCCCTGACACCCATGCTAATCTAGTTAAATCTAATCAAGGACATGCACAAGCAAATGCAAAACCCTGATTGTATTATTTAATTTTTAAGCTTAGAAATTGAAATGTCAAGATAATATAAGATAATACATTATTGATATTTCATTAGTTTACTTTATTGCAACAAACTCTTTTCATCAACTATATTTTTGATGAATTTTTGCCCTGACCTAGATGAGGGATCTGGATCTGAGAAAAAAGTGAGGAACTGGGCCAACTATTTTTGATATGCTGAATGCTGCATATAGGACAGATGTCATTTTATAAAGCACTTAACACAATTTGGTGAACTAGCACGCACTTTGTTGTACACCAATCCTGCAGGAGCACACTTCCAAGCAAGCACAGATAGCAGCTACACACTAAGTGTTTTGACTGGGCCAGTACTTGCTAGAGTTTAGAAGAATGAGGGAGGAAGTCATCAAAACTTACAGAATAGTGAAAGGCCTGGATAGGGTGGATGCAGAGAGGTTGTTTCCACTAGTGGAAGGGTCTCGGACCAGAGGGCACAGCCTCAGCCTAAGGACACACCTTTAGAAAGGAGATGAGGAGGAATCTCTTGAGCCAGAGGGTGGTGAATCTGTGGAATTCATTACCACAGACAGCCATGGAGGCCAAGTCATTGGGTATTTTTAAGGCGGAGATTGACAAATACGTGATTAGTATGGGTGTTAAGGGTTATGAGGTGAAGGAAAGAGAATGGGGTTAAGAAAGATAGATCAGCCATGATTGAATAGCAGAGTAGACGCGAAAGGCCAAGTTGCCTAATTCTGCTCCCATGACATGAATAATAGCAGTCAACACAGAAGTTGCTGTAGAGTGGAAAAGAGCTCCTCCTTTCATCCTTTCCACATCAGCATCAACTTCACAGATGCAAGAAGAGAAATCCTGTGCTGCAGGGTCACTGAGACCCGTCATTGCAGAATTGTGAGTGAGGAGGTGGATGGGTACATACAAAATCACATATCATCAACACCCTTCATAAATCACAACTCCCTCCAGCAGAGCAACGCCCATCTCACATCACCATTCACATTTCAACACAACTCCCACCATTAAAACCATTGAAATATTAAAATATTTTAAAAGTCAATCAAAATTGAAGCACGCATCCATGTTCTTATGCACTTTATCTTCACTAATTAGGCAAATGTTGTCTGGAATCGGAGGGAGGCTTATCTACAAGATGGTGGATTCACAAAAGGTTGCATCTTGCTGAACAGGGATTGAGATTGATGAGCAGTCTTTATGCATTCGTATGGGAGAGCAAAAACTGCCACATAATGTTACATTCTGAGAACAACATCCCAAATGGTTTCTCCAGAAGTGCACAACCTCACAGATGTCAGTGGGGCCACTACAACCTGCTAATTGTCCTATATTTTATGCATTGACAGGGATTCACCTGGAAAAGGAAGGATGAATGGAGCAGTGAAAGCTAGAATGGATGCTGAAAGGAGGAACTGAGCAAGAGGAGAGACACGTTGGAGAGGAAGAGACAGATGAAGAGAACATTAAGGGATTGCATACTGTGATGCTGTGCCAGACATCTCACAACACTTTGTTCTTATGAACGTTTTTCTCAGTGCCTATGGTTTTCCTACATTGTAGCAGACATGTATGTTGACTAAATTCAAACAGCTCAAAAGACAAAAGAAGTATTACACCTGTAGTTGGGAACAGGGGCAAACAACTGTTTTTGTTCCTGAAGGATAATACAGGTAACACAGAATTTGCAGCAAGTCATTATAAACAAAAGGGGCTGATGCCTTCATTGGTGTGTAATGAGCATTGGAGGGTGTGTGAGAAAACATTCTTGTTATGCAATTTGTCTGCATTATGTTTATGAAATACCAGAGCTGATCAGGACTTTGCCTGCTGGATCATCTTTCGTGGAACTTTGTCTGTGCAGGAAGGTTATGAAAAACAAGTCCCGATACTGGTGTCCCTAAAAATGACACCATGGGCCCATCTGCACTTTCACACTTTTCTGCTTGTTTTTCTGATACCTCCTCCTCTCCTAACTGGTCTTCAGGTTCCGTTGCTCCTTCCGTTTTCCCCTTTGGTGCATCCCATGACCTGCTTCCCACATACAGCAGAGAGTACACAATTATTAAATCTCTGCACTTACTTGGAATAAACTTGAGGATTTGCCCAGATTGTTGAAAATATCTAAATCACATCCCAAGGATGCTTATGGTGCTCTCAGCGGCGATTTTAAAACTAGTATGGCTCTCATTAATACTAATGCCCTTTAGCAGTGTGAGTGAATCATGCAGGAATGAGGCCCCCAGGATGGAGACAGTGGCCCCTGCTCCCTGGATCCATCCCATTCTGATAATGTCTTCCTTAGGATGAATTCCTAAGAAATTCATTCCCTGTCATAATTCAGTAATGGACAAAAGAAACAGTGTCCGATGATCTACCATGACCTAAACATTGAATGAGAGGGAGTGCTTTTTGCTGATGAAAAGGACAGAATTATTGCTTGGAGCTTTTGTGTGCATACATGTGGACTGATGGGCAAAGAGCAACTCTTGCAAATCCCACTGTCTATTTTGTGACTTCCTCTTCACTGAAATCAAAGTACATAAGTTATTCCTACATTAATAAAGAGTCTGTGTGAACTCCCTGATGCATTGGTGAGCACCAAATTGGGAGACATGGCATAAGTCTGCAGCCATAGCTTGGATTGATCCTACCATTGAAAGATTTTGATAGCGGAGGCAGTCCTCACCTGAGAACATGGTGTACCTATTGTCTATTGTCTATTGTCTATTGACATGCTGCAAAGTCAGAGTCAGAGTCAGAGTCCCAAAGAGATACAGCACAGAATCAGGCCTTTCTGTCCACTGATTCTGTGCTAACTGTCAACCACCCATTTACATAACCTTTTAAAATTCTCTCTACATTCTTATTAACTTTAACCACCACCTCTCCCAACAAAAGCTTATTTGAAAAGATGCAACAATACCACTGACTACTTGGAATCCTGTCGCCTAGTTGCATGAAGTTGGATAAGGAACATTCAGGATGGTATTGCAAAAAGGCCCTGTGTAAATGGCAGAAAATGTGCACCACCTCCCAAACTATCCATCCATCCACTCCTACATACTGTACATCTGTCCCGTCTGTGAAAGATTAATGTCATCAATCATCTCAGAGCTCAGGCTGAGTTCAGAAGATCCTTCACAAGGGTAAGCCCTTGGAAAGCATCAGCCCTGATGGTGTAGAGGGTCATGTTCTTAAAATCTGAACAGACCAACTGGTTGGGGTTTTGCATTAATTTTGCAGTCATCTTCAACCTCTCACTACTAATGTCTAAGGTCCCCCTTGCTTTAAAAGGACATCCATAATACCTGTGCCAAAGAAAAGCAAGAGGGCCTGCCTCAATGACTACCAACCGGTGGCATTGACATCCGTGGTGATGAAGTATTAGTTATAAATCAAGTGTTAGTTATAACACCTGCCTTAGTAATGACTTGAAGCCACTACTATTCACCAACAAGTCAGAGTACAGGAGGTGATAGAATGCTGTTAGAACAACAATCTTGCTCTTAACATCAGCCAGACCAAGGAGCTGAATATTGACTTCAAGGAAAGCAGAGGATTCATGAACCTGTCTTCATTGACGGGTTGGCAGCGAAGAGAGTCAACAGCTTCAAGTTCCAGGCTGTGCATATCTCTGAAGATCTCCTGGGTCCAGCACATAGATGCAATCATTAAGAAACCTCATCAATGCTTCTCCTTTCTTAGAAGATTGAGGAGATTCAGCATGTCGTAAAACACTCTATTGAACTTCTACGATAGACAGCATACACACTGGTTGTGTCATGGCCTGGTTTGGTTACTTGAATGCTTAGGAATGAAGAAGGCTGGAAAAAGTAGTGGAGAGTGCCCAGTCCATTCATGGGTACTGACCTTCTCACCTTCGAAAGGATTGACAGGAGGCACTGCCTCAAAGTGCAGCTAATGTCATCAAAGAGCCACACTCTCCGGTCACACTCTTGCCTTGCGACTACCATCAGAAAGATACTGGAGCTAAAAACCATGACCTTCGGGATCAAGAACAGATTCTTAACAGCAACTTTCAGACTGTTGAATTTTGCACAACACTACCTCAGCAACTATGTGTAGGAATCCCACAGCTCCGCTCTTGTTCCCCCTCCCCCATTCGCAACAAGGACAGAGTCCCCCTTGTCCTCACCTTCCACCCCATCAGCCTACAGCAGACAGCATATAATCCTTCAACACTTTTGCCACATCCAATGGGATCCCACTACTGGCCACATGTTCCCATCTCCACCCCTTTCCGCTTTCGGCAAAGACCGTTTCCTCCGCAACTCCCTGGTCAACTAGTCCCTTCCGACCCAAACCACTCCCTCCCCAGGTACTTTCCCCTGCAACCGCAGGAGATGCAACACCTGCCCCTTTACCTCCCCTCGACTCCATCCAAGGACCCCGACAGTCTTGTCAAGTGAGGCAGCGGTTCACTTGCAACTCCTCCAACCTCATCTACTGTATCCGCTGTTCCAGGCGTCAAGACCAAGTACATCGGCAAGACCATGCGCAGGCTCGGCGATCATTTCGTTGAACACCTCCGCTCAGTCTGCCTTAACCAACCTGATCTCCCAGTTGCTCTGCACTTTAACTCCCCCTCCCAATTCCCAATCTGAACTTTCTGTCCTGGGCCTTCTCCATTGTTAGAGTGAAGCCAAGCGCAAATTGGAGGAACAGCACCTCATATTTCGCTTTTGTAGCTTACACCCCAGCGGTATGAACATTGACTTCTCTAACTTCAAATAGCCCTTGCTTTCCCTCTCTCTCCATCCCCTCCCTCTTCCCAGTTCTCCCACCAGTCTTACTGTCTCCGACTACATTCTTTCTCTGTCCCGCCCACTCCCCTGACATCAGTCTGAAGAAGGGACTTGACCCGAAATGTCACCCATTCCTTCTCTCCAGAGATGCTGCCGCATTTTACTCCAGCATTTTGTGTCTACCTCAGCAACTATGATCTACTGTGGACTTTGTTTGGGTTATACTATGGACTTTGGTTTTGCAATATTATTGTCTGATTACTTGGCATTAGGATTATTAATGTATTGTATTATTGACCGAATATGTGTGTGTTATTTGTAATACATCTCTAAGGCTGCTGGTGAATATGACAATTAAACATTTTTAACTCTCTTGACTCTTGAGAACTCACAAATTTGGAATTTAAACAAATCATCCTTGATCCTAACATATTCCCCAAGAAGACTGTTTTATTAGAAGCAAAATAAAAGAAAACTGTAACATATTAAATCATTTGATTTAAAGTAATTATTACGACCAGTGGGCCTCATCCAGAAGGTTAAAAAAATCATGCACAGCATGTTTTACAAGTATAAATAAAATAGAACATTTGATGAGAAATGTAAACATAGATTTAATTCAAAGTAAATGTTATGGCTTCTACAATTTAGTGGATTTTCAAAAGGAAATGAAATGAAGGCATCGCATACTGAATTTCAATCCCAGGTAGTATTAACTTGGCTTCCATTGTAGATCAGAATAGACAATAGATAATAGGTGCAGGAGTAGGCCATTCAGCCCTTTGAGCCAGCACTGCCATTCAAAGTGATCATGGCTGATCATTCACAATCAGTACCCCGTTACTGCCTTCTCCCCATACCCCCTGATTCTGCTATCTTTAAGAGCTCTATCTAGCTCTCTCTTGAAAGCATCCAGAGAATTGGCCTCCACTGCCTTCTGAGGCAGAGAATTCCACAGATTTACAATTCTCTGACTGAAAACGTTTTTCCTCATCTCCGTTCTAAATGGCCTACCCCTTATTTTTAAACTGTGGTCCCTGGTTCTGGACTCCCCCAACATTGGGAACATGTTTCCTGCCTCTAATGTGTCCAATCCCTTAATAATCTTATGTTTCAATAAGATCCCCTCTCATCCTAAATTTCAGCGTATACAAGCCTAGTCGCTCCAGTCTTTCAACATGCGACAGTCCTGCCATTCCGGGAATTAAACTAGTGAACCTACGCTGCACGCCCTCAATAGCAAGAATATCCTTCCTCAAATTTGAAGACCAAAACGGCACACAGTATTCCAGGTATTAGGCCTTGAGGATTGATATTAGGCCTTGAGGTCTCACAAGGGCCCTGTACAACTGCAGAAGAACCTCTTTGCTCCTATACTCAAGTCCTCTTGTCATAAAGGCCAACATGCCATTAGCTTTCTTCACTGCCTGCTGTACCTGCATGCTAACTTTAAGTGACTGATGAACAAGGACACCCAGATCTCTTTGTACTTCCCCATTTTGTAACTTGACACCATTCAGATAATAATCTGCCTTCCTGTTCCTTCCACCAAAGTGGATAACCTCACATTTATCCACATTAAACTGCATCTGCCATGCATCTGCCCACTCACACAACCTGTCCAAGTCACCCTGCATCCTCATAGCATCCTCCTCACAGTTCACACTGCCACCCCGCTTTGTGTCATCCGCAAATTTGCTAATGTTACTTTTAATCCCTTCATCTAAGTCACTAATGTATATTGTAAATAGCAGTGGTCCCAGCACCAAGCCTTGCGGTACCCCACTAGTCACTGCCTGCCATTCTGAAAGGGACCCGTTAATACCTACTCTTTGTTTCCTGTCTGCCAAACAATTTTCTATTCATGTGATACTGAACACCTCCTGGAGTCACAGTGTTCATTGTATGGAGACTCGAAATATATTCTGACCAGTCCTTGTTTCTTTTGTGGGTTTAACACAGATTACAGATGACATCTGGACATCCTTCATCAGCAATTTCTTTTTGTTCAGAGGAAGAAATGATGAAAGCATGGAATGATAATGGGAGTTGATAATTTGAGACTACTAAAAATAGTTGAAATATTATTGCTATTATTTACTTCATGCAATGCATTCAGTTCAACAAAAAGAGAAAGGATCATAAATTTGTCTTATTTTATCACATGTCAGGAACTCAGTCATTTGGTCCACATTCCTACATATAGGTAATGTATCGTTCTGCAAAATGCATTCAATAAAAAAAATAAAACACTTATTGTCACTTGCAAATTAATGCACTGCACTGAAAGACTATTATTTTTAAAGTGTGCATTAATAGTTTTAAATAATCAACATAAATTCCAGGAATGAAGACTTTTGATGGCACCAACCTTAGCAAATAGTTACTCTGTCATCAGATAGTCTCATTTGCAAAAATTAACAAATGGGCTGATAAGTGAGGCACTTGTGGAAATCATCTGTAAAGATGGTTCTCAGATCATTTAGGGCTACATTTAGAAAGAACGTCACGGATATGTTATGTATATTGTTAGGCCATGACTACAAGTTGATCAGGGCATGCATTTCCTCTTCTTGCATGAGAAGTTAATTTTTATTATCAGAAGGACATAATTAGCTTTTTATGTTCGGAACATTTTTAACATTTTGAAACCAAACGGTAAGGAACAAATCCT
The DNA here is from genome assembly GCF_053455715.1 of Rhinoraja longicauda. NCBI lineage: Eukaryota > Metazoa > Chordata > Chondrichthyes > Rajiformes > Arhynchobatidae > Rhinoraja > Rhinoraja longicauda. Next base: position 89,708,404 of record NC_135953.1, read on the forward strand.
CTTTGCTAAATGTATATGAATGCATCAAATAATCCTTCATGAAATTCTGTCCTGTCTCTTGAAGTCCAGAAATCACAAATTGATCTACTATGGAATCACCAACATTAAAGCTGTAATTTTAACATAAGATACAAAATAAGAGGTGCAGGATTGAAGCATATGGAGAACTATCTGGTCTCATTTCCATGCCTCCTCTGGGGCCGTCATCCATTCTGTTTCTGTATTAGATAAGTAAAAATAGAAAAGGGGAGTAATGCATAAGAAGCTCAGCATGAATTACATTCTCCACATTTTGCCATTTTATCACTGCAGACATCGTATTCACACAAGGTAATTGATTGATATTAGGCCTTGAGGATCGCAGTTGCACAGACCTGGGATACTTGTCACATACAGTGCCCTCCACATAGTCTCCCCATTTCAGGGCACCATAATGTTTGGGACACATGGCTTCACAGGTGTTTGTAATTGCTCAGGTGTGTTTAAATGCAGGTATAAGAGAGCTCTCAGCACCTAGACTTTCCTCCAGTCTTTCCATCACCTTTGGAAATTTCTATTGCTGTTTATCAACATGAGGATCAAAATTGTGCATATGAAAGTCGAAGAAGCCATTATGAGACTGAGAAACAAGAATAAAACTGTTAGAGACAGCAGCCAAACCGTAGGCTTACCAAAATCAACTATTTGGAACATCATTAAGAAGAAAGACAGCACTGGTGAGCTTACTAATTGCAAAGGTACTTGCAGGCCAAGGAAGACCTCCACAGCTGATGACAGAATTCTCTCTATAATAAAGAAAAATCCCCAAACACCTGTCCGACAGATCAGAAACACTTCAGGAGTCAGGTGTGGATTTGTCAATGACCACTGTCCGCAGACGTCTTCAAGAACAGAAATACAGAGCCTACACTGCAAGATGCAAACCACTGGTTAGCTGCAAAAATAGGATGGTCAGGTTACAGTTTGCCAAGGAGTACTTAAAAGAGCAACCACAGTTTTGGAAAAAGGTCTTGTGGACAGATGAGATGAAGATTAACTTATATCAGAGTGATGGCAAGAGCAAAGTATGGAGGAGAGAAGGAACTGTCCAAGATCCAAAGCATACCACCTCATCTGTGAAACACGGTGGTGGAGGTGTTATGGCCTGGGCATGTATGGCTGCTGAAGGTACTGGCTCACTTATCTTCATTGATGATACAACTGCATAATGAATTCTGAAGTGTATAGACATATCCTATCTGCTATGGCGGAAGTGGCGGCGCTGCGCAACAGTTGCGGCTCGCCTGCAGTCCATTTATCTTTTGTGGGGTTTTTTTGTTTTTTTGTCTTAATTGTAGTGTTTGGATGTGATGTAGTGTTTTTTGTGGTTGTGTGCTATGTGTATTGGGGGGGGGGGGAAACTATTAAAAATTCCGTACGGAGTCTCTTCCGTACGGAGACATGACCTTTTTTCTGGGTTGTGTCTCCGTTTCTGCTGTGGCCTACCATCGGCCTAACACCTGGAGCTGGCGGCCTCCAGCTGGGATCACCTGGGGCTCTGGTTCGCAGAGCCCGCGGTCCGGACTGTACTCACCATCTGCGGAGCTGGCTGTCTTTGGAGGCTGTGGTGGCGCTGCGAGTGCGGCTGCGACTTGCCTTCGGAGGCTCCGGAGGCTTCGGCCGCGGGCCGCGTAGACATCGGAAGCTCACAGGTCCCTGGGTGGGGACCGACCTCGGGAGCTCCGGCAGCGGCAGCGTCTTCACCCGCCTCGAATCGCGGGTCTTGGGCCGGCCCGCTGCGGACCTTCACTGTCCGGCGCGGCCTGGAATAGGCCGTGGGAATTTCTCCGCCCAGTGTCGGGAGCCCCAATCGCCCCAACGTGGCAATTTCAACAGCCTGACCGCGGGAGAAGACAGCAGGAAAGACAGCAAGGAAGAGAAAGACATTCTCGCCTTCCATCACAATGAGGAGGTGACTGGAGGAGACTCATTCTGATGGATGTTTTTTGTTTTATGTTGGTTTTGTGATTGTGTGATTTATTGCTTTATTTTTATTGCTTCTTATTGTTGACTGGGTAACGGAATTTCGTCCAAAAACATGTTTTTGGCAATAAAGGCTATTCTATTCTATTCTATTCAAGTTCAAACAAATGCTTCAAAACTCATTGGCCGGCAGTTCATTCTACAGCAAGACAATGATCCCAAACATACTTCTGAAGCAACAGTTTTTCAAAGCTAAAAAATGGTAAATTCTTGAGTGGCCAAGTCAATCACCTGATCTGAACCCAATTGAGCATGCCTTTTATATGCTGAAGAGAAAACTGAAGGGGACTAGTCCCCAAAACAAGCATAAGCTAAAGATGGCTGCAATACAGGCCTGGCAGAGCATCACCAGAGAAGACACCCAGCAACTGGTGATCCCCATGAATCACAGACTTCAAGCAGTCATTACATGTAAAGGATATGCAACAAAATACTAAACTTGACTACTTTCATTTACATGACATTGCTGTGTCCCAACTATTTTGGTGCCCTGAAATGGGGGGGTCTATGTATAAACACAGCTGTAATTTCTACATGGTGAAACCAAAATGTATAAAAATGGCCTTTATTACAATCTGACAATGTGCACTTTAACCACATGTAATTTTTTCTATTACAAATCTCAAAATATGGAGTATAGAGGCAAATAAATAAATGATGGGTCTTTGTCCCAAACATTATGGAGGGCACTGTAGTTTCTGTACGTTACTTATAATTTCTGATGCAGCATACACATCATTCATCTGCTGCTTTTATCTATATGATAATCATAATTACAATTCAAAAGGCCGTGAAATTAATTCATGACAGCCTGAAAACATGAACACTGGCACATGATTGAGCACTCTATCTAAACGATAAAGGTAAAGGAATATAACAACATTAAACATAGCCAGAAAAATGCAACCCCTGCATGTAATTTGTTCCAGTTTCTGACTGCCTCCATGTAAAAGTAAATATTTGATGCAATTAGAAAATCAGGCTTTGATCAGTTTATGCTTCCTCTGAGCATTTATATTTTCTTCAAAAAAAATATTGTTAGTTTCAGTAAATAGTTGTCAAACTCAAATTTTATGAATCTAGGATTAAATTGGTTAAATTATTTACTTTTCCCAATGGCATTTAATTCCTCCAATACTTTAGTTCAGCAAACAAGTTTCCTCTGGGGTAAAGCAGAAAATAGGGGTGGGGAGCATTTCCAACTACCTCTTCCTGACCACTACCACGACTGGAATTTTCTGCCTGAAGGTGTTGAATGCTAATAATAACAAAAAGCTGGGAAAATGTCAGAACATTTTCTATCACTAATGCTGTTGGATTGCTCGATGAAAGAAATGTCAGTGCATTTCTGGCATGCATTGTTGCTCTGATGAGTGATCAATTATGATCCTTCTGTTTGAAAATACTCACATATTTACAAAGGCACAATTTTCTTCAGAGACTGCAGAGTTCACACATGGCAGACACCATAGGCAAGGGGATATTCCAAAGGGAACTCATAAATTACTTGAAAACATTGATCTTGGCAAATTGGGTGGGGTCAGTAGCAAAACCATAATTGCTATCCATACTGAAATTATAGTGTGCATTGGATCCAGAAAGGAAAACCTCATTCAAAACATTTGTGTTTACTTCCTGGGGAAATTTGTTCATGTGTATGCAGGAACTGCAGGAGAGAAAAAAAAAAGTGTTTTAAGGACAGAGTGAACAATGGCATTAAAGTCATTGGCAGAGAGAAATTAGCATTCACTGTTACATAAGGAAAGCTTTTGATGCTCTCCATTTCCAAGACAGCGGATACATTTAATGTCAACTTTGAGATGTTTTGCAACGAAAAGTGATTTCAATATCTACTGGTGCCTGACCAGGTAGACAATGGTGCAAGTCACTGCTTAATATAGAGAAGAAAGTAATGATACTTTCACTTTTGAAGCAATTTTATGTGCTATCTATGCTCAAGGCTTCTTTAATTCGATGGAAATTAAAGTGGCAGTATTACTGAGAATTCTATCTGATAATGTGGAAGATTTATGGAACTCAGATTGATAATCAGGAGACCATTGTGAAATTTAAAGGAGGGAAGATCTTAATGTGTGTGTTATGAAATGTGGATCCAAGCATAAGCAAACAGCTACTCATTTTACTCTATGCACACAATAAAGATGTGTCTGAGTTTCTAAGGCAGAGGCCAGATTCATCAGTTTTCAACATTTTGTCTCTGAGATAAATATGGTTATTATTCTACCTGCTATTTTTCTATTCTTTCTTCCAGATTATATGATATGCCACATTTCTGGCAACATAATGAATCAATGAGTGCAAAATAGATGAATCTGTGCTTTGCTTTTTGTACGCACAAAATTTGGAATTTTCTTTTTATGATAACACACAATGACCTTTTGCTCAACCTTGTGGTAAAATATTTCTATACGTTACATAGCTTGGCAATAAAATTAAGGTGTTCTGTATTTGCTATTTCAGCTTAATGGGTGTTGAACCGCTGAGGAGACAGATTATGATATCCTCCACTGTGCAACACAAATTTGACATCGGCCTTGGAAATCTGTCTGATGATTACATTTAATGCTAAGTGTTGATACAGCACCAAAGGATCCAACAATATGAGCCTAGCAGTATACAGGAGGAAAATATCCTAACCTGCTTGGTTTAAGGGGGTCCTTAGTTATTTGCAGGTTAGATATAGTTTGACAATTGATGTGACAAATGAATAAGGCAGTGATTAGACTTTCTAAACTTTGTTGAATTCTACTAAGAATGACCAGACTTCAAGTTTTAGTGAAGCAGTTCTTTGAGTCAGCAGGAGACACTATCTTTTAAGTTTCCTCAGGGAATAATTATTCTACATGCGCCTCAGTAAGACATGCAAAACAAATTTGTGAGGCAATCCCATTTCAGTGAGGAACATGAAGTATGAAACTTCTTGCAATTCTACAGCTGCGGAACCTATCTAAGAGTCAAGAGTATTTAATTGTCATGTGTACTGACAATGGAATTATGAAATTCTTCATTGCAGCAGTATAACAAGCCTGTCAACACAATTTAACCATATTAGCACAGCTAATAAATAATAAACTAAAATGCAATAAATTAATGGCCCCAATACAAGTGCAAAAAAAACACGTCCTGAGTACAAACAAACTCAGCCCAAATTTCATAATTGAGGTTAGTGTTGTGTCGTCACTGTAGTGTTCAAGAGCCTGAATAGCCCATTGGGAAGAACCTATTCTTGAATCTTTAGTTACTGTTTTCAGACTCCTATACCTTCTTCCAGAACTACATTGCCAATGGTGAAAGAAGCAGTGAATTATTCTTCCAGCTTTAGCAACTGACATCTTCAAAATTTTGCGTAGCCACTGGTGGACTATACTTCACAACAGTGTAATCTCTCTTATTCTTCCTTCATTGAGTGAGACTGGCACAGATATGTGACTTTGCTAAGATTTGTAAAGCTCACAAACATGCCATGAACTAAACTCATATCACTTTGACGTTAACACATCTGAACTGCAAAATGCACTTTCGTGCAATAGTTTCTATTCACTGAATGTCAGCAAGTCAGCAATCATATGCTGTGGATCCTAAAGGTCACTGTACAGTATTCTGGGAACAAAGATGATACATTCATTTTGCCTAAATTGCTGTCATGGAGCCTTGCAGTTTACAGCAGATAATGTTTCATGAAATGATGTAGTAAAAAAGAACTGCAGATGCTGGTTGATATCAAAGGTAAGATGCACAATGCTGGAGTAACTCAGAGGGTCATGCAGCATCATTGGAGAAAAAGGATCGGGTGATGCTTTATCAAACATCCTTTTCCTACAAAGATGCTGCCTGACCTGCTGACTTACTCCAGCACTTTGTGTCCATGAAGTCTGCTAACAGTGGTTCAACATCACAATCACGTGGTGCTCGATTCTGCTAACTGCAGGTGAAAATGCACAAAATTGGTGGATGGAGGGGGAAGACGTAGAGGTAGAGGTAGGGTAGGTTTGAACTGATTTGAATTATGTTTTGAATTAACTACACCGCTGTGCAAATGTCCAAAATAGCAAGAAGATTAACTTTTCATCCCTATTTTGTAATTGCAAATTTTTCTTAAGGAATGATTTTATTTAAATTGTGCCAACAGTTACAAAATAGTTCAATTGATTTGTATTTCACTATTTTTTTCACTGCATTTCTACCTCGGCATCCTAGACTTAACTTGAAATTAATAATTAGTCATTCTAGCTCTATGATAGCACATCTAAATTGAAAAATATGATTTCCTAAAATTGCATATTTATGTCAAATTTCTCTTTGTTTCTTCCAACTTGTACAAGTATGTTGGAATACTGGCTACCACAGAAGATATAAGAGATGCCATTTTGATCTCTGACAACGGTGTAGAATTATTAACAAGCAGATGTGCCTGTCATTTGTCCCACTTGATCTACCTTTTCATTCCTTAAATGGAAATCAAAAATCAAGAGTAATGTGCCATAGTTCATGTTCTGATAGGACTATTTTTTTCACAAATGGGAAACTAAAATTACTCCCATTATCCGTTGGCTGAGGAATTAAGATTTTGTCATCCTTCTACATTATCAGAAATAGCTTTGCACAGAGCTTATGAAAAAGCATACTTCAGCTTATCATTGTTGCAATGCGTAAAATTTAAACAATAATTAAGTAAAAATTTCTAAACGAAAAACCATACTTCTATTTGTATGAGTTAAGTATTGGTATTGAATCAACTCAAAGCGGCTGTAATACTGGAGAAGCTGCAACAGGTGAACTCATAAAGAAACCATTATTTCATCATTAGAGCAAAAGCAATTTTTAAATTACATAATAATCTGTCTGTCAGCATATATGATACAATCATCATGAAATGGGTGAAAACAAGCTTAGAGTTAGACTCAAAGGTTATTAATCCCCTTCCAAGCATCTCGGTTCCAGTCAGTTATGACCCCTTTTGTCTGAAAATTATACAGGAAACTAGACTCGTATGCTATTTATAATGTTTATCTGTTCTGTTAATCTATCAGAGTTCACCTAAGCCTGCCAGCATGCAGAAATCATTGAAATCTCCTTATTCCCATTAACAGAATTTTATAACTTACTCCTGGCAGGCTTCACTGTTAGTGAAATATTATGCCACCATCTAATGTTTTCTGGCCATCTTCTATCAGTAGAAGAGAACATGGCCAGAAAATGTTAGGTTAAACAGAAGTCATAACTACCATTAAAATGTTTTTGGTAATTCTTTATTTATAAAGAGATACTTAATTGTGAGTAGCATTATGGAATCTGACATCAGCATACTTTGCTGAAAATGAACTTTAAAAGTACATATCTACAGTTTCTAATTAAGCCTAATGAATTCCGAATAAGTTTCCACTGCAACAGTAATTTAATCATTTCATCAATAGCTAACAATACCATGTGGGAACACTTCAACCAGTGTCTCAGTTGAGAGTAGCTAAGCAGAATGAAAGCTAGCTAGCTTCGAGTAGTTGGTTTAAAATGAGATGGTATGGGTAAAACACCAAGTATCAGAGGAACAGCAGATCAGGCATTGTCTGTGGAAGGAACGGACAGATAACATTTCGATTCGAGACCCTTCTTCAAATTTGCATGAGCCATGAGAGAAGACCCCTTGGATGTGATATCCAGCAAATATTAGACATCAATTAAAAAAGGTCATAGCCTCAGCAACTGGAGCAAGGACTTGTGTTTGCATAGTGCCTCATTACACCCCTCAGAAATATCTGATTTTCCTTTGAATAAATTGTTTGAAACATGCCACTTTGCTTCATCAGAAAATACATCAACAAGCAAGATATAAACAACACAGACATAAATGAACAGCTTTCTTTAATTTCAGTATTGATGGTACTTTAGTTCTGAATGGTGCACAGTGGAGCAGCTGATAGAGCTACTGCCTCACAACATCAGTGACCCGGATTCGATCCTGACCTTGGGTGTTGTCTGTCTGGAATTTGCATGTTTTCCCTGTGACTGTGTGGGTTTCTTCTGGGTGCTCCAGTTTCCTCCCACGTCCCAAAGATGTGCGGGTTTGTAGGTTAATTGGCACCTGTAAAATTGGTCCACGTGGAGAGAGTGGATGTGAAAATGGGATAACAATGAATTGGTATGAAAGGGTGATTGATGGTTGGTGTGGACTTGGTGGACCAAGGGGCCTGCTTCTGTGCTACAGTATATTGCTAAGATAAACTAAAGTAAATAATCCATCTGACTAATCTGAATAAAAAGATGAATCATGGTCCAATGACGGATATTTCAGATAATGAACCATTATAATGCAGTTTCAGTATACATCACAGTGACACCATCTGTTAATGACCAAAAGGGTACTAGGTTAACCAAAACTGATATATTTAACGGAAGTAATATGATTTTATTAAAGTTTACTGGTGGTAATAATTTAATGAAAGATTGAGAAGTATTGCAGAAACAAGAAACTGCAGTTGCTGGTTTACAAAAAAATGGCACAAAGTGCTGGAGTAATTCAGCGGGTCAGGCAACATCTCTGGAGAACATGGACAGATGACGTTTTGGATTGGGACCCTTCTTCAACATGGATGGGTAACGTTTTGGGTCCCAACCTAAAATGTCACCTGTCCATGATGTCCAGAGACGCTGAGTTACTCTAGCACCCGGGCAAGGCACTTGCGCCTATTTAAGAAGCATTGCACTTGTCTTAAGGAGGGGAACAACATAAAAGAAAGATACCAGTTTCATCTAATGGAAAATGTTATCAATAACTACATTTACCTTGCATGGTTTGGCAACATGAAAGAGAGAAGAATGGCATGTCTTTGCAGGAAAGTGAGACACTGGGTCTTCCACTCCTCCTCCATCAATAATTCAGTATGTGGGGAAGCAGAATTTTCAACGTTTAACCTATTGAAGGTCTGTTATGATAGAAAGGGGTATAGCCATTGGAATAGAAAAATAATCTAGAATTATTGCCTGTCTTTCCTTGAGCCTCTTAGAGACCATCACAATCCTAAGACAAAGACAAGGAGGGCAGCCTGAAAAAGATTTGTGGAGATGTTCCAGGATATAACCTTGACAGAAGAAGTCAGGTAACCACAATGATATAACTACTCTGAACAAGAATGTATTCCTCTTTAAAAAAAAAATTAAGTTGCATAATTCAGTTCCATATGCATTTTAAATTGCCAGTGATTGAGCTCCTTTCTCTAGAAAATGACCATGTCAACTTGTGTGCCAGGCTATTTTAAGTAAGTGACTTGACAACCTAACATCTACATTGAAAAAGGTTTGGGGATATTTAAGATACTACACTACATATTTTTAAATGTTCCTTAACTGTTCAGATAAAGAGCTAAATCCAAGTCCTTCCTATAAAAATTAATTATCCATAGGAAAGCAAACTAATTTTATAGTAGATAATTCCTTAACTATTTTTAGCACATATGAAACTGATCTAAAGCTGGTAGTGATGGGAATCATAATACCTCCGGGTCTGACATGCACTAAATCAGTAACATTGAAGAGAAAATATTTCCCCTCAATTTTAAAAGAATCTTCAACACACTGCTGAGCACGTCATTCAGGATTTATGCTCAGTACCTTGATTTCATAGTTATTATTTGTGCAGGGGGAAGAAAGTTGGAAAGGATTGAAGGTACATTCATATTAAACCATCCCACTTGACAATAAAAACCATTACACAAGCAATACAATAAACATTACACAAAACAGATGTGATACAATGTAACATCTGAAAATTGTCAGTGGAATAAATTTGCAAGCAGGCATACAAAATGCCTAAAGGATGCTACAAGCCACCACATGGGTTTATTAAGCCATTAATCACTCGTAGACATTAGCAGACTGCTCATAGCTTGGAGCAGCAGATGCAAATTCATAAAATGGATTAATTTAAGTAAATTTGTCATATTTTACAACTCTTGGGTTATTTAATAATTACATTATGCAGATAGGGCTATCTAACAGCAGTGGTTCTCACATTAATTCTGATATTTCACAACATCTTCCCTAGGAAATTAAGGCCCAGAAAAATGTTTTAGAAACCTTTATGTCTGTGATCTTCATAGAGGTGATCAGATAATACCTCTGGAAACTTTTACCACACATTTTCTAATATATACTTTCAGTTCAAATCTTCTGCCCTCCATTACACAACTAATTATATTTTAGTGCACATTCAAATTTCAAACAAAGAATAATTGTGAATAGCATTTCCCATTAATTACACTTGCCAGCACTTACTACGTTAATCAGTAGTAAGCATCTCCATCTCTTCACTGCAATAAAATTCAGAACTAATACATATTTTGTATTGCCTAAAGAAAATCAGTTACTCTGCTCAGCAGTTTAATTGATTCATTTTATGTGACTCATCACCTCAACACATCTAAAAGAATAAAGTTGAAATAAATAGTATATAAAGGAAGAACATTTAATACAACAGTAAATGAACAAGAAATATTAAATAAATTGTGAACCAAAAATAAATATAAAGTACATTTCTTTAATTGCAAAAATGCAATTAAAGAAAGAAAGCACCAAAAGTGAATACTTGGCCCCTGAGCAGTTGAAACAAAGAATTATTAACAGAGAGCACAGAAATAGCAGGGGTGCCTTATTTTTGCCTTCATAGCAGAAGACATGAAAAACATACCAAAAACAATAGAAAGTAAGGGGCAAAATAGGGAGCTGAATTTAAAACAGTTATCACCAGAGAGAAAAAAAACTAAAGTAAACTAATAGGGCTTCTACCTCCTAAATCTGATGGGCTACGTCTTTGTATTTCCAAAATACATTTATTAAGATACCACATAAAATGTTCCTCCATAAGATAAGGAGTAACTGTATTGATGATGATACATTAGCAGGGATAGAAGATTGGTTTAGTGACTGAAAACAGAACAGAGACACATGGGTCATCTTCAGGGTCGCATGTTGGAATTAGTGGGGTGCATGAGATCATGATGAGGCCCTGCATGTCTAAAATTTGTAGTAATCACTCAGTTGAAAGACTGCTATCTCTACATTCCCTAAAGATACAATAATAGGTATGAATAACATTGTGAACAGGTTAAGTGAGTGGGCAAAATATCAGCAGACAGATTTTATAGTGAGGAGCTATGAATGTCTACTGTGGTGAGAGGAATAGTAAAGCAGAATTAAATATTTGGATAGTGTCCTCATATATCAAATGTAGGCATATAACTAGATGAGAAAGGTGTACAGGGTAATGATCTCCCTGCCCAGAGGGATGGAGTGCAACTATAGGGAAGTCTTTCTCCCGGGCATTGCTGAGACGCCATCTGGTTCGCCACATGTGGTTTTGATGCACCATCCTTCGAAGTAATGCAGTAAAGCCTCATTTAGATTGATTCCTTGGATACGTAAATCGATTGTACCCTTGCTCTTTCTAGTTGAGATTAATGAGAAATGGCATTAAAACATACCATTCTTGACAAAAATAAATGGTGTGCAGATGGTCCCCTCATATGGGAACGTTGAATTAGGCGGCATAGTTAATATAAAAATGGTGTCAGAAGTGACATTTTGCAGGCAGCATGCAGGAGAACACTTGATGTCTCCACATAAAGGGTCATCCATATAAATGAGAAAGAATGGAGGAATGTGAACCTTTTGATTCTCTACTCCAGAGTCTATTTCTATTTTTCTTTATTATGATCTTAGCACCATGTCTGACTTCATTTCATGCATTGTGAGCGTCTATCATATTATCTTTCCCAACCAAAATTGCATTTCATCGCACATGCATCCTTTATCAACTTATCTAATGCGGTTAAATAGAATTGAAATGGAAACTTTCATGCCAATGTATCACAAAACACAATATTTGAATTAAAATAGTAAGCTACAAACATGGAAATTAAATCTCTGTAGGTCTGTCCGTGCAGAGTTAAGCACAAAGTGCTCCTTGAGATACAGTCTTTGCCCATGTAAACACAGTTTGATATACTTGTAGAGTTTGGACAAAATGAGAATTGTCAAACTTTTAGATGAAATTACCTGCATGACTCATACTTTTTCCAGCAGTAGGTTTATTAAATGGGGGCAAATTTGGGTTAATTGAAAACGAAATAAACATTCCTACAATCAGCCTTTTTTTCATCAAAGGAAACACTTCAGAGGACTTGGAAAATAGTAAAGGAAAGAAAGGAGTGTGTCAGCACAATATTGTTAGTCATATGCTCTTGCTATATTTTCTTCCTCAGGTTTTAAACACAGGAAGAGGTACATTAGAAGCTGCTTAATTCACTGTTTTCTAAGTCAACTACAGTGGTTTCTTTGAATAACCTTGAAAAGGAAAATGTTGTAACCAGTTCTTTTATACCAACTTCAATAACGTAAGTTTAAAAGCTAGAATGCCTTTTGCATGAAACAGTTTACATAGTCAATATTCATTGGAAAAATATGTGTCCACAGATTCCAATATCCCTTCTCCAGTCTGTGTTTGATCTTTTAATTACAAATCCCATAGGTCCAGGTATAGGAAGGGCATCACCATTTTGCTTGTTTGTTTTTCCAATCAAAATTGATTTTATTTTAAAGTCAACTTCTAATTCAAACCTTCTTGGCATTAATGTTTCTATACAACTTGCAGCAGTTAAATTACATTTTCCAATCATATATATCTGTACATTTTCAAATCACTTGTATCCATATATATTTGAAATCAAAAGTACTTGAGGCACAACAAAAAATGTGATTATAATTTTTGTATCCTGCAGCAAGGATTGGGTGAGTGAAAAGTGTTATCTAATTTAATGGCAATCTCATTGTCTGTCTCAGTGAATATTGTAAAGCGAAAACAAAATTTAAAAATACAAAGGTAAATTGTGTTTAATTTAATAGCAAATAATTCAATATCAAATACACACATTTAATGTTTGACGATAAAATAGGTAGGAAAAGTAAGTTGTAGAGAAGGCAGGGAGGCTACAAAGGAATGTAGATGGATTAATTGGGTTGGCAAACATTTGGCAAGTGGTGTAGAATGTGGGTAAATGCAAAATTGTCTGTTCTGGCAGGGAAAATGAAGAAGAGGCATTTATCTGGACAGTGAGATGTGGCAGAGTCTTGCAGTGCAAAGTGCATTATTTGCAAAATGCTAGTTTGTAGGTATTGCAAATAATTAGAAAAGTTAATATAACTTTTCCATTATTATTGGGGAATTGAATTACAAAAGCAGTGAAGGTAGGATTCAGTTACATAGTTACATTGGCTATAGATAGGCTGTATGTGCAGTACTGGTCAATTCGTTTAAGGAAGGATGCTGACACATAAGAAGCAATTCAGAGAATGTTTAGAGTCCTAGATTGATACCTTATAGAAAAAAACCTTCAGCCCATGAGTCTGTACTGATTAGCAAGCTCCCATTTTTATACTAGTCCAATCCGAACACATTCTATTCTCACACATTTACCCCAGATTCTATCACCTATTGATATACCTGGGGCAATTTGCATTGGCCAATTTACATTCTAACCCTCTCTCTTTTTAGTATGTGGAAAGTAACCAAAATACCCGAAGGAAACGCATGCACTCCCAGGAAGAACATTCAAACCTTCATACAGACAGCACCGGAGATCAGAATTAAACCCGGGCACAGGGCAACTGTAAAACTGAACATTAGTTGGAATTGACCAGTTGTCTTGTGTGGAAAGATTTGACAGACTAGGCTTGCAATGTTGGAGTTTAGAAGAGTAAGAGGCAACTTAATTGTGTCCAAAGCGATCTTGATAGCATTGATATGGAGAGGATGTTCCCTCTTGTGGGAGAACCTAGAATTAGCAACTCTCTTTCTCAAAGGATGGTGGAGACAGAGACTTTATACATTTTTAAGGCAGAGATTGATAAATACACTAAGCAAAAGGATGAAAGGTATTTGTGGGTAAATGAGAATGAAGAGTTGAGGATGATCTCAAGAGTAGCCAAACTCACTTCGCTTAATTCACGTGTTTGTATGCATGCCAAATCTTGTACAGTTTTTTTCCCAACAGATAAAGAAATTAAATGCAAGTTAAGATCTTGATTGTGTACTCACACTCGTTTTCCCACTGCGGTTGTCTTCCTCTCGCTCTGCCAGTGCTATCAAGAAATTATCTTTAAACTCTTTTCCTGCACTTGCCGATATTCTGCAAGAAGAAGATAAATGGCTTTTTAAAACATTTGCTTTAAAGAGTCCTGTCAACCCATTCCTGTGAAACTAGTCTAAAATGATATGCCTATCATTTCAGGGACACGATGAGAAGATGCAGTACTCCAAGTACAAATTTATGTGTCTGGCTATTTATGCACAGTATCTATCCCTACTTTGGTTAAGTTGCACAAGACATATTTTCTTCCAATTGGCTTCAGCAGAATGATTATTTCCATGTCCTTTTGAAAGTGCTTTATTAAATGAATTTACCCATATAGTTGCAATGTTTTAAAGATTACCCTATTTAAAATAGGCTGGTTCATAAGACCTACATAAATAAATGGTCCAATTGAAGATTAGAGTCCAGTGACACAAACTGGACCTAATCATTGCTTTAATATATTATCATCTCCAATTTCAACTTGCAAGGGAAAACAAAGAGTGCCACACAGAAGATTATTTAAAAAAAGGTCAAAATTATAATTTTGATAACTTATACAAACATTATGCTAAGGGAAGGAAAAAGCAGATTTATGTTGGAACTTAACAACCTCATTGTTAGCATATTTCATACAAGATGGCCTATTGATCAAGTTAATTTAACATATATATTGCAAACAAGGTCTGTAGTAATAAGTGATGTCTAAATTTACAAAAGTGTATGCACAAATGAACACGTGTGACCAGTAAAAAGCAATAATGAATTATTTATCTATGCAAATTTCCAATCTAATGTGAAGATTGTAAAGGATTTTGTTGCTTAAAGTACTCTTAAAAGCTCTTTTATGTTGGAAATGTTATTTAACTATCAGTGATTGCTGTTATTTGATATGGTAACTTAAAGAAATTTGGGAATTTAAAGGTAGCAAATGAATCAGAGAATAAGCTACCGTGCAAGAAAACACCACAATTACTTTGACATCTTAGAACAGCACCATCAGAACAATGAGAAATTCCTCTTAACATATTTTATCATGAATAACCAAGAAGAAACTAGATGGAAAATTGTATAAGCATGAAATATGGCAAGGAGATTGAAGGTACAACCAAAGGAAAGTGTGTGTAAAGGGCCAATTGAAAGCATTAAAAGAGTTGGAAAAAAGATGCAATTAGAAGATAATTCAGAAGGCACAAATATTGTGATAAATGATGGGACTCTAATGCTACATGTGAAATGAGGAGAGAAGACGAGACAGAAATCAAAGGAGATTGTTTCCTGGAAAAAATAGTCACACAGTATGCAGTGGAGGATTTGAAGACAATGTAATAGTAAGGCATATAAGATTGGCAAAATATGATGAGAATAGAACACTGTAGAGTAATTTTGAGCTAATCCATTTCGTGGGTAGATTATTACAATGAAATCAGCAGCATTTTACATGGCATCTGATTTTTGTTTCTATTGAACTTAAAATTAGATGCCGGCACAATTGGCATCTCATCTGATAACATTAGTTTCTCACTGAATAAGTTAGTTTAAAATTCCTTCCATGGTTGAATGGAAGCAGGGAGACTGTGACTGATGTCACCCAAAATGTTTTAAAATTTTGTGTCTCATAGAAGTCATTATACGTCTTATTTAGGTTAGTGAATTCGGCCTATTTAACCAAAGACAAAAAAATATGCTGGCTGCGTTGACAGCAGAAATAGGAAGCTGACCAGCGGAAATAAGGCAAAGTGCATCATTATGCGCATGAAGCCAATTCTATGCACATCCTTAATACTAGAAAAATTATGATTTCATAAACAAGTGTTTTATAAAATAAGATGTATCCAATTTTTGATTCCTTGTCAATAATCCTGCAAATACATTTTGGTATAATACCTATTCTGATTTTTATGGCACAGGACCACGTTGAGAATTTGGGTGCAATT
The DNA here is from genome assembly GCF_053455715.1 of Rhinoraja longicauda. Classification (NCBI taxonomy): domain Eukaryota; kingdom Metazoa; phylum Chordata; class Chondrichthyes; order Rajiformes; family Arhynchobatidae; genus Rhinoraja; species Rhinoraja longicauda. The sequence continues at coordinate 89,724,503 of NC_135953.1, forward strand.
CCATGGGTGCGCTCATAATATAATGTTGTAAACCAAAACAATTTAAACTTCACCCTTACAGGAAATTCATCTTTACTTCCTCAGAGATAAATATGTTAAATAAATGAATGCATATCTGGTGGGATCACTACATCCATATTTCTTTCTTAATTGCTTAATTGCTTAATCACGATTTCTTTTCAATCAGGCTAAAACATATAAATGAATCAGCTTCCCCGCACACAACATAACATTGGAGGAAAATTAGCTCAACTCCAAGAGAAAGGAACTTACCAATCACTTACACTAATTCCAAAGGGTTTCTGCTAATGTCACAGTGGAAAATCAGGGATGTGGATATTTTTCCACCAAAATAAGTGTCGAGTTTGAAAAATGAAGAAAGCACAACAGACTTACATGGCATTATTGAAATCTCTAAAAACAGCAGAGTAAGACTAAATAGGCAAGTAAGATTGAATACTTTATTAACCTGACGGTAAATGAAATAGGCTTTTGTTCTTGGGTACAGATTGTTCTTCTCTATGTTCTGATCATTTAATTCAGATAGGTGCAGTAATGATAAAACTAAATGCAGAAATATAGAAGAAAGGAGCAGGAGAGGGCTAGTTAACGCGTCACTATTCTATATTATCATGCCCTATCATCCAAATTCAATATCCACATCCAACTTTCTCCCCATAATCCCTCGATCCCTCCGACAAAATTAGCTCCTTCTTGAACAATAAGGTTGGCAAGGAACATGACTGATTAAAACCTATTGTCGATTAATTGTTAAACCGTGAATTTATATTTCTGATTTGCGACCGGTGTTTAAAGGCTAGCATCAGGTGACAAATTACACTGATACTCTGCACAGTGGCATTTACAAATGGATAGTGTTTGCAAAAATTGCAATCATATGACAAGCATAAACTTTGCTTTGGCATATTGTTGAATCAATTATCTTTATTATAGACCCGAGGAGGATCCGGAATTGTTGAACGCAAACAGATCCGCAATTTTCCCATGCTTTTCACATTATTCTCTGTCGTTAAAGGTGTGCTCAGGTATTTATAAATGTAAAGATGTGCTCAGATATTTACAAAAGAATATTGCTTGATGTAAGCAAAGTCTAAATATCGTACACATACCTCGGTTTGCATTGAAGGCGCCAAAGTACAGATGCTTGAAAGCTTCAAATTCCTAGGTGTACATATCACCAGCAACCTGTTCTGGACCACCCATATTGAAGCAATGGCCAAGGGAACAGAGTTTAGAAGGCTTTGAAAATTTGGCATGTCCTCAACAACTCTCACCAACTTCTACAGATGCACCATAGAAAGCATTTTATCGGGGTACATCACAGCATGGTTTGGCAACAGCTCCATCCAAGATCACATGAAATTGTAGAGAATTATGGATGCAGCCCAGACCATCATATAAACTAGCCTCCATTCCATTTACACCTCACGCTGCCTTGGCAAGGCCAATTAAGCATGAGTCGCACACCAGCCACTCCCTCTTCTTCCTCCTTCCATCAGGCAAGAGTTACAAAAATGTGAAAATGCACACATCCAGATTTAGGGCAGTTTCTTCCCCACTGTTATCAGGCAACTGAACCATCTGACCAACAACTGGAGAGCAGTCCTTAGCCACTATCTACAACATTGGAAACCCCCAGACTACCTTTGATCAGACTTTATTGGACTTTATCTTGCTCTAAACGTTATTCACGGTTATTCCCTTTACCATGTATTTGTACACTGTGGACGACACGATTGTAATCACGTATCGTCTTGCCATTGACTGGTTAGCACACAACAAAATATTTTCTTTGTACCTTAGTGACATAAACTAAACTGAACAAAATGAAATGAAGACAACTGCAGACAGCAGGGATATTAATGTTCACTCATTAGCGATACACACGTGTACACGCATGCATGCTCATGCACTTGTGGGGGCTTAGGCACAGGAATCCATGTCCAATGCTTCCCTCCTGACTCCAGATCCTGATCCTGGCTGCATTCTTGGCCTATTCACAGCAACCAAGCCCAGCTGCACATCTGGCTCATGTTATCAGCTGCAGTGCTGGACATATGCCGACACAACCTGGCTAATGTAACTAGTACTTATCATACATTTTACACAAAAACACCATCAGACCAACTGCAGCATTAGAGTACACCAGGGTGCCATCCTGTGCTTTGACCCATTAAAATCCTTGCCCCAGTTTCTAGCAATAATGTCAATTTTTTTAAGTAAAAGCCCATCATCTAGCAGGTTAACTCAATGGTCAGTGCTCATAGAGCTTACAAACAAGTGCACTATCTGTCCCGTTCCAAGAAACAGTAAGAGAGCAGAATCATGCCAAAGGAAATGTTAGCTAAATGAAAATTTATCCCCACCATTACCAAGTATACACTTCAATTAGGTTTCTTGCCTGAAGGTTAAGCAGTCTAGATTGTTAGGATCTTCGCGAAAACAAAATAATATCTTTAAGGCCTAACACATCTTATTAAGGAGAGCAGATACATGTTCTCAGACTCTGGCATAAGGGAAACATAAAAGTAGTCCCATATCAGTTCAGCTTGTTTTACTGCTCAGCCAAAAAAAGGAATGGTAATGTGTGAATCCAATTCTACTATAAGTTCTAACTGCAACCAGATGATGTTGACTTGGTCAGACTATTTCTGGGCATTTTAGTAGTTTGTTAGCAAGGGTCTTGCCCTTAATATTAGAGAGGGGCGGGGCAAATCTCACTACTAGCAGCAGGTATTGTGCTGAAATATAGTGTATTTTAAAGAAAGGTTCATTAATTTAAATTGCACACATTGCAGAGATTAATGAAGTTTTGTTTTCTAAAGAAAAGAAAATGTATAATTATAAATGAATTACTGATCCATTGCAAAATGGAATCTTTGTAATATTGTTGGGTAAAAGAACCAAACCTTTATGAATCTAGCACATTTTCTTGAGCTGGTGCTTGAATAGTGTGGTTATACATCCTTGACCCTACCATGAGGCACTTGCACCTGACAAAACACAAATACAAATGTTCCGAATAGCTTCCAGCAGACTAGCAGTGAATGCAGCTCTGTTGTTCCTCCAAGTTTTCATGGGATAAACTTCTATCATCCATTTGTTGGATTAGCATTTAAATACAGCCATGAATAAAAGTTACCAAGAAGTGTGAAAAAGAGAAATGTTAATTTTTCATTAACGTAATGAGAAAGGCACAAAAAACTGAATGAAACAGCAATATCTGCAGGACATCATCTTCAACTGCATATATGTTAGATTTGGCTTCATATAAAGTGGCATTCTCTTCCACTTTTAAAGAGAGTGGATTATTTGATGTATTACAAATAACAGCAGAAAATTAGCATCACAAAAATAATGAGCCGATCCAAAAGTACACCTGGAAATGACTGGCTATGCAACCGTTAGCTCCTGTCAACTCTCTGTGCACTTCTTTCTTATCAATTTGTTTCTTCAGTGTGTAAAACTGCAAACATGAAAAATACTAAAATGTACAGCATCAAAGAAAATTGTACACCGTGTTCAATGATATTCCAGTCAGCTAACCTGTTGATTTATTTACGATGACAACTAGCTCATCTGAAAAAATCTTATGAGAAACGCTCATAGTTTGTCCGAAAACATGGGTTTCTCCATTTAAAACTAGCTATACTTCAAAATTGATCAATGTATCTTTTAAAATTAAACTGTTTTCATTTTTTTATGCAACAGCACGAACTAGCTGGCTGAATTCACCTAAATATGCCCTTGTCAGGTTTTCTGTTCAAGTCAAAAGTGTTACTGCTGAGCACGTTAATATTAAATTTATCAGAAACTGTCTGCTATACCTCAAGAATAAACTTTTGTTCCAATAAAACACTATAAAGCAAACCAAGGGATGCTTCCTTCTTCTTTCCCACACCAGCCTTTTCAGAAACCAGCTTATGTAAGAGCTATTTTGTGTATTTTCAAATACAATATATTTTTTTACTTTTCAGCAAGAAGAAATGACTGCAGAAGTTGGAACTATTGAAACTTAAACAGAAAATGTCACAGCGAATAAATACGGGCTCAGAGAGCAACATATTCATTCAAATGTAATGGAGTCACTGCTAATTATCAAAATACAGCATTATCTGGACAGTAAATCATCCATTATGATGCCCAGTAGGCTAACATTTCCTTTAATGGCATTACCTATCTCTGTATTGCCAGTTTATCCACCTGCGACTGGGGCCTTATCCATTTACATTGAGGCCCAAACAATATGCAGAGTTTGCCCACTTTGCATTTGGCACGAATGGTCAAAAACATCATGGCTTTATCTGGGAGGACAAGAGCATGAGTGTAGATACTTGACAAACATTGAACTTGAGTCTAAGTACTGGAGAATGACCATTACATCACGGCAGTGAAATTTATGCTACAGAAGGAGGTCATCAATCTATCTTTTCCTTGCAGGCCAAAGATGACCACTTCAAATTAATCCCACTTCCCAGCTCCTGAGCTTTAATTTAGAAAGTTATAGCACTTCCAGTGCAGATCCAAATGTTTTAAATAACTTGATCTGCTCTGCCTTTATCACTCTTTCAGAGAGTGGGTTACAAATCTCCACCACCCAATGGTGAATATTTTCTCTAAATTGTCCACCAAATTCTCCGTAGAATTACCTTACTTCCATGAATTTGGATATCGACTCCACAGTCAAAAAGACCCAACAGAGGATGTACTACCTGCAGCAGCTGAGGAAACACAATCTGCCACAGGCAATGGTGGTCCAATTCTATACTGCCATCGTTGATTCCGTCCTCACATTCTCCATCATGGTCTGGTTTGGCTCAGCCACCAAGTACAACATCCGGAGGCTGCAACGAATCATTCGATCAGCTGAGAAGGTTGTTGGCTGCAACCTTCCCCCCATTGATGAACTGTACACTGCAAGGGCCAAGAAGTGAGCGGACAAGATTATCTCTGCCCTCTCTCACCCTGGCCACAAACACTTTGAAGCACTTCCATCTGGAAGGTAACTGTCAAAGCAGCTACAGCCAGACATAAAAACAGCTTTTTTTCCATAGTAGCTCTCTCAATAACCAAGTCAGTGGTTTCTTTTTGCTCTGGTTTATTTCACTCACATGTTTAAACCGTAATAATGTATCCTTAATGTTTTAATGTTTTATGCTTATTCTTAATTGTTTACTGTATGTACGTGTTGTTACTTGCGAGCGGAGCACCAAGGCACATTCCTTATATGTGTACATACCTGGCCAAAGAACTTATTCATTCATTCATTCATTCACTCACTGGTAACGATATTCAATTCAATATATTGTGGACCAAAACTTGAGACACTCATCATAATTCAACTGTTTCATCACTTCCAAAAATATGAGAAAAGGAAAAGAATTCAAAGCTACCCAATGTACAGAAAATATGAGGCCAATAAAATTTTAAAACAATGCTTCTACAAAATCCTTTCTTTTTGCCTTTTAATCTGCAAGTCTAAACTCTCAGTGGAACTTAATGGGGACTCAGTTAAGGCCTAACTTGCACAGGGCCTGAGGGATGATGCATGAGTGATCGCTCACCACTGGATGCTGCTAAATCCACTCCCATTACCTCCACTATTTCACGATTTCACTTTTTGATGGAAAAGATAGACGCAGAAGACCAACATCGTTTTTCCTTAAGTAAATAAGCATGCATCTGTATGAGTCGTAGACCAATGACTTGTGCTGATTGGCTTTGTTGTTGAAAATGTTTTAGAAATCTAGGGTGGAAAGATGACAATATTTGAACAAAACTCTGGTCTTGTTACAAAGCTTGCCATTTTTCAAAGCTTCAATTAAGTGCCTGTCATTATGCAAATAATGTTGAAGCCAGAAGTCTCGCACCTGTGCTTGCTAAGTTACTAATGTGTTCCTAAAGTCCTTTCTAAGTTAGGGAAGCCTGTTGGATTGGTCAAATCAGATAACAGCTGGACAGGCCAATAGTTTAAAATATACTCCATTACGCACCACGAACCACTAATATTACCTCCATCAAGTATAAATTTGGACCACAATTTAAAGCCACAATAAATGCAATAAGGAAGCTAAAATTAAGAAATAAAAAAATAACTATTACTATTTCTGCAACCAATACAAACAGACTGCTGAGATGTTTAAACTGTGCGATGGATTTTCACGCTCCAGTTTTCTGAAAGGAATTGGTGAATTAGATGCTGCAAAAATGTCCCCTTCTTTTGAAATATGTCAGGTTTATTTTAAGAATGGGTAAATTTGATTACCTATCGGAGATGTTTTCACGATTAACCATTATTCAAAGAGTAATATTTGTCTGAATGGCATTCATTTAATCTGCCATTTTCCATATATTGAAATCAAAGAGGTAGTGTTTGGTGAATGACATAACTGGCATGATGCAGATCATATTCAGAAATCCGCAAAAAAAACAACATTTTCCAATCTGAGCCACCTGTTGGAGAAGTACCAAACAGGAGAATAATGATCCTTCATAGGAATGGAAACAAAAAATGGCAGCCAAGTCCTGCAAGGCCAGTACTTGTAGCTTGTTACGGAGAGGTTCTGGCATAAGACTTGAAGCAAATTGGCTGTCTGTTATGGAGAAACAAAAGACTGCAGATGCAAGAACCTTGAACAAAAAAACAAACTGCTGGAGGAACTCGGTGGGTCAGGCAGCATCTAAAGAGGGAAATGGGCAGGCGGCTATTTGCGTCAGCACCTTTCTTCAGTCTGAAGGGAGAGAGCAAATAGAAAGAGGTGAGAGGAAGGAATGGGGCAATCCATCATCCCTCCCTTCGGTTCTACTCCCTGTCTACTTCCACCATCTGTCCCCATCCTGTTTGCTTCCACCCACCTTGCCTTCCTCTGGTTCTGAACCTTATTCCCTTCTAGCCACCATCCTTCCCTCCATTTCTACACTCTTTCTCTTCTGTCCACCATTCATCCGTCTGATTCAAGCTTTTACTCTGCACCTCCCTACCTTCTCAGACTCCATCATTTGCACCCTTTTGTTCTCTCCGCTTATCACTTCCAACCTTAGTTACCATCTCCACCTGTCTCATCTGCCAATATACCGCTCCCCTTGGATTGCCTACCACTTGCAAGCGCTTGCCCATGCCTTCTCCTTTCCTCTTTCTGCCAGCTATCTTCCCTCCAACTCACCAGTCTGAAGAAGTATCCTGATCCAAAATATTGTCTTTTCATTTCCTTCCACAGATGCTGCCTGTAATCCTGCCGCAGTCTGTTTAGGCTGCCTGTTATTGAAGCTGGCAATTCATAACTGAAATTAAGATTAAAGTGTTTTTCTATTTGAAAATAAAATAAAAACTGACAGATATAACTTTTGAAGTGTGTCTTTATGCAATGACATAAAATGGCACTTTTAAATTAATGCAACATCATAATGTGATTTTAATATAATTGGAATTTGAAAAAATAATTAGCTATCGAATTACAAAAAGAACTACAACAGCAGAGGCAAGTTTAAGGGAACCACTGAAAGGAGACAGTTGCAAAATGGCAGAGATGCTTCGGACCAAAATAGTTGAAAGTGTGGTTATCAATAGTGGAGTGAGTGAAATCAGAAAGAGTGCAACAGGCCTGAAGTGGATAGCGTAGCAATCGCAATGGCTGGTGGGGCTGAAATGTTGGAACCAGCAAACCAGTGTAACCAGGTGTCAGTTATGGGGCGAAGGCAGGAGAATGGGGTTAGGAGGGAGAGATAGATCAGCCATGATTGAATGTCATAGACTTGATGGGCCGAATGGCCTAATTCTCCTCCTATCACTTATGACCTTATGACTTTATGAACTAGGACAATGTCAAACTTCCAAGCCTTTGTTTTTTTTTCCTAAGCTGCAAATCTTGACTGAACCCAATATAAATGACCTCCCAGCCACTGGGTGGGACCAAAATACAGGGAAGCAGCGTGTTGTTGCTGGAAAATCAGGGAGAGTGTTCTCAGAGGTTGAGTAAAGTGGCTTGGTGGTTTGATGAGGGATCCATCCTATTGCCCCACAAGAGAATCTTTAAAATCTTTCCCAAACCCACCTGATTTCTTTCTGTTCTTCAATCTGTAATCTCTGAGCAACCTTTAAGGTCTCCAGTTAAAATAGCTTGTGAGGACCTGATTACACTGATATAATGAGAACTTCACCAGCTTGGATAGTCAGATTTGACAATAGACAATAGACAATAGACAATAGGTGCAGGAGTAGGCCATTCAGCCCTTCGAGCCAGCACCGCCATTCAATGCGATCATGGCTGATCACTCTCAATCAGTACCCCGTTCCTGCCTTCTCCCCATACCCCCTCACTCCGCTATCCTTAAGAGCTCTATCCAGCTCTCTCTTGAAAGCATCCAACGAACTGGCCTCCACTGCCTTCTGAGGCAGAGAATTCCACACCTTCACCACCCTCTGACTGAAAAAGTTCTTCCTCATCTCCGTTCTAAATGGCCTACCCCTTATTCTCAAACTGTGGCCCCTTGTTCTGGACTCCCCCAACATTGGGAACATGTTATCTGCCTCTAATGTGTCCAATCCCCTAATTATCTTATATGTTTCAATAAGATCCCCCCTCATCCTTCTAAATTCCAGTGTATACAAGCCCAATCGCTCCAGCCTTTCAACATACGACAGTCCCGCCATTCCGGGAATTAACCTAGTGAACCTACGCTGCACGCCCTCCATAGCAAGAATATCCTTCCTCAAATTTGGAGACCAAAACTGCACACAGTACTCCAGGTGCGGTCTCACCAGGGCCCGGTACAACTGTAGAAGGACCTCTTTGCTCCTATACTCAACTCCTCTTGTTACGAAGGCCAACATTCCATTGGCTTTCTTCACTGCCTGCTGAACCTGCATGCTTCCTTTCATTGACTGATGCACTAGGACACCCAGATCTCGTTGAACTCCCCCTCCTCCTAACTTGACACCATTCAGATAATAATCTGCCTTTCTATTCTTACTTCCAAAGTGAATAATCTCACACTTATCTACATTAAACTGCATCTGCCATGTATCCGCCCACTCACACAACCTGTCCAAGTCACCCTGCAGCCTTATTGCATCTTCCTCACAATTCACACTACCCCCCAACTTAGTATCATCTGCAAATTTGCTAATGGTACTTTTAATCCCTTCGTTTGAGCAGGAAAGGAGCAAACAAATTTATAGGCAAATGTTTCTTACATGTAATTCCTTAGAACTTAAAATGCCTTTACACAATTAAACGATGGGACTACAAAAAGTTGGCATGTAAATGCCAGTGTATAATTGGGTTTATCAAGTGGACACCTCTATTCACTGATGTTTCATTATGTTAGGCCCATAACACCTCAGGAAGGCTCAACAGTTAGTTCTGGGTCCCAGAACCAGCCCCCTCTACCTGCTCTCCTCACCTATGCTACCAACCTGCACTACCAAGCAGCTAACTATGTAAATATCTACTGTAAAATAAACTGCAGATGATTAATTCAACGCTCAAACAAATGCTAAACACTCGTATCCTGTCTTACACTTATCCTAACCCTCCATCAAACAATCGTGGTGCCATTCATATCAACCTCACATACAAAAGCGAAAGGAATACACTTACCTCGCGTTGCGCATTTCCTTTCTAACCCCAACTGACACAATTTCTTCTCCACCAAATCCACCTACTGCCTTACACTGTTGCCTCTGACAACTCCTTTACGGCCTTCTGCAAACTCTGCCTGCGAATTCCGAGCTTTCCAAAGAGCGACGTGGTTGATTGCGCTATAAAACATTTACAACCCACCTCAACTGGACGTACATTTATTCTCCATCCTCGCTGCTCAATTTCTGCCGCTATATCTACATATCTAAGCTTTTTCTGTTCATTGGCCTCATCCACTGAGTTTTCCCAAGGCACCGTCAGTTCTATAAAACTAACTGCTGACTAACTGACCATAATACTGTATCTGGCCTCAAACTAGTACTAATTGTTTGCAGCAGAACAATAAGCTTTAGTTCCAAGCCTCCCTGCATTTCCCAATCATTAGCTCCTCTTAGCTGACCTAACTCATGCATGTCTGAAAATGTTCCTCCTCGACCCTCACAAACAAAATAAATAGCTACACTCTCAGTCCTATTACGCATTGAATTCACCCGTGCTCTCCTCCTCTCAATTGCTGCAGCTTTACACTTCAAGACCTGGTTATGCCGCCAGCACAATAATTATGTCTTCCCAGAAATAACAGTGAAATTATACACTCCCAGTAGAAGGCAGAATTAATAATAAAATGTCTGCACAGCTGTGTTTGCTGAGGATTGCTGTGTGCTAGAGCACGCTTTCTCAAATGCACAACAGTTACATTGGACTCGCTAAACACACCAGTAACTCCACAGGTTAAGTTTAGCTAATAGTCACCAGAAGCTGCAACAACTGACAGTAAATGCTCTGGTGTATAAACTGATCCACAAAATGTAATTTCAGCGTAATGCACCATATGGACATTCATATGTAAAGCACCGGTGTCCAGCTGGGGTCACTGTGCAAACAAAAGTGCACAAGGGTAGTGAAAATGATTTAGAGCATACTAAATTATGAACGTAAAAAATATTCAAATTTATGGATTACCAAAGTAGAAAGGACGACAAATAAAGTTAAATTCAATTTTATTTCACATTAGAGAGAAACAAAAGGTATGTGCGGGAAGTGAAGTGGAGGAATATGATCTGAATATTTCCAAATGTTTAATGGATTTGGTTATGTAGCCGAAGGTTAATGACATGATGTTTGAGATTGAGGCTGGAGGAGAAGATCAGCACGGTACATTCAAGGATAGGGACAAGCTTGGTGGTCAGTGTTGTTAGTGGGGTATAGTGGAGGGGAGGGGCAGGAAATATCAGCAAAATAACTGCATTTGGTGATGTGATGGTTTGGGGGAGACCAGTACTGGGTAATGAGATAGTAAAGTGGTGAGAGTGCATTGGGCTGGAGGGAAATCAGGATGTAATCGATACCACGTGTTGTAGGGGATGTGGGAAGCCACTGACTGCAATTGTGATGTGGAGAAATTGGCAAAATCAGTACTTGGGGTTCTGGGCAGTTATGGAAATTGGGAACAATAAAAAAACTGCTGGAGAAACAGTGGGTGAAGGGTGGGGTGATGCACAGTACACGTTGGGTCGAGACCCTCATCAGTGGGGGATGGATTTGGGGGTCATGGAGCAAAGATGGAGGATTGGGAGGAAATATGGGGATTGGGTATAGGTATGTTGGGAAAGATAGGTGTGGTGCAGGTAAGGAGCCACAGAATCATATATTATATAACAGGCATACTAGTTTGATACTGTGCTGGGCCCCAGCTATGCCTGCCTCTTTGTAGGGTACGTTGAACAATCTCATTTCCAGGCGTACACAGGCCCTATACCTGAATGCTATCTCCATTACATTGCATCGGTCCTACCTCCTGCACCCATGCAAACCTCATGGACTTTATTAACTTCACCACCAAAATCCAGCCTGCACTTAAATTCACTTGGACCATCCCTCCCCTTTCTTAATTTCACCGACTCCATCACAGGAAATAGACTATCAACTGACGTGTATTACAAACCTACAATTATCTCGACTATACTTCTTCCCTCCCTGCTTCCTGCAAAGACTATTACCTGCTCCCAATTCTTCTGTCTACGCCGCATTTGCGCCCAAGATGAGGTGTTCCATACCAGGCCATCCAATATGTCCTCATTCTTTAGGGTACAGGGGGTTCCCCTCTTCCATCATAGATGAAGCCCTCACACGCATCTCCCCGGTACCCTACAGCTCCCCCTGCCCCATGTCGCAGCAGGATCAGACCCTCTAGTCCTTACCTTTCACCCCATCAGCCATCGCATACAACACATAATCCTCTGACATTTTCGCCAGGTCCAACGGGATCCCACCACGAGTCACATCTTCCCATCTCCACCCCTTTCCGCCTTCTCAAGAGACCATTCCCTCCGCAATTCCCTGGTTAACTCAACCATTGCCACCTAAACCACCTCCTCCCCAGGTACCTTCCTCTGCAACCACAGGAGATGCAACACCTGTCCCTATATCTCCTCCATAGACTATGTCCAGGTATCCCAACTGTCCTTTCACGTTAGACATAGGTTCACTTCACCTCCACCAACATCATCTACTGTATCAGTTTTTCAAGATGTGGACTCATACATTGGTGAGACCAAACGTAGATGGGCGATTGTTTTGCTGAACACCTTTGCTTAGTCTGCCTGGACCTACCTGATATCCCGGTTGCCAAACACTTTAATTCTCCTTCCCATTCTCACATAGACCTTTCTGTCCTGGGCCTTGTCAGTGAGCTAATCGCAAGTTGGAGGAACAGCTTCTCATATTTCGCTCGGGCAGCTTACAACCCCGTGGTATGAATATTGATTTCTTTATCTTCAGGTAATAACCCTTGCACTACGTCTCTCTCCATCCCTCCCCTATCCAAGTCGCACCAGGTTCCCTACACACAGCTCACTATGGCCTGTTTCCTTTATCATTGTTACTTTTTTGCATATCTTTCATTCATTTCTTCTATATCTCTCTACATCACTGTCTATAATCTCTTGTTTCCCTTTCCCTTGACTAGTCTGAAGCTGGGTCTTGACCTGAAACGTCACCTATTCCTTCTCTCCAGAGATGCTACCTGTCCCGCTGAGTTACCTAGGATGGCGGGACTGTCATATGAGGAAAGATTGGAAAGACTGGGCTTGTATTCACTGGAGTTTAGAAGGATGAGAGGGGATCTTATAGAGACGTAGACAATTATGAAAGAGGTGGACAAGCTAGATGCAGGAAAAATGTTCCCAATGTTGTGGAAGTCCAGAACCAGGGGCCACGGTCTAAGAATAAAAGGGAGGCCATTTAAAACTGAGGTGAGAAGCTACTTTTTCACCCAGAGAGTTGTGAATTTGTAGAATTCTCTGCCACAGAAGGCAGTGGAGGCCAATTCACTGGATGAATTTAAAAGAGAGTTAGAAAGAGCTCTAGGGGCTAGTGGAATCAAGGGATATGGGGAGAAGGCAGGCACAGGTTACTGATTGTGGATGATCAGCCATGATCACAATGAATGGTGGTGCTGGCTCGAAGGGCCAAATGGCTTCCTCCTGCACATATTTTCTATGTTCTATGTTCTATTACGCCAGCATTTTTGTCTATCTTCGGTCTAAACCTGCATCTGCAGTTCCTTCCTATACCGGTAAGATGCTGTTGCCCTGAGAGTCGCTCTTGACAGGTGCCCCAGGTTCATGTGGAAACATGGTTCATATTTCCTTTAATGCTCCACAGTTTGCTATCATGGGGAATGTTATCATTCCTTGCACCTCTGATATGGAAATAGCATTAGGCTGCAAGGACGACTAAGATCAATCTGGCACCAAAACGCCTGTAAATGGTTGTATTTTGACCCAGCAATAGTAAAAATAAATAAATTGACATTACTCTGAAAACTACAGCTTTATGCAACTGAATTTCTGGGCAATTTCACTGATTTGAACTGTGCCTATGATTTGCTGCTCACATGCAACTGAGAGACAAGGAAAATGGGGATGTATAGAACTACAAAAAATACTGCAGTCTGTCTGGGAAGTTGTAATGTAAATATTTTATCTTACATCTTTCTCCTCAAAATATTTAATGATTATTTTCTCCAATTATTTATCCCTGTCCATCTATACAGTCATTAAATCAGCAATAGCAGCCTCCTTTTACAATTTATAGCATACATTCACCACCTACTGCATAATATATCTAAACAGAAATAGCTGTTTCATCCTCCTTAGTTTATATTTATTGTGCTTGTAATAGTATATGTGACATGTTAAATACACTGATTTAGGTGTCAGCCTCAACATAATATTTGTCCCATCCAATTCATCTACTCCAGAGATGTGCTCAAAACCTAGGGTGACACTCCAATGCAGTATTCCCCTTAAACTAAGTTAGAATCCCTTCTAGTTTGCCTTACATTCAATCACTTTTAACATCAGGATAATCTTAGTTTAATTTAGTGTAGTTTAGAGATACAGCATGGAAACAGGCCCTTTGGCCCACCGAGTCCATGCTGACCAGCGATCACTGTACACTAGGGACAATTCCACACACACTAGGGACAATTTACAATGATACCAAGCCAATTAACCGACAAACCTGTACATCTTTGGAGTGTTGGAGGAAACCACAGATCCCAGAGAAAACCCACGCAGGTCACGGAGAGAATGTACAAACTCCATACAGACAACAGTTAGGATCAAACCCGGGTCTCTGGTGCTGTAAGGCAGCAAATCTACTGTCGCGCCACCATGCCGGTCATCAAAATATGGTAGGTTGATAGCTCTAGACATGCCAGATTGACCTCACCCCATTACAGATTGGTATTTTTCTTCCATTTCTCCAATCCAGCAATGGTCCAAGTTATGGTAACGTGACAGACTGTATCTGAACGGAATAGTGGAGGAGGAAATCACATTTCCTCTTTCATGGGGACAGAGTGTATCATCCAGGTACATTGGTGAGCAGGCTAGAACAACCTGGTCCAACTAAAAGAAGGTGAAACTCCATTGATGATTAACAGTAAACATGCTCTCAATGGAAATGTGAACAAAATATGCATCGATAAATTCCAATCAGGGATGATCAGCCTCTGAAAGGAAATGGGGAATTATTTGCAAGTTTGGATCTCGGATCTTCATACAACACTAATTTCCAACCCCTGAAACAGTAAGCAGCCAATAGGGCACAAACAAAATAGGTGCAGAGGTGAGCCACAGGGCTCTTGTATCTGTTCCACCATTGACTAAGTTCATGGTTAATCTTCTGTCTCAACTTCACTTCCTGACAAATTCTCTTTATCCTTTATTTGCAAAATTTACCAAACTCTGTCTTCAAGTAAAATGGCTGAGCATCCTTAGCCCTTTGGGAACAGAATTTCAATGATTCACAGCCCTTTGAAGAAACATGTCTCAGTCCTTAATGACATCCTGAAATGGCATCCAATTCTTGTCTTTTCAGTCACATGAAGCAGCCTTTGTGAGCGAAGTTGACCCAGAAAAACTATGTAGGTCCTAAAATCCATACCCATCATGCCCATTCATGAGACAGAAAACAGAAACATGTGTTTAAAATATGGGTTGGTTCCAGGGTGTAACCGTATTGCATCTTTGAAAATAACCTCTAACCAAGTGAGTTTCGTACAAATGTTATGTGAAGAACACATTAAATGGCAGCACATTTTAAAAAAGAATTCAAGACAAAATGAACTGCTACAATCCATCCACTTACTTCTCTCCAACATGCAGGCAAGATAAAAGCAATAAATCTTGAACAACTACATTTTCTTTGAAAGAGTTATCCAACCATTACATGCAAAGATTTTATTAGTTTACTTAGAAACATAGAAACATAGAAAAATAGGTGCAGGAGTAGGCCATTCTGCCATTTGAGCCAGCACTGTCATTCAATATGACCATGACTGATCATCTAAAATCAGTACCCCATTCCTGCTTTTTCCCCAGGTCCCCTGATTCCTTTAGCCCTAAGAGCTAAATCAAACTCTCTCTTGAAAACATCCAGTGAATTGGATGTGGCAGAGAATTCCACAGTTTCACAACTCTCTGGGTGAAGAGGTTTTTTTCTCATCTCAGTCCTAAATGGCCTACCCCTTATTTGTAAACTGTGATCCCAGGTTCTGGACTCCCCCAACATTGGGAAAAATTTTCCTGCATCTAGCCTGTTCAATCCTTTAAGAATTTTATATGTTTCTATGAGATCCCCTATCATCTTCTAAATTCCAGTGAATACAAGCCCAGTCAACCCATTCTTTCTTCATATTCGAGATACAACATGGAAATAGGCCCTTTGGCCCACCGAGTCCACGCTGACCATCCATCATACATTCACAGTATTTCGCATCTACACACTGGGAGCAATTTATGGAGGCCAACTAAACTGCAAACCCGTACGTCTTCAGGATGTGTAATGTCAATGTATGAAGTTTAGTTCAAGGTAATATAGATGAAAATATTTTATTTTTGCTGGGGCAAAATGCAATGGCATGGTGGCACAGCAGTAGAGTTGCTGCTTTACAGCACTAGAGACCCAGTTCTCTGGTACTGTGAGGCAGTAGTTCTACGCACTGTGCCATTAAATATGAATGAGAATATACATGTTTAAAATGTGTGAATACACACACAGCATAAGCATAATGGCCTCATAAATTAGATTTATAGTTAAACATAATTTAAGAAGATCACCTCTCCAAAATGTCTAAAATAAGTGAAATCAGAAATGCAATATTGTTAATCAATCTATACATTCATTTCAAATTCCTTTGTTAAAGTAGCACAGTAAAATTCAATCACATTTATTAAATATCACCTAATTCTGTACAATGCAGTAGCACCTGTCAATACTTCTTTACAAATATTTTTGTATAATGTCAATGCTAAATAATATGCCCATTGTACAATTAAATTCCGAAAACAACTAAGCCTACTGTAAGCCTTAGAGAGTATGCACCATGAAAAATAAATCAAACTAATTTGTAAATTGCTTTGCTCCTATATTGGGTCAAAATTAGCATAATCTTGTAACAATAATTCTTTACATAGATTCAAATTTCACAGAGTTTTGAATTTAAAGTTAAGGGAACAAACTGTCTCATGAGAAGGTCTATTACGCAGTAAAACTTGTTCAAAAATGCGCTGGTTCCAGGGTGTAACCATATTGCATCTTTGCCAAAGACCTCCAACCAAGTGTATTTCCCACAAATTTTATGTGAAGAACACGTAAATGCAAGCACATTTCAAAAAAAAATCAGGATTCAACCACAATCTAACAATCTATGTATTTTGTATGTCAAATTTGATATAATGTCATTTCAACTGAATATATTTACTCAAGCTAACTACACAAACTGAAACTGAGGATTAGATTTTCAGTTTTGAAAGACATCAATATCACTGCTGGAATACATTAATTATTTTCATTCTAAAGCAAACTGTTGACATGAGGACTTTAAGAACAACATATATTGTTGTTAAGGAGTAAATAAAATAGCAATATCTGATGTAATAAAAATGAACTGCAGCTGCTGGTTTATACCAAAAATAGACACAAAATGCTGAAGTAAATTGGTGGGTCAGGCAGCATCTCTAGCGAAAATGGACAGCTGCATTTCAGGTCGGGACCCTTCTTCAGACTCAAGAAGCGTCCTGACCTGAAACGTCACCTGTCCATTTCCTCCAGAGATGCTGCCTGACCCACTGAATTACATTTTGTGCCTTTCTTAAGCAATTGCTGATATCCCACATGTGAGCTGTATGAGCTTGTACTTTCATGTTAGATACTCATGGAATTCACCGGAGTTAATGCCTCTTTCAGTGTAAGCAAATGATTAATAGTGATACGAATCAGGACCAGATTAAGCTAGTGTAGCATATGTTACAAAGGTTCCTTAAATATGGGACAAGGTGAAGTCACCACCCACGCCCCACGTGACCTCACCCAGCCAGCGGCCACGTGCTCCCGCTTCACCAATGACAGCTGCCCGGGCCTGGAGGAGGGTTGCGACCTCCGTTCAGCGGACACACTCAGCTCCGCTCCCCGAACACACTCGGCCCCGCTCCCCAAACACATTCGGCCCCACTCCCCGAACTTTGTTAACGTTAACGAGCTCTGTTAGCCTACACTGTCCGGGCCTACAGTGTTGGGGCCTACAGTAGCCTACAGTAATACGGGTCTCTCAGAGTGTGTGTGATGGAGGGGTTTAGTTTAGAGAAACAGCGTGAAAACAGGCCCTTCGGCCCACCGTCCCTACCGACCAGCGATCCCCGCACACACTAGGGACAATTTTACACACACACTAAGCCAATTAACCTACAATCCTGTACGTCTTTAGAGTGTGGGAGGAAACCAAATATCTCGGAGAAAACCCATGCGGTCATGGGGAGAACGTACAAACTCCATACAGACTGCACCCGTGGTTGGGATCGAACCCGGGTCTCCGGTGCTGCAAGCGCTGTAAGGCAGCAACTCTACCGCTGCGACACCATGGGGAGAATGACGGAGGATTGCGAGAAGAGGGCCGGAGGAGTGGGAGCCGAGGGTGCCAGAGAAGTAGAGACAGGGACGGCCGGAGGAATGTGGCAAAGGTAGGGCCAGAGGGGTGAATAGAGGCAGGACTGGAGGTACAGGGGTGAGAGGGATGGAGTAGGGGTAGGGAGTGCTGGAGCAGGGGATGCTGAGAGGCATGCAAGGTGTGGGTCGAGGAGATGGTAGAAGAGTGGAGGAGGAGACAGGGCCCAGGAAGTGAGGAGAGATGGCCGGGGGACTGGTGAGAAAGAGGGCCCGAGCTTTTGGGATGGGTGAGAGGGTCGCAGGATTTTGGGAGTATGGGCCAGAAGAGTAGAGAAAGAGAGAGGTACGGATGGGTAGGGGATGAGAAAAGGCCAAAAGTGTGAGGGAATGTGCCTATAGAAATGGAAAGTACAGGCCGGAGGGAGGAGGGGAGGGGGGCATGGAGGGAGGTGTGGGGGAAAGATGTTCGGAGGAAAAGGGGAGAGCGTAATGGAGATGCGCAAGGGGAGAGTGGGATAGAGAAGAGGAGGGAGAGTGGGACAGAAGACTGGGAATAAAGGGGTGAGGTAGATTGGTGGAAGAGAGGACTGGAACAGTGGCTATTTGGAGGGACAAAAGTCTAGGATGCGAGAGAGAAGGGGGATTGTGGAGAGAGACACCCAATGGAGTGTGGAGAAGGAGAGAGTTGGAGGAGTGGAGAGAGAGTGAAGATCGCAGGAACGAAGAGAGAGAATTGGCCCTAGCAAGGAGAGGGAGTAGGGAAAGAACAGGTGGGAGGTATGCGGAAGAGTGAGCAGTGGAGGATTCAGGGGTGCAAGTGCCGGAGGAGTGGGAGAGAGCACTGGAGGAGTAGGGAGAAGGCGGGCTGGAGGAGTCGGAGGGATGGGTGGGGGGGGGGGGGATGATGAGTTGGTGAAAGTGGCCTGGGGACTTGAGAGAAAGGAGCTGATGAGCGAGGAGTAAGAGGGCCAGGATGTGTGGGGAGACAAGGCCAATATTCGAGCAGAGGTCCAAAGGAGTGAGGTGTTTGGGTGAGGCCGGAGGTGTGTGGAGTAAGAGGGCCGGAGACTGGGCGATTGGGCGGTGACACGCCGGCTGCCCATTGGTCCGCGCAGCCCCACCAACACATTCAAACCGTGGCGGTTGGGGAGCGGCGCTCACAACACAGCGCCCCTCAGTGGGATGCCAATTTCAAGCATTTAGCATGCAAGAATTTAGTGCGGGGCCCTCAAAAGTACGGGGCCCATAGCAAATACTACTTTTGCTACTATGTTAATCCGGCACTGATAAGAATTATTGTTAAATAAACCTTAGTGCTAAAAATGAACTATTTCCCGTATGAAGTATATTCCTTAGATTTTGTTATTGTTGGGGAAACGCATAACTGTTTCGCTCTTCTTTCTATTTCTTTAATCTCTTTCATTGTTCATTTTACACTTTCCCTGTATGAATTAATATTGAATTAATTATTCTATTTTAAACTTCTCAGTTTAGACCTTGTAGGCTAGAAAATGAACTAGAAATAAAATAATCCCCTTTTCCAAGTTGACTTGTTCACGCTCATTTGCAGCAGAATTGCAAGTATTGCAACGTTGGACCATGAACTCCCTGCCCTGATTCCCCGTTATATTTTACACATCAGATGATATCACACATCCGACTTATTGACATAATCAGTTCAAAACATCTGATTAAACAAGTAAAGCAAGAAGTACATCACCGAGGATGTTGGGAAACTAAGCTGGGACTCCATTTTGTTTTTACTGATTCCCCCAGTCACTGTAGTACCTCTGCAAAATATATGATATTTGCATCCCTGATGATCCCAATGGTCTCTGCCCAAATATGTATTGGGCCTATTTGAAACTGTTCCATTATGGGCAACGCTGAACCAGCATAACACCATTTAACCAGATCGCTCATTCTGCTTTGATTTGCACTACCTCTCCATTCCACCTTTTCTTTTCCATTTTTCACCTACTGCTCCATCACCACAACCCTGATTACCCTCCAGAGCTCATTGGAATACCTTTTAACAATGCTGACCGCTTCCCTGAGAGCAGTGTGCAAATGAAATGACATCTAAGTTCTCAAGACAACAGGTGTCCTTTAAAAGCACGTATGCCAGTTTCTATTGCTTTTAAGTAAAAGAAAACAAAGGCATCAGCTTCCTATAGTGAGAACATCCCAATTTAGAATTATTTTTTGATGACAGTTGATTTGGAATTAGGGTAAAATGTGGTACTTATTTAGCATCCCCAAAATAGGACATCCAGTTTCTCAGTTTGAGTCTCCAATTGAGGATCATGCAAATTAATTGATAAATATGGCACAATGGGGTTTTCTTATCCACTCGACCTTCACATCGGATCGAGAGGATATGGAACTTGAAATAGAGGGAAAAGATGCATCAAAATGCATTTTGAAACACCAAAAGTTCCAGAGCAGCAGCTATTGCTCTGCTGCTTCCTTCAGGTGGCTGATTTGAAATAGAAATTCAAATCATATAAGATTTATTAATTTAGCACTCAACGAGAGAGAGTATAGGTCTATAATGCCACCATTTTTTTTTCTTATGAACTGAGTGTTGCTAAAGGTCACACAGTTTCATCAACATTGCCACAGTCAGGTTCTGCACAACTTCTTTTCATGCCATTTTTACATCAAGTGACAGCAGTAGTCATGCCTGTGTGGGATCTGATTTAGATCCTTTGGTACTTTATGTAGCAGGTCAAAACCCAAAGGCTTTATTATCAAGCTGAAAATTAGATGTTTAAAACAGATGGTTGTTTTATTCCATGTTTTCCTCCAAACTGCTGAACTGTCATGTTCCATAAGGTCTTTGGCTTGTGTCCATAAAGGTTTCTGGTTAAATGATGAGATGGGAAATATTAACGGATGGGAAGGTCTGCAATGTCTTCCTTCTGGAAAACCACTCCGCAAGTAACATTGCTATGGGGAATATGTATCCTGGCGAGTTCTAGACAAAATCGTGACAGAAAGTCAGGCAATCTCTCTTTTTAAAAAAAAAAAAACAAACAATAACTTTGTTAAAAAACGGAGCTAGTATTAATTTTTTTTTTACATCTCACGAAAGTCCTTAGATTTTTTGCCACCTTAGGGTGGCTAACACTAACTGCACTAATTGTAGTTGTAGTTTTAGTTGTCTCTTCTTCTTTCCTGCACTCTTTTAACCTTTTATATATTGATTTTTTTTTTAGATTTAACTTTTATTATCATGTCATTTTTCAGAAATTATATACTTTTGGGAGATATTTCCGGGAAACACTCTACGTTGTACAAAAGATCATCCACCCTTCATTCAAGAAAAATGTTGTAGTCCGGTTGCAGACCATTTGCTTTATTATAGACTATTTATCGGTTAAGATGCAAGATTCTATTAGGAAAATAGGGGGTAAAGGTATTACATTTTGTAGTTGGAATGTCAAGGGTGTTAATGAACCAATTAAAAGAGGTAAAGTACTTTCACATTTAAAATCTATTGATGCAGACATAATGTTCCTTCAGGAAACTCATCTAAAAAATGTAGCACATAATAGACTGAAAGGCAAATGGATTGATAAAGTATTTCACTCATCGTTTCCCTTTAAATCAAGAGATGTTGCTATTTTAATTCGTAAGGGTATACCATTTATACATACTTCCTCTATAGTCGACACTGAAGGTAGATATGTTATATTAGTGGGGGAACTATATTCTACAAAATTGATATTGGTGAATGTCTATGCACCAAATTTTGATAATCCGTTATTTTTTAAAAATATATTTAATACCATTCCAGAATTTGGACAATATAACTTGATAATTGGAGGAGATTTAAATTGTACATTAGATCCTTATTTGGATAGATCTTCAACTCAAAGGAAAATAAAATCCAAGTCGTGTGAATTATTAAACTCTTATATAAATAGTGCAAATATAAAAGATGTTTGGAGGATTGATAATCCTTCAGGCCGAGAGTATTCATTTTATTCACCTGTGCATAAAACTTATTCAAGAATTGACTATTTTTTGGTGGACTCCAAACTTATTCCTTATACGTATAATTCAAAATATCATAATATTATTATATCCGATCATGCCCCTTTAACATTTAGGGTAAAACTCCAAGGAGTAACGGGGAAACAGACTAATTGGAGATTTAATCCGCAAATCTTAAATGAAAAAGCATGTTATGACTATCTTAAATCGCAATTTGAGACTTTTTTTTACGCAAATGACCTTCCTGAAACACCTGCGTCCCTGCTTTGGGAAACATTTAAAGCGTTTGTGAGAGGATGTATTATTGCTTTTCAAGCGTCTCAAAATAAGAAGAAGCGAGCTGAACAACATGACCTAGAAAGTCAGATAAAACAGTTAGACATAATAAATGCCATCGCTCCCTCTATTGAAATACATAATAAAATTGCAGCTCTCAAATATAAGTTAAATTATATCCTCTCAGCTCATATTTTAAGGCTTTTTCAATATACTAAACAAAAACATTTTGAATTTGGAGACAAACCACAGAAATTGCTAGCACGTCAACTCCGTAAATTAGAAGATGATTCTACAATTCATAAAATTAGATCAGAAAATGGAGATTTGCTTAAACTACCTAAGGATATTAATCAGAGATTTTTGCAATTTTATCAGTCATTATATTCATCAAAAATAACAGATACTTCTGCGCAGATGCAAAACTTTTTGCAGGAATGTAACCTTCCTGGTTTGAATGTGAGTGATAGAAATTTACTGGGCGCAGAAATAACTATGAAAGACGTTGAAGAGACCATTAAATCCATGAAAAATGGGAAGACTCCTGGCCCTGATGGCTTAAATAATGAATTTTATAAAAAATTCAGTGATTTGATCTCTCCACGTTTGCAAAATGTATATAGTCACGCCTTTAAACAACAGAGATTACCACAAACTCTGACTGAATCAACAATAATCCTCATTCCTAAAAAAGATAAGGATTCTGAAGATCCTGGTTCGTATAGGGCGATAGCTCTTTTAAATACTGATCAGAAGATATTAGCAAAAATCTTAGCTCAGAGATTAAGTCTAGTTATAGATAAATTGATACACCCCGATCAATCAGGCTTTATAGCCAAACGATATTCATTTTTCAACTTGAGACGCTTGTTTAATATAATTTATTCAAATAGACTATTAAATGAAGATTTAGCAATCATCTCGCTAGATGCTGAAAAAGCATTTGATCAAGTAGAATGGCCCTATCTTTTCTCAGTGATGGAAAAATTTCAACTAGGTGAAAATTTTTGTTCATGGGTGAAACTTTTATATACATCCCCAACAGCTAGAATATTAACTAATCAAATGCTGTCATCTAAATTTCATTTAGCTAGGGGTTGTAGACAAGGATGTCCACTATCACCGCTTCTATTTGCCCTTATTATAGAACCACTTGCTGAGAGTATTAGATCAAATTCAGATATTCATGGCTATAACACTAAACATACAACCAATAAAATTTCTTTATATGCGGATGATGTATTAATATATATTACAAAGCCAGAAATTAGCATTCCGAATTTATTAAATCTCATAACTCAATTTGGTTCATTTTCAGGTTATAGAATTAACTGGTATAAAAGTGAAATTATGCCAATAATGGAGCATAATCCGGCCATACTTCAACAATTTCCTTTTAAAATTGCCTATGAAAAGTTTAAATATCTTGGAATTTACGTGACTAGGAAATATACTTCTTTATTTAAATTAAATTTTCCTCCTGTACTCACTAAATTACACAGAAATATCCAACTTTGGAAAACACTTCCTATATCATTAGTTGGACGTAGTAATGCTATAAAGATGATCTTTCTTCCACAGCTACTATACTTATTTCAAGCAATTCCGATCTATCTTCCAAAAAAGTTTTTTTTTAAAATTGATTCAATTGTTACTAATTTTATTTGGGACTACAAGACTCATAGAATAAATAAAAGACATCTATGTAAGTCTAAAATTAATGGAGGAATTGCTTTACCTAATTTTTAATTTTATTATTGGGCGGTTAATATTAAAAATATAACCTGCTGGTTGGATGATTCTGATCAACAACCGGATTGGTTAAAGATGGAGAAAGAGGATTGTTTACCATTCGATATTGGTGCGATCCTCTTAGCTCCAATAAATTTAAATAAAAAAACATATGGAGGTAATCCCATTATACACAGTGTTATCCGTACCTGGAAACAATTAAAGCTTACGTTAAAATTGAGTAAATTATCTGTTTTCCTTCCTATTGCGAATAATCCCTCTTTTAAACCGTCTGTCTTAGATAGAGGCTTTGCTCAATGGAAAAGTTATGGAATTAAAAGGGTGGGAGATCTTTATCATAAGGGAACTTTTCTTTCTTTTCAGGATTTACAGCAGAAGTACGGATTACATGTTAATAATTATTTTAGATATTTACAACTTAGAGATTATGTAAAATCACACATGCAAGAATATAAGTTTAGAGGTCCAGAAACACTTGATGTATGCCTGAATCGACATTATAATTCAAATAAATTAATATCCTTTATTTACAATACTCTCCTTGACACTGACATTCCGTCATCAGAATCTTATAGACGAGCATGGGAGGACGAATTGAATCAATTTATAATGCAAGATATATGGGATGAAAGCTTACAACATATACATCAATGTTCATTGAATACTAGACATTCCTTAATACAATTTAAAATAATACATAGATTACATTATTCGAAGACGAAATTAAATAGGATTTTTCCTAGTATCTCTCCTATTTGTGATAAATGTCAATTTCAAGAAGCTAATTTAACTCATATTTTCGTAACTTGTATAAAAATGCAAAACTTCTGGTTGGAGATTTTTAAAATAGTTTCTAAAGTTATTAATAAAAAATTAGATATGGACCCAAAATTAATTATATTAGGATTATCAGAACATACTACAAATTTTACAGTAAGTCAGGTACATTTTCTTGATTACAGTCTAATAACTGCGAAAAAATTAATACTTAAATTTTGGAAAAAACCAATAACCCCCACAATTAAAATGTGGACTACGGAAATGACAGAGACCCTGCATTTGGAAAAAATAAGGTTTGCCTTAATCGACAAACCTGAGTTGTTTTTAAAAATATGGTCTCCATTTATTGAATTTTTAGAAAAGTAAATGGGTTTGGCACAGGACTAAAATAAAAAAATTAAATTAAAAGTTGAAACTTGAGTTAGGGGTTGGATGTACAACTGTGGTTATTGTCTCCCGGATCTACTCCCTTTAATTTTTATTGTTAGATCCCTTTTTTTTTTTTTTTTTTAACCCTCTTACTCTCTCTCCCCAAGTTTATAGTTTTTTATTTTTATTTTTACTTTCTCTCTTCAAAAATTTAAAATTGAAGCTATGTAAGAACTTTGTAACAAATGTGTTTTTTTCTTATTTCTATCTGTACATATGCTTTTCAAAAATAAAAAATATAAAAAATAAAAAAAAAGAAAGTCAGGCAATTGTTGCTATAATAGATGTGTGACAACATTTGGCCATCATAGATCCATCGTCTAAAGAATTCATCAAATTCCTACACATTGGGATCATCGTTTTAGATTGATATTCACTTCAAATTTGTTTTTGTGTTTTTTCCATGTAAATTAATTAGTTTCTTCACAGGTCCCAATACTTTTTCTTTGAATTTCATTCAACTAGTGGCATTTAATCGTGTAGAAAGAAAATTGAGCAATGATGCACAATGTTTTCAGTGAGAATGGTCAGATTGAAAATCCAAAATATAGTTTAGAGTCATTCACGTGATCCAAGGGGCTTGAAGCTCCTGGAAGGTTAATACTATGCCAATTCAATGGTATTCCTTTGATAGATTTCCCACAGACCTTAATTTCAGAGTGCCAACTTTCATCAGATTCCTGGCAGTTCACGGGGAAATCAGTGGGAAATCACGGGGAACAGAATTGCCTCCAAAGCCGTAGGCAAGTTCCAAGTCATTAACACTTTTTTGTGTTAATTGAGTTAACAAATGTATTTAGTTTGAAGAAGGGTCTCGACCTGAAATGTTACCTCTTCCTTCTCTCCAGAGATGCTGCCTGTCCCGCTGAATTACTCCAGCATTTTGTGTCTACCTAACAAATGTATTTAACTGTTTTTGAGTGGTTTCATTCTTTAAAATATAACTTTCAATATTCCTTTCTACTATTTCCAATAATTTAAAGTTTGCCAAAACAAAAGTGATTGTCAATACTGCAGAGAGCCTTGTTGATTAAGGGGTGGCTTCAGGAACCTGATTGGGATGTTAGAATTAGTCATTGTCCATCACAAAGTTCACTGGTAACCAATGGCAACCAGGCTGGGGTATCGCCCACTCAAAAGACGTTGTTGCCACTGCAGGTATCAAGAGCAGCATGCATTGATGGCTTGTAACTAGCAGTTCACCACGCTAGGCTGGAAATAATTATACTGTTCCTCTTTCATAACCAGTATCTTTTCCAATGATTCCCATGGCTGACAAAAGTAATAGTTGAGGGAGCATCTCAGAACATTGGAAATAAATAGTAGTAGTCTTTTAGTCACAAAATGCTGGAGTAACTCAGCAGGTCAGGCAGCATCTCAGGAGAGAAGGAATGGGTGATGTTTCGGGTCGAGACCCTTCTTCAGACTGATGTCAGGGGGGCAGGACAAAGGAAGGATATAGGTGGAGACAGGAAGATAGAGGGAGAACTGGGAAGGGGGAGGGGACGAGGGGGATAGAGGAACTATCTAAAGTTGGAGAAGTCAATGTTCCCAAGCGAAATATGTGGTACTGTTCCTCCAATTTCCGGTGGGCCTCACTATGGCACTGGAGGAGGCCCATGACAGAAAGGTCAGACTGGGAGTGGGAGGGGGTGTTGAAGTGCTGAGCCACCGGGAGATCAGGTTGGTTCAGGCGGACTGAACGAAGATGTTGAGCGAAACGATCGCCAAGCCTGCGTTTGGTTTCGCCGATGTAAAGAAGTTGACATCTAGAGCAGCGGATACAATAGATGAGGTTGGAGGAGGTGCAGGTGAACCTCTGTCTCACCTGGAAAGACTGTTTAGGTCCTTGGATGGAGTTGAGGGGGGAGGTAAAGGGACAGGTGTTGCATCTCCTGCGGTTGCAGGGGAAAGTGCCCGGGGATAGGGTGGTTTGGGTAGGAAGGGAAGAGTGGACCAGGGAGTTACGGAGGGAACGGTCTCTGCGGAATGCAGAAAGGGGAGGGGATGGGAAGATGTGGCCAGTAGTGGGGTCCCATTGGAGGTGACGGAAATGTTGGAGGATGATTTGTTGGATACGCTGGCTGATGGGGTGGAAGGTGAGAACGAGAGGGATTCTGTCCTTGTTACGAATGGGGGGAGGGGGAGCAAGAGTGGAGCTGCAGGATGTAGAAGAGACCCTAGTGAGAGCCTCATCTATAATGGACGAGGGGAAGCCCCATTTCCTGAAGAATGAGGACATCTCTGATGCCCTAGTGTGAAACACCTCATCCCAGTCGCAGATGCGGCCTACACAGAGGAATTGGGAGTAGGGGATAGACTTTTTGCAGGAGACAGGGTGGGAAGAAGTGTAGTCCGGATAGCTGTGCGAGTTAGTGGGTTTATAGTAGATGTCAGTCACTAGTCTATCTCCTGTGATGGAGTAGTAGTCTATTCAGCTGCTTGTACTGGCTAGGCTATTCAATAGGAAATGGCTGATGTTTGGAAATGACCTCAGCACCACCCTTCCTCTTGTATTCCCAGATTCCTTGATTCCCTTAATACCTAAAAGTTTATTAATCTCTGCCTTAAATATCTCAGCAATTGAATTTCCGCAGCCTTGTTGAGAAAGGAATTCCAAAGTTTCACCATTTCTGGGGAAGAAATGTCTTCACATCTCTTTCAAGAAAGGCCAATTCATTTGGGGAAAAAACTACTCTGTATCCACCCTGTCCAGACCCAATAGAACATAGTACATTTAATGGGAACACCTCTCATTCTTGTAAACGCATGGAAAAATCTGTTTAATCCTTTGTCATATGACAAAAGTGCCATCCTAAGAACAAAAGACAAACTAGTGGAGGAACTCAGTGGGGCAAGTGTCATGTGTGAAGGCAAAAGAGTGGTCAATGTTTTAGGTCAGGATCCCGAACCTAGAGACTGACTCCCCTCCCCAATTCCATTTCCATCATTCCATCTACCCGTCATCCATCCCTAATGTGATTCCACTGGTATGAGGTTGTAACTCGCAAGGTCAACAATCAAGAACTGCGAGAGTTATGTTGTTTGGATTTAAAAGGTCCATTTGTTCAAATACAACAAGGATGTAATTTCACAAAATTGCTTATGGAGTTTTATACTAGCTTAAACTGAGGATTGGTTTACAGACAGAAAGCAGTGTATAGGATTGGACAGGTTACTTTTGGGTTGGCAGTCTGTCAGCAGTGGGGATGTCAACTGAACCATGACTGTCTTGATAACAGCCAGGCTATCATAAATGCAAGCACGCAGAAGCTGCTGGCAATAAACACCTTAAGGTCAGCCATATTTTGTTGAATGGAGAAACAGTTTTGAATGTTTTGAAAGGCCTGTAACTTTTGTCATTTTTATAAAACTGTATATGAATCCTTTGCAAATTTGATGCAATTAAAATAAGAGCCAACAGTTTTATATCATGCTCATGATGTGATTCTAATCCACTGCACTACAACTCTTCAAAAGCAAGCCCTGGAAAGTTGCCTATCCCTATTAAATGGTGCTGTTCACAATGTGAGCTCTGCATTCAAAGACTTGAATGGGAACAAGCAGTCAATGTCAGCAAAGTGAACCGAAGAATCAATATTAAGCATCTTTATCAATTTTTTTATAGATTACTTCTAGGCATGGAAACGTGGGATTATTTACTTGGGGTTTGTTTGAAATCACTAGGTTCAACAATTCTGGCAATTCTGCTCCTCACCAATGCAGGAATGTCACAACAAAATCTCAACCATCACCTAATCTACAAAGACCAATGTTATATCAGGGACAAATTCCTAGCAATTGACATGGTTTCCACATTGGTATTCGGCCACCATCCCTCATTCCATCTGCCACCCCTGACATCACCAATATCAGTTACAAAACAGGTTCAGGAGGGAATATAGCATGTATCCTTGCTTATCTCTCCCCTGGAAATGTTGTAAACTCAAACCTCCATCTAGAGAGTAGACCCATAACTGCAACAATAGTATAAAAATAATAATAAATAGGAGCAGAAGTAGACCATTTAAAACTACAAGCCACTCCACCATACAATGTCGATCTTCCACCTCAACGCCATTGTTCTAAATTGTCCCCATAACCTTTGGTTCACTTAATATCTAGAAATCTATCAATCTCTGCCTTTGAACGAATTCAATGAGCAAGTCCTCATGGCCCTTCAATGTGGAGAATTACAAAGATCCAACATGTCGATGCGAACCAATTAATCCTCAACTCACCTTACCTTTATGTTGAATGTTAGTTGCTTGTTAAACAGGAACCTCTCCCACACCACCTCTATGCATTACTGACCGTTATCATCTTTCCTTTCATCTGCTATTAAGCCTTCTTTTTTCTCAGAAATGGATTGAAAAGTCAGTTATTCTATTGTTTCAATAACAAAAACAAAATAAAATGAATAAAACTGAACTCTCTGTAGAATGAACATCCTTTACATTTCTTACTGTGTCTTCTTTTCCATAGTTCCTATGACATAGCAGGAGGCCATTAGACTCACCAAGTACATAATGGATCTCAAAACAATCTCTTGAATCCCCTTCTCCCATCCCCTGGAGGCGTCCCTCATTCTTCTGCTTCACCTTGGTTTTCCTCATCTGTTTTGTGCCCAGAATTGGGAGACAGCAACAAAGCAATGATGTTTGCTGCTCAACTTGAAAAAAGTGCTCCATCAAGTCCAAGTAATATCTGTACCAAGAACTGTCCCTTTTCCAGTACCTACTGTAATTGAGAATCAGTTTCATAAGGTACCAGGCATTGAGCAGTAGTAATGAACCTAATCATATTAAATAAATCTTCCGGATAGCATACTCAGAACCATCGTGGAAACAATCGCTGGCACCGTACATTTATCTCTTTCCTTGACGGAGATGCGACTTTTTAATCATATCTCTGTCTGCACTGCGGCTCTAACATCGTGGAGCTGGTGGCCCCTTTGTTCGGGATCGACTGTGGGAGCTCCAACCACAGGAGCTTCGACTGCCACGATCACGGGAGCTCCGATCGCCCCGATTCGGGAGCTTCGATCGCCGACTGCGGGAGCTTTGATCGCCTCGACTGCGGAACTTTTGATTGCCCCGACTGCGGTAGAAAAGGAGGAAAGGTATAAGTTATTTGCCTCCCATCACAGTAGGGAATGTGAGGTCGCCGAAAAAGAAGATGGACGTGCTACCTGCACTGGTGAGGACTCGGAGGGAGAGCTGTGAGTGCAGTGATCTCGGTGTTTTGCGGCAACATGGGGATATCCCAGAGTCTAGTGCGAGTGTGAACGGCTTTCTGACATTCGTGCGAACAGGGACTGCAAAGAGAGCGACAACGGTCAGTACAACTCTGGTCACATCACGGTCCAGGAGCGTGTGTGTGGCCCGGACATTGAACTGATGGCTGTGGGTCTCCACTTATGCTGTGTACCCTGGGGATTCTCACACGCCGCTGTGGTGGCTGGTTAAACTCTATGTTTAATTTTTATGTGGTTATGTATCTTGTTGCTTTTTTTGTATGACTGTTGGCAAATCAAATTCCTTGTATGTTTACATTCTTAGCTAATAAATTAATTAATTAATTACAACAATAAGTGGGCAGATTGCTAAAATGAGATAAAACATGCATAACTAAATATTGAAGTTCTATAGTTCCGTTTTTTTTAACAAAACGAAAGGAATCATATATTTTGAGATTAAAACTAACTTCGAAGGGTATTATTTACTGATTATAGCTTCATTCGCCATTTGTGATTCACTGATACCTCATGCAATGAAGCATAAGATTTGAGAATTTTGCTTATATAGAGAATAATTTGTAGGTGTCTTCAATTCACATTAATTTATCCAATTTCCATTCACTGTAGCAAAGAAAGTTGCACATAGTGCAGAGTACAGATGTCCACTAATTACTGGTAACAATTTTGGAATTTCTACAAAACTAGCATGCACGCAAACATCTTGAAGATACAGCATTTTTATGGATTAACGACATACAATGCTTGTAATTTCATCCACAAAACTAATGTAAAATATAAGGCATTATTGTTCCTATTGATGCGACTTTGTTTGGGAATGGTGTGCAGGATCAGAATACCATCATACTTTTTGAGCAGTCTAGTAGAATCATTAACGATCGTCAACTGAGAAGCAGCTCGATTTTGATCATAGTGATCCTGTGGCATAGTGATCCAGCATTTTTTTTGTCTCTCCCCTGTTGAACTTGGATATAAGTAGCAAAGTGATTTTTTTATAATATTCATATTGCAGCTCTGCATTTTACACTGTGCAACTTTCGTTTGACACCTTCTGTTTCTATTTTGTTATCTATTTTGCTTCTGGGAAAACTGTAAGATTTCTTTAATATGATTAGGTTGATCACTACTGCTCAATACCTGGTATCTTTTGAAACATATTCCCAATTACAGTAGGTACTGGAAAAGGGACAGTTCATGGCACAGATATCACTTGGACTTTACAGAGCACTTTTTTCAAGTTGAGCAGCAAACATCATTGCTTTGTTGCTGTCTCCCAATTCTGGGCACAAAACAAATGAGGAAAACCAGGGTGAAGCAGAAGAATGAGGGATGCCTCCAGGGGGTCAGGGAAGGGGATTCAAGAGGTTGTTTTGAGATCCATTTTGTACTTGACGAGTCTAATGACCTCCTGCTCTGCCATAGAACTATGGAAAAGAAGACACAATAAAAAATGTGAAGGATGTTAATTCTACAGAGATTTCAATTGTTTTATTCTGTAAAACAATGGAACAACATAGCACTGAATTTTCAATCCATTTCTGAGAAAAAAAAGCTTCTTGGCAGATGAAAGGAGATATGATAATGGTCAATGGTGCATAGTGCAAAGTAGTGAGTTAAAGATTGATGAACAATTGACAAAGTAAATTTCTTCCATTCTGCAAACAACAATATTATTGCAAGTCTGCAAAAGTCCTTCAGAGAATGCATAGCCAGCTGATGCTCCGCTTTTCAAGAAAATTCAAGAAACTGGTTGCCATATATCTTTTGTGCAAACTCCTACACTCCAGTCTGCTAATGGGGTATTTATGGCTTGTGCTGTTTGCTCAGGCTGGTGCCACTAGTTTGCCTGTTGCATCTTTATTTAATTGTCAATTTTCATTTACGATAAGCATATAAAGTTTACTGCAAATAACTAGAATACTGTACACTGTCCTGCCATAATAAAGCGAATAATCATAGATCCTGAGATAAAATGGCTTGCAGTTGACCTGTCCCTTTAAATGAAAATCCACCTCTTTTATAAGATCAATACTTCCAACTTTTACTGGTTGCTTGGGAGTTGCATAGAACTCTATTTTCCCCCTAAAATAGTGAATTTGAATAAAATGATATATCCTCATATGCTTGAGCTCATAAGGCTATCATCTATCTCTGGTAGAAGTCTTCAAACTTACTAAAAATTGCAGGTAAAATTCCGGGTGTTTGGAATAAAAAATGTTAAATTCCTAAAGTGCTTTCAATCATCCTCCTCTGTCTTTGGACTTATGAACTGAAAAACATTTTGAATTGAAGACAGCTCAAATATTTTTTTTAATGAATATTCAATCTTTGTCGCATGTCCTTAGGGATACTGTGACAAGGGCTTTAATCTTAATAGTTAATTATCCACCCCACAAGAACAGGTGTACATAGTCATTTTCATATGGGTTGTTAAAAGTAATTAATATTCTATTAATATCCTGAGGGAGTTCAAAATTCAATATTCTACATCAACAACACCTGTTTCCTGAAGCAAACTGCATAAATTTTCCATTAGAAATCTGTTTTGAATTTTGTTTCAAGGAGCCATATGTTTTATTTGGCATTGTAAATAGATGAATTGCTGATACTGTAATCATAACTGTTGATACATTGCAGATACAGTCTCTAACAGGTACTCCAATACAAAATGCACTAAGAAGACCCAAATTGTGCTGCCAGGTTTATGTCAGACTCGACAAAGAAAAATAAGAGAATATTGTCGCAAGTCTAGTGGTAAAATTCTAATGCTATGAAAAAGCTTATGAAATGAGCAAGGTTTTGCAAATATCAAATATATTCAAGGGCAATTGGGTAATCCAGTAAAGAAGCTGCTCTTGAAGGTAGCACAAATTAGGGTGCAGTACTGTGGGGCCAGCTGCTCTGTAGAATTTGCCAGTAAAGTTAACTGTTAATAAATGTATCTGTAGACCATTCAATTACCCAAGACTTCTCTTTCCTTGATTTTTGCAAGTGACTGCAGTGATACTGCAAACAGTGAAATTTGAGTGCTATAAGAATGTCGCTTTGACCTGCTACACATAGGGTATTCTTATATTACTTGGATTTCACACTGTTCAGCATTCTTATACTTTGGGAATTAAATCAACAAACTGACTCTTAAATTATATTGTTACAATGCTTTCACATCAACATGTAGCCAGCGGCACAGTAAGTTGGCAGAATGTATGAATTTTGTTTAAGTTTTAAGAACCCATAAAATTCCTGCTGGTCTAGTAAAGCCACCTGCTAAAAATATGATGGAATTGAGTGTGCGTTAACTTTCCATTTACGGTTCACCTACAGTTTTGCATGCACCAAACTCTGTGGTATTGAACATTGTTCTCAAGGAACCCAAAACCCCAAAGGGGTTTGGAATTATCCAGGCAAATTAAAATTTAGTAACTTTACACACTTGATTTTATCACCTCAGCTGTACGAACCACCCCAAAGTGACTTTTACAAAAACAAAACAAAGGACCTCCTGCATTAATCGCTGACAGAAATGTAGAGGAACAGAAATCACTGCACTCCTTCGGGCCAAGTAAGTGCCCAGGAAATATTATATCCCATGATACATATCTGCAATTTCTTTTCAGCATTTAGCCAAGATTCTTTGGATTTGTTAATGAAATTGGACCTTTGAGCATGCAGCCACATTTGAGAAAAGTAGAATGGAAACTCAAGGTAAAAGATCAAAATGCAAACAGTAAATGGTGAAATTTAATTCATCAGCTTTTGCATTCAAACTCAACAGAGCCAAAGAATCAGTCATAAAGTACAGAAATAGTCCCTTCACCACAACTCATCCATGTCGACCAAGGTGCCCTTTCCTTGCTTGACCTATTTGCTTATGTATACCCCTCAAAATATCCCTCCAAATATTTCCTGTCCATGTACCTGTCTTTTAAATGTTGTTTAATTTACCTACCCTCAACCACTTCCTCTGGCACCACCCTCTGTGTGAAAAAGTTGCCCTTCAGATCCTTATTAAATCTTTTCCCTCTCATCTTAAACCGAAAACCTAAAGTTCACCTACCCGAGGAAAAAGGTTCTGTGCAGACACCCTGAAGTAGGCTGACTTTAGCTTAGTTTTAGTTTATAGATACGGTGTGGAAACAGGCCTTTCGGCCCACTGAGTCTACACCGACCAGCAATCCCCGCATATTAACACGATCCTGCACTCTCTAGGGACAAATTTACCTTTTTTACACCATGCCAATTAACCTACAAACCCTCACGTCTTTTGAGTGTGGGAGGAAACTGAAGATCTTGAAGAAAACCCAAGCAGGTCATGGGGAGAACGTACAAACTCCGTACAGACAGCAGCCGTAGTCAGGATCAACCCGGGTCTCTGGCGCAGTAAGGCAGTAGCTCTACCGCTACACCACCATCCGCCACTGAAATGAGTACAATATTCCAAGTGCAGCCTCACCAACATCTTGCACAACTGTACCATATCGTGTGTAGGAAGGAACTGCATATGCTGTTTACACCGAAGATCGGCACAAAAAGCTGGTGTAACTCAGCATCTCTGGGCCACTGAGTACGCCGCCCCAGCATGGTGCCGCAGCGCTCAAACCAGCAAGCTAGATGCCACCCTCAACGACACCATGCAGATTATCACTGGCTGCCTATGCCCATCTCCAATGAATCTCCTGCCGGTGCTCGCAGGTATCGCACCCGCCAAGCTTCGCAGAGAGTTCTTCACTCATAGGCTGGTGTGCAAGGCCCCATCGGACGCCAAACATCCTTTGCACCACCTCGCCAAGGATTCACAGCAACTGGGACCTCAATGCCTGTCATCTCGTCACCCTTTCTCCCGTCATGCAGCGACCCTCTGTGGCTCCGGTTTCAACATACTAGGAGCATGGAGAACCAGCTGGGAACAGACATCGCGACCTCCTCAATTCACTGTCGCACCGAACACCACAGCCCCACCCGGCTCGGACATGCCCCGCAAAGAGTGGGTTGCCCTGAACCGGCTCCGCACAGGGGTCGGCCGGTTGAATGCCAACATGCATCGTTGGGGGTTGCGTCCATCAGCAGCCTGCGTGTGTGGAGCAGACCAGCAAACAGCGCAGCACGTCATTTTCTACTGCACTGTCCCCCGTCCCCATGGTGGAGGGGTAGACCTCACGGCCCTTGACAACAGCACATTGCACTGGCTACAGTGCCTGGAGGGCGTTACATCATTTCTGCTGCCTCAAGCGCAAGAAGAAGAAGTCTGGAGAAAAGGAATAGGTGATGTTTCGGGTCGAGACACTTCTTCAGTCTTCTCACAGCTTTTTGTGTAACAGAACGTCCCAGCTTCTATACTCATTTTTCCATCTGATGAAGAAACATGGCAAAAACATTCTGCACCACCCTATCTAGTTGCAATGCCACTTTCACAAAATGTGACGCCACTTTCTGAAACATTCAAGTAAGATTGATCTCAAGGAATCACTATTCCAAACTACTACATAGCGTTTGATACAAACTAAATTTGATACATGTATAATTTTAATTGAATTACTGCAAGGAAAGGCAGTGCCCTTCTTTCTACATGCACTTTATTATTGCCAGAAATGGCTCTGGCACCTCTTCCACATGTATGAACAATTGAGTCACTGCAAACAAGCAGAAAACAGGCAGAAATCTCACCACAACAAAAAATCATCACCAGTAAAAGTGATAAGACAATTCTATTCCACAGCAGGGTAATTTAATTTGATCCCAGTCTAATACTGTATTGAAGTAAGATTGGTATGCCACAACTACCTCCCCGGCCACATTATAACCAGTGCTTCCAATCCTAAAACTCATGATATTCTTCCAATCCCGTTTTCCCTCACATCATTGTAAATTGTTTCCTGCTGGATCGGATTAAATAAATCATAACCTAAGGCTCTTGTCTAGTTTTTCCACCATCCAAGCCTATCCATCTATTCTTAAACCTCTGATATCATTTACCCAACTTTCAGAACAAGAGAAATAATGCAGATCCATGAGTATTCTATTAATATTTATAGAAATTGGCTGTGACAGTGGTAAACCTTTGACCTGGTACAATGGAAGTTAATGCAGAAGTGCACCATGATGTCTCAAATCAAAAGTTGACTGTATTACTGTGTGCTCAATCTCCTTTGAGTAATCTGACTTATGAGGACTCTACAAGTTATAGTAAAAGTCTAATCGGGTATAGATTTAATTATTCTCAGATTAGTATTTTTTTTAAAGCTATAAATATCTTCATCAACTTTGAACAGGTTACTGTCGGTATTTTGTATTCCCACTTATAATTAAACTTTGCTCTTTCATTTTAAACGCCAGTCAATGAAAACATTCATCATCTGGCATTAATCGTACAACAATAAAAAATAAATAAATTTATATTTCAACTCAACAGATGTCATATTTACCATCACAGAAAGATAGAATATGACAGAGAAGATAAAAATGTAGTAAAAACCTGAGATTAACAGATGGGACCGAGTGAATCTGGAATTGAGTTGAAGGGTAGAGTAAAGCTCAGACTGGCCAGCATTTATACTAATGTATATTAATGTCAATACATATTAATATATTTTCTTTCAAGGAAGTATATGCCTGCTAATATGTTACATTAACACCAGAATCTGTACATTTACGTCTTCTGTTTTGCTGCCTTTACTATTTCTTCAGATGTAATATCTGTAATACAGATTTGGAGGATTAGATGGTGCATGAGGTTAGCAAAATGTTTTTTCAACACTAGAACTTATAAATCCACTTATAAATCAACCATCTGCTTCATGCCTTAAAGCACATCTGCCTTCAGACTACAGCAACAATTTGGATACACAACAGCCTTGGATAATGGAGGGCTCTACAGAAGCTGACCAATTTAATCTCTGTATACATTCAGGAAAAATGTGGAGCAATCTTGTGGGAAATAAAGGTTACAATACTCGAAAGCAGATTATTTATTTTCCTGAATAATTGAACATTGACCATTTTAATAAAAAGAATGGGGAATCATTTATCTAAGAAGCCCATCACTGGAATGCATTTAATTTAGTAAATCAACTAACATAACTAAGTGATAAGCACATAAAAAAAAGCAAAACTATCTGTAACTGGACTGATTGGAAACTAGCAGTATATTTTTAATTGTCAATCTATAAACTGACAAGAAAGATTTATAAAATATTTATAATACATGGAAAAAATTGACCTTTAAGATGATTTTAAAAGTCACTTCTAAATAAATGAAAAAATAGGTTCCATTGCTTTGCTATTTGCAGAATAGTTTAGTTTAGTTGAATTTATTATTGTTATGTGTACCTCGGTAGAGTAAAATGCTTAAGTAAACACACATAAATACGCATAAGTAAAGATATCAACAGAACACCTTTTATTAATAGCAATAACTCAATTAATATAGTATCTGGCACAGTGATATCATAATACACTCTTTTCTTAAAAGGTATGTGAACATGCCATTACCAACAAATTAATTTTTAAGTACCTTCCGATACTTATGTACTCCTGAGGAGCTGCACTCATCTTTAGTTCCCTATTCCTGCCATATGTTTTCCTTTTACTTCTTATCCAATGCACAATAACCTTTTGACATCCAAGGTTCCTTGAACTTGTTTCCTCCAGCTTTTACTCTTACTGGAACATGTTGGCCCTGAACTCTTGCCATTTCTCCTTTGAATGCTTTGCACTGTGCAGATGCAAGTAAATGCTCCCGGTCAACCTTAGCCTTAATTCTAATGAAACTGACCTTTCCTCAACTTAAAAAGTTTATTTCTGATCTATCCTTTTTTCATATAACCTCTGAAATATATAGAGCTATGATCACGATTCCCAAAATGTTCACCCACTAACACCCCCTCGCTTAACCAATTTCATTTCCCTGGATAAGATAGAGAAGTGTTCTTTACCTCGTTGGTCCATCCAGGTACTATGTCAAAGAGCTTTCATGAACACATCTCAAAAAAGACCCCCTGCCTTTAGTGCTTAGGCAATTCCGGTTAATATTTGTGAATTAAAATCTCCTAATACAATAATCCCCTTTGTATTATATCCCTCTGAAATCTGCCCACATTTCTGTTCTTCTAGCTTTTTTCACTATTGGGAGGTCTGTAACACTCTGCAACAAACCTTTTTTGTTCCTAATCTCTACTCATATGGTTTCATCAGAGGAGCCTTTTGGGATATTCTCTCAGTATTTGAAGTAACACAGTCATCGCCTAACAGTGCAATGCCACCTCCTCTTTTACTTCCCTCTGTCTCATGTGAATATTTTACATCCTGGGATACTAACTTGCCAGTCCAATCCATCCATTAAACAAGTCTCAGTGATGGCAATAAGATTGTATTTCCCTGTGTAAATTGCAGATTTGAGTTAATCTACCTTAGTAATTAGGCTCCTTGCATTCAAATAGATGCAACTTAGTTTTAAATTCTTCTAGTCGGCATTTACCTGCTTCAGCCTTCTGATCTCACCAACTATTTTTCCTTGTGAGGATTGCGTCTCCATCGGAAAATCTAGTCTGAGCCCCATTCCGCTGTCTACTCAGTTTAAACTTACGTTAACAAACTTATGTTTTCAAGAGAGAGTTCGATTTAGCTATTAGGGCTAAGGGAATCAAGAGATATGGGGAAAAAGCTGGAACTGGGTACTGATTTTGAATGATCAGCCATGATCATATTGAATGGTGGTGCTGGCTCGAAGGGCAGAATGGCCTATTCCTGGGCCTATTTTCTATGTTTCTATGTTTCTATCACTGGCATTCTTCAGATTGTAATTGCCATTAGAATTTAAAGGGCTCAGGGACCTTGGAAGTTTAAGGTACATGAGAATTACTGGGCTCCAATAACCCTCTACATTCCTAACCTTGCAGTCCCTCCTTCTTCACCATTCCTGACTGTTGACTTCCAAAGCAGGTTCACATCTGGCAGCTACACTGCCTTCTATTCTGGAAGCACAAGCGGCTGCAGATACTGGAATCTTAAATGAACAACAAATTGCTGGAGGAACTCAGCAAGTCATGCAACCTCTTTAATGGGAAATAGATAGATGATGTTTCGGGTCAGGGCCGTTCTTCATGCATGAAGAAGGGCCTCGATCTACGATCTTGTCAGCCCATTTCTGTCAATGTTTTGAAAAGGTGATCAAGCTTGATTGTGATACAAAACCAGATGACTGTGTCGGCTGTCAAGATGATACGGACACAAAGGGGATAAAGGCAGGCTCCATGAATGTTTAAAGGCACACCAAGTTCACTTTTTAATTAAAAGAAAGAGAAGCAGATTTTTTTTTAAAGGAATTAGAATGGAATGTGTTGGAATTCAGAAG
Source organism: Rhinoraja longicauda (assembly GCF_053455715.1). Classification (NCBI taxonomy): domain Eukaryota; kingdom Metazoa; phylum Chordata; class Chondrichthyes; order Rajiformes; family Arhynchobatidae; genus Rhinoraja; species Rhinoraja longicauda. Next base: position 89,764,464 of record NC_135953.1, read on the forward strand.
GATGTGATTTTGAACATGAATTTAATAATTGGAAAAAAACAAGTGGCCTGCTGACTTTATTACAAAAAGGTTTGCTTACAGGTTGTAAGACACCTTAATATAACTACATAGGATCCTGGTGAGACCATACCTAGAATATTATTCTTAGACCTGGTCTCCCTACCAAAGGATATCTACTGCTGAGGGTTTGCAACCAAGATTCACCAAATTGATTCCTAAAATAAGAATTTGTATTATGAAGACAGAATAAGCAGACTAGGTCAACACTTTCCTAAATTCAAAAGAATGAGAAGAGATGTCCTTGAAATATATAACATTCTGGTGGGACCTCACTAGATAAATGGAGAGTAGGTTTCCTTCCTGGTTGTGGTGTCTAGAACCAGGAAACATGGTCTAAAAATAAGGGATTTGACATTGAGGACACGAATAAGAAGAAATGTCTTTATCCAGTAACTGGTGAATCTTTGGAGCTCTTGACTTAAGATGGTAATGGAGGTTCAGTTGCTGAGACTGAGATTTCTGGTTACTAAAATAAATGGTATTAGAATAGGAAATTGGGGAAATTATTAGCCATGAACTTGATTATTGCTGGAGCGGGCACAAGAGGCTAAATGGTCTATCCCTGCCTTTTTTTCTAATGATTAGATGTCCCTTGACCATTAGTACCATAATGTCTGAATATTGCTGCTTTAACAGGCAGTGTCTTCTGGCTACATGAGTTATGTACACACATTGATAAACATTACAAATTAATGAACATACCATTTTTCCCTTTATCCACAGCTGACAGGACAGGTTCTGGGTTCAGCAGATACATTTCTAAGCTGCCATTTTTGCTCAGGAAATCAATGACAAATTTTAATGTCCTTCCTTGACACCCCAAGTGGATAGATGACAGCAAGCAAACCCCCTGGCCTTGAGATGAAACATTGTATTTTAAATAATGTAATACCTTTGTTTTGGAAAGGATCAAAAGATTGTAATTTTGACATGCTCAGTATTATTAAAAATAATAATTAAATAATCTTTAATTTGTTTTGTATTTCAATTTTGAACAAATTGTTTGCATACACATATAGATACAGTGTTTTATATTACACAGGACTATAAATTCAGAAGTGATGTCTTACTCCACATCATACATGTGAAACTCAATTATTTCTGGAATGGAATCGATTGTGACCATGTATTGTCGAATTACATTGCAATAGCAGTTTAACCAGGCTCTTCCAAATCGTTATACATATTTGCTTCTCTGAAACGATGACTGGGAAATTACGTCATGATGTTTTGTTGTTCTAAGAAGCACTGCTGTTGGTCACTCCCAGAATAATAAGTTCAAATTACATCATAGTAGTCTCTGCAATAGTGCTATTTTTAGGGGACTATCCTGACCTGACCTGACCTCATTACTAAAAACAAAACCAGGCACATTTTTAAACATATCTCATTCTCCTTGGGCTCACCCTTCATATCATTACAATCCTCCCCAACAACTTTCCAAAGCCCCATTCTCCATCCACTCTGCAGCATTTAAAGGGAGGTATCCAATAAATAGTCATTGTTGTTCCTTTGTTTAAGAAGGGAAGTAGAGATAATCCATAAAACTATAGGCTGGTGAACCTCATGTCAATGATTGATCAACTGTGGGAGAAGTTATTTGGGATAGGACCTACTCACATTTGGAAGAGAATGGTTTAATTCGGGACAGTCAGGATGGCTTTGGCTGCAGCAGGTCATGTCTTACAAGCTTGAATTAGTTTTTTGAGGATGTAATGAAGGTGATCATGGAGAGTAGGACAGTAGATGTTGTCTACGTGGATTTTAATAAGACAGTTGATAAAACCCCTCATGATAGGCTGGTCCAGAAGAATAAGGTGCACAGGATACACAGTAATCCAGTCATTTGGAATTGGAAGACAGAGGGTTGAGGTAGAAAGATGTTATTCTGGTTGGACGTCTGTGACTCCTGGAGTTCCGCAGGAATCAAAATTGGTGGATTGCAGACAGTGAGCAAGGTCATCAAGTATGCTGATGCAGATCAGCCATAAAAACGGTTGGAGAAATAGCAAATGGCGTGTAATCCAAGCGGGTTTGAGGTATTACACTTTCAGAGGCCGAATATAAGGAAAAAGTATACAGTTAATGGCAAGACACTTAGCAGCATTGATGTCCAGAGCAATCCTGGGGTCCAAATCCATTATTCCTTGAAAGTAGAAACTATAAAATTCCAGATATAATGGTAAAGAATGCATATGATTTGCTTGGCTTCATTGATCGTGATATAGAATAGAAGAGTCAGGAAGTTGTGTTGCAACTTTATAGGATTTTGGTTCGTCTGCATTTGTCGTGTCGTACGCAGTTTGGTTGCCCCATTACAGGAAGGATGTGGAGGCTTTGACAAGAGTACAGAAGAGGCTTATCAAAATGTTGCCTGGATTAGATGATATTTTCTACATGGTTGAACAATCTTGGATTGTTTTCCCTGGAGTGTGCGAGGCTGAGGGGAGACCCTTATAGAAGTATGTGGGTTATGAGAGGCATAGATAAGGTAGAGAGTCAGAAACTTTTCCCAGGGTGGGATATAAAAGATGAGAGGGCGCAGCTTTAAGGTGATAGGAGCAAAGTTTAATGGAGATGTACGGGGCAAGTATTTTAAATAGAGCGTGATCCGTGCCTGGAATGCACTGCCAGGGGTTGTGGTAGAGGCAGATACAATAGTGGCAGTGAAGAAGGTTTTGGATTGACACATGGATATGCAAAGAATGGAGGGATATGCATAGCATGCAAGCAGAGGAGACTGGTTTAACCTGACATCATGTTCGCCATGGTCATTGTGTGTTGAGGATCTGGCCCTGTGCCATACTGTTCGGTGTTCTATTTGCCTTCCCTACTTAAGAATAGAATTTTGGTAGAACCAGTGCAATAGCAAGCAGCAAGTAGCAACATTGTAAGTTGTTCAACTCTGCTTCCTGGCCAAGGTTTATTTCCATAAATAATAAAAGAAAAAGTGGCAACCATCTTGGCTGCAGAGCGAGAAAATTAGTTTGTGCCGGAATGTGATGGTCTTGTGATCAGACAATCAATCCCCATTTGTATGTAACTTTGATAGTTGAAATGTTGCAAGCCCCGATCAACAAAAGCAGCATTTACCCACGTGTTCCCCAAGCTCTGGCCGATACTTCCCTCCAAAGGCACCTGGCATGCACAGATCCAATCATTAGCAGAACAGTGGCTCCTTGTAAACTTTTATGTTCTACGAATTTTTGGGCTATGCTAAATTTGGAGAGGTGAATGGTATTTGGTTGTGGGTTGAGCATATCACTAATACTCCCACTATCACCAAACACCATTCACCTCTCCATTCTACCGCACCCCACACCACCCACAGCATCACCACTCAGAACTAACTGGCAGCACTATCTGGTGTGGCCAACTCTCACTGGCACGTATTAGTAAATGAATGACCTCTAACTACTTCAACAGCCAGCAATGGGGAAACAAACTCAAGGAAGTACCTGGCAACAGCAACAGCAACAATAGCAGGGGTTAAGTAGAGGAGAGGAGAAAGCCAGGAATCATTTTGAGGTAACCATGTGTTATGTGAAACTGCATGAGGTGTGCTTCTAGGTTTTGGTCAATTGCAGGAAATGTAAGTTCCAAATAACTAGCCAACTATGAAATACTGACGATGGCTATGCATGCTGTAGTTTAATGCATTGAGAGATTTGATGCATTTATATTCCATAACAAATCGCAATATCCACTATTATGGTGATAAATTTACCTTTTCAAAGTTAATCCACATAGGAAAAAGTAAAGTTGGCTGCAACATTTTCAAGCTGAAATTTTCCCTTATCCAAATATTGGAAACATTTATATCAAAAATGTGTGTGGCCCAGCATTGATTTGTCATCAATTACCATGACTTTTAATTATGAAATGAATTCTACATTTTCCATGGTTGTCTGAATATTTTGGGTCATGAAAGTTGAAACATATTGATGCCATTGTTTTGTCATGTTCTTTCTCACTGCTCCTGGAATGCCCACATTTGATTATCAATCCCACGCTCCTTTAATTGTGGTTTGGTTCTCCGTCCACCTTTCCATTCCTTCCCCATTTTTAAAATACTATCATAAGCAGCTAAATAAAGTTAATGGACAGGTTTGTGACTTGAAGGCAGGTTAGCAAGTGACATTCACAGTAAGGTGGGTTAAAACTTTGTGGATCCATTAACCCCTATCCAACTATGTAAACTGAGTACTGCTCCCACCTTCCAGGACCCTGATTATTTTTTAATGGATGTTTTTAAAAAAAGATGATTATCATACATCCAAAGTCCATTGAAATATAATATTTGCATAACCCTATAAGCAACACTTCAAACTATTCATCTGGTGTTGGGAATGATGCAGGTGTAGAGATTTGTTATTCCTATTTTGAGATATATAACTATAAATAACAGCATGTAACTCAGACAGAAAAGCCTAAGGATCATAGGAAATTTTGTCTTGGATCATTTTTAATAATTTAAATGATTGGCTCCTTCTTGTTACAACACAAGAGGGAGCTCATCCATTTCCAACTGAATAATTTTGGCACATGCCTTAATAACAGTGACATTTAAGTAAGATGTATAAGTGATGGGAAGGATGTTGGAAGGAAATAGTGAGAACTTGTGCTGATTGTTGAATAGCAGTGGTCCTTGGGAATGTTGAGGAATTAATAATACTCAAAACAAAACATACACTGTCTAGCAATTTCTACTGTAGGATGTAGAAATACACTGCCATAAGCATGAAAATCTAAAATTCATGAAAAGTAATTAAATTGCATTATTTCACTGGGTGGAAATAGACCTCCCCAGGCAATGTTGAACCATCTCCACATTCAACACAATTTGTTTTATAACATACTAAATCCTGTTAATCTACCATTCTCCACCGATTCCCCAATAACTGTTCTATTTCAACCCTTCTATAACCTTGTCACATTCTACTTCTGCCATTCTACCTACCTTACATCTCCTTCCATATTCAAGGGTCACATTACTGACTTGTGATGCACTCCTTCACCTTCACAGTCGATGAAAGTGTTATCAGTCAGTTTGCTCCCACTTTCGGGAAGTCTCTTTTATTAATTTTTGCCAGTGCAATCAAAATGTAACTTGCAGCCAAATTTTCACTCACCCGCCAAAGGTTTACATCCTCAGCATCTAAAACTCCTGCAAATCTCCACCATGATTTATTTTTAAACATTGAGATGCTATTTCAGTGAAAGTTTCTGTTAATCATGTTTGGTTTCTTCCTGCTGATATACAGCGACATGAATGATGACATCATTACACTGCACGCCAGGGGTCGGAAACCAACTCCCATCATTTTAAGAATTGAACACAAGTTAATATTTAGCTTGGACTAACACTATAGAACTGCAGGACACAGGTGCAAAATTAACAAGCCTCAAGTGAAACTAGAGGTTTAAAAGAAGTATTTTTTTCCCTTCTTGCAGAATGGTGGTTATGTGAAACAGATTTTCAGTACTGTTAATGCTATGCCGATTAACTCTTTCAAAGAAGAACGATATCAGGTTAAATAAAGGGGGTTGAAGGTTTTTATTCATTTGTTTATTCATTATTTTGAATATCTAATTAAATATATGTTAATATAAATATAAGATTCGACTCTGTGACATTGACGGTGCTGAACAGCTTATCAAAATGCAATGGCAGGAAAATATATAAGCCTTTGTTTTAATTGCTCAACAGAATGTGAACTCGCTGGCAATTCCAGCATTTACCGACCATCCCTGAGCTAAGATGCCAAAGGAAACAATGGTAAAGCGTTCCCTCAGTACAGAAAATAACTTAGGGTAGTAAAAGATGCAAATGGCAAGAATCCTCTGCCTGAGGAAGTGAGAAGCTTTTTATGGTTATATGTGGATATAAAAGGTTTAAGATTTACATACGGTTAACAAGCTTGGATCCATTATCGTTCGCCCACTGCCACAACAGATCAGCATGGGATGCGATTTTGTTCTCCATGCAGCACTGGACCACTTAGACAATAAGAACATGGACGTGAGGCTGTTGTTTATCGACTAAAGCTCAGCATTCAACACCATCATCCTGAACATCATCAAACTCAGAGAACTGGGTTTCTGCTCATCCCGATGTAACTGAATCCTTGACTTCCTCATTGGCAGACCGCAATCAGTACAGATTGGCAACGACACTTCCTCCTCAATAACCTCCAACACAGCTGCACCTCAAGGCTGTGCGCGAGTCCCTTGCTCTACTCTCTCTAGACTCATGATTGTGCAACTATAACTACTCCAACGCCATTTTTAAATTTGCCGATGATACCACCCTTGTTGGATGAAAAATGGATTACGATATGTCAGAATCCAGAAAGGAGATTGATAATCGGATTGAATACTGCTAGAACAACAATCTTGCATTCAATATTAGAAAGAATAAGGATCTGATTGTTGTATTCAGGAAGGAAAAGCTGGCGATCCACAAATTTGTTTTTAATGTGGGGATGGCAGTGGAGAGAATCAACTGCTTCAAATAATCTGCGACAACAATAAACCTAAACTTAAACCATATTTCTGAGGATCTGTCCTGGGCCTAGTATATCGCAAGCTCAACAATGCCTCTACTTGCTGAAGGGACTCAGTATGTCGATGGATACCTTATCAAACTTCTACAGGTGTACGGTAGAGACCATACTGACTGAGTGCATCATGGCCGGTTTGGCAAATGCAACGCTGAAGAATGAAGGAGCCTGCAGAGAATGGTAGACATTGCATGGTCCATCACAAATACTGACCTCCCCACCATCAAAAAGGCAGCCAGTGTCATCAAAGATCCATCACACCCAGACCACACTCTAATTTTGTTACTACCATTGGGAAGAAGATACAGGAGCCTGAAAAGCATGGTCACCAGATTCAAGAATAGGTCTTCCCAGTTATCATCAGGCTCATGAACACTGTATAGCACAAACCATGACCTCGGCAACCATAATCTTTTATAGACGGTGTCTGTGATTGCACCATGGACTTTGGTTTTGCAAATTTATGGTTACCTATATTATAGTTATTAATTTATTGTATTTTATATTTATCTGCATGCTATTATGTCAATAGGCCTGTTAAGCAGCAGCAAGTAAGATTTTCATTGTTCCATTGTCGGTACATATTACAATTAAACATTCTTGACTCTTGAAGATGAATGCACTCAGATTTTCTGCAGCAAACTAAGAAAGTATATTCTTGGCAATGTCAAGGCAGCGCAGTGACATAGCGGTACAGTTGCTGCCTTACAGCACCAAAGACCCGGGTTCGATCCTGACTACAGGTGCTATCGGTACAGAGTTTTCACGTCCTCCCTGTGACCACGTGGGTTTTCTCCGCATGCTCCAGTTCCCTCCCACACTCCAAAGATGTATAGGTTGGTAGATTAATGGGCTTCTGTCCCGAGGGTGTAGGATAGTGCAAGTGCAAGGGGCGATCACTGATCACACGGACTTGGTGGGCTGAAGGGCTTATTTCCATGTGATATCTCTAACGTCTAAAGATAAGAATTTAGCTATAATTATTTGTAAATGACTGCAAAATGAGAAAGAGGCTGCTTAAATTCCTGCTGATTCTGAGACTTCATAACAGTAACCCATAAAATCATGAAATGTACCTTGACTTACATTCATGACCCTTTCACTAAACATGAAGAAATAAAAGAAGTTGATTTGTGTTATGGCAACTGTGTGTGTTTAGCTGAGTGATATATTCAAAACAGTCACGGTTTCCAAACTTTACTCCATGAGAACTGTTCCAGATATGAACACATATCTCGACTTGTATAAATATTATCCAAATTTCAAAAAGGCTATGTTAATCACCCAAAAAAAACAATATTAGGATCGCTAAAAACATGCATTATTTAAATATCTCAGAATAAAGAAATTAATATTAAGTCATCAAATACCAACATTCAGAAATCTGAATATGCATGGACTTTGTTTTTCAAAACCAAGGTTTAAAAATGTGTGTCATGTCAAAACATAAATATCACTACAGATGGAAGTATTTGATCTATTAAGCTTGTGTTGATGATGCCACATTTTTTTAACTCCTTTTTCTACTGCACGTATTTATTTAATTTCCCTTCAATTAACCCTTTCAATACTCTAATAATATTTTGATTTCAAAATTTTCCATCTCACCCATCTCTTTATACTTTTAGATTCAATCCTATTTTATTCCCTGAATTATCAATGCCCTAGATTGTGTAAATAATTTTCACTATTTACCTTTCACTAGATTTCTCCTTAACCTCCTGTAATGGTACAAACAGCCTTGATTTTCATAGCACACTGAAATGCACTCTTTTATCATTCCAGGTCCCATTTCTATGAATATATTTCACATCGATTACTTCTTTTTTAACCTGAGGATCAGATGATGAGCATTCTCCTTTAGTTTAGTGTAGTTGGCTCCTCATATATTCAATGAAGTCTGTGAAATGGACTTTCCCCACAAAGCCATGCTACTGATCCCTAAAAGGCCAATGCTTTATCAAACGCAAATAAAACCTCTCTCAAATAATTTTCTCCAATAAAATAGGTAAAACTCACCAGAAAATGAAAGAAAGCTTGCATAAATATGCAGATAACGTATGGTTTCCACATGAGTGATTTTGGAAGGGATATCAGTGATAAACAGATCACAAGCAATACCCCTAGATCATTGATTTATAATCCTAATTGCCCAATATGTCCCAAAAACTAGTTATAAAGCTCAGACATAACTTGATCCTGAGGATAGAAATAATTAGAGACAGAGAAATAATTGTTGGGAAAGTAGATCATTGTTTCTGAAGTTAGTTTGAGCAAAATCAGGCTCACTGAATCAATGCCAGAGCAGGCAGGAGGAAAAAACTCAAGGGAAAATAGGACATGGAACGGCTTCAGCACAGAGGGAGGCCATTTCAATCACATGTCTGTGTTGGCTCTCTACAGAACAACCCACTGATTCCACTTCACCCCCCTACCACTTCTCTGGAGACTTACAAGCGCTGCATCACCACAGATGTATCCAATTCTATCCTTAAGGCCAGAAGGGAACCAGCCTCAGGTACAATCCAGTTTCAAACGCACACTGTAAAAATGTTTTAATTGTGTCATTATCAATTCTCTTCCCTTTTATTTTATACCTGTGACCTCTGATCCTTGATTTCTCCACCGAAGGGAACAGTTCCCAACTATCCACTCTGTCACAACTCTCCTTGTTAATTTATATATTTATAAATCTCAGCCTTCTCCTTGGTAAGGAAAATGGTCTCAGCCTCTAGTTATAACCCCTGTAACCGTGGTGCATATTTCCAAGGTTAACCAGAGTAATGCCTGGATTAGAGGGTATCAACTACATGAGTTAGATAGAGCTCTAGGGGCCAGCGGAATCAAGGAATATGGGGAGAAGGCAGGCACGGGTTACTGATTGTGGATGATCCACAATGATCACAATGAATGGCGGTGCTGGCTCGAAGGGCCAAATTGCTTCCTCCTGCACCTATTTTCTATGTTTTTGTGTTTCTATCTCCTCTCATGCTTCTAAATTCCAGTGAATACAAGCCCAGTTAACCCATTCTTTCATCATATGCCAGTCCCGCCATCTCGGGAATTAACCTGGTGAACCTACGCTGCACTCCCTTAATAGCAATAATGTCCTTCCTCAAATTAGACCAAAATTGCACAGAAAACTCCAGGTACGGTCTCACCAGGGCCCTTGTACAACTGCAGTAGGACCTCCTTGCTCCCAAACTCAAATCCTCTTGCAATGATGGCCAACATGCCATTCCATTTCTTCACTGCCTGATGAACCTGCATGCTTACTTTCAGTGACTGATGTACAAGCACACTCAGGTCTCGTTGCACTTCCCCTTTTCCTAATCTGACACCATTCAGATAATAATCTGCCTTCCTGTTCTTGCCACCAAAGTGGAAAACCTCACATTTATCCACATTATACTGCATCTGCCATGCATCTGCCCACTCACCCAACCTATCCAAGTCACTCTGCAGCCTTATAGCATCCACCACGCAGCTCCCACTGCCACCCAGCTTTGTGTCATCTGCAAACTTGGAGATGTCACATTTAATTCCCTCATCTAAATCAGTGCTTCTTAAACTGATGAATGGTTCACCCAAGGGTGAATGAAACTAGAGGGGTGCATGAAGGATGAATGACTTAATATATATAAAATTATACACAAGGGAGAATAAGACGAAAATTACCAAAAAACATAAGAACATTTAGTCGAGGGTGAATGAAATTTTGTGATGAAGACTCAAGGGTAAATGAGTTTAAGAAGCACTGATCTAAATTGTTAATATATATTGTAAATAACTGGGGTCCCAGCACCGAGCCTTGTGGCACCCCACCAGTCACTGCTCTGTGGGAACACAGTTTGCGGCCATGTTTCTGGCTTGCAGACTGTTCAGGATATGAACAGCTCACAGGAACTGATCTCTCCTGTAACCTGAGGAGGACCTATATGTAACTGCAGACCCATTATAATGTGGTTGACTTTTAAATGCCTATGAAGTAGCCAAGCATGCCTCTTCATGAAGGAGAGTTAACGAAGGGCACTAAATGATTCCCTTGCCACATTCTGAAATATAAATAAGCAGAAAGCATGTTTGTTATGAAGTGTGGTTTCTGCACAGTTTTGCCAACAGCAGGCAGCTACTAGTACCTGAGAAAGCCTTGTACATTCATCCTGGTCAGCTGTGTGTGGCAAAGTCACCAGCATAATCAAGGACGAGTCTCACCCGGACACTTCCTCTTCCCCTCTCCTAACAGGCAAGTGCTACAAAAGTGTGAAAAAGCACACGTTCAGTTATCAGGCAAATGAACTATCCTATCACCAACTGGAGAGTGAATATGACCTATTATCCACGTCATTGGAGACCCCCAAACTATCTTAAATCAGATTTTAATGGATTTTATCTTGCACTAAACATTATTCCCTTTATCCTATATCTGTACACTGTGGATGATTTGATTGTAATCACGTATAATCTTTCCACTGACTGGATAGCATGCAACCAAAAAGTTTTTCACTTTACCTTGGTTCACGTGACAATCAACTAAACTTAAAATCTGTACTAACCCACTGAGTTTTCAGCTGTACATTGTGTAGGTTAACAGCAAATTCAAATTACAAATATTGGCTATTTTCAGAAAGTTCCAACAAATTTAGAGATTTTACATAGCAAGTAGTGCGAATAACCATCAGTAAAGAAAACATAGGTCCAACCAATGTGCTTATAAATTACAGGTGGGTGAAGTAGCAACTCCTGGTGTTTTTGATGTTGTGCGAAATGTATTCCTATATCCAGCTCCTGATCTTCCCTGTGCTCTTTTCCCTTTTAAAAATAACTACCCCAAAAGCCATGATTGGATATTTTAATATCTCCGGTACTCATATCACAGCTGGCATATCAGTTTCATTCACCTTCCTTCCAATCACAAAAGTACAATATTACATTCACTCTGTACTTTATTCACCTGTAGATCTAGTCAATATAATCAGTCCTTGCCTCAGGACCACCATTGATTGGATTACGTTAATGGGTTTCAGTCCCATGACAGTTCTTAATCACTTTTTTCAGTTCAGTTTAGTTTAGTTTTCCATACTCTGATCCAAAATGGAACAATAAAGTAGCTGCTCTTTCACAGTTTCAAATTACTGACAGAATCACACATAGTTCTCTTTGTCCTCTGAATTTAAGCATTGAGTTGTGAATTGCGATTGTTGTGATGAATAAATCTAGACTAGAACACATATCTAAAGGAGGCATATAACCTATTGTACAAGCTTCAGGTAGCATTGTTAATGTCCCTCATCTCTGTGCATTGATCAATTGCTACTGTTATTCCCATTTTCAGCCCGGGGAGAAGAACGGGACATTGTACATCAGTCAATGAAAGTAAGCATGCAGGTTCATCAGGCAGTGAAGAGCGCTAATGGCATGTTGGCCTTCATTGCGAGAAGATTTGAGTTTAGGAGCAAGGAGGTCCTACTGCAGTTGTACAGGGCCCTGGTAAGACCGCACCTGGAGTATTGTGTGCAATTTTGGTCTCCTAATTTGAGGAAGGACATTCTTGCTATTAAGGGAGTGCAGTGTAGGTTCACCAGGTTAAGTCCCGGGATAGCGGGACTGGCATATGATGAAAGAATGGGTTAACTGGGCTTGTATTCACTGGAATTTAAAAACATGAGAGGAGATAGAAACATAGAAACATAGAATATAGGTGCAGGAGAAAGCCATTTGGCCCTTCATGCCAGCACCGCCACTCATTGTGATCATGGCTGATCATCCACAATCAGTAACCTGTGCCTGCCTTCTCCCCATATCCCTTGATTCCGCTAGCCCCTAGAGCTCTATCTAACTTTTTGCAAATATTATTCTGCTGTTCAAGAAGGGAGCGAGGCAGAGGAGTGGAAACTATAGGCCGGAGAGCTTGACTTCAGTGGTTGGGAAGATTAGAGAGTCCATTGTAAAAGGATGAGGTTTCCGAGTACTTACTAGAGCTCTATCTCTTTTACATTCATCCAGTGAATTGGCCTCCACTGCCTTCTGTGGCAGAGAATTCCACAAATTCTCAACTCTCTGGGTGAAAAAGTTTTTTCTCACCTCAGTTTTTAATGGCCTCCCCTTTATTCTTAGACTGTGGCTCCTGATTCTGGACTCCCACAACATTGGGACCATTTTTCCTGCTTCTAGCTTGTCCAACACTTTCATAAATTTATACGTTTCTAAAAGATTCCCTCTCATCCTTCTAAATTCCAGTGAATACAAGCCCAGTCTTTCCAATCTTTCCTCATATGACTGTCCCACCTCCCAGTGATTAACCTCATGAACCTTTGCTGTACTGCCTCAATCGCAAGGATGTCTTCCTCAAATTAGATCTTATAGAAACATATAAAATTCTTAAAGGATTGGATGCAGGCTAGATGCAGGAAAAATGTTCTCCATGTTGGGGGAGTCCAGAACCAGGGGTCACAGTTTAAAAATAAAGGGTAGCCTATTTAGGACTGAGATGAGGAAAAATGTTTTCACCCAGAGAGTTGTGAATCTGTGGAATTCTATGCCACAGAAGCCAGTGGAGGCCAATTCACTGGATGTTTTCAAGAGGGAGTTAGGTTGAGCTCTTAGGGCTAAAGGAATTAAGGGATATGGGGAAAAAGCAGGTATGGGGTATTGACTTTAGATGATCAGCCATGATCATATTGAATGGCGGTGTTGGCTCGAAGGACCGAATGGCCTACCCCTGCACCTATTTTTCTATGTTTCTATGATTACAGCCCAAGCCTTTAGTCCAATACCTTAGATCCACTGTATCTGGTTGGCACATACAAGATGCTCTTGGAATGATGCAGTCAATAAACTTTGAGCTTTAGGAGGCCAATGGGTTTTCCACTACAATGTTGCAGGTTTATTTTTGTGTTATCATTCAACTATTGTAGTTCTAGAATTCACTGTTCTGAGGACCCACGGCAATACCCATGGCTCACAGAATCAATTCCTCCAGAGAGTGCTGACTCACTTATGTTAAATAAGTCATATGTTGCTCAGAGATTGCACATACACCATCAAAATTAGTCTTATAATTAATTATCAGCTGCACTTTGAAGGTCTTCCAACAGGCGAAAAGAACCTGGTGGACACGAGTACTGTCATTGGCCACCTGCACTTGTGGGAAGCCAGAAATATTGGTATCTCCCAGTGTCCAGGTGACCACCTTCTCACTGAAATCATGAATAGGTAAGATCTCGCTGAACTCTCTGCCACTGCAGTATGTGGCAAATTGAAAGATATGGCATAAATTCACTACAGCTGCCTGGAATCATCCATTGGCCCAGAAGCTTTGAGTCACCGTCAACTTAATCTCCACAGAAAGAACTATTTAAATCCAAGAGCATCGTTAAAGGACAACCAGCAGGTTATCACATACTGACTGTCTTAGAAAACACAAACCTGCAAATACATTGCTCATCGGACACATGAGTGCAGAATACAGAGAGTCTGTCTGAACATTTTGTGGGAATAGACTTCCGCAACATTTAAACATATCTTTGCTCCTGTCACAAATTTGAAAACCCTTCCGTGCACACATAACCAAGAGCCCCCAGTAATGAAGAGATGTCACCGATTGGGGCATCCAATGAACGAATATTGAAGCAGCTAAGAGAGAAAACAGACTTCCTGTCAGTTTTAGAGACATTTGTGGATTTTGGAAGACTTTTGAGAAAACTGCAGTTCTGAAGTTCCATGATTAGATCTTACAACATCAGCAGGATTCATTTTAAGTAATGAAACACAAGAAGTTTTTGCAACATGCTCCTGGTTCACCTAATCCACAACAATATTCATGTGGAGCTTTAAGTTACATTTATTTTCAATTTGTGCAAAAGCATGCATTGGAGAATAATTGCATCATTTGTTGAGCATCTCATGCCAGGAAAAGATGAGGTGTGCTAATGTTAATTGTAATTTAGGTTCCCTGATCCCATTTCATGATGTGCCCAATTTCAACTAGAAATTATCACTCTTAATTCTTATTAGAGTAAATTCAATTCTGGATTGCGCAGTACTTAAAGAAAATACTACATGATCCAATTTCTCGGCTTATGTTTATTTGTAATATTTCCTTCTACATGTGTTTCACACTCAGTTCAAAAGTGATACATAACAGTTCATATATCAAGATGAAATTTGAAATTGTTAAAAAAATCAATCTCACCTCGATCTGGAAAAGAAACAAACAAGCCAAAAATCTAAGGAAATGTATCATGGCATTTTTCCAATGTAAGCTAGAGTGTCCTGCTGTCAGGGATTTTATTATAGGCATTTTAGTCTTTGTCATAAATCTTATTTCACTTCTCCTTTTCCTAATTATTACAACAGGTCAGTTGGAAGTTAACAACCAGTATATGGAATTACAGCTTGAAATCAAGTGGATACATTTTTAGAATATCAGGTAACCAAATGTTTCAAAAAGTTCAAGTTTCTGGCCTGTGAAATATTTTACAAGTTTGCAAATCCTGAAAGCTTCACTTCGGAAATTATCTGAGGAAAGGCACAGAGGGTTTAATGAGGAATATATACTTACGACGTACAAAAGTATGGATTTTTGTCAAGTGTTTAAGGCCTATAAAATGTGAGTTCCCAAAGTTGAAGTTTTCATTTTATCAGACACGGCATCAATATGTGTAGCCACAGCAATATTTCTATCCTGAGCTTTATACGCTGTTAGGCAGTAATCTATATGCCTGGCAAAATATACCCAACATGTAATTATTTTTTAATTCTGATTTCCAGTAACTGTGCTCTGTCAAGTTTTAAAATTTACCAGTTTTAAAAATGGCAAAAATTTTATTTTTAGCTATAGTTATATTGAGAGATAATGGGGTACAAAGAGGTTTTAATGGAAAGTAGACTGAGGTGGGCCCGTTGGGTCCAAATCTCTCTTGTGAGCCTCTCCTGGGGCAACTCTCCCCCAACTGATGATCCTGCGGGTACGGCAACCCTCTCCAACTGAAGCCCGTTGCCGGGCGGGGAGTGTCCCCCGGGGTCGTGGGCGGCCGAGGGGGGACAGGGAAGGGGAGAGGGTGATTCAAGTACACTTACAAGTCATAAAGAAGTCCAAATTTTAAATAGTTCATGAGTCTGCGCACTGTATGAATATATCAGTATCCATCCTGAGCTCTGTGCTGTAGTCCAAATATCAGGAAAAATATTCATATAACCCTCTTCAACTTTTACACAGAGTACCCGCGAAGAGGTTCTTTTAAAATGGAATAAACTTTCAAGTTTGCTGTTAAAAGAAAAATGTCCTGCTAATTCTCCAAAATAACAAAAAATACTGAAGATAAAGCAAACACGGAAACGTTGTCAAGATCGCAGAATACAAAGAATAAATGTCATCTTTCTGGGGGTAGACATGCTATGGAATTTTCAATTACCCCTTAGATGTACCTAAGGCTCAGAGATATTTTAATGTAGGTTGGCAAACAACCATTTTCAGCATTACTAAACTTCCTGCCTCTGTCCCAAGAGATTTTTATAATAACCATAAAACCCTCGTTATAACAGACCATAGGGGGAAATGGTGTGTTATTGCCGATTATCCGCTATAACCGAGTAAGAGATTATCATTGTATGAATAGTAGAAATAAACAACGCAGTTGCTGGTTAATACACAAATGCACACAAAATGCAGGAGCAACTCAGCAGGTCAGGCAGCATCTCTGGAGAACATGGATAAGTGATGTTTCAGGTCGAGACCCTTCTTCAGACTCTAGGCCTGGAATCCAAGTGAGTTAACGGCCCTGGCCAGATGGTGGCCGGAGGAGAGGTGAGGATCAGCAGAGTCAAAGACAGTATAAAACTAAAAGAGAAGGCGCATAACATTGCAAAGATTCGTGGGAAGCTGGAGGATTCGCAAGCTTTTAAAAAACAACAGGAGGTAACTACAAACGCAATGCGGGGAGAAAAGATGACATATAAAAGTAAGCTAGCCAATAATATAAAAGAGGATGGCAAAAGTTTCTTCAGATATATAAAGAGTAAGAAAGAGGTGAGAGTGGATGTTGAACCACTGGGAAATGAAGTTGGAGAAGTGATAATGGGGAATAAAGAAATGGCAGAGGAATTGAATACATTTTTTCATCAGTCTTCAGAGTAATGTGCCTGAAATTCAAGAGAGTCAGGGGGTGGAGAGCGAAGATACTAACATGGATAGCAAGTTGGCTGGATGGCAGAAGGCAAAGAGTTGCAATAAATATCGTGTACCGTTTTGGCTGTAGTTCAGGAACAAACAAACAAACAAATGAAAGTTTTAGTATATAGATTTCAGTTACAATAGACGGACCTACCGACAGCTGCTTGTGCCATCTCCCCGCCCACTTGCAGCACAGGCTGCCCTCACCGCCCCTAGCTCGCGCCACTTCCAGGCCAGATCTTAAGAGTATTGCTTTTGTTGTGTTCATGTTCTAGGAGCAGAATTAAGCCATAAGGCCCATCAAGTCTACTCTGCCATGCGATCACAGCAGAGGTGGAGGGAGGGGGTGGAGGGAGGGGGGGAGGAAGGGGGGGAGGAGGAAGGGGGGGAGGAGGAAGGGGGGGAGGTGGGAGGGGGGAGGGGAGCGGGGAGTGGAGGGGAGGGGACAGGAAGGGGGAGGGGAGGGGATTGGAGGGACGGGGAGGGAGGTAGGGAGGGAGGGAGGGAGGGAGGGAGGGAGGGAGGGAGGGAGGGAGGGAGGGAGGGAGGGAGGGAGGGAGGGAGGGAGGGAGGGAGGGAGGGAGGGAGGGAGGGAGGGAGGGAGGGAGGGAGGGAGGGAGGGAGGGAGGGAGGGAGGGAGGGAGGGAGGGAGGGAGGGAGGGAGGGAGGGAGGGAGGGAGGGAGGGAGGGAGGGAGGGAGGGAGGGGAAGAGGGGAGGGGGGGGAGAGGGGAGGGGGGAATGGGGGAGGCGAGGGTGCTGCACCAATGCAGGAGAGGTTTGGGCCCAACGGGTCCATTTGGTCTAGTTCGTTATAAAGATGTCTACTCAAACTGAGGGTTTACTGTATTATTTGTTTTGAATTTTCTGCTTTAACTTTGGTACATGGATTTTCTTTTGAAAAATAGCACCTTTCTTTCTATCAATTTATTTTCTGAATGTGGGAATCTCAAATCGATAGAGATCTTCATGTTCAGAGAATTAAGTGCCCTTTAGAAGCTACTAATAGAACTCCTTGTGTCATGGATTTCAAAGGGCTACAGTTAAAGCTTAGTGATTTACTGCAATGTTTCCTTATATAGTGCACATTCTACTGCAATGGTGAAAGAGTGAATATTTAAGCTGGTGTGTGGACATCTTTGTCATGGATTATTTGTAGATTCTGGAATGTTCCTATAGCTGTACCCATTCCACACATGCACCTTATAATATATGATGGAGAGGCGGTACAAAGTTAGCTTTTCACACTCTTAAATAATCTCTGACCTGCTCTGGCAATTATTGAGATGGACTATCAAAGATGGTGGACACGTGTAAGTGTAGTGAGTGTAAGTGCACCTCTAAGTTCTCACATGACCCTGATTTATTTGAAGAAAGTTAAAAAAAATGATTACTCTAAGGCCACCGTGTCAAATGAAGGAGTAATGAAAACAAGATATTTGTTTCCTTTGCATCTGCTATGCAGATCAAGACAGTGTGGTGCACCTTGTAGCCTGAAAACTATGATAGTCTCGACCCAAAATGTCACCCATTCCTTCTATCCACGGATGCTGCCTGTCCCGCTGAGTTACTACAGCATTTTGTGTCTATCTACGTTCAGAGTACTCTATGAAATTGACTGCTGGGTACCTGACATGGACAGATGGGTCTTGTTTACTATCATAGTTGCAGGCTATGAGCATGTGTTAGAGTTCCTGGAATCAACCTAAATCAAGTAATGTTGATTGAGAGACTACATTTTCAAAAGATCTTGGCCTAGGATTGTGTAGATATCATAAACTACCCACACCAAAAAATGCACTGGCCCTTCTTGAGGTGGTCAGGTAGGTTTGGAAAGAAATTGGGAGCCTTTTGCAAGCAGACGAGAATTACAAGCTGCAGCAGAAAGAAGAAACAGTGGTCAATGGTTGCTATGTATCTACATGAGAAAGAAAAATATAATGTCTTAATCAGTAGAAGGAAACTCAGTAATGAACTGAAGTAAACTAAGTTGAATTATCAGGGCAATCTGGAAGTTTTTAGCAAATCACTGGCAAAACAAAATAGAACAGCATCAACCAAACAAAATATTTTAGTTATGAGTTTCTAAAGAAACTAAAAAAAAGTTTTTAAAAAAAGTTCCTGCAGTTGGGAGAGATGGGGATGGGGGTTGCAAGGTTGGAAGAAGAAACAATAATTTTCAAATTGTATCAATAAAGAAAAGTTGAAGAAGATGGGCAAGAGAGGACAACCCAGGGAGTGGTTGTACAATTAAATATCTAATCTGCAGTTGTTGAAAATCTGAAATAAAATCTGAAAATGCTGTCAAACCTCAGCAGGAGAGGCAACATCTGTGGAAAGAGAAATACATTAACTATTTCAAAGACTTCATCAAAACTGGGAAAGTGTGGAAATAAGTCAGTTTAAAGTTGCAGGTAGAATGAGGGAAGGGTTGCTAGGACAAAGGGAATATCTCCGATAAGGTGAGACGAGGTTTGCTGAGGTAATGCTGCTGTTAACAGATCTACTTGCTGAGAGGGAGGGAAAACTGATATTACAGATGGATCAACTTACAGCAGAACAGGTCAGTTCTGACACTAATAGAAAAGGCAAATAGTTGAATTTGACATTGTTTCTGAAACGTTACAACACAATGATATGGAGGATATGGCCTTTGCCATTCAATATCAAAATTAATGATTTCAGTAAGCTTAAAATTTCTGTTTATATCAGAATACACCGATTCCCCAATACACAGGATGAGGTTAATGATAAACAAGGTTAAGTCTTTATTCATAATCTGGGCAATGAAAGAACAAGTCGGAATAACCACTGGACCAAGGGCACCCCAATTTGCTTTAGCCCCTGTGCAGCAGGGCTGTACATGGAGTGTTCTCGTACGTACAATTTTTCCCATTGTCTAATTCCAATTAATTTCATTTTTACTTAGGGTCCTTGGTAGCACATATGATTAAATGTTTCTTTTATGCCTTAACACTTTTCTGGAATTAAGGATTCTGTGCTGTTTGTAATGGAGTTGCTATGTGGTGTAAATTCAAACGGACCTGACAAAACTCAAACTGTAAGCTATTGGAGAGTATTGCATACAAGGTTATAGGTGAGGAAATATTAGCAGAAATGGTGAGCATTCCTAGATATGACATGATCTTGCTCATCCTATTTCAATTGGAGAAATCGCCATTGAAGCACACAAGATAAAAGGGATAAAAGCTAACTTAACTGGATCCTAAGCGACTGTTCAGCCTGATTACTTGGACACTGGCACCTCCATAATTATTGGAATTTGGTTTATGGCCCATCCATAAATACTCATTGCTACTTAGATGTTCATCCCAGTCTTTCCCTGGAATATTAAGTAACGGAATTGTTTCTATAACATCTGCAAGTGCAAAAAATCCCTTAGGATTTGTAATTGACAATGTCAATGCCTACTTTCTTTCACCTAATAAGAGTCTTATAAACATCATCACATGTTATCTTATTTGCATTGTTCATTTTCTTACTTCGCTCTCTTTCCAAACCTTTGAGTTAATGGACCAACAAAACCAAACACAAACACCAGAACCAAAGAAACAATTCTTTGAGACTTCAAACTTAAATTAGGGGAATCAATTGCAGAACACATTATTGCATTGTAAAACTGTGGGTAAAATTTATTAGTTCAATACAAAGAGATTTATTAAGAAAATCCTACAGAACAGAGGTCCCACAATACCATAGTCATAAAATAATCCAAAAGCACAAAATATACAATGTGCTTCACTGTACCATCCTCATACTTCAACATTTGAAAGTTATAAATAATATCTTGTATCCATAATGAAGTTGTAATAATGCTAACATTGTTTTGCATTCACCACACTTTAGGTTAAATGCTATCTTGAATGGGAGTATAAAAAGTACACTAACAAAGGACATTGCAAACTCTTTCATGTTATGTTGGTATCTATTAAGAAGTGGAATTTAAAATAGGATACTGTATTGTGTCCGTACAAATCTAAGAATAATAACCAAAAGAAAAACTGTAAATTACATAACTAAGCTTTAAATAATTTTAAGTAATACTAAGATCATGGAATTAACAACAAAATTGAATTCAGAGAGCCAACATTGAGACTGCCTGAATCAAAGGTAGCCAAAATTAATGCTTCATTAAACCATTTGAAGACACACTAATTAATACTCCAAAAAGAATAATCCGAATTCATCTGTAGGAAAGAATTGCAGATGCCGGTTTAAATCGAAGGTAGACACAAAATGCCGGAGTCACTCAGCGGAACAGGCAGCATCTCTGGAGAGAAGGAATGGGTGACGTTTCGGGTCGAGACCCTTCTTCAGACTTCATATTCATCCAAATTCATATCGTGCCCTTCACAATCGCAGAATGCCTGAAAGTATTTTTAGGCATTAACTGTGTTTTTTCTCAGTATAATTACTGCAGTGAATAGGAAATATAGCCTTCAATTTGTACATAGCAAAATTCCAACACATGGGCACATATTGGTGGAAGGTTAAATATGGGCAATGACACTTGGAGACATTTCAAAGAAATAGTGAAGCAGTATCATGAATAGCAGCTATAAACTGGCAAGTCACATTCAGACAGCTCAAGTGCAAGAAAGTGGCACTGTGTTAAAAGATCAACCATGATCTTATTAAATGATGAAACTGGCATAAAGGGCCAAATGGCGTATATTTCTTATATTTTTACATATTTGAGAATATGAGATTGCCTGTTCAACAGTGAATGTTTGTTTAACCATGCTAAAGAGGTGTTTATATCAATGACTTGAGCAATACTTTTCGTACAAAAAATGCTCGTAATAGTTGTACAATTTCCTTTCCCAGACCACCCGTGAATTTTTCTGCATTTATTAGACCGTACCGTGCTGAGTTATGCTGGCAGTTCTAATTAGCACTACAGGAGTTTAACTATTTAAACACACGCCCTCGCTAAGATTATGAATCTGGCTGTCCATTCTTCCCTTATAGTTCCCATGAAGCCTAGCTGAGATTGCTTATGTTGGGAAAATAGTCATTTGGACGTGATAGATGAGAACCAACATTGGATCCAACACCTCACTGATTAAAAGGAGCACTGAAGAGTAACGTTTTAGAAAGTAACAAAGATTTTAAGATATTTTGCTTCAGTTTAGTTCCATATTTTTAATTATGTACAAATGTGTCTGTTTTCATTTAACTTTTGAAATAGTCTAATTATTTACATAATTTACATTATGAGATGAAGTAACAATATAAATAATTAAACTTTCTGAATGTGAGAGATACTTAAAAATGCTTAATAATTACGATATTTAAAAGACAGTTGGACAGGTAAACGAATAGCAAAGGTTGGAGGGACAAACAAGTGGGACTTGCTCAGTTTGTTGAATTTGATCTACTTGGACGAGCTGACCAAAGGACCTGTTTCTGTGCTGTATAACTTGATGACTCCAATGTTGCCCAATATTGCAATGGAACAAATGCGAGGAAAGGGTTTGACATTGTGAATTTTTGGCTTGGGCAAGATTCTAACAAAATACTCTCCCTACTTTTCGATTTATATTTTCATCTATCCTA
Organism: Rhinoraja longicauda; assembly: GCF_053455715.1. Taxonomy (NCBI): domain Eukaryota; kingdom Metazoa; phylum Chordata; class Chondrichthyes; order Rajiformes; family Arhynchobatidae; genus Rhinoraja; species Rhinoraja longicauda. The sequence goes on from NC_135953.1 coordinate 89,786,839, forward strand.
GTTTCAATCTGAATATTCCAAACACACTCTGAAAATGAAGAATATGCTGAGCAACCTCTTGCTCCACTGCTGAAATCTGTAAAGATCCTCCAATTCACATCCTGTTGCATGTGACATAACAAAAACAAAAATAAAATCATACAATATTAACTGAGACAAGACACTTAAGCCTAAAGCATAAAATGGGAAATATGAAATGAAAAAAAGTAGAATCATCCAGGTGGTGATGGTGGGTGTGGTGGTGGAGGCAGATGCAATCATAGCATTTAAGAGACTTTTGGAAAGGCACATGGATATGCAAGGAATGGTGGCACATGGATTATATACGGTTGGTCTTGACATTATTTTTGGTGCAGACATGATGGCCTGAAAGGCCTGGTCCTGTGTTGCACTGTTCTAGACAATAGACAATAGACAATAGACAATAGGTGCAGGAGTAGGCCATTCAGCCCTTCGAGCCAGCACCGCCATTCAATGCGATCATGGCTGATCACTCTCAATCAGTACCCCGTTCCTGCCTTCTCCCCATACCCCCTCACTCCGCTATCCTTAAGAGCTCTATCCAGCTCTCTCTTGAAAGCATCCAACGAACTGGCCTCCACTGCCTTCTGAGGCAGAGAATTCCACACCTTCACCACTCTCTGACTGAAAAAGTTCTTCCTCATCTCCGTTCTAAATGGCCTACCCCTTATTCTTAAACTGTTCTGGACTCCCCCAACATTGGGAACATGTTTCCTGCCTCTAATGTGTCCAATCCCCTAATTATCTTATATGTTTCAATAAGATCCCCCCTCATCCTTCTAAATTCCAGTGAACACAAGCCCAATCGCTCCAGCCTTTCAACATACGACAGTCCCGCCATTCCGGGACTTAACCTAGTGAACCTACGCTGCACGCTCTCCATAGCAAGAATATCCTTCCTCAAATTTGGCAAATTCTATATGCTCTTAATTGTTTGTTGATTTTTGTGTGACATATTTTAAAGATAGAGTGCGCATGAAGAATGACATATTTAAAATTTACGCCAGTAGAACATCCACGACAAGGAGACGGAGCCTCATTAAAACTCCCCGGGACAAATTGTAAAATTTGTTCCTTCTGAAAATGCAAGCTTTGCATGTCTGGACACAGCTTGCACATGTATTCTTCATTTCCTGTGTGTGAGTGACTATTTTAACAGTTGAGTTTAATTCACAATTTTGAATTTACATGAACAGGAAAGAAAGTTGGCAGAGACTCCTTGGACTAAAGGGTCCGATTTGGTGTTTTAACTGTAATTAACACGGCGGTCACAGTGACGCAGCGGTAGAGTTGCTGCCCTACAGCGAATGCAGCACCGGAGACCCCGTTTGATCCCGACTATGGGTGCTGTCTGTAAGGAGTTTGTATGTTCTCCCCGTGACCTGCGTGGGTTTTCTCCGAGGTCTTTGGTTTCCTCCCACTGAAAGTTGGCGTGCAGGTACAGCAGGCAGTGAAGAAAGCTAATGGCATGTTGGCCTTCACAATTCCAGTATAGGAGTAAAGAGGTTCTTCTGCAGTTGTATAGTTGTATAGGGCCCTGGTAAGACCACATCTGGAGTATTGTGTACAGTTTTGGTCTCCTAATTTGAGGAAGGACATCCTTGTAATTGAGGCAGTGCAGCGTAGGTTCACGAGATTGGTCCCTGGGATGACGGGACTGTCATATGAGGAAAGATTGAAAAGACTAGGCTTGTATTCACTGGAGTTTGGAAGGATGAGAGGGGATCTTATAGAAACATATTAAATTATAAAAGGACTGGACAAGCTAGATGCAGGAAAAATGTTCCCAATGTTGGGCGAGTCCAGAACCAGGGGCCAGTCTTAGAATAAAGGGGAGCCCATTTAAAACTGAGGTGAGAAGGAACTTTTTCACCCAGAGAGTTGTAAATTTGTGGAATTCTCCGCCACAGAGGGCAGTGGAGGCCAAATCACTGGATGGATTTAAGAGAGAGTTAGATAGAGCTCTAGAGGCTAGTGGAATCAAGGGATATGGGGAGAAGGCAGGCACGGGTTATTGATTGTGGACGATCAGCCATGATCACAATGAATGGTGGTGCTGGCTCAAAGGGCCAAATGGCCTCCTCCTGAACCTATTTTCTATGTTACTATGTTTCTCCCACACTCCAAAGACGTACAGATTTGTAGGTTAATTAGTTTGGTAAATGTACAAATTGTCCCTAGTGGGTGAAGGATAGTGTTAATGTGCGGGGATCGCTGGTCGGCGCGGGCCCGGTGGGCCGGGCTTGTTTCCGCGCTGTATCTGCAAACTAAAATAATATGACTCTAATATCATTGTAGGAAAGAAGGTCTGTTCTGACAGATAGTCAGTACGGAAAACTTATCAATACAGCTGCAAATGAAGTATCCTTGGTCGTATGAAATTAATGAATTTGAATAAATAACTGCTGTTTAATTTTCACATCAAAGCCAAATGGGAATCTCTCTATTGACAAGCTACAATTCGGTGCTTCATTGGTTAAATAGTTCTTTATTGTCACGTATGCACAGCACAGTGAAATTCTTTTGCACAACCACAATTGCACAGTTTGCACAATGTTGGCGCCATTTTAAATAAAAAAAAACAGAAAACACAAACAGTCCAAAGTCCAAGTCCGAAGTCCAGTCCACATGTTATAAGTCCTGGAACCCTGCAGGCCTGTGACCCGAAGTCCCTCTCCTCTGCCGACCGCCCGTGTTCCCGGACAGCCTCCTACAGCCGAACCTGAAGGCGCTGTAGCACAATAGCCCGGTCCCTCTCTGACCGGCCCACTCCTCGCATTCGTCACCGCCAGTGACTCTTCAGGTCTTCCAAGCTTCCCTCACACGTGACCTTTGGGCCCTCCTTCTCAGCGGCCGGCAGGTCTTTGTTCTCATCAGCCACCGGGCCTGTCCTTGTTCTTGGCGGTTCTTGTCTGTCGCTGTCCGGCCCGCACTTATTCTTGGCGGTCACGTTGACCGCCGGGCTCATTCTTGTTCATATCGGCCACTGGCTGGGTCTACTCCAGCATGGCTCTGCACCACCAGCTAGGTCCTTTCCAGCGCTCGCCGGGAGCTTCTCTATTTCAGTCATATGGCATGGAAACAGACACTTCACCCCAAAGAGCCTATGCCAACCATCACACATGCTGTGTATCAATCCTACAACAACCTAATTTTATGAATGAATGAATGAATGAATGAATGAATGAATGAATGAATGAATGAATGAATGATTGATTAAGTTTATTGGCCAAGTATGTGCATATACAAGGAATGTGCCTTGGTGCTCTGGTCACAAATGACAACGCAAACATACAGTTAACAATTTAGAATAAAGCATAAACACATCAAAACAATAAGGACACAACATTACGGTCTAAACATGTGGGTGAAAATAAACCAGAGCAAAAATGAAACTACAGACTTTGGTTTTTGAGTAGAAATATCACTCGTGGAACAAAGCTATTTTTATGTCTGGCTGTGGCTGCTTTGACAGTCCGGAGTTGTCTTCCAGAGGGATGTGCTTCAAAGAGTTTGTGGCCAGGGTGAGAGGGGTCAGAGATGATCTTGCCCGCTCGCTTCCTGCCCCGTGCAGTGTACAGTTTGTCAATGGGGGGAAGGTTGCAGCCAACAACCTTCTCAGCTATGCGAACGATCCGTTGCAACCTCCGGATGTCGTGCTTGGTGGCTGACCATGATGGAGAAGGTGAGGACGGACTCAATGATTGCAGTATAGAATTGGACCATCATTGCCTGTGGCAGATTGTGTTTCCTCAGCTGCCGCAGGAAGTACATCCTCTGTTGGGCCTTTTTGACTGTGGAGTCGATGGTGGCCCCCCATTTAAGGTCCCTGGAGATGATGGTTCCAAGGAACTTAAATGACTCCACAGATGTGACTATGGTGTTGTTGATGGTGAGTGGGGGGAAGGGAGGGGGAGCTCTTCGAAAGTCTACAATTAGTTCCACTGTCTTAAGAGCATTGAGCTCCAGGTTGTTGCGATGGCACCAGGACGCCAGCTGTACCACTTCCCGTCTGTAGGCAGATTCCTCCCCATCCTGGATCAGTCCAATCAGGGTTGTGTCATCCGCAAACTTGGGGAGCTTGACAGAGGAGTCTGTGGAGGTGCAGTCATTGGTGTAGAGAGAGTAAAGGAGAGGGGAGAGACGCAGCCTTGCGGTGCTCCTATGGTGAGGGTCTGCGGGTCCGAGATATGCTTTCCAAGCCTCACACGCTGCTTCCTCTCTGTCATAAGTTGATGATCCACTGACAGAGGGGTTCAGGCACATCCTCCTCACATTCCCTCCGTCTCCAATGCATCCCCTTTCCTAACAATCTGCACGTCTTTGGGGTGCAGAGAGAAACCAAGCGTCTGGTGGAAACCCATACAGTGTGTAAACTCCACACTTTCAAGCACACTGGAGGCAGCAGCTCTACCAGCTGTACCACTGTGCCTCCCCAGTAAATATGGATGCAGATGTTTGGGGGTGAAATTTGTGACTTTGCCCATAATCATAAGCCATTTGGAATCTTATGCTTTCTGCTGCAAAGTCCTGAAGAAAAAGTTTGAAGCAGTAATTTGGATAACTTGTCATCTTTTCAACTTACATTGAGAAAAGTAGGACAAATCAGAAATTCATGATTAATAAGTTCTTGAACAATGTGATGGCAGGACTGACATATAGGTGAGATTGGGTATTCATTGGAGATTAGAAGAATGAGATGGTGTCATGAAAACCTGTAAAATTATTTAATAACAAGACAGATTAGATGAAGAGAGGAGGTCTCACAAAATGCTGGAGTGACTCAGCGGGTCAGGCAGCATCTCTGGAGAGAAGGAATGAGTGACGTTTCGTGTCGAGACCCTTTTTCAGATATATTTTGTTATATTTTGTAAGAAGGCAGCAAGCTACAGTTTTGATTTAACTACCTGTTCAGACTGATAAAATTACTCCAGCATTTTGTGATACCTTCGATTTGTACCAGTTTCTGCGGTTATTTTCCTACAGATGAAGAGAGGAAGTTCCCAATGGCTGTGGAGTGCAGAACCAGAGGTTGCAGCTGTAGTATATAGGGATGGTATTTGGGTGAAATTTCTCCCTGCAGATGGCAATGAAGCTGTGGAATTCTCTACCATAGAAAGCATAGGTTAAGTCATTAAATATATTCTTGAAGGATATATTGAAGGCAGCGGCAGAGGCAACGTGTCCGCCCGCCCCGAATCGCGGTGCTTGGGTCGGCCCGCCACGGACCTTTCACCATCCGGCGCGGCCTGAAATAGGCCGCGGGATTTTTTTTCACCGCCCAGCGGGGGCTTCAATATCGGGAGCCCCGACCGCCCCGACGTGGCAACTCCAACAGCCTGACCGCGGGACAAGACGGCAGGGAAGAGAAAAAGACATTCTGGCCTTCCATCACAGTGAGGAGGGACTGGAGGAGACTCACTGTGATGGATGTTTCTTTTTGTTTGGTGTTAGTTGTGATTGTATGTGTTATTGCATTTTTATTGATTAATCTTATTGGTCTTATTGTTCAACTGCGGGTAATGTTTCATTTTACTACACATTTATGTGTATGTAACAAATAAACGACTATTGACTATTGACTATTGTTGTGATATCATGAGAGGTAGAGTCATAGAGGGGAGATACATTTCCTCCCGGTGGATGCAACAAGGACTACAAACCATCATGGCTGCCAGCAAAAGATTACAAAACCCATAGTCAGCAAGGCTGCCTGCCCTGCTGACACTGATTGCTGCTGATACTGATTGCTGCTGATTGCTGCTGATTGCTGCTGATTGCTGCTGATTGCTGCTGACACTGATTGCTGCCCAGCTGAACCAGATGAGCTGATTGCCTCAGTGAGAGAGCTAAAAGGGAAGGGAAGCAGTATATTTAAAGAGAGAGACAACGACTGGAGCAGAGAGGGCGAACGACTGGAGCAGAGAGGGCGAACGACTGGAGCAGAGAGGGAGAACGACTGGAGCAGAGAGGGAGAACGACTGGAGCAGAGAGGGAGAACGACTGGAGCAGAGAGGGAGACCGACTGGAGCAGAGAGGGAGAGAAGCAGCGTTTGAGTTATATTTTGTAAGAAGGCAGCAAGCTACAGTTTTGATTTAACTACCTGTTTTGGTTTTGTGTACCTGTCTGCAAACAATTAAGTTTACCTGTTTTTGGAAAATACTAAATATATGGAATTTCAGTTTGAAAACAAGAACTTTTCTGTCTTCATTTCTGGCACCCACACCTCCCAACCTTCAAGAGAAAAGCTCCCGACCTCTCAAGACATCACAATGTGTCAAGTGGAATCAGCATCAAGCATCAGGAATGGAAGCATCAAGCATCACAGGGAAAGAACTGCAGATGCTGGTTTAAATCGAAGATGGACACAAAATCTGGTAACAGGGTACCAGCCATGATAATATTGAATGGTAGGGCAGCCCCAATGGATTGAATGGCTTACCTTTGCTTCTGTTTTCTACATTTCTATGTACTAGAGATGTGGTAATCGTTAATGTCATGATTTTGGCAAGAATTTCTGCAGAAGAATGCAGAACACCTGTGATATGAATCCAGAACTAAAGAGCACAGATTTAAGGTGAGAAATTTAAAGACGATCTGAGGAGCAGTTTTTCCACACAGTGGGTGGTGGTTATCTGGAAAGTTTAAAACAGGCCTGGACAGGAATTAATACAGGGAAAGCATGGAGTGATGTGGGCCTAATGCAGGTAAATGAAATTTATGTAAAAAGACATCACAATTGGCATGGATGAAGTGAGTTAAAAGGGCCTATTTTATGCTGAATGATTCTATGAAATTGTGAAGCACTGTGATCACCAATTTAGCTTAATTATACAAATATTATTGGTACTTTTTTACTTACCCACCTGCCTTCAGTAATATCCACACATCTGCAGTTTTAAGATCTGTACTCCCTTTGTTCTCTACTAGTCTAGTTGTGCAGTGAGTTAATTACGAAACAATCAATAGACAATAGGTGCAGGAGTAGGCTATTTGGCCCTTCGAACCAGCACCGCCATTCAATGTGATCATGGCTGATCATTCTCAATCAGTACCCCGTTCCTGCTTTCTCCCCATACCCCCTGACTCCGCTATCCTTAAGAGCTCTTTCTGTGTTCTTCCTATCCCAGGAGACACTCCCATCAGTGTGGCATCCACCACCACTATTTCAACAGACCTTAATAATCCATAAAATCTTATTACTCAGTACTCTTCCATGCTAAACAACATGAGGAAAAAGCACTGAGACCATAAAGATTACAGAGTGTACCCCGTGAATTTGATGTGTTGGAGGATGGGGGAGGGAGTTTCTTGTCAATATTGCAACTTCATCACCATTGAAACAGCTGGCTAAAATCTCAAGAACAAATCTTACAAATAATGTGGTTAATTAATTAATATGAGTAATCAATCTCCTTTGTTCTCAGGAATTTATCTGTTGCAGTTACATCCATCCATCATTGTCTTGTGGGATAAAATCTATCTTTAAACTGAAGACTATTTACTAGAAATGTATTCCACCACAATCTGTAATCTTGTGGCCCAGCATAACCCATCTGCCATTAGAAACAAGCAAGAGGGATCAACCCAGGTTTAGGTACACCTGAAAATAAGGTACCAACCTGGTAAAGGTGTAACATAGGCCCACATATAGTAGACCAGTATTAAACAGTATTAAAAGAACATAAGGGACAGAGCTAAGCAATGCACAACTAGACTGCATACCCATCTCCATTAATGATGAACTATGGTGAATAGTACATAACTAGCAGAGTTGTCTCTCAGTTAATGATGCTTAGTATGCTAGTGCATGAAAAGGCTGAACTCTTTGTAATCAATTTTGGTCAGAAATGAAGAGTATGTGATCCATATTAACTGCCAACTGAGGTCCTTGCCCCACCACAGTCATTGTAACCATGTCATTGCATGGTTTGAGACAGCAAAGCTGCGAGTATCTGACAAATGAAGTATGAAAGACTTGCTAAGAACACTCAACCACAGACATCCCCACAGTATTGGCCCAAATGAGGATCAGAAGACTGAATTCAAAAGGTGAATTGAGAATGTGCCTTTAACATCAAGATAACATAAGACCAAGTGAGGCATCAAAGTGTCCATGTAAAGCAGAGGTCACAAACACATCAATGAAAGTCATTCCATGTGGAAAAGGAAAGTACTTTGGTTGTTGATAGTCAACGTGCAAGCCCATAACAGTCAATGGGCTGTTTAGTGACAAGTAATGCTCATGCCAAAATGTGCCAGAGAATGAGAAGTTTCAACTAGATAAATTCTACCTAGCTACCCCTGATTCAATTACCATCACTGAGATCACCCATTGGAAGTCATCATTGACCAGAAATTGACCAGAGATGAACTTGCCACATAAATACCATAAGAGCAGGTCAGAGATTTTGTACTCTGTAGCAATTCATTGCCCTCCTGCCTCATCCAAGCATTTCTATCAGCTACTGTATAAGACACAAGTCAAGAGCATGATGAAGTGCTGTCTACACCCCACCCAAAGACAGTGAAAATAAAATCACTGGAAGGGCTGCAATGGTTTCAGAATATTTCATCACTACTTTCTCACAGGGAGTTTGAGATGCCCAATAAATGCTTGTTTTGCGAATGATATCCATTTTTCAAGACAAAATTCCACTGTTCTTCTGGGGTCCCAGTTTTAATCAGCATACTTTTGCCAGCATTATCTTCAGCTGCCTAAATCTTAAGCTCTGGAAACTCCTTTGCAAATCTTTCTGCCTTCATACTGCTCTCTACTTATCTCTTTGGCTCAGCTTTGATTATCTGCTTTAATATTCTATTATGCGGCACAATTTTAAGTGTTACTAGACCAAGTGGACCCGTTGGGCCCATTCCTCGTAGAGGGGGGACAGGGAAAGGGAGAGAGTGTGAGTGAGTCCTGGACCCAAAGCCACTCTTGTAGTGGTGTAGCACCCTCAACCCCCCCACTCAATCCCCCTTATCCCCCCTACTCCCCCCACTGACCCACTCCATCCCCCCTACCCACCCCCACTTGTCCCTCTCCTGCCCCCACTCCCCCAGCCCTGCCTCCACCCCCACTCCCCCAGCCCTGCCTCCACCCCCATTCCCCCCTCCCAACCCCTATTCCCCACCTCCCCCTACCCCCACCTCCCACCCCACCCCCCACCAAAACTCTCCCCACCCCCACTCTCCCCCACCCCCCCTTCCCCACTCTCTCCTCCCCCACCCCCACTCCTCCCCCACCCCCACTCTCCCCTCCTCCCCACCCCCACTCTCTCCTGCCCCCCACTGTCCCCCTTTGCCCCCACCCCCACTCGTCCCCCACCCCCACTGCCCCCTCCCCATCCCCTCCTCCCCCTCCCCCTCCCCCACCCCCTCCTCCTCCCACCCCCCACTCTCTCCGACACCCTCCCCCCCACTCCCACTCTCCCCTCCCCCCTCCCCCCCACCCCACTCTCCCCCTCCTCCTCCCACCCCCACACATTTATTGATATCTATGTAAAACCTTGGTACACTGCTAAATATAAGAATTTTACATTAATTGAATTTAACATTTGTCTGTACTGTTCTTTTTATTTGACATACTGCCATTAAAATTCAAAACAATACACTTTCACCCAAGACTTTGGGGTGTAGATAAAACTCTTCAGCATTTTGACAGCTCATTAATGTGGAAAGATAAGGCTGCTGTTGGCAAGAGCTTTTTAGAGTGAGGATTAAGCCACATGTTGTGTTCAGTTAGTTGGACACAAAGCTCTACACAGTAATTGCTATCAACCATGGGAACAAAAAGCATGCAAAAAGACAAAACATGTAATTGAGAAATAGATTTTTTTACACCTATGCTCTTTATTTAAGAGATTATGAAAAATATCTCATTTTTAGTCAACAAAAATATGCTGAAGAACTGTAGTCATGCGATAGATTGCATCAAGACCAGCTGAATTTCGAGTGAAGTTGAGCTGAACCATTAAGCACCAACCTAGAAATGCATGTGGGGCCAGTAGCACAAAAAGCCCTCTATAATCACATTAGGGCATTGAACTCTGCCTCGGAAATTTATTCCATTAAAGCCAATGAATGAATAACAGAAGCAGAGTAACAATGCGCTAATGCAAATATGTAGCGTATTTAGTGCAATCAATAGGAATCAATTTCAATACAATACTGATTAATGGGGTGAAGTTGGCTTAAAATTCTTACAATTGCATTTAGTACTTCAATTGTACAGATCAACAGTCTGTACTCAGTTATCATTACAGTTGTCAGTTCAGTTCACTCAAATTAATTTGAACTGAGTGGAATGAGTTTTGTTAGAGTCACATACACACAGCACAGAAATAGGTGCATTGGCCTATCATTTCCATGCTGAACATCAATTACCCATCAACACTAATTCCATTTATCTGCACTTGGTCCATTGCCTTGGCAACTCAAGTGCTCATCTAGATACTTAATAAATGGTGTGAGAGTACCCCTCACAACACCCACTCGTGCACTACATTCAATAATTCATTCATGCTCTCTGCATGAAAAAGTTTGACCTCAGGTTTCCTCAAATCCCTTACACTAAACCAATCCTCTAGTTTGTAACACTACTGTCATGAAGAAAGTTTGCATTGCACTCTCTTCTGCTTATGCTTTCATAATTTTGTATTCAAATAATAAATAACACGATCAGTTCAGAGTCAAGTCAAGGGTGATTATATGTCATGAGCAGCGGATATGACTGGAAAAATAAAGCTCTTATTTGCTGCACTTTTACAGCAACAACAATAAATTAACAATAAGTTATCAGTTATTCCAAATAAACTAGACCATGTCTTTCCATTTTGAATTTTTCCATTTATTTTGACCACTGTAAAAGGCTGGTCCACAATTAAACTTTCCAGCTTTGTAGTTATGTTCCTTTTATAGCTGTGAAATAACCAAATGCATTGCAGCAAAGGGCCAGCAGGTAGAAGACAAGATTTGAAACAACAATAAAAAGGAAGAGGAAACGAGGGGATGTGTTCCACATCAGCAGCATTAACGGCAGGAATCCAGTGTTGGGAGGGATAGTGCGGGGGTCCCATTTCTAAATGTGATGCCAGGGAATGTTTCATCCAGCAAAGTCTTTCCAAGGGGCAAAGCATCAGAGTTTTCAGCTCATTTATTCTTGTCTGAGTCATACAGCAACAATTCTCTTCAATTTCTTGAGACTTACCGTTTAACTTAAACAGTCTGTAAATCACTGCAAGAACTGTGATGTTATAAGCTGTCACAGAACTAAAGAGTGGGGTCAGACAATGAGTTACGATGTGAGGGCTTTTAATATTCTCACCTGAATATGATGCCATACTAATGTATCATAGGCAAATGCTGATCATTTCTGTTGATCAAAATTTCTGCTCCTTTACCACAAATGAGATTATTTAAAGGTGGAGTAATTCTTATGAATTTATTTTATTTTATTTTTATTTTTATGTTTTTAACTATCCAATTTTAATATTTACAAATTAAAATTTACACCTGACAGACACATTTAAAAAATGCTTTATGCATTCAATGAGCAAAAAGGACTGTGCAAAAATGTGTTAAAAGAAAACATATAATGTCTACACTTAAGTAATTAAGAAACAGGAGAGCTCACGCAGCATCTGTGGGGGGATCCTTTCTCAGACGGATGTAATAGGGTGATGAACGCTGGAAAAGAGAGTGGGGACGGGCCAAAGCCTGCCAAGTGATAGGTGGATACAAGTTGGGGGGGGGGGGGGGCTGGGTTTATTAGAGTGCTGGGAGAAGATGGGAGAAATGTGCATGCACCAGGGCAAGGGTGACAGGGGAAAGAGAGAGGGTTTAAGAACTCTACGCTCTTCCGGTTTAGATGTGCCATCACTCTGGCAATGGAGGAGGCCAAGGAATGAAAGATCAGTATGGAAAAGAGAAGGTGAGTTAAAACAGTGGAGGTCCAGCAGGCATTGGCAGACAGAGCGCAAATGTTTAGCAAAATGGTTGCCTCGTGTACACTTGGCATTGCTGATGTAAAGGAGGTCACATCTGAAGCACCAAATGTAATTGGAAAAGGTGCATGTAAACCTGTCTCACCTAGAAATGCTGCTGGGTTCCCCAGATGGAAGTGAGAGAGGAGATGTAGGGACAGGTATTATATCTTCTGCGATGTCAGGGGAAAGTGTGTCAGAAGGGGACAAGTAGGGCATTTGAAGATGAGTTCAGCGGGCCAGGAGAAAAAATAATAATGAATCGGCCGGGGCAGTCGTCTTGTGCATTTTGGGAAGGAGATAGATGAGAGGTTGCAGAACCATAAGGTTGCTGTGGAGAGATCAAAAGAGGTGACAAGATCTGTGATAGTTTGGGAGATGGTGACCTAATATAAAGGGTAGGCCATTTAGAACTGAGATGAGGAAAAACATTTGCGCACAGAGAGTTACGAATTTGTGGAATTCTCTGCGTCAGAAGGCAGGGGAGCCCGATTCACTGGATGTATTCAAAAGAGAGTTAGATAGGGCTCTTAGGGCTAGCGGAATCAAGGGATATGGGGAAAAGGCAGGAACGGGGTACTGATTGTGGTTGATCAGCCATGCTCACATTGAATGGCGGCACTAGCTCGAAGGGCCAAATGACCTACTCCTGCACCTATTGTCTATGTATCTATGTATCTATGTAATGTTTGTCCGTGTGGTCATGGTCAAGGAGTAGGCATGAGGAAGACTCCGGGAGCTGAGGGAGTGTCATTGTATTCTGTCAGACTAATCTATTCCATGCTGGGGCAATTGTCTCACCAAACTAATTTCCAAATATCTTGATTCTATCTTTTCCACCCTGCTCCTTTCCTCTCCCATCCCCGTGTCCCCTATTTCCCTTTGATTCCACCTCCCCACCTTTTGCCCTCGCCATCCCCTTCCACTCATATCTCAGCCTTCGGCTTTACATTTCACTCCCTGCTGTTTATCACCCTTTTTGTCTCCTTTTCTTCACTAGCCTTTGTCACTTACTTAATTCATCTGCCAATCACCGCCCCCTCACACCTGGATACACCTATCACCTCACTCACCTCAACCCTACCTCTCTTTTTCAGCTTTTTCCCCAATACTCCATCATCATAAAGAAAGCTCCCAGCCCAAAACATCATGTTCATTCCCTCCAAAGATACTGCTTGACCCACTGAGTTCATTCAGAACTTTATTTCTTGCTTATGATTCTCGCATCTGCAGTTTTTCTTGTCTACATTCTGTAAGAGTATGTTAATAATTACTTATTGGTCGCATACATTTCACAATGGAGAAGGCATTATGTGTGTCACCATTGCAATATTCAGTATTGGCAAGTACATCTTTGCTGTTGTTACTTTCCAACTTGATTTAATAACCTTATTATGTCATGATGCTATCTGGCCCCCTTCCAGATTGATTCAGTTATCCTTGCTAGTCATCTATAATGAACTCCTGATTCAAGTGGACTGTCTCTGAACTGCACTGCAGAGTTCAATCCGGAGAAGCAAGCTGTGATGCATTTCAGAAGATGGTGCCTGACAGTCAGTAGCCACAGGAGATCTTTACTTTTCAAAAGAGACGGTAGAACTTCCACTCATTAAAATAATGCTGCGACTCTCACAAGGCAGGGCAGATCATGATCCACTGCATCTTCACCCGCCCAAATTACATAGAGTTCACCGTCTCCTCGAGAATCCTGCCACTCAGTGGATACATTGCTGAAAACAATTGTCTACCTGCCAATAACAATCTTCTCTCTCTGGAAGCTGTCCGGTCATGAGCTCATTATTAACACAGCACATAGGCTTGGCTGCGCATTCATAAAAGTAGAAACCTGCTCCATCAACCCCATAGTTTCCTGAGTATTGTCAATTGCTGACAATGAACTGTATCTCAAAAGTCCACTGTAGAAGCTAAATATAGACTCCATTGGCTTGCCGTTTTCTCCTGCGGTTTGACTTCATTTCACCAAAGATCTTAATGTGCATTTCCTTTCACTTTCTGCAAAATCCTTCCCTCGTATGGTCTTCAGTAGATCCCTCTGAACCTTTCTACTTGCCCTCGATCCAGCTGACAGAGTACATTTTCTTTCTCTCATGTTCTACTTCTAGTTCCAAGCACTGCCCCTTGTGATATGCATCCCTCAAACTTCATCCCTCACTGGAATTCCTCTAACTTAATTTTCCTGGAATTCTCACCCCAAATTTGTGAAATACGATTAACTGTAACTTTTGCAGCCGCCAATGTTATCTTGTGCACCACTTCCTCTTTATTTCCCCAAGTAATTTCATTCAGTAGAGCTCCGTGGCTCTCGAGTTACCATCCTCACAGGATTTCTCTGAAACTGCCACTCTCTGATCTAAGGTCCTTTGTACATTGGTAGAAATGAACAATGTGGGCAATGTTCTCAGAGATGAACACAGTTGACGTGAGCCTTACAATAACATGGTTTGATTTTCTCACATTACTTTGTAAAAAAAATGGCAAATGCTAAAAGGTATTATTTGTATGAGAATAACTATACAAGCTAATAAACTGTCTATGGGCACTATCGTAGACTATACTGAGTTCTGCGTGATCTTTCACACAACATTTAAAAATATAAGAGCCATCTGCACATCATCTCCAAGTTGCAGTGCCACATTTTTTATTCATTACATTAGCAATTGTAAGTCATTATGGGTCCCTCTTGTGCACTCAGTATTCCACTTGACCACGTCTTTTAATACATCTCTTCGCATTAAGATACTGAAGAACCTTAATTGTCCTATTATTGCAATAAAATGCATTGGGATTCGATAACACACATATGTCAGCATGGCATTATTACATGTACTGGATACATTGACACTGTGTCTCTAACAATGTATAATTATGCTAGTACTATGTGAAACTGGTTATTTTGACAGTGATTTCTGCTTGGATTTCTGAAGCCTCTGTCTTGTGAAAATACCTGATAAAAATCTCATTATCATAGATACAAAGATTCCCATGGTACACAGCTTTTTATAAGAGTCATGTTATGGAATCAGGAAATCAAATGCATGCCTGGGACATGGTGAACTGATTCCACTGCATCCTGTGGCTTTAAGCTTACCTGCCCCAACACCCATCAATCTAAGAACCCTTTCATTGCAGCCTATAATCTTTTACCTTTGAGCAGTATTTCCTCTAGCCTACAACACCTGCTGACTATTACAAGCAAGCAATGCCTGGAATATTAAAAAATAGGAGCATGAATTACTTGCCTACCTTGATTGATTCAGAGAGCATGAAAATGCATGACGGAATGAGTTTTGGCAGAAAGGGAAAGTTTGAGTATGGGAGCGTGCTTCTGTACATGCTTGTGTATGAAACACTGAATGAGGTGAAGGCGGAGCAGTGTGTTAACAGATCTGCCTCAAAAGGCCATACATCATCTTAAGCACTGTTGAAAACCAAGGCCCATATTCACATATATTATAAAGGTTATACTTTTCATGGTACTGAAGTATATTTCTTGATATGCCATTCCTCGTTCTGATCTTTCTTGTGACTGCTTCCAGGCATGCCTGGATGTTCACTGTACAGTTTCAATGCACCTCAGCACACAAACCCCAACATTGACCTTGTGAATCAAACGATCCAAACCATGCTCTGTGAATCTGCAAGCTCGCTCCCTGTCTCCTCTTGTAATAAGTTACTACTCCGGGGGATGACAGGTGCATTGGTTCCCTTAAGCACTGAACCCCAAGATTGCACCAGTGACACCGAGTGTTGGAATCTGCATTGAATGGTAGATTCAAAATGGCGCAATCCTCATCCAAACCCAGCAATGCTGCCACATGAGGATGAGGATTGCAAAGGAATGTCACAACTCTTGAAACTCTTTGAAACAGCATTAGAACACTACACAATAGAGACATTTTGGCAACATTTTATATTTAAATTTTTGCAGGCAGCCTTTTAAAACAGCTTGTTTGGCTGCGATGTGCTGGGGACAGTGATTGCAACATGCACACCACATGTAATCATTAGCTATATTCAAACAGTGAAGAAAGCTGAAATATGTTAGGCTCCTTATTTACATAAGCAATGGAGCTACCAGTGAATCTACTTCCATTTAAGCCTTGGGAGCCAGCACTGGACCCACTGCCTAAATACTGTAGAGGCAAGAACAGAATAGAAAAGCGGTATTTTGTGGCAAATAAGTGCACTCTCAACTCTCCAAAACTTTTCAGCATCTGTAAGCCAGGAGTGTAATGGGGATACACTCCACTTGGCTGGATGAGTGACATTACATAACACCTCAATAACTTCACAGTATCCAGGATAAAGCAGTTTTTTGAATTGGTACATTGCTTACACTATGAACATTTACTTCCTTCATTACTGATGCACCATGGCTTCAATGTGTTCTACCTGCAAGGTGCATGGCAGAAATTGTCAAACCATCTTCAATAATATTTCCCAAACCATATTTATCACTGGTAGAATAAGGGAAGTAAGATGTAGAGTACTCCACCATATCTGTTTCCTTCCAGGCCAAGTGCTATTGTATTGCTTAAAATCTTGGAACTCTCTACTTTGCAACTTTCATGAGTATTTTCCCAGAGTCTCGCAAACAACTTGCCCAGAACAGTTAAAACTTGTCCATAAATCCTGGCATCACTAAACTAATATGAAAGAAAGAGAAACATCTACATGTTCCCAGAACTGCACATAATTTTTCAAAACTATAGCCGAATCAATAACTATAAAGCATTCAAGATCCTGAGCAGTCTTTTGAGAGAATCTAGAACCAGGGGATACTGTTTAAAAATAAGGAGTTACCTATACACATTGTTAAGGCAAACCTTTTTGTTGCCTTGTAAGTCCTTGGAATGTTCTTCCTCAGAGGTGGATGTGGAGGCTTTGGAGACTTTTAAAACAAAGTTGGGATGGGAAAGGGGAAAACTGATGCAGGTGGATGGAAAGGTGGAGTTGAGGTCACAAACAGATTAACCATGGTCTTATTAAATGGCCAAATATGCTTGAGGTGCTTTATATATAGGTTTGTATCTTCAATCACCTTTCCTTTCCTTTATATTTAGACTCCGCAAATACAATTCAATTTGTCTTTTTTGGCCTTTACTTGAAATAATTGTACCGTAGATTTCCCATGGTTTAGGGTAGAATTCTTTTCACGTTTCTTTTATCCAAATTATACCACATTTCACTATACTGACCTGCATCTGCCACCTATTTTACATTCCACCGAGCCATTTGGTTTGTCTGCAGCTTCTTGCATTAATTAAAGTTTGGCTTCAATTGTTACTTTTGCAGCACCTGATTATAGAATCCACAACAGTCCTTGGAAACTTGTTTTATTATTTTTGGACCATAGTTTTGGAGTCTAATGTAGGAATTCTTAACTTGTACTGGAGAGTTGGTTCATACCATTGGATTTGCCTTGAAAGTTTAAGCCACCAAAGGTGATATGTTCCAGTGGAGCTTACCAATACAGGCAACACCCGCACTCCGGTCATTTGGGCTCTGGAAATTCACCTTCACAGCATTCACAAATGATGGCCCACAAATCTAAAACATGGTGAAAAATTCGCTCTTACAGAAATTATGTGGGAAATATTTAGATAAACACAAAATGTAAAAATCCCACAAATTGTTGTCAGTTTTTAGTTTTTTCAACTCACTCTTTAAGCATGCGTAATGTGGTTGTTTATTTTAGTTTGTGCTTTTTTCAAGGGTGTTCCACACTATTTATCCTCAGGTTGAATGAAACAGGGTTGGCAAGCTTAAGTGTAAGTTGTAAACCTAAACTTATAGCTGGGTAGATGATATGTGGAGACACAAGAGACCGCAGATGTTGGGATCTGATAAGTATGGAAGGCGATGGGTTGAACCAGTGATTTGTGAATTCCTTTCTATCTCTACCTTTCGCCATTACCTTCCAGCCCCTCATTCTGTTTTCTGTTCCATATTATAACCTCAGCAGTAGCTTGTGTCTCCAAAGGCAGCTGCTGACCATTAAGAGATTTGCTTTGGATACTGATAAGGCAATATCTTTGTGGCTACCCGCCATGAATCAGCAGCTCCAAACTATCCGCTTGGCTGGTTTATAACCCAATGATATGAACAATGAATTCTCCAATTTCAATAATGCCCTCCCCCTCACCTACTGCAGTGCACACTCATTTCTCCCACCATCTCCCAACCCCACACCCCCCCAGTCACCCTACTCCTTTCCCCTTTCCTCCTTTATAGGCTTATTTCCTAGCCCCTAGTCCCCCGTGCCCCTTCTTCCCTCCTCCTTTCCCCCTCTTTCTTTTCCACCCATATCCCTCATTTCAGCTTTATATTTCACCCCTCCCCTTCTTTCCTTATTTGACACCCTTTTGTCACCTTTTTACCTCTATCCTTTGTCACTTACTCCATCCATCTTTCAATTAGAAACCCCCCTCACCTGTATCCACTTATCACTTGTGTAGGAAGGAACTGCAGATGCTGGTTTAAACCGAAGACTGACACAAAATGCTGGAGTAACTCATCGGGACAGGCAGCATCTCTGGAGAGAAGGAATGGGTGATGTTTCGGGTCGAGACCTTCTTCAGACATGACCATTCCTTCTCTCCAGAGATGCTGCCTGTCCCGCTGAGTTACTCCAGCATTTTGTATCTATCCACTTGCCAGGCTTTGTCCCACCTCTACCTCTCTTTTCCAGCTTTCTCCTTCCTACTCCTATCAGTTTGAAGTAAGGTTCCAATTCAAAATGCCGTCTGTCCATTCTCTCCAAGATACTGCCTGACCCACTGAGTTCCTCCAGCACTTTGTGCTTAGCTCAGTACTATAGTCAGTGTAGGAACACATCTCCACATATAACATGGGATTCGATGGAAAATAGAATTATGCATTACAGAAAATCGCAGGATGTGCTGTTGTCCAGGAACACAACCAGTCCTCAGCATAAGGATTGTCTGTACACTGCAAGGACCATCACTTTCACTATGAAAAATAAAAGACTAAATATTTCATCCCACGAGTCTCGAGTATTATTGTTACTACCAGTCATCTTGCACAAATGCAGAGCCTAGGTGCACATTACTGCTAGGAAAAAGTGTTGCTTTCATCAGGAAATCTACCTAAAATTATAAGAGCCATAGAGCATGGAAATGGATCATTCTGGGCATCTCGTCCATGCCAACCATTATGCCCATCTGCGATCTCATTTGTCTACAATAGGCCTGTATCCCTCTGGCCCTTTCCTATCCAAGTACCTGATGAAATAGCTTTTAAACATTGTAATTGTATCTGCCTCTACCACCTCCTCTCACAAGTCCATCTAGATAATCATCACCTTCTGTGTGAAAAACATACCATTCTCACCTTAACTGTGTCCTCTAGTTCTCGATTCCCTTGCCATGGGAAAAATACTTTAACTCTCTACTCTATCTATGCCCCTTATTGTATTATAAAATCTCAGTATGGTCATTCCTCAGCTTCCTATGTTCCAATGAGAATAAACCCAGCCTGTCCAATCTCTCCGCAGAAGTAAAGCCCTCCATCCCTAGAAACATGCTGGTGAATCTCTTCTGCACTCTTTCTAATGTTACAACATCTTTCCTATAACATGGCAACCAGCATGGTAAATAATACCAGTAACAAATAATGAGAGTAGTCTTACCAATGTTTTGTGCAGCTGCAGCACGTCATCTCTACTCTTACAGTTAATGCCTTGGCCTGTAAAAGCAAGATTGCCAAATGCCATCTTCACTACCCTCTTCACTGGGATTACCATTTTCAGGGAACTTTGAAATTACAACCCAAGGTCTCTCTGCACATCAACTCTTCTGAGGTCCTGACTATTTACTGAATATGTTCTATTAGTATTTGAGTCCCACCGCTCTACTAACTGATCAATTGATCCATGTCCCTCAGTATCCTTTCATAATCTTTCTCACTATTCACCACCCACCAATGTCTGCTTCATCAGAAAACTTACTAATTACACACACACACACATATATAAATTATCCCACACATATATAAATTATCCCAGCACCGAACCCGTTACAGATTTGCAGTCAGAGAATTACCAAACGACCACAACCCTCAGCCCTCTATCATCAAGCCAATTATGGACCCAATTTGCCACACACCTTGAGGATGGCATGTACCCTAATCTTCCAGAACAGCCTACCACGCGGGTCTTTCTCAAAAGTTTGATGAAGTCCACGTAAACATCTACTGTGCTGTCCTCATCCAATTTACAAAAAAACGAATAATTTTCCACCAGCTAATAATATATTGCCAGTGATGAGACAGATGTTGTTGGATTTGATAAGGGAACACAAGGTAAAAGAGTCATTAGGAGGTAGTGATCATAATATGATACGTTTTAATCTACAATTTGAGAGGGAGAAGGGAAAATTGGAAGTGTCAGTATTACAGTTGAGCAAAGGGAACTATGGAGGCATGAGGGAGGAGCTGGCCAAAGTTGGCTGGAAAGAGACCCTAGCAGGGATGACAGTGGAACAACAATGGCAGGTATTTCTGGGAATAACACAGAAGGTGCAGGATCAGTTCATTCCAATGACAAAGAAATATTCTAAGGGGAGTAAGAGGCGACCGTGGCTGACAAGGGAAGTCAAGAATAGAATAGCCTTTATTAAGGACAGTATAAAAATAAAAGAGAAGTATAACATTGCAAAGATGAGCGGGAAGCCAGAGGACTGGAAAACTTTTAAAGAGCAACAGAATACAACTAAAAAGGCAATATGGGGAGAAAAGATGAGGTACGAAGGTAAGCTAGCCAAGAATATAGTATAAGGGGATAGTAAAAGCTTCTTTAGGTACGTGAAGAGGAAAAAAATAGTTAAGACAAATGTGGGTCCCATGACGACAGAAGCAGGTAAATTTATTAAGGGGAACAAGGAAATGGCAGACGAATTGAACTGGTACTTTGGATCTGTCTTCACTAAGGAAGACACAAACAATCTCCCAGATGTACTAATGGACAGATGTCCTAGGGTGAGGGAGGAACTGAATGAAATTCACATTAGGCAGGAAATGGTGTTGGGTAGACTGATGGGACTGAATGCTGATAAATCCCCAGGGCCTGATGGTCTGCATCCCAGGGTACTTAAAGAAGTGGCTCTAGAAATCGTGGACGAATTGGTGATCATTTTCCAATGTTCTATAGATTCAGGATCAGTTCCTGTGGATTGGAGGGTAGCTAATGTTATCCCACTTTTTAACAAAGGAGGGAGAGAGAAAACAGGAAATTATAGACCAGTTAGTCTGACATCGGTGGTGGGGAAGATGCTGCAGTAAATTATAAAAGAGGAAATAGCGGATCGTTTGGATAGCAGTAACAGGATCGTTCCGAGTCAGCATGGATTTACAAAGGGGAAATCATGCTTGACTAATCTTCTGGAATTTTTTGAGGATGTAACAAGGAAAATGGACAAGGGAGAGCCAGTAGATGTTGTGTACCTGGACTTTCAGAAAGCCTTTGATAAGGTCCCACATAGGAGATTAGTGGACAAATTTAGAGCACATGGTATTGGGAGTAGGGTACTGACATGGATAGAAAATTGGTTGGCAGTCAGGAAACAAATAGTAGGGATTAACGAGTCCCTTTCAGAATGGCAAGCAATGACTACTGGGGCAACGCAAGGCTCGGTGCTGGGACCGCAGCTATTTACAATATACATTAATGACAGATGAAGGGATTAAAAGTAACATTAGCAAATTTGCAGATGACACAAAGGTGGGTGGCAGTGTGAACTGTGAGGAAGATGCTATGAGGTTGCAGGGTGACTTGGACAGGTTCTGTGAGTGGGCAGATGCATGGCAGATGCAGTTTAACGTGAATAAATGTGAGGTTATCCACTTTGGTGGCAAGAACAGGAAGGCAGATTATTATCTGAATGGTGTCAAGTTAGGAAACGGGGAAGTACAACGAGATCTGGGTGTCCTTGTTCATCAGTCACTGAAAGTAAGCATGCAGGTACAGCAGGCTGTGAAGAAAGCTAATGGCAGAGTCCAGAACCAGGGGTCACTTCATAACAAGAGGAATTGAATACAGGAGCAAATAGGTCCTGCTGCAGTTGTACAGGGCCCTAGTGAGACCTCACCTGGAGTATTGTGTGCAGTTTTGGTGTCCAAATGTGAAGAAGGGCATTCTTGCTATTGAGGGAGTGCAGCACTGGGTTCACGAGGTTAATTCCCAGGATGGGGGGACTGTCGTATGTTGAAAGACTGGAGCGACTGGGCTTGTATACACTGGAATTTAGGATGAGAGGGGATCTTATTGAAGCATATACGATTATCAAGGGATTGGACACGCTAGAGGCAGGAAACATGTTCCTGATGTTGGGGGAGTCCAGAACCAGGGGTCACAGTTTAAGAATAAGGGGTAGGCCATTTAGAATGGAGGAGGAAAAAAAAATTCACTCGGAGAGTTGTGAATCTGTGGAATTCTCTGCCTCAGAAGGCAGTGGAGGCCAATTCTCTGGTTGCTTTCAAGAGAGAGCTAGATAGAGCACTTAAAGATAGCGAGTCAAGGGACATGGAGAGAAGGCAGGAACGGGGTATTGATTGTGGATAATCAGCCATGATCACAGTGAATGGTGGTGCTGGCTCGAAGGGCCAAATGGCCTACTCCTGCACCTGTTGTTTATTGTCTATTGTCTACTTGGGGGAGACATAATTTCCACATTGTGATTCCAAATGGAATTTCCCTATAAATCATTTTTGTCTGCAAATTACCTTCTATCCCTTGGAGTCTTAGTAAATGATGATTAAAAAATACTGCAGGTGCTGTACATCTGAAACAAAAACAGAAAATGCAGTTCCAATGAAAGGCCTTTTGACCTGAAATATTAACTCTTTTCACAGATGTTGCCTGACTAGATAAAGCGTTTCTAGTATATTCTGCTTTGTCTCAGATCTCTAATACTGGAAAAGACTGACAAATAACTGGAATCTGTCTGAAGTCTTGAAAAATAATTACTTCTAAAATTAGCCACTTAACTTTAAGTGTACACAGACCATTAAATGTGATGTTAGATTTTGAGTATCGCGATTAACTTTGTAGCCGTAACTTTGCTAAGAGTTATGCTAATTAAAGAAATAAGCTGAACTTGCAACTAATCAGCTCAGTGTTCCATGACCCAGCTTGACCCCAGATCAGTCAACAATTTTCATCTCAGGGTTTAGAATTTCAGCCACATTCAAGGTATGACTAATTTTCCAATTATTCCTTGCTTATCCCTTTCACTTTCTTGAATGAAGGGTTGTTTCATTTGGCACCATCCAATCCTTTAACATTATTCATATTTCCAAGGAATTTATGAAAGCATGGTTGTACTTTTTCCAACAGTACTCAGACTCATTGAGATTCCTAATTTTGAGTTCAAGTTAGTGGCTTTCATGTCATGTATTTGCGAATATATTTTCCAGCATGGCTTTTGAACAACCCTCACAATCATAGTTCTACGATAAATTTGTGAAAGTTAGCCCGAATCCTGAATATATATTAGTATTATTTACTCATTTTACATCAATGTTATCTTTTCCTCTTTACGTGGTTCAATTACTTCTTCGAATGTATTTGCCCATCTTAATGGCTTTAAAATCATTCATTCTGAGCCTTCCTAACATGTTCTAAATGTTGGTCCTTTTGATTATTTTTTACAAATGTTTTCTTTAGCATCGGTTTGGGCATTCCTCCTGGATTGAGGATGGGTTATTTCTTGTCTGGTTCATTGAATCTTAGTTGGCTGTTGAGCCAATTTGGAACCTGCAGGTCCTTGGAAGGGAGGGCAGCTGGATAGTTGGGAGATTGCACACCCTTTCTGTTATTGACACTGGACCTCTGTGTGCGACCAATGAATAGGTTTGTGGTTCTCAATGAGTGCTCTTTCTTCACTTTGTTCAATCATGAGCCAGGGATTTCCATGAGGCAGTGCTATGAGGCAGTGGGACACTGCACTTTGACGGTGCCTTAAACCTTTCTTTTAACCAGCAGGTTCTCTTGTCATGACACTGCTGGGAATCAAGTGTCATTGTCACAAGTATCGGAGCTGACTGAGTGTAAGTAGAGTCTCAGTTCTGGGAATGTTAATCTAGGTCAGGATACTGACATTTAGCTGTGTATATGTGGGGGGTGGTGGGGGGGTGGGGGAAACCTTTAAAAAAATCTCTTCCTCAACGGAGATGCGACCCTTTCCGAATCGTATCTCCGTTTGCGCTAAAAATAAAAAATAAATTTAAACGCGGGGCCTCCCATCGCCCGCGGGGCCTTCCATCGCCCGGCGCGGCTCGGCCGCGGGACTTCACATCATTGGTGTGGCTCGGCCGCGGGGCCTTCCATCGCCCGGCGCAGCTCGGCCGCAGGGCCTTCCATCACCTGGCGCGGCTCGGCCGCGGGACCTAACATCGCCCCGCGCGGCTCGGCCACGGGACTTTACATCGCTGGTGCAGCTCGGCCGCGGGACTTTACATCGCTGGTGCGGCTCGGCCGCGGGGCCTTCCATCGCCCGGCGCGGCTCGGCTGCGGGACTTAGCTGCGCACGGTACGGCCGCGGGGCCTTCCATCGCCCGGCTCGGCTGCGGGATGTTTCAGCGCCCGGTGTGGCTCGGCCGCGGGGACTTGGGCGTGGGGAAGAGAGCGGAAGTTTTGTTGCCTCCATCACAGTGAGGGGGTGTTTGGAGTCACTGTGATGGATGTTTGTGTTGGGGTCATGTGTCTTGTGTTTCTTTTTTTTGTGTGACTGCTGGTAATGTAATTTCGTTCGGTACCTCGGTACCGAATGACAATTAAAGGCTCTGTATTCTGTATTCTGTATTAATTTACCTACTGTATCAGTGGATTTGGATGTGTGATGACTAAACTCAAAAGCTAGGAATGTCAACATGCCCAAATGCTATAGGAAATAAGAAAATCACAACCATAATTTCACAAAGGTGGTACCTTTCCAGTTCTTGACGGTTTTTTGCATTAAGTGGTCCACGTTCGAGAAGAATTCAAGAGGGAGGGATAACTACTGCCCAGTGTATTAGATTTGAGGTCATGATCTTCAAATATTTCTTATGTTTGCGCAGATAGCGACAGGCTGCATGAAAGTGATTGTGGATTTCATTAGTTTTGGTTGAAAAATGGCAAGCCATGGTCACATTGCAGACCTTGTTGCTAGAAAGCAGTAATGTACAGTTGGGCAGGTTGTTTTGCAGGTTTAAGTGTCTCTCGTATGCTTCAATGAATGAGTTGAAGATGGCTTGGAGGTAAGTCTCCGAAAGCATTTCTGCCTATTGCAGTTCAATGAGTTGAGATAGGGTGACCTGAGTTCAGGATTGAAACCAATGACCGGTATTCCCATTTGCTCTGCAGATTAGCTCCACTCCAACAGGATGGTTTTTGGATGAGGTAATGCATTGTGGTGAGAAAGGTTGTGAAAATTGTTGGAGCTCTGATGCAACTTTCTTTGAGATGAGCTTGCACCAAGAGTGGTTCTGTAGTGGACCTGTTGTCATGAACATGCACATGACATAAAATCATAGATTGCCATTCATCCTTAACCAACCTTAACATGGAGATGAATTTCTATAAATATCTGAGAGAAGCCAAATTTGTAAACCATATTCCACACCGCTTGCTGGTTGAGTCAAATGTTTTGTTCAGGTCAAATTCAGGCTATATAAAGAAGTTACTGCTGTTTCCTACATTTTGGGAGCTTGTGCACAATGAAGATCATATCCATTATATATCTAAATGGATAGAATTTACAAAACACTTTGGCGAACAACTCTTCGATAACATGGATGATGTGGTTGAAGAACTCCCTGGTGATGACCTTACTTTAGTCAGATATAAGGGAGACCTCTTTGTTTTTATAGCAATCAGTTCTGATGCCTCTCTGTTGAAGATTACAGTTCTGGCATTTCTGAGGTGACCCGTGAAGGAAGGAACTGTAGATGTTATTTTACACCGAAGATAAGACACAAAATGCTGGAGTAACTCAGCGGGACAGGCAGCATCAGATAAGGAAGGGTAAGGTGAGAAAATGAGACATCAAAAGAGGCCAAGTAAAATGTACAATAGATCATTGTTAATTAGGAGAAGGTGACAACAAAGCAAATAGAGATAAAATGTAATCGGGGACAGTCAGACTGGTTGGAGAACTGGGAAGGGGAGGGTTGGAGAGTGTGAAAGCAAGGGTTACTTGAGGTTAGAGAAGTTAATATTCATACTGCTGAGTTGTACGCTGCCCAAGCGAAATATGAGGTGCTGTTTCTCCAATTTGCGCTGGGCCCCACTCTGATAATGGAGGAGGCCCAGAACAGAAAGGTCAGTATTGGAATGCGAAGGGGAATTAAAGTGTTTGGCAATCGGGAAAACATAGGCCACAGAGACCATTCCCTCCGCATCTCCCTAGTTAACTCGTCCCTTCCCACCCAAACCACCCCCTCACCAGTTACTTTCCTCTGCAACTGCAGGGGATGCAACACCTGTCCCTATACCTCCACCCTCGACTCCATCCAAGGACCCCAACAGTCTTTTCAGGTCAGGTAGAGAGGTTCATTTGCACCTCCTCCAACTTCATCTACAGTATATAGTGTGGACAGCTATATATTGGTGAGACCAAGCGCAGCGTCGGCAACCGTTTCGCTGAACACCTCTGCACAGTCCGCCTGAACCTTCCTGATCTCCTGGTTGCTAAACACTTTAACTCTCCCTTCCATTTCCACATCGACCTTTCTGGCCTGCACCTCCTCCATTGTCAGAGTGAGGCCCAGCACAAATTGGTGGAACAGCACCTTGTGTTTCGCTTGGGCAGCTTACAACTCAGCGATATGAATATTAAGTTCTCTAACTTCAAGTAACCCTTGCTTTCCCTCTCTCTCCATCCCTCCCCCTTCCCAGTTCTCTGACCAGTCTGAATGTCCAGAGCTACATTGTATCTCTGTTTGCTTTGTTGTCCTAGCCAACAATGATTTATTCTACATTTTCCTTGAGCTACATCTCTTTTGATGGCTCGTTTTCACACCTTACCTACCTTATCTCTGTGCCCCCTTCTCCCCTGACTCTCAGTCTAAAGAAGGGTCTCGACTCGAAACATCACCCATTCCTTCTATCCATAGATGCTGCCGATCCCGCTGAGTTGCTCCAGCATTTTGTGTCTATCTGAGGTGCCTTGACAAGTTCTCCTCTTCTCAAATGAAGGAGAAGAGTTCACAAACATGTATCCGAAATCTCCAAGCTTTGAAAATGTTGGGGTTTACAGTCTGCAGACGAAGTATTTAATATGTACCTTTTCAAGTTATTGAAATACAAATCAATCCTAGCATTTTACTTGATTATCTCTGACCCTTATCACCCTGGCCACAAACTCTTTGAAGCACTTCCTTCTGGAAGGCGACTCCGGACTGTCAAAGCAGCCACAGCCAGACATAAAAATAGCTTTCTTCCATGAGTGGTAATTCTACTCTATAACCAAAGTCTGTAGTTTCTTTTTTGCTCTGGTTTATTTTCACCCACATGTTTAGACCGTAATGTTGTATCCTTATTGTTTTGATGTGTTTATAGACAATAGACAATAGACAATAGGTGCAGTAGTAGGCCATTCGGCCCTTCGAGCCAGCACCACCATTCAATGTGATCATGGCTGATCATTCTCAATCAGTACCCTGTTCCTGCCTTCTCCCCATACCCCCTGACTCCGCTATCCTTAAGAGCTCTATCTAGCTCTCTCTTGAATGCATTCAGAGAATTGGCCTTCACTGCCTTCTGAGGCAGTGAATTCCACAGATTTACAACTCTCTGACTGAAAAGGTTTTTCCTCATCTCCGTTCTAAATGGCATACCCCTTATTCGTAAACTGTGGCCCCTGGTTCTGGACTCCCCCAACATTGGGAACATGTTTCCTGCCTCTAACGTGTCCAACCCCTTAATAACCTTATATGTTTCGATAAGATCCCCTCTCATCCTTCTAAATTCAAGTGTATACAAGCCTCGCCGCTCCAGTCTTTCAACATATGACAGTCCCGCCATTCCGGGAATTAACCTAGCAAACCTACGCTGCATGCCCTCAATAGCAAGAATATCCTTCCTCAAATTTGGAGACCAAAACTGCACACAGTACTCCAGGTGCGGTCTCACTAGGGTCCTATACAACTGCAGAAGGACCTCTTTGCGCCTATACTCAACTCCTCTTGTTATGAAGGCCAACATTCCATTGGCTTTCTTCACTGCCTGCTGTACCTGCATACTTCCTTTCAGTGACTGATGCACTAGGACACCCAGATCTCGTTGTACGTCCCCTTTTCCTAACTTGACACCATTCAGATAATAATCTGCCTTCTTATTCTTACCACCAAAGTGGATAACCTCACACTTATCCATATTAAACTGCATCTGCCATGCATCCGCCCACTCACACTACCTGTCCAAGTCACCCTGCAACCTCATAGCATCTTCCTCACAGCTCACACTACCACCCAGCTTTGTATAATCTGCAAATTTGTTAATGGTACTTTTAATCCCTTCATCCAAGTCATTAATGTATATTGTAAATAGCTGCGGTCCCAGCACCGAGCCTTGCGGTACCCCACTAGTCACTGCCTGCCATTCTGAAAGGGAATTATATATCCCCACTCTTTGTTTTCTGTCTGTCAATTAATTTTCTATCCATGTCAGTACCCTACCCCGAATACCATGTGCTCTAATTTTGCCCACGAATCTCCTATGTGGGACCTTGTCGAAGGCTTTCTGAAAGTCGAGGTACACCACATCCACCAGCTCTCCCCTGTCAATTTTCCTAGTTACATGCTGACTCGGAATGATCCTGTTACTGCTATCCAAATGCTCCGCAATTTCGTCTTTTATAATTGACTCCAGCATCTTCCCCACCACTGATGTCAGACTAACTGGTCTATAATTTCCCGTTTTCTCTCTCCCTCCTTTCTTAAAAAGTGGGATAACATTAACTACCTTCCAATCCACAGGAACTGATCCTGAATCTATAGAACATTGGAAAATGATCACCAATGCGTCCACAATTTCTAGAGCCACCTCTTTAGTACCCTGGGATGCAGACCATTAGGCCCTGGGGATTTATCAGCCTTCAGTCCCATCAGTCTACCCAACACCATTTCCTGCCTAATGTGAATCTCCTTCAGTTCCTCCGTCAACTTAAGATCTCTGGCCACTAGAACATCTGGGAGATTGTTTGTATCTTCCTTAGTGAAGACAGATCCAAAGTACCAGTTCAACTCGTCTGCCATTTCCTTGTTCCCCATAATAAATTCCCCTGCTTCTGACTTCAAGGGACCCACATTTGCTTTGACTATTTTTTTCCTCTTCGCATACCTAAAAAAGCTTTTACTATCCTCCTTTATATTATTGGCTAGCTTACCCTCGTACCTCATCTTTTTTCCCCGTATTGTCTTTTTAGTTATCTTCTATTGCTCTTTAAAAGACTCCCAATCCTCTGGCTTCCCACTCTTCTTTACTATCATATACTTCTTCCCTTTTATTTTTATGCTGTCCTTGACTTCCCCTGTCAGCCATGGGTGCCCTTACTCCCCTTAGAATCTTTCCTCCTCTTTGGGATAAATTGATCCTGCAACTTCTGCATTATTCCCATTAATACGTGCCATTGCTGTTCCACTGTCTTCCCTGCTAGGGCCTCTTTCCAGTCAAATCTGGCCAGCTCCTGCCTCATGCCTCTGTAATCCCCTTTGCTATACCGTAATACTGACACTTCCGATTTTCCCTTCTCCCTCTCAATTTCTAGACTAAAACTTATCATATTGTGATCACTGCATCCTAATGGCTCTTTTATCTTGAGTCCCCTTATCAGATCAGGTTCATTACACAACACTAAATCCAGATTTGCCTTCTCCCTGGTAGGCTCCAGTACAAGCTGTTCTAAGAATCCATCTCGGAGGCACTCCACAAGCTCTCTTTCCTGGGGTTTATTACCAACCTGATTTTCCCAGTCTACCTGCATGTTGAAATCTCCCATAACCACCGTAGCATTATAATAATAATAATATATAATAATAAACATTTATTTTATATAGCGATTTTCCAAGTGCTCAAATACGCTTTACAAAAACAGTCATGACATAAAAACAAACAGACGAACTATCCTGACGGAGAAGCGGCGAACAAATAGCGCCAGCGTCCTCTCACGTCAGGGTCCGGCAGTAGACAATAAAAACACCAGACACACAATTACAATTTTAACACAAACAGCCATCACAGTGATTGCTCCAGGCACACCCTCACTGTGATGGAAGGCAAAGAAAAGTCTTATCTCCTCCTCATCCTTCTCCCGTGGTGCCACGAGGCGATTGAGGCCCTCGACTTTTGAAGCCCCCACCGGGCGATGGAAAGTCCCAGGCGCGAGCCGAGCAGGCCGATGAAGGTCCTGAGCCCCCACCGGGCGATGGAAAGTGCCGCAGCCAGGCCATGCAGGGCGATGCAGGCCGTGCGAGCGTGTCGATCAAACCTCGCGCTCCGGGGCGGTCGAAGCTGCTACGGCTGGAGCTTCCGAAGGCCAGTCGCCAGCCAGGGACCTGCGAACTCCCGATGTTGAGGTCTGCAGGACCCACGGCCGAAGCCTCCGAGATGGTAAGTCCAGGCCCTGCGACCGGAGTCTTCAAGGTCGATCCCAGCTGGAGGCCGCCGACTCCATGGTGTTAGGCCGTAGCGCGAACGGAGATACGACACGGTAAAGGTCGCATCTCCGTTGAGGAGGAGATTAGAAAAGGTTTCCCCCACCCCCCCACCACCCCCCACATATACAGAGCTAAAAATAAATCAAAACATACATTTAAACGATAACAAAAGACAAAAACAAAAAAAAAGACAGAGAGACTGCCGGTGAGCCGCAGCTGCAGAACGCAGCCACGCCCCCTCAAAACATTTGCGACATGCCAATTTTAGCTCTTAATTCAACTTGCACCCTATGTCGAGGCTACTGTTTGGGGGCTTTATTCTTAATTGTTAACTGTGTGTTTGTGTTGTCATTTGTGAGCGGAGCTCCAAGGCACATTCCTTGTATGTGTACATACTTGGTCAATAAACTTATTCATTCATTCATTCGATTAGCCATTGATGGATCTGTACACTAAAAGCAACTAGAACTAAATATATTAGAACTTTACAATTAGTCACATTCAGGGAATATAATAAATATTTTTAAATTACTCAGAAATCCACTTTAGTAACTTCCAAATAATATTAAAATAAAATAAATAAGAGTTTGATGCAGAAATGCAAGCAGCATTGAAGATACAATGAAAGTTTTTATTAAAATCTTGCGATAGTTCTTCGTGTTAATATTTTCCACATGTTAACATCTACCATATGCCAATGATGGTTTTAATTTAACCAATATCCTTAGGCACTTGTTGCTCATAATTGTGTTCTGGTACAAAATGTTATACATGGTGAAAAATGTCCATGCTCTAAAGTAGGGTGGGGGCATTTTAAGGTCTGGTCATATCATATCTATCTCTGCCTTAGATATATCCACTGACTTTGCCTCCACAACCTCTGTGGCATAGATAAGGAGTTCTTGGATGACACAATTAAGCAGAAATTGGACTAAGTAACAACTGAGTTGAACATCAACAAACACAGTCCAATGGTACGATTCAAGAACTGCAAGCCAACATAAACAACAATCAACATAAACAGTCAAGGTTTATGAATGCATTATCCAATTATATCTCCCACCAGATACAGTACATCATGTCTCACCCACAACAACACAATGCATCCTATCACTCGCCTAATAAAACTCTGAATCAGCCTAGGGTTTCAATTAAGATTTAAGAGTTGGTTGTGGGTGGAGAGATAGTTCATGCCCTAATACTTAGGGGGATTGGAGTGCACTATAAGTGTGATTAAGAAGAAATGAAATGACTAAGTGAAGTTAGTTGAAGGGAGCTCAAATTCTAGTTGTTGGTTTGGGACATAACTTTCATTCTACCAAGTCACACAGAAGTAGATTTCTCAGGTGTGCTACAAGCTTGCTTTCCTGTGATTGGCCCATGGGAGTCCACATAGACACCACTACAATCAAGAAAGTGCCATCCTGATGTATGTTGCCTGTCACATTCATGTTCAGAGTTTTCCATGCATAAGGAAAATTATCATAGCAGTACAGAAGGAAAATTCACAGACTTTGCAATTCATAATGTTAGTCAATGCACCCCCCACATGGGACCCGGACCAATCGGGCGTCGAACGGGAGGTCGGAGCTAATCATTCGAGCCGACGTGGGGACGTGGGCCAATTGAGCAGGAGGTTCTAACCGATCAATGGACCTCACGTGGGGTTGAGCAGCAGAAGGAAATCAGGACTTGCCAGCGACCAATCAGAGGGGTAGTGTTGGCGCTCCCCCCACGTAGGATCCGGACCAATCGGGTGTCGAGCGGGAGGTCGGAGCCAATCAATGGACCCCATGTGGCGGTGAGCGGCAGGAACAAATGAGGACGTGCCTGCGAACATTCAGAGCGGAGAGCGTCGACGTTCCGTCCACTTGGGGACCCGGGCCAATTGGGCGTCGAGCGGGAGGTTGTAGCCAATCAATGGACCCCCCACATGGGGGTGAGCGGCTGGAGCAAATCAGGACGCGCCGGCGCTCCCCCCACGTGGGACCCAGAGCAATGAGGCGTCAAGCTTGTGGTCGGAGATGAACACAAAATGGCAACCCTCCCCCAACTGCACACGCGCCGGAGTTGAACACAACATGGCAACCCTCCCCTAACCACGCACGCGCGAATCCGGCGGCCATCCATTGGGCCCAAAGCTCTCCTGCATTGGTGTAGCACTCTCCCCTCTCCCACTCCCCCCTTCGCCTCCTCCCCCCACTCACCTACTCCATCCCCCCTCAACACCCCCTTCACCCCCCCTCATCCACCATCCCCCTTCAACCCACCATATCCCCCCCTCACCCCCCTCCTCCACTCTTAGGGGCTCTCCGGCACTATAAAGATAGATGGTTAATGGTTTATAAATTAAAATGTGAAGTACCAGTAGGGAAAAAATATCTGGGTAGATGTACAATTCATGAAACGCGGAGGTGGACTCAATTCCCCCCTTTAGCATTAGTCCCTGCTGAGGTGAACAGTTTGCAATTTGTTTACAGTTTTTCGACTTTCTTTATTCTTACACTGAGAACAATAGATTGAGTTAGCTAATCTCCAGAGGTAACAAAAGTATTTAATTAAAATCATGGATCCTACAATTTTAATACAACATTTCCACATGTTATGGAAACAATTACAACCTTGATTCTGAAGCATCTTCTGACATGTTCTCAATGGTGACTGAACAAAAGAAATCGTTTAATTGTAAAACAGGGATCAGTGATATGCAGGCTGTTATTTCCGTTTAAATATTGAACATAAAAATCACGATTTCCAAGAATGTACTCCCCGTGAGCATCACTTTCCACTGTGAATTGTGGAATTAGCTCTTTAATTCCAATATAATGAGCATTTTGTTTCTTGATTAAAATCAGATTCCTCAGAAACTGGCAGATATATAACATGCATTAATAAATTTCCCAAGCATTATGGTGAATTCAGGCAGATGTTCAGCTGTTGTAATGTTTGCTACGTGTCAGAATTTAAAGGTTAACACTTGTATTATTCAGATGAAGTTGCATCCACAGGGCTCCTAGGAATTAATCAACTGTGCCCAACATTTGAAGGAAATTGTTGTGCAGTTTCATTTAATCGTTTTTTTGCAATTTCTGTTATACTTAATTCCTTCACATAGAAATGATTAACAGTGTGGAGATTTCAAGCCACCATTTATTTCCTTTTCACCACATAAAGCTTCTGTCCACCATACGATGTTTAAGAGTACAAATCTATCGGCGTAGTAGTAGCCATTGTGTTTTTAATCATGCTTTTTCCCATGAAATTGAAGGATTAGTTGAATAGGTTGCAGTTTCCATTGACTGGCAAAATTTCCTCGCAAAAATTGGCACTATGAATGTAAAAACATATAACAATATATCCTCTTGACTCATGATTAACTGTCCCAAGTTACTTCATCTTCTTGTCCTACATTGTAAAAACAGTCATATTATTTGAGGGCCATGCTCAACTCCTGTAGTTCCACACCTAGATGATCAGAGAGGCCACTATTTTACGATACGCTACAATAGAACTTTATTTATCCCAGGAGGGAAATTGGCCTGCCAACATGCATAAAAGCACAAAATACATGAAACATGAACATGAAACATGAAACATGTTCATTATCTCTAATTATCCCTTTTCCCCTAATATAAATCCATTTGGATTCTCCTTAATCTTGTCTGTCAGAGCTATCTTATGACCAATTTGGCCCTCCTGATTTCTTTCTTTTCCTTTGCTCCTCAATCCCATATGCTCTTCCAAAGATACACTTAACCCTTAATCTTCCTTACTCTTGCCTACTCCTTTATCGTGACCAGAGGATCAGTTTCTCTCAACATCAGAGTTGCTGCTATTCAGCCTACAACCTAAACCTTAGTTATGTAAACTAAACTGAAAATGGCTTTGTGCTTATTTTGCACATCACTTGACAAAAAATCAAATATTAAATGAGCTTAGAAGGTTTTGCTAGTTTGATGAAAATTCCAGATTTTACAGTACATGAAAATAATAGTACCAAAATACATCATTATTTTTGTCCCCATTATCAGTTAATACATAATGGTTGTTGTTTTTGAGGACAGGAACAATTGGGCGTTTACTGGCCAGTCTACACATTACATCTTTTGGCTCTGTTAATTTACCTCCCAAGAGCATAGAGTACTTTGTCTTTGCCACTGCAGATTGCCAATACCCATTTGTCAGTTCTATTTCCTTTCATCTGGCATCTGTACTTTTATTTGTGCATTTTTGCAATTCCTGCAGTGCACCATCAACTCTCAAAAACTGCAACATTGCTAATATGCTCTTTCAATATGATTGCAAACAAATTAGTTTATTTTACTGGCATCACAATAAATATTCCTTTTAAAGTGAAGTGTGGGGCTTTAAGAGTTGCCATCATAACAGACGGGTTATTCACCAGCCAAGTTCACTGAAAACTAAAAAATCTGGGGAAGATTTTCTTTTGTTTGTTCACAATTCAAGTAAAGAGCACGTTTTATATCACAACATTTACATGACCTATCATCTGAACTATGAACTCGTACCCGTCTACAAAATAACAAAAGTAGGCAACAAATTCCTTTATTGCACAAACTGACAAAAAACCTTTATTCAAAATAAAATGGTCCCCATGAATCTTCAGGCTGGTGGATCTTCTGATAGTTATATTTGGGCAGTAGGAAATGGAAAGCCACATATTTGGAGAACATGTTTTCTAAGAAGGCAAGTCTATTATCTAGACTTTCACTCCCATCTTCAGGTCAAGAATAGCCAAAATATGGGTCAGCCCTTTACAAAGAGAAAGGTTCAAACCAAGTCAGAATATACCAGGTGGAAGGTGAGAACTTTATTTCAGTTTTCTTTCAACAAGTTGAAAGTGTGTGCCATTCTTAGGATATGAAACTGGAAATTGAGTTTCAATGGCTATTTGAATAGTTTCACAGCCTGGCCAGTTCCTGCACACACACAAAATCTAAATTAGTGTGTTTTGCTGGAAGTATAATTGGACAGTAATCAAGAATAGACTGGTCTCTCTCCCTTCCCCAACCCTGACCACCAACCCCACCACTCTAAACAATCTTCTTTGTTCTCTTTATCTCAGTAACATTGAAATAGATTCTAACAACGTTGCTCCCCTAGCACCCAAGACCAGTTGAGAAAGGAGACAATCCAAATAAAACACCAATGTTTTGTATTTACATTGCTCCCCTAACACAGTATTAACATAGTAAAATATGCTTTAGCAGACTCCAGTCAAATAAAGCTTGACACTAAGACATAAGAGGCTTGGTCAAAAAGATAAATTTGATGTAGATAGGAGGTAGTAAGATTCATAAAAATATAGAAAATAGGTGCAGGAGGAGGCCATTTGGCCATTCGAGCCAGCACCGCCATTCATTGTGATCATGGCTGATCATCCACAATCAGTAACCTGTGCCTGACTTCTCCCCATATCCCTTGATTCTGCTAGCCCCTAAAGCTCTATCAAACTCTCTTTTAAATTCACCCAGTGAATTGGCCTTCACTGCCTTCTGTGGCAGAGAATTCCACACATTCACAACTCTCTGGGTGAAAAGGTTTTTTCTCACCTCAGTTTTAAATGGCTTCCCCTTTATTCTTAGACTGTGGCCCCTGGTTCTGGACTCCCCTAACATTTGGAACCATTTTTCCTGCATCTAGCTTGTCCAGTCCTTTCATAAGTTTACATGTTTCTAAAAGATCCCCTCTCATATTTCTAAACTCAAGTGAATACAAGCCCAGTCTTTCCAATCTATCCTCATATGACAGTCCCGCCATCCCGGAGATTAACCCCGTGATCCTACGCTGCACTGCTTCAATAGCAAGGATGTCCTTCCTCAAATTAGGAGACCAAAACTGCACCCAATACTCCAGATGTGGTCTCACCAGGGCCTTATACAACTGCAGAAGGACCTCTTTCCTATTCTCAAATCCCCTCGTTATGAAGGCCAACATGCCATCAGCTTTCTTCACTGCCCGCTGTACCTACATGTTTACTTTCTTCACTGCTTGCTGTACCTGCATGTTTACTTTCAGTAATTCAAGGAGAGAATTGCAGATCAGAGTTTGGTGGAAGAAATCACGACTAAAGGAGATCAAACTGAAGGTGAAGGTGGTTAAAATTAGGCACAAGGAGGTTCAAGAAGAGGAGGTGGATTAAGCAATGGAAAGCTACAAGTAATTCGAAATGAGAATGAAAATTTAAAAAGCAAGATATTACTAAACCAGGAGTCAATGTAGTTCAGCAAGTCTAGGGATTATGGTTGATGGAATTTGTATGAGATGACACATAATTTTTAACAATTTTATATTTATATGAAGTTCACAATTAGAAAAGGGAGGTTGGTCTGGAGTGCTTTGGAATGGGTAAGTTTAGAAATAACAAAAGCCTGGTTGATAGTTTAAGCAGATTTCAATATTGATATAGAAATGTAATATAATATGATAATGTAATATAATATAATTTATATCACCATGTGTACAAAGATAGCAGTATTAAACATTTTTTAAAAGATAATCTTTATTTTTGTAAAATCTTTCTTTCAATTGACTCTATTTTAACTTTACATTCATATGATACAGAACAACACCATAACATTTGATGGCTCCAATTGAAGTCTGGATGATACAAATGAAACTCATTATGAAAATCACTGATATAAGAAAAACATGTACAATTACATCTACATAATAACTAAAGGCAAGGAGGAAAGAAATTACAGTATGAGCCTTTAGTGAATTTGAAAACTCAGATGACTATGCACAGCACAACTGCATGTTTTTTTAATGGTTTAGAATGCCATCCAAACCTAAGGGTGTAAAGACTTAACACATTATTAGTCATTGTTTATTCAAAATGCAAAAAAATTAAACATCTGCTATTCTCCCCATTACATCCAAATTCCTGCACAATTAGATATAAACATTACATAAATCTGTTACTGCCTAAAGGCCTTTAGCTGAAACAATGAGGTGGCAACATTATGGACACCAAGCTGGAGGGAGTTATGTTCTCAAGCTTATGTCCATTGCAATCTGATATTAAACAGAAATGGACAGTATATTTCAACTTTTTAATTTGTAAATCGAGCAACTAAAAACAATTAATTAACTGAGGACTCACATTTCACACAAATGTTTCTTTGCCATGACCAAGTAGCTTCTTGTATTGGCTCCTTATCGGTGGATTAACCTACACCTGCAAGGCTGCAAGATTAATAATAATAAAATAAAAGAATGATACAGATGATTTGAAATGAGAAACAAAAAAAGACCAGTGGAAGTTTTAGAGTGTAATATATTAAAAGAGGATAAAATTACTCTGATCTTTTAGCATTCTATCCTTTTCTTTGAAACCTCGCTGAACTGCCATGCGGAGTATTACCATATTGACATAAAGGCAAATAAACAAGTCAAATTTAAATTTTATACTTATTGAGCAACTTTATTGACCCTGTGTCAATTAGAGTGAACATTTCAACATTACTCTTTTAAGTACCATTAAGTTCAACAGATCAAAAAACACCGTTTGTTATCTTTGGCCAGCTGTTATTAATGATTCTATGAGGTTCATTAACAAGCTCCTCTAGCCTCATCCATTCTTTTATAAACCCATAGACATCTTCCTTTGTCTTACACATGTTTCTGCTTTATTTTACTCTATTATGGAAAACTCCCTTTTACTCTTTCTACTTTCTACTTTCCAGATCATCAACATGAGATGTTATCTTTGTTCCTTATCCGTAGTTCTTTGACTTGCTGCTTCAAGCATTGTCTATTTTTGCCTCATCCAGCCTTTTTAATTAATAACTTACTTATATTCCTTTTAGATGTCAAGCAACTTAAGATTTAACCAATTCAAATGGGCAATGCTAGCAAGAATCCAAGTTTAATACTAGTCTGTCTCATGTTATTGACCTTCACATATGTCATAATCCTGAACTGTTCTTCCACTCTCTGGCCAATTCTTTACTCACACGTTACTGTCTTTCAGAGGATATTTTCTCCTGACCAAAATATCCTTCCATCTGGACACCTCTCTCTCTCTCTCTTTCTCTCTCGACTTTCGGAAGCAAAGTAGTACACATATCCCAGTTTCCATTGACGGTGCCGAAATAGGGATGGTTGAAAACTTCAAATTCCCAGGAGTCAATATCACCAACAACCTCTCCTGGACCACCCATATTGAAGCAATGACCAAGAAAGCATACCACCACCTCTACTTCATTAGAAGGCTTCAGAAGTTTGGCTTGTCCCCTCCAAGCCAAAGTGCAGCGTAGGTTCATTAGGTTAATTCCCGGAATGGCGGGACTGTCGTATGTTGAAAGGCTGGAGCAATTATGCTTGTATACACTGGAATTTAGAAGGATGAGGGGGGATCTTCATATCATATCATATCATATATATACAGCCGGAAACAGGCCTTTTCGGCCCACCAAGTCCGTGCCGTCCAGTGATCCCCGTACATTAACACTATCCTACACCCACTAGGGACAATTTTTACATTTACATATAAGATAATTAGGGGATTGGACACAGTAGAGGCAGGAAACATGTTCCCAATGTTGGGGGAGTCCAGAACAAGGGGCCACAGTTTAAGAATAAGGGGTAGGCCATTTAGAACGGAGATGAGGAAGAACTTTTTCAGTCAGAGAGTGGTGAAGGTGTGGAATTCTCTGCCTCAGAAGGCAGTGGAGGCCAGTTCGTTGGATGCTTTCAAGAGAGAGCTGGATAGAGCTCTTAAGGATAGCGGAGTGAGGGGGTATGGGGAGAAGGCAGGAATGGGGTACTGATTGAGAGTGATCAGCCATGATCGCATTGAATGGCGGTGCTGGCTCGAAGGGCTGAATGGCCTACTCCTGCACCTATTGTCTATTGTCTATAACAATCACCAACTTCCACAGATGCACCATATCAGATGCTTCACAGCTTGGTTTGGGAACAGCTCCATCCAAGACCGCAAGAAAAAGCAGCGAATTGTGAACACAGCCCAGACCATCGCACAAAACCAACCTCCCTTCTATTGACTTAATTTATACCTCATGCTGCTTCGGCAAGGCCAGCAGCATAAACAAGGACGTGTCGCACCCTGGCCACTCCTTCTCCTCTCTCCCATCAGGCAAAAGATATAGAAGTGTAAAAACGCACACCCCCAAAGGTCAGGGACAGTTTCTTCCCAGCTTTTATCAGGCAACTGAATCATCCTACCACAATCGGAGAGCACTGGTGAACTACTATCTACTTCTTTGATGACCCTCTGACTATCCTTGCTCAGACTCTGCTGGCTTTACCTAGCACTAAATATTATTCCCTTAACATGCAAATGGATTGATTGTAATCATGTATTGTCTTTCTGCTGCTTGGTTAACACGCAACAAAAACCTTTCACTGTACCTTGGTACACGTAACAATAAACTAAACTGAAACTGAAACTCTGCCCTCTACTCTAGAACTTGTCAGAGAACTGTTAGAATAACACTGACAATTTTTTTTTTACCCTGCTTAACCACTGTAATTTATCTATTTTTGATGAAATTTTATGAATTTTTAAATGAAATTGCTTTGAATTGAAAAGATGACAAAGTGCCAAATCAAAAGATTCCTTGAGATTCTTTTCATCTTTACTGGAACATTGTATAAGGGAATGGTTAGATTAGGAGTGAGCAAGAGAAGAGAGGATAGTAGAAATCTGGAATGGAAGCTACAGTGGTAAGGGAGGAAACCTGTTTATATTTCATTACAAGTGCCAACAGTAACCTTTTGCAGATAATGAGTGAACCATTTCAGAGGTTTAGGATATACATGGTTTGGATGCGAACATACTTAGCACAATTCGCAAGTTTGCTGATGAAATAAAAGTGGGTGGCTTTGCAGATAGTGAAGATGGTTGTGGAGAAT
Source organism: Rhinoraja longicauda (assembly GCF_053455715.1). Lineage (NCBI taxonomy): Eukaryota > Metazoa > Chordata > Chondrichthyes > Rajiformes > Arhynchobatidae > Rhinoraja > Rhinoraja longicauda. The sequence goes on from NC_135953.1 coordinate 89,827,423, forward strand.
TGCAGCAGAATCAATTGATTGGCCAGGTGATCTGAGAAATGGTTGATGGAATACAGGGAAATGTGAGGCAATGCATTTTAGGAAGTCTAACATGGGCAGAACCTACACAGTGAATGGTAGGGCTCCAGGGAGTGTTGTAGAGCAGAGAGATCTAGGAGTGCAGGATGTTGCCAGGACTAGAGGGCCTGAGCTATAGGGAGAGGTTGAATAGGCTGGGACTCCATTCCTTGGAGCGCAGGAGGATGAGGGGTGATCTTATAGAGGTATATAAAATCATGAGAGGAATAGATCGGATAGATGCACAGAGTCTCTTGCCCAGAGTCGGTGAATTGAGGACCAGAGGGCATAAGTTTAAGGTGAAGGGGAAACAATGTAATAGGAATCTGAGGGGTAACCTTTTCACACAACGGGTGGCAGGTGTATGGAACAAGCTACCAGAGGGGGTGGTTGAGGCAGGGACTATCTCAACATTTAAGAAACAGTTAGACAGGTACATGGATAGGACAGGTTTGGGATATTGACAAACACGGGCAGGTGGGACTAGTGGGGACATGTTGGCCGGTGTGGGCAAGTTGGGCTGAAGGGCCTGTTTCTATGCTTTACCACTCTATGACTTTATAACGTCTGACTCTCCACATCCAAGAGGATTCCCAGAGGTGGAGTGGGGTATGAGAGCTGAGTTGGCTTTACCACTGTTCAAGGCTTTTAAACTATTTATAAAAGTCAATGATAACAAGATATATTTTAAACTAGTCAAATGGATGTAAGTAAATAAAAAACATTTTTTTGTAAAGATTGAGCTAATAATTGTTGACAGCCAGCATTTGCTTTTGGAATCACCAACTGTCAGTCAGCTTGATCTGGTAAAGCGAGTCTGAGCCTACAAAAATCATTCCTAACGTGCCAAATGTTGCTGTTAATCCAAACTCTACTTTTGTCATAGCCTCTGTTCTGCACCTTTCTGCCTTCTTTTGGCTTTTTATTGCATTCACTGTTCCTTGCTTGTTTTCTTTACTTTTGAATAGTTGGTGCTAAAGTGTAGATCTGGAACGGTATCATATAGAAAGGGATGTACAAAAACCTCAAAGCTGGTTCAATAATGGATTTTAAGATGACTTTACCCTGATGTTTAAGTATTCATGATCTTCATCAAAACACAATGTACAAGAGGAATTCAAAGGACCAGTCATTATCTGTTGGAAAGGTCTAATGACACTTTGGGTTGGGACCTTTCTTCAATCCCAATCAGAAATGTAATTTGTCCATTCCCTCAACAGATGCTGCCTGACTGCATTCATCCAACACTTTGTGTTTTGCTTAAGATTCCAATATCTGCAGTTTTTACTGTCTCCATATTAATGAACTTTGTCAAGCCTCTAACTTATAAAGCACTCCCATTCAACTTAAAGTTCCTAAAAAGTGATCTGCCATTTCAATTATTCTTAATATCATAAAGCTTTCATTATGGTGCTTAGAATTGCTTTTAATGGTCCATAACCGAAACCTTGCATAGCTGCAGCAAAAACTTCTTTGTATTCTGATCCTTCCGATAAATAAAGGTTGTAAAATAAACACTGTTTGAAGGGGATCTGAAATGGCATTAGCACAAGATGCAATAAAAAATTAGCATATCAAAAATTGATGCAATCTAGTTTCCAGGCACATTTCTATATTTGTATAAGAAGGTATTTGATTAAGAGGCTGTTCACTAAACCTGAAACACATGAGATTGAGGGGTTTTGACCACACGAGAAAAAATGGAGTGACAAGAGACTAAGTGTAGGTATAATAGCAGGTACTCGGATGGATCAGGCATGAGTTGTGGAGACTCAAAAGGATTAGCATTGGGGATTTCATCTATTCACAAAATTTAGAAATTACATAGATGATTGATAGTAAGCAACATGTGATAGATGACATTGCTGGTAATGTTAATTAACATAACAATGTTAATAGCATGAGTAGGCATCTGGGAAATAAAACCTCATTGTAGTCAATCATAAAATCACCCACTCCTGTCCAAAAAAGACAAAGTGCAAATGATCTTTTAAGCACTGAAGATATAGAAACAGTAGAACTGCAAAGGATCTTATGGATTTGTGCCCATTTGTGGCACAGCGGTAGATTTGCTGCCTTACAGTGCTTCCAGCCCCGGGACTCAGGTTCGGTCCAGACTACGGGTGCTGTCAGTATGGAGTTTGTACGTTCTCCACATGACCGCATGGGTTTTCTCCGAGATCTTCGGTTTCCTCCCACACTCCAAAGACGTACAGGTATGTAGGTTAATTGGCTGGGTAAATGTAAAAATTGTCCCTAGTGGGTGTAGGATAGTGTTGGTGTACGGGGATCGCTGGGCGGCACGGACTTGGAGGGCCGAAAAGGCCTGTTTCCGGCTGTATATATATGATATGATATGATATATAGGTCGGTATTCTATTATCATTTTTGTTTATTTTCAAATCTTTCAAAAAAATTGTGACGATCTTACTTTAGTTTACTTTAGATATACAGCGGGGAACCAACTCCGGCCACCAAGTCTGCGTCGACCAGCTATCCCGGCAAATTAACACTATCCTACACACACTAGGGACAATTTTTTACACATATACCAAGCCAATTAACCTATACACAGTACATGTACATCTTTGGAGTGTGGGGGGAAATCGAAGATCTTGGAGAAAACCCATGCGGTCATGTGGAGAACGTACAAACTCCATACTGACAGCACCCGTAGTCTGGACCGAACCTGAGTCCCGGGGCTGGAAGCACTGTAAGGCAGCAAATCTACCGCTGTGCCACAAATGGGCACAAATCCATAAGATCCTTTGCAGTTCTACTGTTTCTATATCTTCAGTGCTTAAAAGATCATTTGCACTTTGTCTTTTTTGGACAGGAGTGGGTGATTTTATGATTGACTACAATGAGGTTTTATTTCCCAGATGCCTACTCATGCTATTAACATTGTTATGTTAATTAACATTACCAGCAATGTCATCTATCACATGTTGCTTACTATCAATCATCTATGTAATTTCTAAATTTTGTGAATAGATGAAATCCCCAATGCTAATCCTTTTGAGTCTCCACAACTCATGCCTGATCCATCCGAGTACCTGCTATTATACCTACACTTAGTCTCTTGTCACTCCATTTTTTCTCGTGTGGTCAAAACCCCTCAATCTCATGTGTTTCAGGTTTAGTGAACAGCCTCTTAATCAAATACCTTCTTATACAAATATAGAAATGTGCCTGGAAACTAGATTGCATCAATTTTTGATATGCTAATTTTTTATTGCATCTTGTGCTAATGCCATTTCAGATCCCCTTCAAACAGTGTTTATTTTACAACCTGAAGAAAGTGTCAAAACCCAGCAGGGAAATGTTGAATTGCTGACAATTTGCCTCAGCTGGGGAGGGATTGGAGTCCAACCTAAAAGAAATACTGCCCATGGCATACAGACGACGATAATGTATTTTACAGTTGGCAAAGAGGAGAAAAAAGAAGATGGAGGGTGCATCAGACATTTGAAAGGCATGTTAAAGTGCCGGTCACTGAGATTATTGAAGACGGGAGTCCTGTTTACCAGGGAGGCCATTTAAAAAGAATATGGAAGAAGTCAGCCTGAGTTTTCTCAACCTGAAAAGAGAAGCTCTGGGCAATGGAAAAGAGTTTCAAGAAATTTCATGATCTCATTAGGAGTCAATGAAAATGGAATATGTTAAAAACACAGGCTCACTCATCCACAGATACCCCTCATTTTATTTTTCCTCCGAAGTATCAAGAACGAATAACTTCCACTCAAGTTCTGGGGAGTTTTGGTTCAATAATAAGGCCAATGTGAGAAACACAGACACAGGCAGGAAATTAGCAGTTTTGTGCGGTTCTGCTTTTCTACTTTCATTTACGCATTACTTCTGCGTGCTCCTGGTGCACAGATTCAGGATTCCCATTATCATCCAAAATGTACATTTTTCACCAAAAATCTGTAAAAAATACATTTCTACGAGTGCTTCAGCATATCTTTGGACCTTTATCTCCGTCTACCTAGACATCACTTACCCTTACAGAGCTCAGAATCATTTTGCAACTGCATAAAGTAATCTGTTGTAACTGCATAATATATTCTGATGCAACTGCATAAGATATTCTGAAGAAACCGCAGAAAATATTCTAATGTAAATGCATGAATAATTTATCCACAATTCTGCATTCCAAGTAGAAGGAAACATGAATTTTGTCATCAAGATAAATGAATCCAGAAGGATTTTCCTAATATTACAATGATCAAATATTTACACTGAGATTACCCATGCCATTTTGGCATTACAGAATTGTAAAATTAGTCTATTTATGTTTTTTCAAAAAAAGCCTATTTAGACAATTCTGAAAGATGGCTAATGCAGGATATTTCATATAAGGAGAGATTTTGCACTCATTGCATGCATGAGTAATTAACAATATATTCCTGTTCTGCAAAATCTACAGGTTCAAACTATGACTGAAAACGTGATTCCCATTATGCAGTGTAGCACAGAGTTCTAAGTAAACTAAATGCAATTGAACAAGTAATCAAAAAACAACGACCAAAAAATGTAAATTGCTGAATGAATTTACATTTAGAGGAAAACATTAATAATTAAGCAGGGTGGAGTTTTCCATAAATATAAATGCTAAGTTACAATTGATAATAATAAAGCCTAATTCTTTTTTTTCCAAAATATATAAGAAATAGAAGCAGAGACCCCTTGTGCCAGCTGCATAATTCATAAACATTATGACACATGTTCCACCTCAATCCTCTTTCCTATATTTTCCTTTAATTTTCTTAATATCTATATGCTATAAATCTCTATCTTGAATAAACCCAATGAACAAAGCTCCAAAGACTTCACGTGTAAAGAATTCCAAAGATCCGCCATTCTCTAGATGAAGACATTTCTTCTCTTTACTATCTGCTCCAGGGAAACAACTTATTTTGTGCCTGTCAGCTTTAGTTCCAGATACCTCAGCTAAGGAAATCATCAACTCTGCATCTATGCATAAGCCCAACATAATTTTGTATATTTCAATAAAATCACATTTAGTTCTTTTAAACTAGAGAATATAGGCATCCCTCTTGGGGGGATCTGGACAGATAATTCTTCCCCTCATCTTTCCTAGACTGTACTTCTTTGGACTTTGTGGAAATCAGGGAGGAAACTGCAGGGGCCTTTGCAGAGATATTTACAAATCTTCACAGGTGAAGTTCTGGAAGACTGGAGCGTGGCTAATGTTGTGCCATTAGTTAAGAAGGGCAGCAAAGACAAGACTGGGAACTACAGACTGATGAGCCTGACGTCAGTGGTGGGAAAGCTGTTGGAAGTGATTCTTGGGGACAGAATCTATCAGCTTTTGGATAGACATGGCCTGATTAGGGATGGTCATGGCTTTTGCATGGGAAATCAAGTCTCACAAATCAGATCGACTTTTTTGACGAGGTCACCAAGAGGATTGATGAGGGTTGGGCAATGTATGTCCTCAATATCACTTTAGCAAGGTATTTGTCAAGGTCCTACATGGTAGGATTGCCTGCAAGATTAGTTTGCATGGAATCTAGACAGTGGTGAGACCACATATGGAGTACTGTGTGCAGTTCTGGTCATCCAGCATTTAGGACGAATCTCATTAAATTAGAAAGGCTGCACAAGAGATTCCCCTGGATATTACCTGGACTTGTGGGCTTGAATTTTAGGTAGAAGTTGGATAGACAAAGATTTTTTTCTTTGGGGCATAGGGGGCTGAGGTGTAATATGCTAAGTCCACCTTGGCCAACGAGTTCTCCCAGTTGCAAAACACTTTAACATTCCCAAACTTACCTTTCCGTCCTGGGCCTCCTCCAATATCAGAGTGAGGCCAAATGCAAATTAGAGGAACAGCACCTCATATTTTGCATGGGCAACTTACATCACAGCAGTGTGAATATTAATTTCTATAACATCAAGTAACCCTTGCATCTCCTTTCACTCCGTCCCTCCCCTACCCTAGTTGTCATACTAGGTTCACCGTCGTCCTGTTAAGTTTCACTGTCTGTATAAATTGTTATCACCTACCCCACCGCCAACAATGGACCATTGTGGGCGCTACCTTTCCTTGATTATCATTGCTTTTTGCATATCTTTCATTCATTTGTTCTGTGTACCATCTGTATGTCTCGTTTCCCTTTCCCCTGACTCTCATTCTGAAAAAAGGTCTCAACCCAAATGTCACCTATTCATTTTCTCCTGAGATGCTACCTGACTTGCTGAGTTACTACAGGTTGTTGTGTCTATCTTCAGTAAAAGGATTAACCTGTACAAGATTATGCAGGGTTTCGATAAAGTAAACTCTCACAGTCTTTTCCCCCAGAGCCGAGGATTCTAAAACTAGAGGACATAGGCTTACTGTGAAATTTAAGAGGTACCTCAGAGACAACCTTTTCACTCAAAGGGTTGTCCATATCTGAAATAAGCTGCCAGGGCAAGCTAGAGAAGCGGATACCATTACAATGTTTAAAAGGACAATTGGATAGGGTTTAGAGGGATATGGGTCAAATGCAACAAATGAGACTCACCCAGCATGCTAACTTGGTTGGCATGAACAAAGTGGGCAGCAGGGCCTGTTTCCAAGTACAACTCTGTGACTCCTACTCAACATCGACAATTACATTGGGGCTGCCTGCTGCATCCAAACTGAACTCACTGATTTCATCAAAGGTATCACAAAATACTGGAGTAACTCAGCATCTCATCAGCACTCAGCATCTCATCAGTCAGGCAGCATCTCAGGAGAGAAGGAATGGGTGACGTTTCAGGTCGAGACCCTTCTTCAGATGTCACTGATTTCATCATCTGTACGACTAATTTCCACCCTGACCTCAAATTCATGGACTATCTGCCACCTCTCTTTCTCAATCTCTGTGTGTCAATTCACAGGGATAGACTATTTAGTGATGTCTATTACAAATCCACTGTTTCCCACACTACTTTGATACAGCACCTCCCACCCTGATTATTGCAAGCATGCCATCCCTTACTTTCATTGGCTCTGTCACTGCTTCATCTGCTCCAAAGATGAGACTTTCCACTCTAGGATATCTAAGTTGTCCTATTTCTTCAATAAACACTGTTTTCCCCTGCTGTTGTGGAGGGAGCACTCACCGGTACCTTCCCAGTTTCACATATTTCTACTCTTGCACCCCTTCACCCCAGATGGAACAAGGATAGAGTTCCCCTAATACTCACCTTTCGCCTCACCAGCCTCTGCATCCAACACATCATTCTCCGACAATTCAACCAGCTTCAACGTGATGCCACCAGTCATATCTTCTCTCCCCACCCCTTCTTGCTTTCTGTAGAGACCATCCTCACCACAACTCCTTGGTTTGCTCATCCCTTCCCATCCAAACCACTCCATACACAGGTACTTTCCATTGAAACTGTAGGAGATATAACCCCTGGCCTTGCACCTCTCTTCTCTCACCTCCACCCAGGGAGAAAGAGGTATACGTGTTTCTTCCAACCTTGTCAATTGCATTTAGTGCTTCGGATGCAACGATATCAACATCGGCAAGACCAAACATAGATCTGGCAGATGTTTTGCCCTGCAGTGGTGCAGCTGGTGGTGCTGCTTCTTCACAGCGGCAGACAGCTGGGTTCAATCCTGACCTCGGGTGCTGTCTGTGGAATTTGCACGTTCACCCTATGACCACGTGGGTTTCCTCCGAATGCTCTGGATTCTTCACACATCCAAAGACATGCAGGTTTGTAGATTAATTGGCCACTGTAAAATTGCCCTTGGTGTTTAGAGAGTCAATGAGAAAGTTGGATAATATAGAACTAATGTGAATAGGTGGTGCTGTATCTTTAAACTAAACCATATTAAACTAACTTGTACTCCATCTGCCAATGCCTGCTGGAACTCCCATTTGTGGCAATATACCTCCTCTTATTTAAGGACATTCTTGCGCTTAAGAGAGTGCAGCATAGGTTCACTAGGTTAATTCCCGGAAAGGCAGGACTGTCATATGTTGAAAGACTGGAGCGACTAGGCTTGTACACGCTGGAATTTAGAAGGATGAGAGGGGACCTTATTGAAACATATAAGATTATTAAGGGATTGGACACGCTGGAAGCTGGAAACATGTTCTCAATGTTGGGGGAGTCCAGAACCAGGGGCCACAGTTTAAGAATAACGGGTCGGCCATTTAGAACGGAGATGAGGAAACACTTTTTCACTCAGAGAGTTGTAAATCTGTGGAATTCTCTACCTCAGAAAGCAGTGGAGGCCAATTCTCTCGATGCTTTCAAGAGAGAGTTAGATAGAGCTCTTAATGATAGCGGAGTCAGGGGGTATGGGGAGAGGGCAGGAATGGGGTACTGATTGTGAATGATCACCCACAATCACATTGAATGGCGGTGCTGACTCGAAGGGCCGAATGGCCTACTCCTGCACCTATTGTCTATTGTCTTCCTATTCCTAACCTTTCTGTCCTTGGCCTCCACCACTGCCAATGTGACGCAACACATAAAATAGAAGAACCGCTCCCCGTATTCTGCTTGGGTAACATACAACCCAATGATCTGAACTTTAAATTCTCCAATTTCAAGTAATATCACCCATCTCCCTTCCTTCTCTTACGTATCACTTGCTAGGCTTAACCGTACCCCTATTTCTCTTTTGCAGCTTTATCCCCACTACTCCATCAGTCTGAAAGATCATGACGCGAAACGCATGTCCATTTCCCTCCATAGAAGCTTCCTGACCCACTGAGTTTTTCCAGCACTTCATTTTTTATTCAAAATTCCAACATCTGCCGTTTCTTGTGTTTCTATTTCCTTATATATATATATATGTCTGAAGCTCTTTTGCATTCTCTTCGCAACTCAAATTGTCACCCAAGTTTGCAACATCAACAAATCTGGGTTAATTATACTTACACTGCTTCATCTAATTACTAATCTAGAACAGCTAGGTTCCACCATGGCTCCTGATGGTTTCCACTCATCATTGTCTTCTAATTCAGAAATAACTCTTTATACACAATCTGTTTTCATCCCTTTTGGCAAAGAAAATTATTTTAATAAACAATATGCTGTAGTGAGTCCAGACGAGTGGTATTATCTAAATCCTTTATTAGTATAAAACCCGTAACAAACGCGACAGACTTCTTTCTGGACAAACACTAACTTCACTCACTAATCTAATCTCTACCTAACGTTTGGCGCCAAGCATTTAAATACCCCGCGCTTCCTCACCCCGTGACCGTAACCCAATCCGAGGGTTCTATTACCTGGCCAATCCCTATGTCCCTACAATGCATTGACTATCATTGACATCAGGATATCACAACACACTTTGCGACCAATTACATTATATTACGGTCATTGTTATAAATGCAACCTGATCTATTTGAAGTGACGAAACAATGTGAATTGTCAGTGCAGTTATTCTTCCTAATCAAGTGAAGTGATAATTTTTGTGCATAGCTCTGAAACTAACACAGAGGAAGCTATTGGTAGCATCTAAAAAACAATCAAATAATACTCCAAAAACAAATTACAATAGATGTTGAAATTCAACGAAGCAAAATGTACTAGAAAGACACAACAGGTCAGACATCATATAAGATTTTATGGACAAGAATTCTCCTTCAGAACTGAAATATAATGTTCGCAATTTAAAGTGATTGCAATCGGAGATTAAAATATAAGAAATTTTATTATCGGCAATATGTTAATTCTGATAATAGCTATGTCTAAATCGGAAACAAGCACAATCAACAAGCTTTAAGATTTACTACTAATAGTGAAAAATAATATTTGAACATGGCAATGGAATGAATAAGGACCAGTCTGAGAGAGGGGTTTGACCCGAAACGTCACCTATTCTTTTTCTCCAGATATGCTGCATGGCTTGTTCAGTTACTCCAATATTTTGTGTCTATCTTCAGTGCAAACCAGCATTTGCAGTCCCTTTCTCCACGAATATGAAAGGTGAGCAGATCCTGAAATTAGGCAGTTAAATGGCATACTACCACAGAAAACAAGTAAGGCAGCTGGAGCAAGTGTATATTGTGGTAAACTGTGAATGTCTACAAACAGGAAATAAAATCCCTGATGGATCATTTATCAGAACCATTAAAATTAGATTTTAAGTACTTGATAAATTGGGAATGTTGTCAACAAATTGAGTAATAAGCTAAATGATAACCAGATTGAGACAAAGTACCCCCTGGTGCCAGACCTTCACACAGATCAGCAAAGACAATGAATTTTATGGACAAGAATCCTTCTACAGAACTGAATTACAATGCTCTCAATTTAATCTGGTAGAAATAACTAATGTTGGCAGAAAAAAAATCTGCTCCAAAACAGCAAATAACATATTCCTTGGAAAATATGCTGTAAAATATTAACCATCATTTTACACTGTAATATATAAGATATGCATTAGCTTACTTCTTTGACATGCACTCACACACTAGAAAATATATCATTAATTTGGGATAAAATGATGTTCATTTTACCTTAGATGGCTGCTTGGCCAAATTGGAGATGCAAGACCAAACAAATGAATGTTCCAAACATATTTCAACATACAAAAGACAAAAAATGAATAAACGTCAACATATTACCAGTGTACATTCTTCTGTGCCTGCTCAATGTATATTTTTGCTGTCCTCATGCTCCTTTGCAGTGCTCCACTTTAGGGTGCAAGGTGACCAGTGGAAAACTGCCCATTTTCAGTGGACAATGGTCATTTTAAGTGGCCATTCTCCTGCCTTCTCCCTATACCTCTGAGACCCGTACTAATCAAGAATCTATCTATCTCTGCCTTAAAAATATCCATTGACTTTGCCTCCACAGCCTTCTGTGGCAAAGAATTCCACAGATTCACCACCCTCTGACTAAAGAAATTCTTCCTCATCTCCTTCCTAAAAGATCCCCCTTTAATTCTGAGGCTATGACCTCTAGACCTAGACACTCCCACCAGTGGAAACATCCTTTCCACATTCACTCTATCCAAGCAATTGTATGTTTCAATGAAGGACCCCTCATATGAGGTCCCCCCTCATTCTTCTAAACTCCAGCGAATATAGGCCCAGTGCCATCAAACACTCATCATACTGTATGTTTATCTACTCATTCCTGGGATCATTCTTATAAAACCTCCTCTGGACCCTCCCCAGACCCAGCACATCCTTCCTCAGAATTACCCAAAATTGCTCACAATATTCCAAATGTGGCCTGACCAGTGCCTCAGCATTACATCCCTGTTTTTGTATTTCTTCTTAGCCCCCCCTCGGTCATGGCTGACCATTGGTGATGCATCCTTTTCGGGCGCAAGCCTGGGCGATGTCATATGAAGGACAGGCTGTTGCCCATGCAGCACGTCCCCCCTCTCCACGTCGCTGATCGATCCAAAGGAACAGCAGAGCCGTTACGGTTTGGCACCAGCGCCGTCGCAGGAGCTGCCAGAACGAGGTTGTAGACAACGACAAACTACCTTAGGGACTCCGACTCCGGATTTTTTTGAGGTTTACTCCTGGAGCCTTTTCCATGACTGAATATGGCCACAAGGCAGTGGAGGTTTTAGATCAGAGTTTTCCCTCTCATAGATGGACTGCCTTCCCAGGCTGACGAGACTCGTGGGGGCGGGAGCTTCTACCTTCCCGTGCAGGTCTATAGCACCTGCCCACTGCCCATTTGTAAGTAAGCTCTCTCAAAATAAATGACTTCATATTTACTTAAAAGCTCTTCTATAACCCTCCCAACCCAACCCCATACATCGATACTGCCTCCTGATAGTTACCTGACCTATCAATCACTGACCATCCCTATACTTTCCTTTAACTAGCGTCTTTTCCTCTACACTAATCACCAAACGTCTCCACACACCATTCAGCCGATTTCCCCCCATAATCATGATATTCAAGGTACCAAACTACCTTGCATGCGCAAACCCCGACGCCTCCCAGGAGGCCACGGCGGCATAGGCCTCCCAGGAAGCCACGGAGAAGCAGGACGGCAGAGCCCCGCTGGCTGGCAGACCCCCGCAGCCAACAGAGCCTTGCTGGTCGATGGTGCCTGGCTGGCCAATGGAGCATTGCTGGTCGATGGAGCCTCGCGGGTCAACAGAGCATTGTTGGTCAATGGAGCCTCGCGGGTCGACGGAGCCTCGCGGGTCGGAGCCCACCGGAGGAAGCGCCGCCAGGAACAAAGAAGGGCCCAGTGTGAGGGGGGGGACGATACCAAGGAGGACGTGGTGTAGGATACTTTGTAACTTCGCCTGTGCCATTTATACCTTGGGTATACAAAACAAAGAATTTCACTGTGACTCGTCACATGTGACAATAAAATATTCTTCATTCAAACACCAACGTTCTCAACTGTGACCAATCATTACAGACTCACAACTCACCGACCCCACGCGTGAACATAGATCATGGGCCCTTGTCTGACCATACCCTGTCGCTGTTATAAATTGTGCCACTGATCCATGTTGCATAGCCTGTTTCAATATCAAATCCTCTCCAGCAATTCCATCTCTCCCTTCCTTAAGCTGAGATCTCAGAATCATACCACCTGAAAATGTTTACCTCTTGGAGCCAGCTCCACCTTGTGGGATGTCTCTCCAGTGCAGATAGCCAGCTCATCCAACTCTCTGCACTGAAAAACATGTTTGAGGGCTTGTAGAATCAGAGGCGGCTTGTGCAGAATCTGATCCAGGTGCAGCATAAGGCAATCCATTAGGAATACCTGAATAAATTCACACATTTAATTAATTTAAATATAAAATATATTCTTCTTAAGCAATAACTTGCATTCAGTTTATACCAATTTACATGACCTAAAGGTCACGCATCAAATCAAAATGCAGCAAAAGGATTTGTATTTAGAGATTTCATTACTAAACCTTGTCTTCTCACTTTGAGCTGCTTCAAAGTGTGGGATGATTCTGTCAATCAAAACTTTTTCCATCCTGCTTCCAGAAGTTAAAAACATTTGGCAGGATAACCATTAACAAACTTACTGTCATCAAAAAATGTTTGCACACTTGCTTAAGACTTTCACACATGATTCACCTCATAGCCATCTGACAAAACACAAGCAGAATTTCCATGAATAAGCAAGTAACAAAAAGAATTGCACTGTTTTGCGTGAGAGAGGATACAATCAGCCCTTTCTCTCTGTGGACTCAATTAATAACAGTCGGACCCAAGGAGCTTATCAATAATAGCCAGCTTAAGCAGTGCAATAATGTAACAATGCAACATCTGATTAAGATTCAGCAAACTATCACTCTCGCTTGGTGTTTTATTACCACAGGTGCACAGTACAAAATGATCAGATGCACGTAACTGCAGAGGTCAGAGCTAATTGAAAACAGCTTTATTTATTCACCTGCATGTACTAAAGACATTGAATGCAAGCGGCATGTGAAAACAAATGGAGGACAAGAAAACAGCAATGTGCTGATCAAGGACACTTCCACAATAACTGTATAACCTCAGGCCAGAAGGAAAGGACAGAACCATAAAGTCAAGCCTCTACCCATCCCCTCATCAGAATTGCTTCTTTAATTGCAGGTGTTTACAAGTTATTACAGGATACTTAAAACTGAACAGCCAAATTGACCACAGAAGTCAGAGAAAAGTCTCAAAGATTTTTCATTTCTTCCAAACAAACTATTACTTTTGAGGAGTAGAAATGAATGGAATAGGAGCAAAAGTGAAGCATTTCCTTTCATTTCATAGGGTGCCTATATAAAAAGTTAATACCAGCAAGGAATTACCAAGAATCTCAATGAGTGTATTTAAATCAATGCTCAATTCTCCAGAAAACTTTCAATATTAAGGAGATGAATAACACTATTTTTTTTAACTAAATGTGCAAAATCCCCCAAAAAGCTGAAATATGCATCAGTAAAGAAACCTACATTTAGTGCAATAGATTAAATTATTAACTTCTGGCATCAACATTTTTGTTTTTAAATCAACATTGTTTCCACAACAGTTGGCCATAATTCATGGGAAAAAAACGTCATTGCAATACCCTGCAAAATACTGAAGGGACATTCTCTTATTCTTAATTTTGGTGAAAGAAATTCACCCAAAATATTAGCTTGCCTTCTGTCTTCTGATACTGATAAACCTGGTGTTCTAGTTCAATATATTCTCTTTGAGGGTAAAGAATTTTGTGCATTACAGATTAAGATAATTCTTGGCTTTTTTGATGCTGTTCCCTTATAAGTCACTCTGGACTATGAAAACAGGTGGAAAAGCAAAAAAATAAATGAAATGAAAATAAGGGAAATAAATCAAGAGTCAAAATAATGGAAAGGGTGAAATAAATAGTAGCATCTGCCTTGGACCTTTTTCTTCTTGCGTTTGAGGCAGCAGAAGTTATGTAACGCCCTCCAGGCACTGTAGCCAGTGTAATGTGATGTTGTCGAGGGCCATGAGGTCTACCCCTCCACCAGAGGGGCGGAGGACAGCGCAGTCGAAAATGACGTGCTGCGCTGTTTGTTGGTCTGCTCCACACACGCAGGCTGCTGATGAACGCAACCCCCAATGATGGCGTTGAACCGGCCGACCCCTGTGCGGAGCCGTTCAGGGCAACCCACTCTTTGTGGGGCATGTCTGAGCCGGGTGGGGTTGTGGTGTTCGGTGCGACAGTGAATTGAGGAAGTCGAAAAGTCTGTTCCCAGCTGGTTCTCCATGCTCCTAGTATGTTGAAACCGGAGCCACAGAGGGTCGCTGCATGACGGGAGAAGGGGCGACGAGATGACAGACGTTGAGGTCCCAGTTGCTGTGAATCCTGGGTGAGGTGGTGCAAAGGATGTTTGGCGTCCGATGGGGCCTTGAACACCAGCCAATGAGTGAAGAACTCTCTGCGAAGCTTGGCGGGTGCGATACCTGCGAGCACCAGCAGGATATCCGTCGGAGTAGTGCGTAGGCAGCCGGTGATGATCCGCATGGTGTCGTTGAGGGTGGCGTCTAGCTTGCTAGCATGAGCGCTGTGGCACCATGCTGGGGCGGCGTACTCAGCGGCGCTGTACATTTCTTGAGTCAGAAATCAGGCCTGTAGTAATTGCCCATTAATTGGTGTATTCAGAATCCAAATCAATGGCTATTACATTTATCTACATCATCCAGAAAGGAGATGGTTGGAGCACATGATGAAACATTTACAATGAAAAACAATGAATGGACTGGAGGTTCAATGTTTTGTTCTATAAATGGTAGTAGTGTCATTATGCAGCTCCAGTTTCCCATGTTCAATACTGACTTCAGGTGCCCTGTAGAGTTTCCCCATTCTCCCTATGATCAAGTGCTTCTCCACTTTCCATTCACATCCCCAATGAACTGGAAGTTCAATAGACAACCATCAATTGCCCCAAACATGTTTGTCAGAAGAATTAGAGGGAGTTTATGTGCGTATACGAGGGAATATATTGCTGGGAAATTGTATCAATGGGAATGCTCTGAGAGCTGGAATGAACTCGATGGGAAGAATGACCTGCTTCAGTGTCATAAGAAAATGGGAATTGATTCTCTAGGGTAATGTAATGACATATTCCTGGCAGCAGGCCTTAATCAAACATAAAATACTAAGTAAATTCTGATACAACTATCTAGCACTGCTTTAGTTCAATAGCTCACAAATAAAATTATGATGTCAGTAAATTCAGCTGAGTATACATACAGTGTAAAAAACAACTGTTTCAATGTTATCTGAACATTATCTTATGCAACATATCACTAAAATGTTTTGAACTTTGTCATGCCCTAAAAGATTAGAACAATACACATAGGATATGTAGAAAAATATTTACTTATTGTCTAATTTTGTGCCCTATTGTAAATAGACATAAAATCATTCTCAACATCTAAACTACTTTATATAAAACACAAAGCTTATTACTTTGACTAAAATGTTTCTTGTTGAGATAACCAGAGAACGTGCTTATGATCCATAATTTTATTCTTCAATTCTTATTTAGCTTATTTATTTGAGAAACAGGAGGAATGGCATCAATATCAATCAAGGTGTGCTGCAGGTAGAGTGAGAAAGTCCATTATCTTGTGAAAACACAACATTACATGTGATAAGGAATGGCCGATTCAACTCTGACTCCTGGGCTCTATCAGCAGCAGCCACTTACATAGAAAATGTGGGAAACGCACTGGCCTGCAGATGAGACTGAAACAACATGGGTTCAAGTCCCATCTACACGGCATACCTTTGGCAAATGTCCAAGATATTGCCAACAAGCAGAATGAACTGAAAGCTAGATTCCTCTACCTTAGGGGCCTTGGAGACTGTTGTGCTCTCTGTTTTAGAAAGACATGGGTTCTCCCCTGATAACTGTGCCGTACATCCCCGGATGGACCAAATCGAGTTCCCAGGCAAGATTAGGGATAGAGGGATCTGCTCCTTAATCAACTCCTTGTGGTGCTCAAATGTGGAGGTCCTGGTGAACTCCTGCTCCCTGGGGACCTGGAATATCTAACAGTGAATGCCATTCCTACCATCTGCTGTGGGAATCCTCTTCGCCTATCCTGGCAGCAGTCTGTATCCCACCCCATGCTGATGCGAAGCTTGCACTTGATGAAGTACACACTGCTACCAATAGCCTTGAAACAAAGAACCCTGAGGTCTTGTTCGTAATAGCCTAGGACTTCAATCAGGCCAACCTCAAGAGCGTACTAGCAAAATATTATCAAAATATTACCTGTCCCACCAAAGGTCCAAGCACAATTGACCAGTGCGACACAACCATCAAATACACCAACTACTCCATTCCCTGACCACACGTTGGACAATCTGACTGCCTGGCTGTCCTTCTACTCCTTGCATACAAGCAGAAACTAAAGCAGGAGAATTGGTCTAGGAAACGTACGTGATCCTTTGCAATTGCTTTGAGTCAATGGACTGGCCCATATTCAAGGACATATTTTAGGCCAACATAAATGAGTCTGCCACTGCCTTCAAGTACTTCATCAGTGGGTTTATAGAGAAATGCATGCCAAACGAAACAATACAAATATTCCCCAACCAGAAACGATGGATGAACTGTATAATAAATCTATTTACGATCTTAGCAAAGATATCAAGGATGCCACGAGGGAATTCAAGACCAAACTAAAGTCCCAAAATATCACAAGAACACCTGTCAATGGCAAAGCTTGCAAGTTATAAAGGGCTACATAATGAAGCTGGGCAATATCACTGTCAACAACATGTCCCTCCCTGATGAGCTCACTGCATTCAACATTTGCTTTGAACAGGTTAGTGGAAGGACATCATCTATCCTGATAGCATTGGATGCACCTGTACCCACGATCACTACAGCAGATGCCAGATTTGCCTTCCTGAGAGTGAACCCATTGAAAGCAATTGGCTTGGATGGAGTCCTCCACCATGTCCTCAAGAACTGCATGGATCAGCTGGCAGGAATATTCACAGATATCTTTAACCACTCTCTACTCCATTCTGAAGTCCCCACCTGCTTTGAATAGACCACTATCATCTTGGTGCCAAAAGAACGTAGGTAGTGTTCATTAATGGCTGGCACCCAGTGGCTTTGACATTCATCATCATGAAGTGCTTCAGGTGGATGTCCATGATGTACATTAATTCCAGCCTTCCAGACAGCCGTGATTCACCGCAGTTTGCCTACCGTCGCAACAGGTCCAAGGCAGGCGCCATCTCCCCGGCCCTACACTAATTTCTGGAACATCTAGATAACAAGGACACATATTGCAGACTCCTATTCATTGACCAGACCTCCTCCTTCAACACCATAATCCCAACCAAACTCATCTCCAAACTCATGAACCTAGGAGTCTGCTCCCCTCCTCTCCCACTGAACCCTTGACTTCCTGACCCTTAGACAATTTCAGAGAATGCAATTTCTCCAGTTGCATCACTGTGAGGTCTGATGGGCATTTCCTTTACCCTTAACCTGCATTTTATATCTCTTACATGCCCTTTTGTTTGGTGTTCTCTCTCAGAGTACCCTCACTAATCATAAAAGATAACTTTGTCAACACCTTGTACCCACAGAAACTTTAGCCTCACTCTTTCAGAGATATTCCCTTTGTCCATTGCACCTCTCTGCAACTTAGAATTAAATTGCTTTCTCTCTTTCCAATTTAGACGATGGGTCTTCAATCAAAACATTACTTTTGTTGACGTTTCCATCTCAAGGGCAGGATAGTCGGTATTATGCTTTTATTCTTCGGAGGAATAAACACACATGCTCACATGCTTTAACCGGAAGAAAAGACTTTTATTTTGTTTTCATATGCATTTTATATCTGGCACACCGGTAGTGACGTCAGTATAAGAGCCGTCAGTGTAAGAGCACATCTAAACAGTTTCGGTTTAACATCCAACACCCCCACTTGCTCTTATGCTGTGCATTACATTTAACAACATATACAACATAACTTAATCTGATTACATTCTCTGTATCGCCACATTTTACATATTTACAGTGTTCAACCTTTCAAAAAAAAAAAAAATTGTTGTTATGATTTTACACTCCAAACATATAATCCCTGAATTTCTCCGTTTTAAACTTTGTTGCAGGCTTAGTTAAGATATCTGCAACCATGTCTGCTGTTGGACAATACTCAATGATTACTTTCTTATCACTGAGTGCAGACCGAATGAAATGATACCTAATGTCGATATGTTTGCATCTTTGTCGGTTCACTGGGTTCTTTGATAATGCAATCAACACCTTGATTGTCCTCAAAGATTTTCACTGGCTCGTACTGGCAATCTTTGTCCATTCCTTTCAATAGCTGCACAAGATACAAGCTCTCTTGTGTAGTAGCCGCCATTGCCATATATTCGGCTTCACATGTGGATAAGGCTACTGTCTGCTGTTTCTTGGATTTCCATGAAATAACAGGCCCATTTTCAGACAAACTAAAACAATATCCTGTTGTGCTTCGCCTGTCATTTTGATCTGCCGCCCAGTCAGCGTCACTGTATGCAACAAGTTTGAGTTTTTCCTCTCTTTTCTTGTAACACAGCTGGTTTATAGTACCCTTTTAAGTACCTCAACACATGTTTGGTAGTTATCCTATGTTGTTCTTTAGGCTCTGCTAGATATTGTGACAGTTTACTGACAATCCAGCTTAAATCAGGCCTTGTACATGTCATCACATATATCAAGCTGCCTACCACTTCCCTGTATTGTGTTGGATTAACAGGCTCATCATCATCATAAAAGTTTTGTTTCTGTTCACATGGAGTTGACCTTGTTTTACAGTCAGACATTCCAAACTTCTCCAGTATTTTTGCTATGTACCTCTTTTGGTTCATTTTTATTTCTCCCTCTGTCTGTGAAAAATCAATGCCTAGAAAATGTCTAGGTTTCCCAAGATCTTTCATCTTAAACTTTGCACTTAGCATTTCTTTCACACCATTGAGAGATTCTTTATCACTGGCAGCAATAATTAGGTCGTCAACCCATATGATCAGAATTATTCTCTCATTTTCAGTCTCTTTACTGTACACGCAGTGATCTGCTGGATTTTGTGCGAAACCATTTTTACTGAGATGATCATGCAGCATCTTGTTCCAGTTCCGTCCTGACTGTTTCAGTCCATACAGTGATTTGTTAAGTTTGCAGACCAGCTTTTTACCTGTGTCTGTTTTCACTTCAAATCCTTCAGGTTGTTCAATATACAGCTCACAATCAATTGGAGCATGTAGATAAGCTGTTTTCACATCCATCTGGTGTAATTCCAAATCGTACTGAGCTGCTAGCTGCATCAGACTGCGCACTGATGTCATGTTAGCTGTTGGGGAAAACGTCTCCTTGTAATCTATTCCTACTACTTGACTATACCCCTTTGCAACATACCTGGCTTTGTATGTCTCAGTCTTATCTGAAGATTCTTTTACTGCAAACACCCACTTCCCCCCCACTGCATTTTTGCCCTGTGGTATTGTGGTTAGAGTGTATGTGTCATTTTCTTTGAGAGATTCGATTTCCTCCTTCATAGCTTTAGCCCAAATGTCAGATTTTGATGAGCTCATAGCTTCTTTGAAGGTTTGTGGAACATTATACATCACTCTGTAGCAGTAGTCTACATTTACGTTTATCTGGTCATCCTCTTCTACTTTACACTCATAGTCTCGTAAGTACTGTGGGCTTTTCCTTTCTCTCTTAGGATAGCGTGTACTCTGACTATTTTCACCCTGTCCAGTTTGAGTGTTGCTATCACTCTCAGTAGTATCCGTGTGTGACTTCAGTGTCACTTCTGGACTCTGATCAGTCACCTCTGCGTTTGGTCTGGGGGATGTTAATCTCTTCCCAGGATAGTCATCATCACTCATCTCCATATCTGTCTGAGTTTGGCATTCAGTTACACTTTTTGTTATGAACTTCACTAGTCTGTTTTTGAGAACTCGCCCTGTCTCTGGGTAGTAGACTAAATATGCAGGGCTGTTTTTGTCATAACCTACAAAAATCCCTTTTTCACATCTTGAGTCTAACTTCTTTTTGACTTGTTTGTATGAGAAACAGACTGATCCAAACTTCTTCATTTTTGAAAGATTAGGCTTTCTGCCTGTCACCATGTAGTGTGGAGTCTGACCAACACGTTTGTTGTAGCATCTGTTGCGGATTACTGCAGCAGTCATTACAGCATATGTCCACAATTCTTTCGGTAGGTTACTCTCGAGTAGCATGCACCTTGCCATTTCAAATAGCGTTCTCCAGTTTCTCTCAGCTGTCCCATTTTGATGGGGGGAGTAAGGTGCGGAGGTTTCATGCCTTATGGCATTTCTACTGAGCAATGATTGGAAATCTGCTGCTGTGAACTCTGTGCCATTATCAGACCTTATGCACTTAATTTTTCCATAGGGGGCCACGTCCGCTATGAACTTTTCTGTAGCTTTTATAATGTCACGTTTTGTTTTCAAGAAGTAAACAAACATTGCTCCTGAGTAGTCATCTGTGAAAGTTTGTATGTATTTGTATCCATCTTTTGCTTCTGGCTCTATAGGACCAGCCAAATCAGTATGCACTAACTCAAGTGCTTCTTTAGCCCTTACATCTGGCTCTCTGTTCCTGCTCTGTGCAAATTTGCCTTTTATACAGACCTCACAGTTGAGTTTGGACTTATCAACTTTACCTTTAATTTTCATGCTCTCTGTTACCCTCTCTAACTGTGATACATCATCATAGTTACAGTGACCAAGTATCTCGTGCCATGTTTGAATATCATAACACCCGTGACATCCGTCATTAGATTTATGACACAGTGTTTAGATAGTATAGTCTGTCGTACTCCTTAATGTCGAACTTGGTACCGTTCTTGTGGATGAGCTTGTTGCTGCCTTGGCGAAAGATCACTGAAGCTCCGGTGGTCGTTGCTGCCTTGACAGAGAAGATGTCCTGTGGGAATGATGGGATGTACAACGCCTTTCTCAGCGTCGTCCTCACACGACGGCCCTCGCTGTCTCTCAGGTACACCTCTGCTTCGCCTTTCCTCTGTGCGACACCGCTCGTCCTTGTCCCGTCAGCCAACTCGATGAAGTGCTTGGCCGGCTGGAAAGTCTCATCAAAGTTCTTAAACTTTTCAATGTCTGTGATTATGTGTGACGTTGCGCCCGTGTCGACCATAAGCCCTTTACGAGTCTCTTTACTTGCCTGGCAGTCATTTATTTTGAATGCAAATGTGTGGTCGTTGGAGTCGGATGCTTGTTTCACGTTGTCTCGCTTTTTCTTTGTGCAGTTTGCCTCCTTATGAGTGGGGCTCTTGCAAAAACTGCACCACTGTCTCTGTCCCTGTGTTATGTGGATGGTAAATGGCTTAAATGTCTCTGGCAAGCCTTTCAGAATCATGGCAATCAGCAGCCCGTCACTAAGAGTCTCTCCGGCTTTTCTTAGTGCTGTAATCGCCGTTTCTGCACGAATAATGTATTCAGTTACACTTTCGTTTATGGCCTTTTTCAGCGACGTCAGCTCGGTGTAGAGGCCGATCACTCGCGGCTTCCCTGTGTCCGCGTAATGGCTCCTCAGTAGCTGCAACGCTTTTCTCCCGTCGTCCGCCGCTTCTCTCATAATGAGCGACAAACTTTTGTTGTCTAGCACTTGTATCAGCTCGGCGTAGGCTTCTTCGTTTTTCTCGGCTTCCCCGTCGTCTTCTTCGTCGGTAGCCGGCTCGTTCAGAATTGTTGACTTTAAGCCTTGTAGCCGCAGGTGGCCTAAAAACTTTGTTTCCCATAATTCGTCATTCTTTTCATCTCCGTCGAAGCATAATCTGTTCCATCGGCTTCCACCATCCCTCCTGGGCCCATAACCTGTTGACGTTTCCATCTCAAGGGCAGGATAGTCGGTATTATGCTTTTATTCTTCGGAGGAATAAACACACATGCTCTCATACGTCGGTGTTGCTTTAACCGGAAGAGAAGACTTTTATTTTGTTTTCATATGCATTTTATATCTGGTACACCGGTAGTGACGTCAGTATAAGAGCCGTCAGTGTAAGAGCACATCTAAACAGTTTCGGTTTAACATCCAACAACTTTGGTTTCTTTTTCCACAGTTGTTGCCTGACTTGTTATGTGTTTCCAGCAATTTCTGTTTTTATGTGGAAACACATTTGTCATAATTGAATCCAGTACTGTATTCGCTTCCAAGTAGTGGTGGTGGTTTGTTAAGCACAGCAGGCTTGCTAGGCCAGTTCAGATGATAATTTAGAGCCAACTGTGTTACTATTGGTTTGGAGTCATATGCTGGCTGGACTGGACAGGGATGGGAAATGTCACCTCCTGACGAACTTCAGTGAACCAGTTAGGGTAACAATCCAACAGTTTCACGGTCAACATATTCATTTTATGTTAGCTAAATAACTGAATTTATGATCTCAATCTGCCGGGATGTAATTTGAACAGATTTTTTCAGATTATTAGTCCTGGATCTGAGATTTGTTAACCGGTACATTAAGCAAAATGATATTGTTCCCAGTAGATGAGAAAATGAGTGGAATAGTAGCACTTCCCCACTCCATGAAATATAGAACAAGTAGAAATAGCTACATCTTATTGTATGAATGAGAAGAGCTGTTAGTGGGCATTATTTAAGGAGAAATATACCACTCTCTTTCTTCCCCTTTCTTATTAAACATGGTGAAAAAGAAATATTTTAATTCTCTATGAATTGAGTCAACTATGATATTTAATGTTGTGGGAATGCGTGTGATTGGGATAGTGTTGTAAAATGATAAATACATTTGAAGTCAATGAGAACATTTAAACAAAAGCAAAAAAATTAACCAGTAACCAAAAGACGGACTGAGAAAAGTAGTGATATACAGAAAACCATTTGCAAGGCAGAACTTATAAAGTCTATCATTAAATAATCTATTTTGAAGCAGTTTCCATGCCATGCAGCTCTATGACTCTGTGAGAGACGTTAGGGGGGTAGGGAGCAGAGAGAGAAAATGAGACAGGGAGAGACAATGAGACAGTGAGAGACAGAGACAGGAACAATGACAAAAAGACAGAGCATTGAGGCAGAGAGAGACAGGGACAGGGACAGAGACAGAGAGACAGAGACAGCGAAACAGAGATGGAGAAACAGAGATAGAGAGACAGACCGAGAAAGAGGCAGAGAATATATCGTTTTGGGATACTATGTGAAACCAGAATTATGTTTCCCTATTCAAAGCTCCTTCAATTCAACTATTTTTTTGATTCAAAAACATCTTATTCTTGAAATAGACAAAAAATACCACAGTAACTCAGCGGGTCAGGCAACATCTCTGGAGAAACTGGATAGATGACATTTCGGGATGGGACCCTTATTCAGTTCGATGAAGGGTCCCGACCTGAAACGTCACATCTCCATTTTCTCGAGAGATTCTGCTTGACCCGCTGAATTACTCCAGTATTTTGTGTCTATCTTTTGCATAAACTGCTATGTGCAGTTCCTTTTTATTACACCGTTTCTTGCATTAGTTTTTCAGACCTTCATTGTTTGAGCACATTTTAGCTCTCGTAACTTTTTGATATCTTCAGACGAATTATCTGTCATGTTTAATGCAATTTCAATGGTCCAATGGTCCTTTATTGTCACATGTCCCATTTAAGGTACAGTGAAATTTGATTTACCAGTCAAACCAGAAAAAAGCAACAAGACACACAACTACATAAAAGTTAACATAAACATCCACCACAGCGGTTCCCCCACATTCCTCACTGCGATGGAAGGCAATAAAGTCTTATCTTGTTTCCTCCTTTTCTCCCACGGATGGGGCAGTCGAACCATCCACAGTCGGGGCGATCAAAGCTCCCGCAGCTGGCAATCGAAGCTCCCTCGTTGGGGCGATCGAAGCTCCCGTGATCGGGGCGGTCGAAGCTCTCGCAGCTTGGAGCTCCCGAAGTCAGTCCCTGACAAAGGGTTCGCAAGCTCCACGATGTTAAGTCCGCAGGCTCCCGTGGTTGGAGCTTCCGAAGTTGATCCCCAGCAAGAGGTCACCAAGTCCTCGATGTTAGGCCGCAGTGCGGACGGAGATACAATACGGGAAAAAATCGCATCTCCGTCGAGGCGAGATTTTAAAAAGTTTCTCCCAACCCCCCCACCCCCATAATACAAATCTAAAAATACACTAAAACATACATTTAATAACATACTAAAAACAATAAAGAAAGGAAAGGACGAGACAGACTATTGGTGAGGCTGCCATTGTACGGCGCCACCCGGTGGTATTTCAGATCTTTAAACTGATTTAACCTACATTTGGTAACTTGAATGTTAATCTATATGCAGTGTCCACTCCGTCCCCTTATCGTTTCTATGCTAGTCTACAAAGGACCTTGCTTACCTTTCAGTGTTCAGTTCAGAGGAAGGGTAGAAACATGAAATGCTAAATACCATTTCTCTTTGAAAATCCTGACAATTATATATTGTAATTTAGCATTCTCTGGTTTACAAAATTGTTCCGTACTCGAATACTGATAATACATTTTTGAGCAATTTGCATAACAACATAAAAGGAAAGAGCTAAAATGGTGAGTGCACATGCTGAAACATGGACTAAAGGACATTTTTTTAAAATTCAATAATTAAAGCTGATGACAGGCAGTAAAAACTAAATCTAAGCAATAATCTGCAATGGCAAATTACCAATAAACAGAAGGAAAGTGCAAGTAATCTCAGACAAATTCATATGCAGGAAGCAAAATCAGTAATTCATCTGCTGGATTCATGTTATGAGTTATTACTCAACCAGAAGCCTAATTCAATGTCAATAAATGTTGGATAAACATTTAAGCCTCTCGTATTCATACAAAAGCTGTAATTGCACAATACATGGCAAAAAAATTAGCATGGATACGTTCTAAACCCAAGCATATTTGGTTCAATTTTCCCAGGTTTGAAGCTCAGGGGGCAAATATTATTATTCAAAGTAATGTGTACATGAAAAACAATCATATCAGAACCCAGCTGCACCAGGGATAAGGATATCACTATCAGGAGTGACATATTCACATTCGAGTTTACTTTGGCTAGTGATAATACAGAAAAGGTATTTCAACTGACTCGTTCATTTTATTTGTTTTTTTTAAAGTCTAGCATAACATACACAAAACAATGTTTTGTAGCAATACAAAAGCGGAGAAACAAAATGATATATCATTCTGACTTTTATTTTCCTAATTAACATTATTGTTTCACAGACTCTAATTTCATTATATGAGAAATATGTTTTCGATTTTCATTCTTTTCCATTCATAAAATCTCTGAACCTTCATAAGTGTGATCCCATCTAGATGCACATGCTGTTGTACAAGCTATATATTTTAAAGAATTTTTCAGGTTCAAAGCAATTGTTACTAGATTGGCCTTCTGATTTGAAATGTAGTTGATTATTCACCTCAAATAAATTTACTTAAACAGTTGACCAACAAGTGTTTTGTTTACACGCAAAAGAACTTCCATAAAAGCCTAATTGACTTTTAACTCAATAAATTTAACAGAAAATTACATTTGTTGAGTACCCAAGAAAAATAACTGATATAGTCATGTGCCACAACCTTGGAGCCTGAATACTGCAATTATATCAGGATGCAATAGATCAAAATTTTATTCAAGTATGGTAAGCAGTTTGTTTTTGCTGACGAAAATGGACTGCTTAACCAAAGTTTAATATTTCAGTTGTGCTAATGTGACAACCAAGATTGATGCAAGAGGAAGAATAAAAACAAATGCTCTTATCATAATGTCAAATGCAGTCCCTAATGCTTGTATTGAGTTAACTTGTTTTCCCTGATAAACGAGATGGACTACAAAAGTTGTATCACTTTTCAAGCATTATTAGCTTTCAAGCTTTAAAAGATCTTCAATAAACAAAGTACTGAAGACATAGGCTGAAGACTTTGACTGAAGACATAGTGGCTGAAAATTAACAAAGATCTTCCAGAAAAATGAAGATAATTCCATTGCAATTCTGATTTGTACAGTTGAAAGATATTAGGAAAATTAGGAGGGCAATCATTTGCCACAGCATACCCTGCCTTCGAAACACATTAGAATTACAGTTTCTTCATGACCCATCCATTTGGTCAATGATGACCATGTGATGTTGATGGTGAAAGATTCAGTGATGGTAATTCATTAAAAGTCAAGGATAGGTGATTTGACTCTCTTTTGTTGGAGGTGAATATTGTTTGGCACTGGTATCATGCAAATATTACTTGCTACTTACCAACTCATGCCAGAATGTTGTCTAAGTTTTGCTGCATACAAACACATGTTGCTTAGTGAACATGTACAGGATTTTTCTTTATCATTATCATTACACCAACCAGCTTTCAATACACCAACCATAGTGTCGGACATGGTGTGTAGGAAGGAACTGTAGATGCTGGTTTAACCATGGTGTCAGACATGGTATCTGGTTACCCCAGTGATACAGCTTCGTTCAGCATCCTATTCAGTATTTCTGCCACAATTCTTTCTTTACCAACAAAAGCAAGATTTTTTTAGAAGCAACACTGAAGTGTCTGCTGACTGAAAATATCCAAAGCATGGGTTTAATAGGCACAAAGTACATAACAAAGAAGGTCTTGTTTCAGACACGTGGGGGGGGGGGGGTCAGTTTTGTATTGGAGTACAATTTTCCTTCAATTAATCTCTTTCTTATTTATCAGCATTTATCTAGCATTTAGAGCAAGAACATACAAACTGAAGAGAGATTGTTCATTATCCCAATTAGCCAAGGGCATTCAGAAAGGCAAATGCATAGTATATGTTTGTAATTGCACAAACAAATGCATTCAGTAACATTTTCTATGTACATCCAAGCTGTTTGAGGATACAGAATGTGCACAATTTGCTGCAGAATTTCTAATTTTTGACCTGATTTGTAGCCCTGTTATTTATCTGGCTGGTCCAAATGAAACATGTTATTTAACTTCCCAACCCAAGTTTGAGTCGTTTGGTCGTTTTCGGTGGACATCCTTATTCTGACTTTATCCTGCAGGAATGGTCAATAATGGAACAACTGATGGCCTGAGAGACTGACCTGATTAAAATCTGCAGCACCGTTTTGATTAGTACAGGTGTCAGAGGTTATGCGGAGAAAGCAGGGGAATGGGGTCAGGAGGGAGAGATAGATCAGCCATGATTGAATGGCGGAGTAGACTTGATGAGCCAAATGGCCTAATTCTACTCCTATTCCTTATGACTTTATGAACTTGGTGTGGAATTACTCTGACTTTATAGCATCCATATTATTTTTACTCTGTGGACCTGGAAAAAACCTGAAACAACCAAACTTCCATTTCTGATATCATCCCTAAGAGAGCTTGTTCAAGACTTCAAATAACCAATTTAACCAGAAAAGGATCACTGATAAATGAATCTTTACTATAGAAATTGAAACCATCAGAGCAACGCTTCATCGATCTTCACATTCTTTCCCTTATGTTTCCTCTTTGTGTAGGAATGTTGATGCCATGCAGAGCACAGTATTCATGCTACTAGGGGAAGGTTGAGTGATTGCGATCTGGTTTCAAAATTTTGTGATGTGGCATCACCAGTGATGAAGAGGTTCCACATTTCTAGCCAAATAGAACATCACATTACAAAAACGGGATTACTGAATAGTGAAAGTGGCACGAATTTGATCATTGGGGAAAAGACTGGGGAATACGCCAGTCTTTTGTTTTTAATTAATTTAATGCATAAACCTTGGAAGGATCAGTTTCATGGAAGAAAAATTGGGTTCATCTCTGCATTTATGCTAGGAAATCAAGCCTTTGGCTTTAAGACCCTCAATCACTAACAAGTTGAACTGAAACATATTCTGAAGCAAAAAAAATCTGAATATATAAGATGAACTTGTGTTTGGAGCTAAAATTCTAGAGGGTAAAACATGTCTGTACCTCATGATCTTTTGTTTTAAACTCGCACTCTGTTTTTATTTTTTTGATCAGTGCAAATTTCTCTTAGTGCTTTGATCTTCCTGTGTAAATGAAATATTTTGATGGTTTGAACAAATATAAAGGACATAATTGTACCATGTGGTGTAAAATAATACATTGTAGAAATCTGAGTAATACAATATCATATAATATTATCTTATTTCTTCTAAGGTACCTGTAATATAATATAACATATATTCTGCCACTATTGGTATAATTTGAGTAAACTCAGCTTGCTAGAATTTATACAAGAATGCCAAAGAATGCTTTACTTTACCTATCTTGAAATTCTTATATCTTTGACTGGGGGATTAATACTGGAAAAAGAACCCAATAGAATACACATCTTCCCAAATGAAGCAGGTAAGATTTACAAACTAAATGCCCTTCCATTTCCATTACCCTGACGATAGACACGCAACATATAAAATACCATGAATACTGCTTCATTCTTTTCAGAACAAAATCATAAAATATGTTCTATTGCCAAGGAACTGGAATGTACTCACTTTTTCTGGCTTTTTTTAGCAAGTCTTGCAGCCTCAGCAGCTGCCTTCCTCATTTCAAACTCTTCTCTTTTCAGCACCTCTCCACTTCCCCTGTATCCCAGTTCCACCAGCTGTCGAGCCAACTCTTCATCCTATGGGATTCATGGACATAATTTATCAAGGCAGAACTAAAATTCATTCACTGGCTGACTGCCTCATATGATGTTACAATAATGTTATAGAACTTTGACCACTCCGAAAACAAGTGCAAATAAAGAAAAAAAAACTTACAACTTTTGAAGAAGCAGGTCTTCGCTACAGCTAACAATAATATGAATGTGAGGGTTTTCAACAAAATGTTTTTTTTTATTCTATCAGTTTTAACATTGTCCCAGAAGAATTATAAAGTAACTGAAGAGTACTTCTTAATAAAGAGTTTACCAGTTTTCAAAACTCTAAAATGCTACTTGTTGAAAATGATAATAACTTAAATATTACAAATTCCAAACAAATAATAAATGTTCCCAATAGACAGAAATGACCACATAACCAGACGATAGAAGGGTAGGCATACAGTTATTTTGGAGTATCACTGCATTTCAGTAGACAAACTGTAAACTTGCCTTTACTGGCCAATGCACAGAAGGTAAGAGCAAGGAGGTTGTGCTGGTATTGTATAAAATACCACAACACAATTATATCGAGTATATCAAGTATTGTGATATATATTAATTATCACAAATTAAGACATAACACAAGTACTATGTACAGCTCGGGAAGGACGTGTAAACTACAGAATATAGAAAAAATCTTGCCTGGGCTGAACAATTACATTTATGGAGACTGACAATTTTCAAATTACTTTTTATTTCAAGAAAGCTGAAGAGGTGTAATTGAAGAGCACAAAATCTTTGTTAATCTAGAGATTTTTATTAAATTGGTATTTTTCATATTTTTCATCTTCCCTTCTCAAATATACTTAACAGCATTTTTCTTTCTAACAATTGATGGACTATATTAATTTTGAGGTATTTATTTTTCTATTCAAACAGGGGAATTTAAGTTATTATGCATTAAGAGAAACAAAGTTATATTTAAGGAATATAAATACTGGAAAAAAAAGAGTATATATAGATCAATTATCAACCTTACATATTGGCTGCCCACTCCGCATTCAACTCCCAAAAAAACTCTTTCAGTGAAGTTATTTTAAATGCTTTACCCCAAATTCCCATTTTGAAAGCAGATTTGCATGTATGAAGCACTACAAAAGTAATTAAGCTTCAACCAAGAGCAAAACGCAGATGATATAATTATCCTGGAACACGTACTTAACAACCAAAAACGCTAACTTTTCTCAAGTTAGAAATTAAAAACCTATTATTGGGATGAAGAAGCAGCAGAAAGTCCTTGGATAAGTAAATAGATTTTTGACTATAATGAAGATTTTTAAGTATGCCGTAATGCATTACTTAAAAAAGTTATTTTATAGCTATGATATGATCAAGTACTGCCACCTAGTGTATGATCAGCATAAAAGTACTTAACGGCTAGTCAAGTCTGGATAGAATTGGATTAAGTAGCTATATGAGGCACAACATGATACAGTTTCAGTTTTATCCAGAAAAGGTTTTGCTGTTAGCACATCTGATTTTACTTTTTTTTCATCGCATACATGATATATTCCCGCCATTATTGTTCATGCAAGGCATGTTTCCACCTGTACCAACATATACTGGGACACAAACTTCCACGCCACATCCGCTGGAGTACAAGCTCAGCAACACATCACACCAGTTTGCTGTGTTTTTTTTAACCATTTAAAAATGTACTCTGTGATGTCTGTAAACCATGCTGGGCAACTTTAGATGCCAGCAGGGTATTCAAAGTGTGTTAAAAGTAACATTGAATGTTATTTTTTCTAGCATTTATATTTTGTTTCTGAATTTGCACAATCAAAACCAAGTGAGGTTAGAAACAGAATTCCATTCAAGTCAAGTCAAGTCAAGTTTATTTGTCACATACACATACACGATGTGCAGTGAAATGAAAGTGGCAATGCCTGCGGATTGTGCACAAAAAAGAATTACAGTTACAGCATATAAATAAAGTTAATAAAGTTAATATAGAGAAGACAAAATTTAGTCCCTGGAGTTATAAAAGTTAACAGTAGTGATGGCCTGTGAGAAGAAACTCCGTCTCATCCTCTCCGTTTTCACAGCATGACAGCGGAGGCGTTTGCCTGACCGTAGCATCTGGAACAGTCCGTTGCTGGGGTGGCAGGGGTCCCTCATGATCTTGCTTGCTCCGGATCTGCACCTCCTGATGTATAGGTCCTGCAGGGGGGCGAGTGTAGTTCCCATGGTGCGTTCTGCCGAACGCACTACTCTCTGCAGGGCCATCCTGTCCTGGGCAGAGCTGTTCCCAAACCAGACTGTGATGTTGCTGGACAGGATGCTCTCTACAGCCCCAGAGTAGAAGCAATGAAGGATCCTCAGAGACACTCTGAATTTCCTCAGCTGTCTAAGGTGGTAAAGACGCTGCTGTGCCTTACCCACCAGTACGGCAATGTGCGTTGCCCATGTCAGATCCTCTGTGATGTGGACTCCCAAGTATTTAAAGCTGCTCACCCTATCCACAGTAGACCCATTTATCTCCAGTGGCATGTACGTCCTTGGATGTTGAGCCCTTCTAAAGTCCATTACCGGAGGTGCAGTTATTGCCACAGTTGACGACTTTTTAATATAGTAGAGGTACTTTAGAGCATTCATTGAAGAACCTACTACCCTTATGTTTTTAAAGGCATCATACTGGGGCCTCTCAGATGAACAATGTACTTGCAATATTGAGCTTTCCAAACTATCATCACTGAAATAAATGACACAGCTGTCTGGACTGCTCTCTCCATGAAGGTCAAGGTCATATTGAATCTTCTCAACCTCCTCATCATTTTTTTCCAAATGACCACTGTAGATTTCAGTTGCATCTCCCAATTTGCTGCTTACTACATGAAAAGAGATCTCTGAAAATAACTGTTAGCACAGCAATACTTTCAAATATTTTGATGTAAGGGACCAACGGGTGTGTTCTATTATACTGGGATTTGCCAGAATTGATAGCTTATTAAGACTACATGCAACCATAGCCTAAATTCATATGCCTATTGCAGTTCCCCTTATTTATCCAGATCTTCATACTTATAATAAATGTTTCCAATCTCTACAACTTGAAGGTCCTTGCTGGTCACATCAAGAATCACTTCATGTTGAATGCCACGCTTCCAGAAGGACATATGACCACTCTATCCTGAATGGAATCTACTCCATATTACAGTTTAGTTTAGTTTAGTTTATTGTCACATGTACCGAGGTACAGTGAAAAGCTTTTGCACCAACCTTTAACAATCTTTAACACCAACACTGTGCACCAATAATCATCCAGGAAAGCCCAGATGATGCAAAATTCCTCTTTCATCTGACTGCACAAGAACATCTTTATTGAATTTAAAACATAAATAACTGAATCATAACTCCAATTATTTTATTGGCTTGCTACATTTAGGTTTCTCTCGTGAGTAATATCTACATTTAGGTTTCTCTCGAGAGTTTAGACCTTGGCATAATAAAGACATTTTCTAAGAATATCTCCACTCTGCAGGTCTTCACAATGGTGTGCAAATCACCATGAAATGTCTTACGAGATCATGAAATTTCTTTCAGCATTACTCCATTGTGTGGAGATCCTCACTCTTGCAAGAGACTACTGTTGCAAGCTCTTGGTTAGGTGGCTTAGTAGTCTCTTACATGTTACCCCACAACATTTTCTGCATTCTGGACCTTCCTTTTGATTTATATATATAGTTCATCAGCACTCTTATGTCCATTTAAATCAATGTGGGAGTTATCTCCCTCTCACCTGCAGCATCTATTTTCTCCATCGTAACCAATGTATTGTGTTACTGCTGTGTAATCGCTTGTTTCGCTTGTTCGCTGTCACAGGGCCATGTCTTAAGGGCCGGAAACCTTCTGCACAGCTAAGTATCAGGAGATTTGCAAAACTGGAAATTGTACGGTCGCTTCCGAGAGATTGTGTCTATAATGTACCCTAATGGTCTTTCAAATTGAAGTTGGGACAAATTTATTGTTTTTTACAAGGTAGGCAAATGGGCATTAAAATGTGGTTTTGTTTAGTTCGAACTCATGCAAAATTCAGGCAATCTTCTTTCTAGGCACCAGAATTTTAAAAAGCTTAGCCTCTGTTTTCTAGCACTTCAACCATCTCAAAAATTCTGTTACCTACTAACTAATTATTCTATAATTAAGGCAACAACAATAAGTGAAGAATGAATTACATATCAACAACTTTTGAAGAATTAAAATTCAAATCGAAAATTTCAGACAGAAAAGTTATTGCAGCAGAATTCAACCTAAACACAAGAGAAAGCAGCTTACTGAAAAGTACAGTCTAAATCAGGGGTGGCCAAACCGCGGCTCACGAGCTACATGCGGCTCTTTGACCTTTAATATGCGGCTCGTGAAAATATGTTGGCTGAGCTCCTTTTTTCATCACAGTTAATATAAAAGGTAAATAAGAAAAAAATTATTTACTGGGTATGAATTGAGACCCCATTGGAATAAAACGTAAGTTTAATGTTCATGGTTAGTAAAAATATTTAAGTTCATGTCTTGCGGCTCTTTAGTTCATGTCTTGCGGCTCTCAAACATCTGAACTTTATCGTATGTGGCTCTTACATTAAGCAAGTTTGGCCACCCCTGGTCTAAATAGTACAATTTGAATTGCCTCTCAAGAGCCTGACAAAGGTCCACGGTTAGACTGTTCTTTTCTTTTACTAATGTTGATGAGCAAGCCCACTAATTCCAATTTTCTTTTCACTTCAGTTTAACAACATTTCAATTTAATTTCCATTAATCAGGTGCTCTTTTGGATATCTCTATTTCCATTGAATAATAAAACAGAGTATATATATACTACAGTATGATTTACAATAACCTTTAGATTTGGTGATCATTAAATAAAATTGGTTTATATGGCACAGAAAAATACTTTATCATCCATCAGGTTAAAATCCCTAGGAAAATGCAGAGTTGACTGAATAGATAGAAGAATAATGTTTACCCAAATGGGGAGTCCTGAACCACTAATCATAATAAGGTGTCAGTCAAGTGTCAGAAATAGCTTCACCCAGTGGTTAGTGAATCGTTTGAATTCTCTATCCAGATGTTAAATATGAACAAGAATGAGACCAATAGATTTTTGGACTTTAAAATAAACAAGCGATACAGGATCAGTACAGAGGTGATAAAATCTAAGATCAGTGATGATTTTGTTGAATGTCAGAACAGCCACAAAGGACAGAAATGCCTAATTCAGCTTTCCCTTCATAAGTTTTTTGTCTTTACAATGGCAATTAGAAACATAGACATAGAAACATAGAAAATAGGTGCAGGAGGAGGCCATTTGGCCCTTCGAGCCAGCACTGCCATTCATTGTGGGTGAAAAAGTTCCTTCTCATCTCAGTTTTAAATGGCCAACTTTCTGGATGAAAAAGATCCTTCTCACCTCAGTTTTAAATGGCCTCCCCTTTATTCTAAGACAGTGGCCCCTGGTTCTGGACTCCCCCAACATTGGGAACATTTTTCCTGCATCGAGCTTGTCCAGTCCCTTTATAATTTTATATGTCTCTATAAGATCCCCTCTCATCCTTCTAAACTCCAGTGAATACAAGCCTAGTCTTTTCAATCTTTCCTCATATGACAGTCCCACCATCCCAGGGATCAATCTTGTGAACCTACGCTGCACTGCCTCAATTACAAAGATGTCCTTCCTCAAATTAGGAGACCAAAACTGTACACAATACTCCAGATGTGGTCTTACCAGGGCCCTATACAACTGCAGAAGAACCTCTTTACTCCTATACTGAATTCCTCTCGTTATGAAGGCCAACATGCCATTAGCTTTCTTCACTGCCTGCTGTACCTGCATGCCAACTTTCAGTGACTGGTGTACAAGGACACCCACGTCTCGCTGCACTTCCCCCTTATCTAACCTGACACCATTGAGATAATAATCTGCCTCCTTGATTTTGCTGCCAAATTGGATAACCTCACATTTATCTACATTATACTGCATCTGTCATGCATCTGCCCACTCACTCAACCATTCCAGGTCACCCTGCAACCTCCTAACATCATTCTTCGCAGTTCACACTGCCACCCAGCTTTGTGTCATCAGCAAACTTGCTAGTGTTACTTCTAATTCCTTCATCCAAATCATTAATATATATGGTAAATAGTTGCGGCCCCAACACCGAGCCTTGCAGCACTCCACTCGTCACTGCCTGCCATTCTGAAAGGGACCCTTTTACTCCTACTCTTTGCTTCCTGTCTGCCAACCAATTCTCTATCCATGTCAACACTCTACCCCCAATACCATGTGCTCTAATTTTGCTCACCCATCTCCCGTGTGGGACCTTATCAAAGGCTTTCTGAAAGTCTAGATACACTACATCCACTGGCAATTATCTCCGTTGACGAAATATTTTGATTTAACCTGTTAAACATAGAACAGTACACTGTGTAAGTTATCTTTTTTCATTTAAATCAACATAGGTGTGCTTCTTCTGTAATGCGGTGACCAGAACTGCACATAATACGCCAAATGCAGCCAAACCAAAGTTTTATAAAGCTGCAACATGACTTCCTGACT
This sequence comes from Rhinoraja longicauda, assembly GCF_053455715.1. Lineage (NCBI taxonomy): Eukaryota > Metazoa > Chordata > Chondrichthyes > Rajiformes > Arhynchobatidae > Rhinoraja > Rhinoraja longicauda. Next base: position 89,863,119 of record NC_135953.1, read on the forward strand.
CTTATATTCACTGCTCAAAGGCAGGCATACCATACATCTTCTTTAGCACCCAATCTATTTCTATGGCCACTTTCATAGAGCTACAGATGCTGAGCCCAAGATCACTCTGTACATCATTATGTACATCACTCTGTATGTACGAGTCTTGCCATTAATTGTATACTTTCCCCTTACATTTGACGAAGTCTCCTTGGATCCCATGCATCTTAATCTTTTGGATCAGCCTACCATGAGGGACGTTATCAAAGGCCTTATTGATGCCCATGTAGACAGCATCCACTGCCCTCTCATTGGTCAGCTTTGTCCTCTTCAAAAAACTCAGTCAAGTTCGTAAGACATGGCCTGCTGTGGACTGACTGTCCCTTATTAGCCCATTCTCTTCCAAATGTCAGTAAATCCTATCCTGAAGAATCCTTTCCAATGGCTTCCCTACCATCCTTGGAGTTCTTTTGTTCTTTCAAAATTCTTAATATTTTTTAAAGTACAATTTATTTACCATTTGGATTAATTGTGCACAATTGAATATCTAATTGCAACCAGCACAGCATTCCAACTGGAGTACACAAAGAAAAAAATCAGCCTTTAATAACTTCAAATGTGTCATGATGAGTATTTTTCCCGACAATACTTTCCCAAGTATTAACTCTAAAATTAACTTTGAAATATTCATAAATTAAAGAATTTGGGTTTCAATGCAGCTGAGCATGAGGGTATCTGTAAAGAGACGTCCTTTGCACACAGAGTCTTTTACTGGATATTGTTTATTAATTTCACTACACACATGTTGTGCCCTAGCTGTCCGTGGTCATCACTGGAACTAGAGAGCGAGCTGGAGGTGGGGAAGCTACAATTATACAAGAGACAATGGGGAGTGGTTAGTAGTGGTGAGGTCACTATGTTAAAGGAACATGCACTGATCTACATCCTTCCTCTTGGAAACAAAAGTGACCACGGCTCATGCGCTAGGCTCAAACTACAAGCAGGGAGCAGATAGAATGCAGCACAACACAGACTACTCATACACACCGTACCGGACAGGCGGCCTGACCACTCTCCCAGAGCGGGTGCGCAACGCACCATCCCCTCCGGTCGAAGGAACAGCATGGACGGGTGCGGGTACAGAGGCTGGGGAACCAGGGGAAGGAGGAGGACTGGGAAGCGATACATGCGCAGGCGAGGGAGGGGAAGGGGGCTGGGGCGACTGCGGATGTACCGGAGCAGGAGGCACATCAGGCACCGGGGACTGGACGGGAGGTGAATACGGGACCGCGGGAGGCGGTGCAGGCTCGTTTACCAGCATCAGGTGCTGGCGGGTACGACGATACACGGTGCCCTCGTAGTTGACCAGGTACGACCGTGGAGAGTCAGCATTGCCGACGACCACGGCCAGCCGGTGGTGACCGGAGGTGGACTCCATCCGGACAACCTGGCCAGCGAACAGAGGTGGAAGGGGACGGGACGATTTGTCAAAGGAGCGCTTCTGAATGAGCTGCTTTTCAGTGAAGCGCTCCCTGACAGCGGCAGGGCTCCGAGCCGTGGGTTGCAGGGATTGCTGGGAGACGGGGATAGGGGGTCTAGTGGTGCGGGACATGAGGCGCTGGGCAGGGGAACCGAGCGCGGGGTCCCGGGAGATGTTGCGGAGGTTGAGGAGGGCAAGGTACAAGTCCGAACTGTCAAGCCGGCAACGTTCCATCAGTTCCTTAGCGCTGCGGACAGCGCGCTCTGCAAGTCCATTGCTTTGCGGGTACTCGGGGCTGCTGGTGATGTGGCGAAAGTTCCACCGGGTGGCGAAAGCAGCAAACTCCGCGCTGGTAAACTGGCTGCCGTTGTCGGACTGGAGGGATGCCGGGGAACCAAAGGTAGAGAAGTGGCGGCGAAGCTTCCCGATGACGGCAGCAGACGTGAGGGACGGCAGCAGGTCCACCTCGAACCAGCTGGAGTAGGAGTCCACCAGGACCAGGTAGTGTTTGCCACGCCACTCGAAAATATCAGCGGCAACAGCCATCCACGGCAACTCGGGAGCCGGCTGCTGCAGGAGAGGCTGGCGCTGCTGATGAGGTAATAGGCTGTTGCAGGCAGCGCAGGCGGAGACCCTGTCCCGGATGTCCTTGACCATGCCAGGCCAGTAAAACTGTGCTTGGGCCTGGGATAACGTGGCCTCCACCCCTGGGTGTCCGTTGTGGGCAGTCTGGAAGTAGTGATCTCGCAGCGCAGCCGGCACCACAACCTTGTGACCCTTCACCACCACGCCCGCGTGCAGCACCAGTTCATCCCGAACCAGGAAGTAGGGCACGGCACCAGCCGGCAGGGAAGACCGTCGTTCAGGCCAGCCACGGCGGATGACGCCCTCAAGCTGTTGAAGGTTCGGATCAGCGGCAGTGTGTGTGACCAGTGACTGCATCTGCCAAGATGGAACGATGTTGACGTTCAACACCATCAGGTCAGCCGATTCGTACGGATGGCGGGAAGTGGAAGGTAGTGGGGCACGGGACAAAGTGTCTGCCACGAACATCTCCTTGCCTTTGCGGTACACGATTTTGAATGTGAAACGCTGCAGCTGCAGCATCATTCGCTGCAAGCGGGACGAGGCTGCGTGGATGGGCTTGTTTAAAATAGAGACCAGCGGCTGGTGGTCAGTTTCGATGGTGAAAGTTTTTCCAAGAACGTAGTCTCTGAATTTGGAGCACGCGAACACCACGGCAAGGAGCTCCTTTTCTATCTGGGCGTAGCGCTGTTCAGCAGGGGTCATTGTGCGAGAGGCATAGGAGACGGGCAGCTGTCGGTCGTCGTAGAGCTGCAGGCAGGCAGCACCAAGGCCGAACCGAGATGCATCGCAGGTGAGGACGATTGGCCTGTTCAGGTCGAAGAACTGCAAAGTGGGGGTCCGTGCGAGTCTGGACCTCAGGGCCACGAAGGCCGATTGGTGGTGCGGGAGCCAGACCCAGGCATTGTCCTTCTTGGTCAGCTCCCTCAGGGGGGCACTCAGTTCGCTGAGGTCGGGTATGAACTTACCCAAGTAGTTGACCATGCCCAGGAAGCGCTGCAGGCCGGGCACGTCAGTGGGAGCGGGCATTTTGGTGATCGCCGCCGTCTTCTCGGGGTCTGGCTTCAGGCCCCCCGCCGTGAAAACGTGGCCGACGTAGGTGACTTCCTCAACGCGGAACCGACACTTCCTTCGATTAAGCTTGAGGTTGATCTCACGAGCCTTGTCCAGGACTTGGCGGAGGTGTCGGTCATGCTCAGCGACGTCCCTCCCGTACACCAGGATGTCATCCACAATGATGGCGCACGGCAACCCAGCAAACAGCTGCTCCATCGTACGCTGAAAAACCTCGCTTGCCGAGTTGATCCCAAAAGGCATGCGGAGGAAACGGAACCTGCCGAACGGTGTGCTGAAGGTGGTCAGGAAGGAGGAACGTGCATCCAGCGGGATCTGCCAAAAGGAGCTCTTGGCATCCAGGACCGAGAAAACTGTGGCTGGACCGACCTGTGCCGCGACGTCCTCCACCGTCCGCATGGGGTAGTGCGGGCGTTTAATAGCCAGGTTCAGGTCCTTGGGGTTGATGCAGATCCTGATCTCGCTCGCGTCCTTCTTGGCAGCGACCACCATGGTGGAGACCCACTGGGTGGGGGCACTCACCTCCTTGAGGATGCCCATGTCCACCATGCCACGTAGTGTGGACTCCACGCGGCCCTTCATGGCAAAAGACACACGGTGGGCCGGTCTGACCACTGGGTCGACCCCCGGGTCCACAACGATCTTGTAGGCACAGGGCAGCTTCCCCAGGACGTCATCAAATCGGTCAGGGTACTCGATCAGGGGGTCCATGGGGGCCTGCACCAGGTGGATGTCGCGGTGGAATGAGACCAAACCAAAGTCCTGGCATGCACGGGCGCCCAGCAGGGTGACGTTGTCGGATGCTAGCAGGAGGAACGTGAGGGGCCGAGAGGTCTCCAGAACAGTACAGATAACCGTTGCCTTTCCCACGGCAATCAGAACGCCTCCCCCATAGGCATGGAGGCGGGAGTTGTCAGGAGTAACCCTCTCCCCCGAGCTTATCTGCTCGAAGAGGCCCACAGACATAACATTTGCAAAAGCCCCAGTATCGACCTTGGCAGGGAAGGAGTGTCCATTGACCGTAACATGCACGGATGGATCCGTTATCAATGCAGGTGCACCCAAAAGCGAAAACAGCATAGAGTCTCCATGGGAGGAAGTCGTATCTGAGCCATGGAGTTCCTCATGTTGGTACCGGGAACCGGTTGCGCTATCATCGGTCGCAAGGTTGTTTAGACTCCTTCTAGGAGCAGGGACAGGTCTCCCACGAGAACGACAAGCTGCAGAAAAATGGTTCTGCCTCACGCAGGAATTACAAGTTTTGCCCTGCGCTGGGCAAACGTTATACCTGTGTGACGAGAAGTTGCAGTTTGGGCATCTGCGAGGGGTGACCATAGTGGGCGCGGAGGGGGTGACCCTGGTCTGCGGGTCATTCAATCGCCGGCGGCCGGTGAAATTTATGTCCTGGGGCGCCGGCCGAGATACTGAGCCAACAGCAGAGGCCATGCGTGCGGCATGTATGGCGTCCGTTAGCGACAGGTCAGGCTTCATCAGGAGCTCATCCCGCAGCTTAGAGTTTAGGAGACCGTTGACCAGGACGTCCCTGATCATCTCGTCGGGTGTAATCGTTTGAAGGCGGCACCGCCGAGCCATATGTCTTAAGGATGCAATGAAGGCGTCAACGTGCTCCCCTGGAGTCTGACGCCGCGAGAAAAAGTTGAAACGTTCGATAATGTTATTGGTGGGTATATCGCACAGGGCAGTGAACTTAGCCATGAGACATACCGGGTCGTTGCGGTCCTCCGGAGGGACGAATTCGAACGACGCATAGCGTTCCATTGCCTCCGGACCAGCCAGGTTGAGGAGCAGGTGAGCTTTTATCGCAGCAGTTGCATCAGGATGGGCAATCGCTATATAGTGCTCGTAGTCCCGCTGGAAGACAGTCCAGCGGTGCACTATGTCCTCATCAAAAACAAGCGTGTCCGGACGACGACACGAGGGAGCCATGGCAAAGTGGAAGGATGGGACACAACTGGGACGAACAAATGCTAAAAATAAAAACCCGATAAACAGGAGACGCAAGTCTACCGCTCTGACACCATGTAAAGAGACGTCCTTTGCACACAGAGTCTTTTACTGGATATTGTTTATTAATTTCACTACACACATGTTGTGCCCTAGCTGTCCGTGGTCATCACTGGAACTAGAGAGCGAGCTGGAGGTGGGGAAGCTACAATTATACAAGAGACAATGGGGAGTGGTTAGTAGTGGTGAGGTCACTATGTTAAAGGAACATGCACTGATCTACAGTATCCATTTTGAATTTTAACATTGGATCCAACCTCACTAACTCAGTCAGGTTAGTGAGATTTAACATAATGTTAAAAACATTAGGAATTAGGTACACAGATCACTTAAATGTAGTGGTCAAATATGAAAAGAAAAATCAAAAGTGTAAATGGAACATTAGCTTTTATACTAATGGCTGTAAATAAAGAGCAATGAAAGTTTTTTTACAGCCAGGTAGAACCATGATTAAACCACCTCTGGCATAAAGTGTCGAGTTATAAAGTTACACATGGGAAATAATATGGTCCTGGAAAAAGCATGGCAAAGATTCTGCAAAACATCAGGATTACATGAAATGGGGTGATTTCTTTAAAAAATATGAAGTATTTTAAAGAAATTTAACAGAGAGATAAAGAATTATTGGAATCCAGAACATCACCATAAATTTAGGGTTAGGACATTCATCAGAAAAAGCGAATGCTTCTTAGAGATGCTTTCTTAATGTAGAGTGGTAGAAGTGTGGAATGTTCTTGATGTGGGCTCAATAAATTTTTACTTATTTTTCAAGATGTGGGCTAACATTTAATGCATTCCCAAATGCCCTTAAGAAAATGCTGATCAGCCACCACCTTGAATTGTTAGAGCCTTTATGGTGAAGATATTTGCATATTGCTGTTTGGCAGATATTTTCAAGATTTGGATCCAATGACACTGAAGGATAAAATATATATTTTCAAATTAGGATAATGTTCTAGTTGGAGGGAAACTTCCAGGTAGCGGAGTGGATTTAAATCAGAGATTAAAAATTGTTTTGCTTGATAAGAGTGTAGGGATTGAGAGAGCCACAATGTAGCAGCAGTACATGCCATCACCTCACAGCTCCAGGGACCTGAGTTCAATCTTCATCTTGTGTACTGCCTGTGCAGAATTTTCATGTTCTCTCTGTGGTCAAGTGAGATTCCTCTGGATGTTCTGGTTTCTTCCCACATCACAAATACATGCTCGTGGCTTAATGGACTATTGTAAATTACTCGGGTATGAGTTAATGGTAAGAAACATCCCAGAGAGTTGAAGGACATGAGTGAGGGTGGATAGGTTTCAGGAATACAAGAAAATATAGCAAGAGGTAATAAGATGAAATCCAAAACCCCAATAGATTAAATAGATTCCTGTATCAGTTTATTAGGAAGAAGCAGAAGCAGCTGATGTGGCATCTGGTGACACTGAGGGTGCAGAACAAAAGACATAGAGGTTATAGGAGAAACACCGAGCACTCATCAGCTGCAGTCAGCTCAGAAACATCTATTGTGGCAGATTGCCAGAGAGCAACACAGCACAATAGTTCTGCCAAAACCACAGAAACTGATAGATCTGGTTTCTACTTCCGTGGAAATAAAAACCAAGTACTTTCGAAGTAGTTTATGTGGTTTCAGCAAATCTCATTAGAGCTCAACCAATTGCGAGCCAGTATCCTTAACCTTGAGAGTGGCTTGCCTGTTTCTACACTATCTACATTCATACTTAAATGATTATAAATCCAACTTTCCCCTATAACCACACCTGTCCCTCCACTTCCAGCCAGAGATTGTAGCAGCCCTTCCAGGTGGAACAGAAATTGACATGCACCTCTTCCATCCATATCTATTGCATTCAGTGCTCCTGATGTGCTCACTCTACTTCAGCTAGACCCACTTTGTCCCCCAAAGCCCACTGGAGCACTCGGTTGCTAACCATTTTAACTCATTTTCCCATATATATCTTTCTGTCCGTGGCCTCCTTGGTTCACTCATCCCACCCCACCCAACCCGCACCCTCCCCAGGCATTTTCCCCTTAAGTGAAGGAGATATAACAAGTGTCCCTACAACTCTCTTTTCTCACTTCCATCCAGGAAGGCAGAGGTGCTCCCATGTGGATTGCATTCAATGCTCCCAGGTGGCCTTATCTACATTGGTAAGAGAAGGTGTAGACAAGTCAACCATTTCAGCAAACACCTGCACTCTGTCAGCCAAGACTGCTGGAACTTCTGACTGTCCTCTCCTCACCTGTATCCACCTATCACTTACTAGGTTTTGCCCCACCTCCACCTCTCTTTTTCAGCTTTCTCCCCCTACTTCATCAGTCTAAAGAAGGGTTCTAACCCTAAACATCATATGTGCATTCTCTCTACAGATGCTACCTGAACCACTGAGTTCCTGCAGCACTATATTTTTTACAATCCAACTGATCTATTTTGCTTGAAATATGCTCAATTTGACATATAATGCATCAGAAAGCAAAAATATTGCTACACACATGGCATGACGTATTTCCATACAACATAGAAGGTGACCATTTTGCAATCAATCTTCTGGTGACTCATAAGGCAATTCCATTTACTTTCCCAGTAACCTATTTTCCCACATTTTCATCTATTCCCTGCACCTGCACAGAAGGGGCTTTTTATATGGTCAATCTTTGGAACATTGGAACATTGAAGGAAATCTGAAACTCTGTGAGGAAACCCACACAATCACAGGAAGAACATGCAAACTCTACATAGAGAGCACTGGAAATTAGGATTGAATCTAAGTTGCTGAGCTCTGGTGACTATGGACATGGCACAGTTTCTGTATTGAGCTAGGTGCCGTGATGTTACTGTCTTGCTTTTAGGCACTGCAATTTGAAGGAGAAAGTTAATCATCAAAATAATTGGCTTTGAACATGGTTTTGCTTCCTTCCACTTTCCATCCCACCACTCCTCTTCCCACCCCACTAAATCTCCTCCCTTTCAATGTTGCTCTTTTGAATTATGAAATCATTATGGCAAAATGTTGGCATTAGTGTGTCTAAATTAAGAATTAACCTACATTTATACAAGTCAGGAGAACATTTTCAAAAAGAAATGAAGTGTCTTCTTTCTCGTGTTTTACCTCTAAGAAGCACATGGTATCCCAGGCAAAAAATATCCATGGGATAAAATCAAGGACCCCTAATTGTAGATACTTCCAAGTTCATTGGTGAAAGCCTCTTTTCCTTTCCTTTCCGATGCACTTCTTTTGACTTCAAGAACAAACCCTTTCCCTTTCATTCAGGCGTCTGTATAATGGTGGCATTGGCATCATTGGCATTGATTGGTAGCCTTCTTTTTGCAGATTGTGACGACTATATTTCCTTGGGAAATACCTTTAGTGTGTTTTTGCAATGTTTCTTTCGACTGTCACAGTATTTGAGGGTCTACTGCACAGACATTATAAAAATTGTTTAGGGACCAGGGAGTAGGGCTGCCAAACACTGCAGCTGAATTGATTCTCAAAGATCTTTATGGTACTTTATTTGTCACATGTACTATCTTTATCTTAATGCCAGTGATTTTGGCTTTGGATACAACATAGTTATATTGGTCTCCAAAGTTAATGCAAATGACTTTCTGAGGGTATTGTTGGTAATACCACTCCAGGATCCATGGGTGAGACTGGAAAACAACTCTAGTTTCAAATCCAAAAAGAAAGTTACAGGTGGTAACTGAGTCAGACACCTGGATGCACAAGAGACTGCAGACAGTACAACCTTGAGCAAAAATCAAACTGCTGGAAGAACTCAGCAGATCAGGCAGCATCTGCAGAGAGGAATGGACAAACAAGGTTTTGGGTCATGGTGTTATTTCATGTTACATTAAGGAGAAATGTGCTCTCTGGATAATGAGCTGAATATCATTGCCAAATGTTCACTCCATAAGAAAATGGCTATCAAAATAAGCAAAATGCCCAGTTAACACCATATTCCATTCATCATTAGTGAACATGGTGGATGGAATTTCACTTGCAGAGTCTAATGTAGTCCAATAAAGCGTTTTAGACTACATCCCAGATTTTAAGAAGCTGTAAAGAGATGCTGTATGGCACTAACTAGATGAATCAGCCATGAGAAGAAAGGTTGTCACTCTTCTTACATTGGCTACATTTCATTCCTTCCTCCTGCTCCCCCTTCTCATCATCCTGGATCTCTGATTCACACCTTGAACAACAAGTCTATCATACAGGTTTCAGTATCAAACAATTTTATGTAGATCTCAGCAAAGTCCAGGCATCTTGAGCCTCTTATGCTGAAGGATGCTCCATATCTACTCAGCAAGTAGAAATAGATCTTTAACAAAGTCAGGCATGATATTTTCAACTGAGCTCTGTAGCCCTACACTTGTTCTACCTCACGTATGTAATCAATAATGGGTTGGGAACCTTCCTCAGGCCCTATCTTATATATTTTTTAACTTATATCCTTAGATCCCTTTGTTCTACAACATTCCGCAGGCTCCTACCATTCCCTGCGAAGGTCCTGCCCTGGTTCGATTTCCCAAAATGCAACATATCACACATCTGAATTAAATTCCATTAGCCAGTCATGGACCTCCAGTCCGAAAAATAACCTCCCACTACCACCACCCACAGCTTTCTGCCATTAAGCCAATTCTGTATCCAGTTAGCTAGTTCCCTTTGGATCCCATGCAAATTAACCTTCTGTAGCAGCCAACCATGGGGAATCTTATCGTGCCTTGTTGAAGTGTTCTTTCATAGTAAGTAAAAAGGGAATATAGAAGATAAGAAAAAGGTGCATAATGCAACTTGTTGTCCATACTAGTCCCAAATCTGTGTTAAATTTTTGAGCACTTCTGGGTTCAACTCTCTGAGGCTTTGCTAACAGCAGATCCTGGGCCTCACTCACAGATTAATCTGATGTTCTTTTGACAGCTAATATTTGTCAAGCGTTCAAACTCAGAATTCTAAATGTGTTTAAATATGAGCATTTGAAACAGTTCAAAAAAGTTAAAATTAATAAATATCCCAAAAAAATCACTTTTTCTCTCCTGCGCAAAGACACAATTCAACTTCAGACTTTGTGTCTTCCCCACTATACACTCCATCTAGCAGTTAAAAAAAGCAGCCGACATAATCAAAGACGTCCCTATCCCACCTGGTCATTCCTTCTTCTCCCTGCTCCCAACTGGCAGAAGATGCAGAATCTTTAAAGCATGCACCACCAGACTCAGGAACAGCTTCTTCCCTTCTGTTAGACTTTAGAGATACAGCATAGAAACAGGCCCTTCAGCCCATCGAGCCCATGCCAATCAGCAATCACCCCCGTACACTACCACTATTCTACACACTAAGGACAATTTACAATTTTTACTCAAGCCAATTAACCTACAAACCTGTACATCTTTGGAGTGTGGGAGGAAACCGGAACACTTGGAGAAAACGAACACAGTCACAGGGAGAACATACAAACTCCGAAACCATAGCACCCTTAGCCAGGATCAAACCCAGGTTTCTAGCACTGTAAGGTAGCAAGTCTACCACTGCGCCAATGTGCTGTGCCACTGTGCCACCACACAATGAATGCCAGCCATTATTGATCTTGAAACTGAGGAGCCAGATTCAAAATGCTTGTTGGTTCAAGACATTTGTGTACTGACTCTGGAGTTAAAACTAAATCCAGCATCAGACCATCCGACCTTCAGATCATCCTTAACTTTCACACTATGGAACGCAGGATCAAAATGATCAAAATCAGACTAAGTGATCTTCAATACTTGACATTCTCCTGTCAGTATCCCCAGTAGAAGTTCAAAATTGTGCAGTAGGTATATTTTTACCATGACACATTTTCCAAGCATAAAATTCTGTTTTAATACACATAGAAATGTACTATTGCAGCCAGCAGGTTATTTTTAAGGTTAAAATTTATTAGCAATTCTTGTTCCCACCTGGACAGAGCTGGAATAACAGTTCAGGCCAAGATTTACGAATTGGGATCAGGTTGTCTGGTTTAATAGTAGTAAGACTGTACGTGAGATGACAAACAGCAATGGCACCACTAGCCACTGGCCTCCAGTCTGAAAATCAGCCTTCCATCACCAACTTCTGCTTCCTACCATGAAACCATAGTCCTTACCTTTCACCCCATCAGCCATCGCATACAACACATAAATCTCCGACATTTTTGCCACCTCCAGCGGGATCCCACCACGAGTCACATCTTCCCATCTCCACCCCTTTCCACCTTCTGTAGAGACCATTCCATCCTCAACTTCCTGGTTAACTCATCCCTCCCACCCAAACCACCCCCTCCCCAGGTACCTTCCCCTGCAATCACAGTAGATGCAACACCTGTCCCTATACCCCCTCCCTCGACTCTGTTCAGGGACTCCAGCAGGTTAGGTACTTGCACGTCCTCCAACTTCATCTACTGTATCTGTTGTTCAAAATGTGGACTCTTATACATCGGCGAGACCAAACGTTGACGAGCAGATCGTTTCGCTGAACACCTTCGCTCAGTCCGCCTGTACTTACCTGATCTCCCGGTTGCCAAACTCTTTAATTCCCCTTACCATTCTCAAACTGTCCTTTCTGTCGTCGGCCTCCTCCATTGTCAGAGTGAGGGTAATCACAAATTGGAGGAATAGAATCTCATATTTCGCTTGGGCAGCTTACAACCCAGTGGTATTAATCTCTCTAACTTCAAGTAAGCTGCACCCTCTCTCTCCATCCCTCCCCCACCCAAGACACACCAGATTCCCGTTCTCACCTAGCAGACAGCTAACAATGGCCTGTTTCCTTTATCATCATTACTTTTTTGCATATCTTTCATTCATTTGTTCTATATATTCCACCAGGGGGCGCCACATGATGGCTGCCTCACCTACAGTCTATCTATCCTTTTTGAACTCTTTTGTTATTTTTGATAAGTTTTAAAAGTGTGTGTAAACATTTTCTGGTTTGTTTTATGTGGGGGGTGGGGGAGGGGAGAGGGGGAAACCTTTTTTCAATCTCTTACCTTGCTGGAGATGCGATTGCTTTCCGGATCGCATCTCCAGTTTCTCTGCGGCCTAACATCGTGGAGCTGGAGGTCTTGCCTGACTCCCCCCGGGGTGCGGACTTACCATATGAGCATGCGATCCCTTGCCTGGGATCGACGCTTCAACCGCGGCCTGCAGACTTTAACATTGCAGAGCTCAGTTGAGACCAGTTGGGAGCTCCAAAAGCCGCACGAGGTTCGATAGCCCCAACCCGGGGTATGATCGCCTGGCACGGGGGAGCTGAGATCCCCCCCCCCCCCCGAAGCAAGGAAGCAGGAGCTGGATCGCCCCGATGAGGAAAGCCCGATGCCGGCTACGGATGTCAAGATCGTCCTGTCAATGGAAGGTTTGAGGCCCCCGATCTCTGGAGGACAAAGAAGGGAGAGATAGAACTTTTTTTTGCCTTCCATCACAGTGAGGAATGTGGAGGAATCACTGTGGTGGATGTTCATGTTAAAATGTATTTTGTGTGTCCTGTTGCTTTTTATTGTTATGACTGTATGACAAATGAAGTTCCTCGTATGTTGCAAAACATACTTGGCTAATAAAGTATTATTGTGATTGATTGTGATTTGTGATTGTGATCTCTCTACATCATCGTCTATATCTCTCGTTTCCCTTATCCAAAGCCTGTCTGAAGAAGGGTCTCAACCCAAAACATCATCCATTCCTTCTCTCCAGTGATGCTGCCTGTCCCGCTAAGTTACTCAACGTTTTGTGTCGATCTCCTGTATCCAGTTATGTGTAGGAAGGAAATGTAGATGCTGGTTTACACCGAAGATAGACACAAAATGCTAGAGTAACTCAGCGGGACAGGCAGCACGTCTGGAGAAAAGAAAACAGCGCTGGGGTGGGCTGTGCCGGGCTGTGCTGTGTTGTGCTGAGCTGTGCCAAGGTGTGCCGGACTGTGCTGAGCCGGGCTGGGCTATGCTGTGTTGTGCTGGGCTGTGCCATGGTGTGCTGGGCTGTGCCGGGCCGGGCTGTGCCATGGTGTCCTGGGCTGTGCCGGGCCGGACAGTGCCAGGCTGTGCTGTGTTGTGCTGAGCTGTGCCATGGTGTGCCGTACTGGGCTGTGTCGGGCTGGGCTGTGCTGGGCTGTGCCATGGTGTGCCGGACTGTGGCGGGCTGGGCTGTGCCGGGCTGGGCTGTGCTGTGCTGGGCTGTGCCATGGTGTGCTGGGCTGTGGCAGGCTGGGCTGTGCTGGGCTGTGCTGTGTTGTGCTGGGCTGTGCCATGGTGTGCTGGGCTGTGGCGGGCTGGGCTGTGCCGGGCTGGGCTGTGCTGTGCTGGGCTGTGCCATGGTGTGCTGGGCTGTGGCAGGCTGGGCTGTGCTGGGCTGTGCTGTGTTGTGCTGGGCTGTGCCATGGTATGCTGTGCTGTGGCGGGCTGTGCCGTGGTGTGCCGGGCTGGGCTGTGCTGGGCTGTGCCGGGCTGGGCTGTGCCATGGTGTGCTGGGCTGTGCTGTGCCGGACTGGGCCGTGCTGTGCTGTGCCGGGCTGGCCACCCCCACCCGCCCGCCCAGTCTCCCGGAGCAGCGGCGCTACCAGTGCGCGGCGGATCCGCTCGGCCAGTCCCAGTCCCAGTCCCAACGACCCCAGGGTGGATGCGGCGGGTGCGCTCTCACCTCCAGGTAATACAGATCCAGCGAAGTGATCTGCGAGTCCAGGAAAGTCTCGTAGGTCTCGAAATCGTTGACAATGTTGTCGACGGCCGCGACGCCCAGCTCGTCCTCGTCCATCTTGTTTACCCCGGGCCGGTGCCGTCGCCCAGCAACGGGAACTTCCGGCGGCGCTGGGGCTGGGGCCGGTGCCGTCGCCCAGCAACGGGGACTTCCGGCGGCGCTGGGGCTGGGGCCGGGGCTGGCCCGGGGCACGAGCTCCGCCTCTTGCAGCCACTCTGCTGCTCAGCGGCACAGGCAGCATCTCTGGGGAGAAGCAATGGGCGAGACCTTGCTTCAGACTGAGGGAGACCCAGGGAAAAGGAAGTGCAAGGTGTGAAAACGAGACATCAAAAAAAAAGTCTGACTCGAAATGTCACCCATTCCTTCTCTCCAGAGATGCTGCCTGACCCTCTGTCGTTACTCCAGCATTTTGTGTCTATCTTCGGTTTAAACCAGCATCTGTAGTTCCTTCCTACAACATCTAAAGAGATGTGGCTCAAGGGAAATGTAGAATAGATCATTGATAGCCGGAGGAAGGTGACAACTAAGCAAGCAGAGATAAAATGTAATGGGGACAGTAGGAGAACTGGGAAGGAGGAGGGATGGAGCGAGAGGGACAGCAAGGGTTACTTGAAGTTAGAGGTCAATATACCGCAGGGGTGTAAGCTGCCCAAGTGAAATATGAGGTGCTGTTCCTCCAATTTGCGCTGGGTCTCACTCTGATAGGACAGGACAGGAAGCCCAGGACAGCACCATCTTGAGCAATTGTTTTGCATCTTTGCAGTGAGGAAGCTATCTGCTCTCTGCAGCTGATAAATCAGGGAATAGGAAAGTGACAATAAACATTGCAGTCTAACGAAGGGTCGCAACCCGAAACGTCGCCTATCTATGTTCTCCAGAGATGCCTAACCCGCTGAGTTACTTTGTGTCCACATCACCTAATTCTCTAAATATTGTGGAGTGCCTCCGAGATGGATTCCGAGAGCAGCTTGTACTGGAGCCTACCAGGGAGAAGGCAATTCTGGACTTAGTGTTGTGTAATGAACCGGATTTGATAAGGGAATTCAAGGTTAAAGAGCCATTAAGAGGTAGTGATCATAATATAAGTTTTATAAGACAATAACTGCAGATGCTGGTACAAATCTAAGGTATTTATTCACAAAATGCTGGAGTAACTCAGCAGGTCAGGCAGCATCTCAGGAGAGAAGGAATGGGTGATGTTTCGGGCTGAGACCCTTCTTCAGAATAAGTTTTAATTTACAATTTGAGAGGGAGAAGGGAAAAACGGAAGTGTCAGTATTGCAGTTGAGCAAGGGGGACTGTGGAGGCATGAGAGAGGAGCTGGCCAGAGTTGACTGGAAAGAGACCCTAGCAGGGAAGACGGTGAAACAACAATGGCAGGTATTTCTGGGAATAATACAGAAGGTGCAGGATCAGTTTATTGCAAAGAGGAAGAAAGATTCTAAGGGGAGTAAGAGACGACCATGGCTGACAAGGGAAGTCAAGGACAGTAAAAAAATAAAATAAAAGTATAACATAGCAAAGATGAGCAGGAAGCCAGAGGATTGGGACTCTTTTAAAGAGCAACAGAAGATAACTAAAAAGGCAATACGGTGAGAAAAGATGAGGTACGAAGGTAAGCTAGCCAAGAATATAAAGGAGGATAGTAAAAGCTTCTTTAGGTATGTGAAGAGGAAAAAAATAGTTAAGACAAATGTGGGTCCCATGAAGACAGAAGCAGGTGAATTTATTATAGGGAACAAGGAAATGGCAGACGAGTTGAACAGGTACTTTGGATCTGCCTTCACTAAGGAAGACACAAACAATCTCCCAAATGTACTAGTGGACAGAGGTCCTAGGGTGACATAGGAACTGAAGGAAATTCACATTAGGCAGGAAATGGTGTTGGGTAGACTGATGGAACTGAAGGCTGATAAATCCCCAGGGCCTGATGGTCTGTATCCCAAGGTACTGAAGGAAGTGGCTCTAGAAATCGTGGAAGTATTGGTGATCATTTTCCAATGTTCTATAGATTCAGGATCAGTTCCCGTGGATTGGAGGGTAGCTAATGTTATCCCACTTTTTAAGAAAGGAGGGAGAGAGAAAACAGGAAATTAAAGACCAGTTAGCCTGACATCAGTGGTGGGGATGATGCTGGAGTCAATTATAAAATAATAAATTGTGGAACATTTGGATAGCAGTAACAGGATCATTCCGAGTCAGCATAGATTTACGAAGGGGAAATTATGCTTGACTAATCTTCTGGAATTTTTTGAGGATGTAACTAGGAAAATGGACAAGGGAGAGCCAATGCATGTAGTGTACCTGGACTTTCAGAAAGCCTTTGATAAGGTCCCACATAGGAGATTAGTGGGCAAAATTAGAGCACGTGGTATTGGGGGTAGGGTACTGACATGTCAGATGCAGTTTAATGTGGATAAATGTGAGGTTATCCACTTTGGTGGTAAGAACAGGAAGGCAGATTATTATCTGAATAGTGTCGAGTTAGGAAAAAGGGAAGTATAAAGAGATCTGGATGTCCTTGTTCATCAGTCATTGAAAGTAAGCATGCAGGTACAGCAGGCAGTGAAGAAAGCTAATGGCATGTTGGCCTTCATGACAAGAGGAGTTGAGTATAGGAGCAAAGAGGTCCTTCTATAGTTGTACAGGGCCCTAGTGAGACCACACCTGGAGTACTGTGTGCAGTTTTGGTCTCCAAATTTGTTTCTGGTGAGTTCACTAGGTTCCAACCATTTTAAAAATCGGTTCAGCAGTTTTAATCCCTTCCCTAGCACAACAAAGGAGCATGTCAAGCAAGTACTCTGGTTATCATGCAAAGTTTCACCATTTAATTATTTCAAGAGAATAATTGTATTCTGACTGATGGATAGCTATTTTGGATGAGTGTTTGTCATTGCTTTACGAGACTAGGTTGGGCACCAATGAAACTCCATTGGTGGTATTTAGGAAATGACTCTGACCCTCAAATTTGGATCAAGTAACTATTCAACCTCTCTGTACACTGTTGGATTTACCATTGAGTCCAACAGCAAATCATTGCCTTGCTGAGGAGAGGTACTAGCACCAGCATTACCTTCAAGGCCGACTGGCATTAAGAACTACACCTACATTTATTTGTGAAAATTGAGAAGTAAATGGTTTAATTGTTTGAGTTTATTGTAATATTTTGATGACAAAGTCAATAACAAAGTAGTAAAGGGTTTCTCTGCTTTTGGAAGACTAAGAATTATTAAGTTGGAACAAAGAGCATTTCAGATCTGGTCTTTCAAATGTATTTTACACATTTTTAGTTTTTATTTCTATTTCTCTCAATTTGAGCAGCTTTTAAACACATTTCAAATTGCTACATATTTGAATACAGTGGTAAAAACCTTTGACAATATAACTAAACGCTGGTATTGATGGCATTTGGGCAAATTACACTAGGTTTCTGTTATGTTATTGCTAAAATATTTAGTACAGGCTACATAAGGCATTTGTGATGGAACTATTGTTCGGTTTATACCTGAAAGTAACATTGTTATCTAATGTTCAATATGATTTGCTAAGCAGCCCAATTAAGATTAAGATATTCTATGGTAAAATAAACCATACGCAATATTTAAAATGTATTTTGTCACATTTGAATAAATAAGCTGGCTTACTGAGATAGATTTTCCATTGTAACAAACTAGTAAATGTGGCAGCACAGTGGCGCGGCTGTGAGAGCAGCTACCTTGCAGCACCAGAGACTCATGTTCGATCCTGTCCTTGGGTGCTGTCTGTGTGGTGTTTGCATGTTATCACAGTGACTCAGTGGGTTACCTCTGGGTGCTCTAGTATCCTCTCACATTTCAAAAGCAAGAAGTTTGTAGGTTAATTAGCCTCTGTAAATTGGCTCAACTGTACAGGGAGTAGATGCGAAAGTGGGATAACAAATCTCGTATCAATGGACGATCGATGGTTGCCATGAACTTGGTGGGCCGAAGGGCCTGTTTCCATGCTGTATAGTTCAATCACCAGTGTATTTTTTCTCTCTGCCTATGATTAAAAAGAATGATTTGAACATTTTATGATAATTGTGGCATATTGATTGCTTTGTTCATTCAGTAAATTTCAACACCCAGTAGACTGATTGATTTATGTTCATAAGACATAGGAGCAGAATTAGGCCATTTGGCCCATCGAGTCTGCTCGGCCATTCAATCATGGCTGATCTATCTTTCTCCCCTCAACTCCATTCTCCTGCCTTCACCCCGCAACCTTTGACACCCTTGCAAATCAAGAACCTATCAATCTCTGCTTTAAATATACCCAAAGACTTGGCCTCCGCAGTTGTCTGTGGCAATGAATTCCGCAGATTCACCACCCTCTGGCTAAGGAAATTCCTCCTCATCCCCTTTTTATAGATACTTCTTTTTGCATTTCAGCTTACGCATTATTGAACATACTTTTTCTACTTTGAATTAATCTTATCGCCCTAGGTAGCCTCTTCCCACTTACATCCACAAAGCCTCTGATGCTCTCTGCCATTTTGACCACATGTGATTCCCTAGTCCCAAGAGGCTCATCTTCACTATGAATGTTCAGACTTTTTCCACCTCCACCACACCTCAGGAAGGTTTACAGCTCTTCAGTTTCTTCTTCAAATTACATTCTTTAGTTCCCACCAACACACTCATTCAGTCGATAGAACTTGTCCTTATGCTCAATAACTTCTCTTTTTATTCAGTTCACATTCCTCAGATCAAAAGTATTGCTAAGGGAACTCTCAAGCAGCACATCCTGGTCTTTTTCATTGGATATGTGGAACATTCCTTATTCCAAGCCTATTCCAGACTACTTCCCCAACTTTCTCTGATACATTGATGTTGCATTGGTGCTGCATTCTCCATCCAGACAGAATAATTGTCTGCTAATTATTCCAGCTGCTAATTTTCTCCCTGCACATTTATACAGTAACACACTTCCCTTCTCTTTCTCTATCTTTTTGACTCCATCTCAGGAGATATAGTTAATAACATATTTCACAATCATATATACTCTCACAATTACCTTACATGCTCTCACACTGCCTCATGTCGGGAAATCATTCCTTTATTTTCCATTTTCTTTCTTTTCATCATATTTATTGGAAGTATAAGGCATTCTACCTGGTGCTTCTGAATGTGGCATTCCCTCAACCATTACGGGAAGAAGAGGAAAGTGATTCTGCAGCGTGACTTTAGAGAGCACGGAGGAAGGCTGAAAAGCAGGACCTCCAGGGTGGTTATCTCTGGTTTGCTTCCAAATGGGGATTACAGAGACATGGCTGCAGGAGGATCGGGACTGGGAACTGAATATTCAGAATTATACATCCTATAGAAAGGACAGGCAGGTGGGCAGTGGAGGTGGGGTAGCTCTGTTGGTGAGGGATGAAATTCAGTCCCTTGCGAGGGGTAACATAGAGACATGATGTAGAGTCGCTGTGGATAGAATTGAGGAAATATAAAGGTAATCACAATGGGAGTTATCTACAGGTCCCCAAACAGTAGCGCGGATATAGGGTGCAAGTTGCAGCAGGAGTTAATACTGGCATGCAACAAAGGTAATGCCACTGTGGTTATGGGAGATTTCAATATGCAGGTAGACTGGGAAAATCAGGTTAGTCTGGACCCCAAGAAAGGGGGTTTGTAGAGTGCCTCCGAGATGGATTCTTAGAGCAGCTTTTACTGGAGCCTACCAGAGAGGCAATTCTGGATTTAGTGTTGTCCAATGAACCAGATTTAATAAGGGAACTCAAGGCAAAGGAACTGCTAGGAGGCAGTGACCATAATATGATAGTTTTAATCTGCAATTTGAGAGGGAGAAGGTTCAATCAGAAATGTCAGTGTTGCAGTTGAACAAAGGGGACTATGAAGGCATGAGAGAGGAGCTGGCCAAGGTTGACTGTAAAAGGATCCTAGCAGGAATGACGGTGGAAACGCAATGGCAGGAATTTCTGGGCATAATCCAGAAGATGCAGGATCATTTCATTCCAAAGAGGAAGAAAAATTCTAAGGGGTGCAAGAGGCAACCGTGGCTGACAAGGGAAGTTAGGGGTGGAATAAAACTAAAAGAAAAGATGTGTAACATAGCAAAGAGTAGTGAGAAGCCAGAGGATTGGGCAACTTTCAAAGGACAACAGAAGGTAACAAAAAGGGCAATAGGGGTGAAAAGATGAAGTGTGAGGGTAAGCTGGCCAAGAATATAAAGAAAGATAGTAAAAGCTTCTTTAGGTATGTTAAGAGAAAAAGATTAGTAAAGACAAATGTGGGTCCCTTGAAGGCAGAAACTGGTGAAATTATTATGGGTCACAACGAAATGGCTGAAGAGTTGAATAGGTACTTTGGTTCTGAATTCACTAAGGAAGACACAAACAATCTCCCAGATGTACTAGTGGACAGAGGATCAAGGGAGACAGAGGAACTGAAAGAAATTTGCATTAGGCGAGAAATAGTATTGGGTAGACTGATGGGACTGAAGGCTGATAAATCCCCAGGGCCTGATGGTCTGCATTCCAGGGTACTCAAGGAGGTGGCTCTAGAAATCATGGATGATCATTTTCCAATGTTCTATAGATTCGGGATTAGTTCCTGTGGATTGGAGGGTAGCTAATGTTATTCCACTTTTCAAGAAGGGAGCGAGAGAGAAAACGGGGAATTACAGACCAGTTAGCCTGACATTGGTGGTGGGGAAGATGCTGGAGTCAATTATTAAAGAGGTGATAACGACGCATTTGGATAGCAGTAAAAGGATTGGTCCAAGTCAGTATGGATTTATGAAGGGGAAATCCTGCTTGACTAATCTTTTGGAATGTTTTGAGGATGTAACAAGTAAAATGGATGAAGGAGAGCCAGTGGATGTAGTGTATCTAAACTTTCAGAAAGCCTTTGATAAGATCCCACACAGGAGATTGGTGGGCAAAATTGGAGCACTTGGTATTGGGGTCAAGGTATTGACATGGATAGAGAATTGATTGGCAGACAGGAAACAAAGAGTAAGAATAAACGGGTCCTTTTCAGAATGGCAGGCAGTGGCGAGTGGAGTGCCGCAAGGCCTGGTGCTGGGGCCGCAACTATTTATAATATATATTAATGATTTGGATGATGGAATTAGAAGTAACACTAGCAAGTTTGCAGATGACACAAAACTGGGTGGCAGTGTGAGCTGCGAAGAGGATGTTAGGAGGTTGGAGGGTGACTTGGACAGGTTGAGTGAGTGGGCCGATGCATGGCAGATGAAGTATAATGTAGATAAATGTGAGGTTATCCACTTTGGCGGCAAAAACAAGGAGGCAGATTATTATCTCAATTATGTCAGATTGGGTAAAGGGGAAGTGCAACAAGACCTGGGTGTCCTTGTACACCAGTCACTGAAAGTAAGCGTGCAGGTACAGCAGGCAGTGAAGAAAATTAATGGCATGTTGGCCTTCATAACGAGAGGATTTGAGTATAGGATTAAAGAGGTCCTTCTCTAGTTGTATAGGGCCCTGGTGAGACCACATCTGGACTATTGTGTGCAGTTTTGGTCTCCTAATTTGAGGAAGGACGTCCTTCCTATTGAGGCAGTGCTGCGTAGGTTTACGAGGTTAATCCCCGGGATGGCGGGACTGTCATATGAGGATAGATTGGAAAGACTGGGCTTGTATGCGCTGGAGTTTAGAAGGATGAGAGGGGATCCTATAGAGACGTATAAAATTATGAAAGGACTGGACAAGCTAGATGCAGGAAAAATGTTTCCAATGTTGGGGAGTCCAGAACCAGGGGTCACATTCTAAGAATAAAGGGGAGGCCATTTAAAATCTAAGGTGAGAAAAAACTTTTTCACGCAGAGTTGTGAATTTGTGGAATTCTCTGCCACAAAAGGCAGTGGAAGCCAATTCACTGAATTAATTTAAGAGAGTTAGATAGAGCTCTCGGGGCTAGTGGAAGCAAGGGATATGGGGAGAAGGCAGGCACAGGTTACTGATTGTGGATGATCAGCCATGATCACAATGAATGGCGGTGCAGACTCGAAGGGCCAAATGGCCTCCGCCTGCACCTATTTTCTATGTTTCTATTATGGATGCAGATCTCAATCGCATTTTTTCTGTTTCTTGCACATCTGCTCTTGCCCACGCTCCTCCAGTGCAGAAGAAAGTTAGAGTTCCTTTACAGGGTCCACACAGTTTCTTCAACACATACTCGCACTTCAATATTGCAACAGCTGCAGCAAGGAACAGCACAATGGTAATGGTAATGTTAATGCCACATGCCCAGCAACCTCCATGCATAGGCAAATCCTCTTAATAGAAGCTAGAGTAACCTTTTAGGAAACTGCTGATCATAATTCATGATTGATTTAACACTTCATCCTTTTAAAAAACATGAAAAACATGCCCCACTTCAAATGCATCTTGTTCATTTTCCTAGTAATTGGCACTTTCTGGGGTTCTTTGAAGTGCCTAAAGTGAACAAAAAATGATAGGTCAGATTGTAATATTTCTCTTGACTCCAGGACCACTATAAAAAAACTGGCTTCTCCCAGGAATGGATACATTTACAGTCATTCTCTGTATTGACAAAGATTGAGTGCAGGCAAACTAACAATTTGGCTGTCGTTTCTGAAATCAGAATTGACCATCATTACATATCATACTATCAGATAAAGTTGAGCAGGGAGCAGAAATTAAAATGAGTAGAGCAAGAAACTACAAACGTAGGTTTTAATAATTTTTAAAATGTTCATTAAGTAAATCCAACCAGCTAAATCAGTCATTAATGAAATAAAAACTTGCACTGATCCAGCATATTTCATACCATCCTAAAATACTCTACTACCACTCAAGTGGTTTTTGAAATATAATATGTTTCGGGAACTAGGAAATAGAGTTGCCAATTTGAGTAGTTCAATTCGCCCATAATCAAAAATGTGATATTGATAAAATAATCACTTTTGGTGTCGTTGAATAAAGGATTGGCATAAAGTTATATATTTCAAACAATCAAGAATCATCCATTTACTTTAAATTTAGATGAAGTACTATTGTTAATTTAAAGTACTAGGTAAGATTAGGAATATTTCTAAATGTAAATTAATTTATTTACCAATAATTTGGGATCAGAGCAGGGAAGTGATGCTGAATAATAATATCAACATGATTGAAAGAGCAGACATAAGGGGCCAAATGACTTATTTCTACTTCTATTGTGAATGCTTTTGGCTTGTAGTTTCCCTTGTAAGAAATAATTCTGTGAATGGATATAGATTTTTTTGTAGCGCCTTTCTGTCTTATCCATCATTATTGATCCGCATCTCTCCGATCTGATAAAATGATGCAAGCCAAGCATTTGTTTTATGTCTCATCTTTTACTTAGAACTGTAATTTTACCTAAAGCAACTGTCAGCCTTATTAGATCCGGATATTTGAGAAAAGTCTTTGAGAAAACAACACGCAGCACATCTTGGTTTCATGAATGACAATTCAATCCGTAGCTGACCAGCAGTAATTTGAGATTATTCCTCATTTTAAAGTTAATTTAATAAATCTAAGTAGATATCACTATTTATTCCATAAAACAACACTCATATCGTTTGCCTTTTGAGTGTCACGTGAAGGAATCTGTCCACTTTGAAATAAGAATTAATCTCCCCCTACAGAATTATTTAAAACAAGATGTATAATTTGTAAGAGTTAATTTATGTCAGGGGTTTTTGGTTCCCTTATCTTTTGGATGCAGGCTAAGCACAATGCTGATGAACATTTCACATTATTTTGTCGTTTTTAGATAACTGCAGAATTTAATCTTTATTGAATTACATTAATAAATCTGTCACGTTATTTATATTTGAAAGTAAACAAGCAAGACAAGAATTATACAAATAAAACCCCCAAAGGACAGGGAAAGACCTCTGTTGACATACTTGAAGCATTATTTCTTTTTTGCTAGATTCATTATATGTATTTAAAATGGATAGGTTAGTTTTAACCTGCCTGGGCCATCAACAATACAACACTACGTTTACCTCTCCATTCCTGAGAGGCTTCTGCTTGTTTACATTTTAACACTTAGCTTGTGACAATAATGGGAGGTGGCTAGGAGGGCCACAACATTGGGACAGTTTTTCTGTGGCCAAGTTGACAAGAACTTGCCTTGGGGGCATGCATTCATACCAGAGCATGAATATATCCCCTAACCCAGTCTTTAACAAGGAGCCCGTCTGCCAGCAACTACAACATAATATCTTTATCAGCACACAAGTCAAGTCAAGTCAAGTCAATTTTATTTGTATAGCACATTTAAAAACAACCCAGAACCAGCTAGTGTTATAGAATTGCTTTGACAGCGAGGTTCCACCTACAGCACTGCTGCCTGTCAAGAGCAGTGGTGTATGATTCATTACATTTGCAGATTCTGTCATTCTGAAATAAAAACGGCACGGCGGCACGGTGGCGCAGCGGTAGAGCTGCTGCCTTACAGCGAATGCAGCGCCGGAGACTCAGGTTCGATCCTGACAACGGGCGCCGTCTGTACAGAGTTTGTACGTTCTCCCCGTGACCTGTGTGGGTTTTCTCCGAGATCTTCGGTTTCCTCCCACATTCCAAAGACGTACAGGTATGTAGGTTAATTGACTGGGTAAATGTAAAAATTGTCCCTAGTGTGTGTAGGATAGTGTTAATGTGCGGGGATCGCTGGGCGGCGCGGACTCGATGGGCCGAAGCGCCTGCTTCCGCGCTGTATCTCTAAAAAAATCTTTTAAAAAATCTAATAAAAACCCAGAAAATGCTGGAAAAACTCAGATGGTCAGTTGGCATCTATTGTAAGAAAAATCGGTAACATTCCAGGTCTGAAACCCTGTGTCAGAACTGAGAAAGAGAGAAACAATTTGCTCAAGGAAGCAGAGAATGTGGGGGATGGTCTAGCCTACCGAGATGTGTCCAACAGGCCAGACTACGCAAATGAAAGTAAAAAGGATGGCAGACAAAACTGGACAGTTCTGATACAAAACAGAAAGAAAGAGCAAGTTATCTTAACTTGGAGATTTTTATACTGTCTCCAGCAAGTTGCAAGGTTCCCAGATGGAAAATAAACTGTTGTTCTTTGAGCTTGTGTGGGCATCACTGTAACAGTGTGGGAGGCTGTTTGGGATTGTTAGACATGCAACATCTTTCGGGAATAAGCTAGACACAAAAAGCTGGAGTAACTCAGCGGGTCAGACAGCATCTCTGGAGAAAAAGAATAAATTACTTTTTGGGTCGAAAACCGTCTGAAGAAGGGTCTTGACCCAAAACGTCAGTTATTCCTTTTCTCTGGAGATGCTGTCTGTCCCGCTGAGTTACTCCAGCTTTTTGTGTCTATCTTCGGTTTAAAACAGCATCTGCAGTTCCTTCCTATACATCTTTCGTGAATAATCTGGATACCAGGTATTAATACAAACTAGAATCAGTCTTCAACGATCACATTGCAGGAATCTCAAATAAAAAACACTTGCTTCCTGTTTGTCATCTGACCATTGTAAATGGAAGTAGACTTATGGGTGAAAGGTAAAGGGAATGCAAACATGGAGGAGACAGAGAGAGCATGTTAGCAAACCATGTAGGAAGCGCTAAGATGTATTAGGAATTGGATTTTTGTAATGAAGGCTTATTCTGGGTGTCAGATATTTAGTGGGATAGATCAGTGTAGAAAACTAACATGAAAACAGATATGGGAAAGGATCCAGGTTATGGTAAGAGATATTAGGCAGGCTGAGTAAAAAAAAGACGAAACATTTGACATTATGTTGGCCTAGAGGGTGAAAAGGAAATTAAAGCAACCTTCCCTTGCATGATTACCTCTCCTGTGGCCAAAAGTTGTGACAAAAAAGTGTAATGTGACCCATTATAAAATTTCAGAAGCCAATAACTCCAACAAGGATGGGGGTTAACATAAGTGATCTGAGTCTCTTTCAATGATGGAGCGAGCTAACAGCAAGATATACAAGAGGGGTACTAGTGGGGTGAGATCTTTATCGTCATTCAGATAAGGATCACCCCCAAAAAAACTCTTTAGATAGAGAAAAAGGCACCTCTGAAGGTATGGGGTTATCCTGACCCACACGTGCCTCTATCATGGCATACAACACAAACCTGAACCTGAGACAACAATGTCACCCTGCTCTTCCCCTTGGCAGCACAGTAATTACTGACAACCATATCTGATCGTATCAAGGTTGTACTGAGTTCGAATGGGCAAAGAGAAGAATATAGGATGAGTATGAACAAAGTATGCTGCAATGGGCTAGCAGGGAGGAGGCAGTGACATGCCACGATTGACATAGCTACCATCTTCACACAACCAATGACATGAATCTGACAGGCATATCCACAGTATCGAAGGGAAGAATAAAGCAGAGTGATTCCTTCATGTAAGCCACTGATATAGATAGCAAGCAGCTGAGACCCACGGGACGCTTAACTAATTTCACGCATTTATTTCTGCTCTCTATTTTCTATCTGTTAACAAATTCTCAAACCATGCTAGTATATATTGATCCAAATCCCATGCACAAAACTTGAGTAACAATCCACAGTTCAGCATCATATTAAATGCTATTAGCAAATACAAAAACACTACATCTGCTGCCTTTTCCACTTTTCTACTTTGGGAACTTTACCCTTAAATGCTCTAATGGATTCTATAAACAAGATTTCCCCTTTTAAAAATTATATTCATTGTTCCAATTCCATAATTATTTTCCCCATACCATTTTACCTTCTAATAAGTACTCATTTTTAATTTAGTTCTGTGTAGAGGTACAGTTTTGTTTGGAAATACAGCATGGAAACAGGCCCTTTGGCCCACCGAGTCCACGCTGACCATACATCATCCATTCATGTGAGTTCTATGTTATCCCATTTTCACCCCCAATCCCTACAAACTAGGGGCAATTTATAGAGGCCAATTAAGTTACACACCCATATATCTTTGGATTGTGGGAAGAAGGCATCACAGGGTGAATGTGCAAACTGCACATATACATCAGGATTCAACCCAGATCTCTGGCACTATAAGGCAGCAGCTCTACCAACTGCACTCCTCTGCCGGCCTTTTAGTTCCTTTTTTTCCCCCTCCTCATTGTTTCGCAGGCATCCATTTCTTTACTCTAATTTATTGGGACTGTTTAGAAGCCAGAAAAATCTGGAAGATCAAAACGAAGCATCCACTCTTTTTGTATTTACATTGTTAAAAGACATGTGAGACCATCAGACCCAAGGGGTTGGTTAGGGTTTGCCCCTATTAGATTCTTCATTTTCTATGATTAGTACAAATTACTTTATTTTTTTCATTCTAGATGGATCGTTAGTTCCCCATAATCTGTGATTTGGTTTTTGCATCTTAGATATGGAATTTTAGTGTTTAACCCCTATAATTTCTTTATTTCCCATTATGCAGTTTCCTATCTCTTTCTATCTGTTTTCCTTTTACATACTTTTAATAAACTCTCACAAACTACTTTTTTTTTCAATTTTAAATTGTATCTTCTATTCAGTCACTTTTTTCAATGTTTTGTTTATTTCAACGCAGAAGCACGGCTGCTGCAGCTACTGTCTCGAAGCTCCAGTCACCTGGATTCAATTTTAACTACCCACGCTGTTTGTGAGGAGTTTGCATGTTCTCCTTGAGAGTGTGTGGGTCACCAGCACCATTGCTGCTCTGGTTTCCTCCAATATCCCAAAGGTGGTGGGGGAGGGAGATACAGTGGTGATTAAGTGGATTTTAATAGGGACATGGATATGTGGGGAATTAATGGATATGGATAATGTATAGGCAGAGGAGATTAGTTTAGCTTGACATCACGTTAAGCGTGTTAACACTGAAGGGCCTATTCCTGTGCTGTACTGTTCTATGTTTTATGACATACAGGTGGATAGGTTAATGGGTTACTGTACATTCCCTCTAGTATGGAGGTGAGTGATAGAATCTGAGAGGAGTGGATGAGAATGTAGGGAGCATAAGTTATTGAAAAAATAGGGGAATGGAACTGGTCTCGGAGCTGACATAGATTAAATGGGCCAAATGGCCTCCTATGTTGCAAGGAAATATGGAAAATTAAATGTGCTGATTGTTAAAACTCCTAGACTACTGATATGAATGTGTTTACCAGTATCATGTTTCTTCTTCCAATCCAATCCAATACCAAACTTAACTTTTCTACACAGGCAGGGCAATACTACTTTTGAAGTGGAATTTTTAATTCAAGGGAATTCATATTTCTTTCAAAAGTATTTATTTTAAATATTTGCCATGTAAAGAAAGCCATATCTACTGCTGCATCTATGGTATCTATTTTTTTCTGCCAACTTCAGCCATTTCTGACCTCATATTTTTGTAGATGGCTTTGAAAAAATATTAAGAACAAAATTGCCGATGTAACTGATTCACTCTCGACCTTAAAATAAAATGTTGTTTTATTCTTATCATCATTAGCCAGATAATCACCTACTTCAATGTTACTAATTAACCTAATACTAAATCCCATCTGAGTTACTCTGGCATTTTGTGTCTATCTTTGGTGTGAACCAGCATGTAAGTCATGGTTTAAGTTATTAGCTGCAAATTAATGGGAAAAAAGAAAATGTATGGGCATGAATGAAGGAGAATAAGTTGTAGGAGTATGGAGAAATAAGAGTGATAAAGGACCAATAGGATTGTTTTCGATAGGAGGCATCATAGATCTGACAGGCCGAATGGCCTCCTTCTGGTTCCAGATACAATCTCAAATGTCCAGACATTGAACTGATTCAACTATATTCTCTAGGAACAGAAGCAAATATATTCAGCTGTTTCTGTTCCTTCATTTGACAATTGATCTTTCCAGTGGGATAGGATTTATGGGTTTAAGGGCCTATTTCTAGGTTGCATGATTATTGGTCAATCAAAATTGCAGTGTCCCTCTGTATTTAAGTAATCTTGTTACATAGTCCACTAATTTGATGATATATATCCTGTTTATCTGTAGGATTGTAGTTAATGACAGTTTTATTTCCTATTTTTCAGTACAATCTGTACTGAATTTAAATACAGGATACACTGGACTAATATCCAGTCTTAATACCAAATTCCAATTCTGCCAAACCCTGACAATAAAAGAAATATTGCCCAAATGGTCAACCTAAAACATCACTCATTTATTGTTTCCAGAGATGCTGCCTGTCCCGCTGAGTTACTCGAGCATTTTGTGTCTATCTTCGGTGTAAACCAGCATCTGCAGTTCCTTCCCACCACTACAAACTAAATATTGCAGTTCTAATGGGGATGTAGGAACATAAGGAACCTAGGAAAATACAATATGTGTCTAAATCATTTGAGGTGACAGGATATATTGATGCACATGGGATCCTGGGTTTCATAAATGAGCAGAAAGAATAAGTTAAGCCTTTATAAAAAAGTTAATTACACCACAACCAGAGTATTGGGTACAATTCTGCTCAAGAGAATTAAGGAAAGATTTAAAAAGCCCCAGAGTGAGGAAAAAAATCGAGAATGTTTCCTGCAAGAACGGGATTTCAGCAACAAAGTTAGACTTTAAAAGATGGGGTTGCTTTTCATGGAACAAAGAAGGCTGATAGAAGAATGGGTAAGGTGGGTTTAAATCGGGAATTAGAGAAAAGCATCTTCCATCAGCAGATGTTTCAAGATCCAAAGATTTACAATATTTGACAAAAGATTAATTTCTTCTCATCTCTTTATAAACAGAGGCATTGTGGTCTGGAATTCACTCCCTGTGGGAGCAGAACCTTTGTAATCCACATGAAACTTTAACCCCTTTCCACTGGGTCACAAGGAACTGCAGATCCTGAAGTCTTGAGCAAAACCCAAAGTGCTGGAGGAATCCAGCAAGTCAGGCAGCATCTGCGGAGGGAATGTACAGGCAATATTTCAGGCTGGGACCCCTCTTTCCACAGAGGCTACTTGATTAATTGACCAGCTCAACATCTCTATCATATTCTATTTTTATCTCAGATGTATCAATGACTTGCTAAATGCACAAAACCCCCCACAAATTCAACGATTGATGGAGGAGAAAAGGCACTGGGCTGGTGTTTCTGCTGGGTACAAGGTGATAGATACTGCTGCTGTGCTTTTGCATTGTGATTTGTCTCGCTCGAGTCCAATAACTTGAACTGTAAGCTGGCATAGAATGACTGAAAATTCAAAACGCATGAAAGACAAATCGAAGGAGAATACACTTCCCATTGTCCTTCACAGAACAGAAACCGCAGATCACACACAGCATTCACGAAAAATAAAACCTGTTTCTTTGAGATTTATTGATAAACATTCATTAATCACTTTCTTCTTTTTGATACGAGTGCTTTTTTACAGCATATTGCCCATAAAATCAAACAGAAAACATGAGAAAATATACATTCCAATTTTACATATCTTTATAACCAACCAGACAACATTCAAGGAGACAACATTCTTAATTAAATGATCACAACATAACATCAACAATCAATACCGTGAATGTAAACAAAATTAATAGCAATACATTTATTGTATATCTTTTTTGTCATATACCTCAAAATATTTCAAGACTAGTATTAAAGAATGCATGCACATTAAATGAATGTTGCCTCGATGCTTGTTATCTCCAAGTGCAGCAGACAGCGATTCCCGAGTGCAGCTCATGCATGTAAACTCAAAGAACAACGTGCCCTCGAACACAATAAGGCATGTGTTTTAATGCAATGTCTACCACAGGAATCATTACCTCCCTATACGAGTCCCAGGAGAGATTTTTTTCTGCAAATAGAGCGTTTCTGATGACAGTGTGCGATAATGGTCCGTGACGTTGATGCTTGCCACTTGATACACCTACAGACAGATGCTGCCTCCCAAAAGTATGCGTATTTTTCTCTGCAAAGCAAAGCAGTCTTTTTCCTCCCGAGTCTGTAAGAGGTGGAATGCTAGGATCATGACAGGGGTATTTTAAACATCCGAACTCCAAAGTGATAGTTTGATTGACGGTCTCCAATCCATCCTCCCACCTGTTCGGTCGGGAGATGACTGGAGCTCAGGGGTCGTGCGCCAAGAGTATAATCATTGTTGCATGTGCTTTCCAAACAAGTATCAATGTAAGTTATACAATACCAGCGCTATTCGTCTTAGAGAGGAGAGGCATAAACA
Organism: Rhinoraja longicauda; assembly: GCF_053455715.1. Classification (NCBI taxonomy): domain Eukaryota; kingdom Metazoa; phylum Chordata; class Chondrichthyes; order Rajiformes; family Arhynchobatidae; genus Rhinoraja; species Rhinoraja longicauda. The sequence continues at coordinate 89,894,135 of NC_135953.1, forward strand.
ATTGGAGAAAGAATTGCAAGTTTCTGGGAAAGGGGATACACGCCTTAAAAATAAAGGTATTTATTCACAAAATGCTGGAGTAACTCAGCAGGTCAGGCAGCATCTCAGGAGAGAAGGAATGGGTGACGTTTCGGGTCGAGACCCTTCTTCAGACTGAAAATAAAGGACTTTGCTATCTTTCCAAACCGATTCTCCGGTTCCGACAGGGATAAAACAGGATAACTTTTTGCGTTTTAATTTATAAAAGCATATCCTCTCGAAGAAATGCACCGACAAAAACATTTTTTTTCCAATGAACATGAATGCACTTTTAAAGTATGTTTTCTCCAGTTGGCGAACGATTGAATACAAACAGACATACGTTCTTTTACTAGAAAATAAGATTTTTGTTTGCATATTTCCCGGTGAGCCTGTCATTTCCAGTGTCGATGCAGCATCCACCCATAACAATGAAAACCCTTAAGTTCACACTGCCGGAGCTGGGCGCAGACTACGCGTTTCGTGGATGCCATGCCTTACCAGGGAAGTTCAGTGATCCTCGTTGCTTCACATCGACTTTCCACCGAAATCACTGACCCCTGAAGCAAATAAAAAGAGCGAAATCCACCCACTGCTATCCAAATCGAAATTTCGGCCTATATTTGACAACGTTCACATGCTTCCTGCTGGCGCTTACAGCGGGAGGCGATTTCGGGGGCTTGGGTGGCGTTTTCTTCTCTGGAACCTTCTTGGTAATTTTGAAAGTCTTTTCTTTTTCAGACTGCTTGAACCTTGGAAGGAAATGTGTCGAAATGTGTTGAGGTTTCACTCGGGGGCTATTCCCCTTTTTAACTTTGCCGCATTTATTTAAAGCCACGTACCATTCTCGACTGCTGTTCTCGCTCTTGTAAATGGCTGAGGCGTAAGTGTTGTAGCTGTTCTCCTGGTATCGCTCCCTGAAATTACATTCAGCTGTAAACTTCGTCTACAAAAGGAGCAACACAAACAAAATTAGCCTTTATTTGCTTTAAGACATCTCAATAATGCAGTCAGCACAGATTTCACGCACAACACAGAAATTGGCCATTGGACCCAAAAATTCCTTGCCGTTTCACTTATGCTCCGTGCCAATAATCTCACCTCGCCTAACGATCTTTGCCTTCGATTCCTTTCTCCCAAAAATGTTTAACTAACTTGTCCTCAGTCGTATATTTGAGGGAGAACCGACCTACCAGAAACTGTGTAAGAAGGAACTGCAGATGCTGGTTTAAACCGAAGATAGACACAAAAAGCTGGAGTAACTCAGCGGGACAGGCAGCATCTCTGGAGAGAAGGAATAGGTGACGTTTCGGGTCGAGACCCTTCTTCAGACCCAGGAAAACTGTTAAATTTACAATTAAAACAAAAATATGTTGGAAATACCCGATAAGTAAGTCAACATCTGTGGAGAAACGCGGTGAATGTGTCAGGTCGACGACCTTTCGTCAGAACCCGTAAATGCAACTTAGCTCAAAGTGAGCAATTAGCTTTTGAGCAATTAGCTCAAAGATTCTCTAATAATGAACTGCTTCGGAATGCGTCCTAGAAATAAATCACTGTAAGATAAGAACTTCAAACCAGATAAGAACTTCAAACCAGACGCCGGTTGCGGTAAAACCATAATTCGTATCTTTAAGACTTCAAAAAAATGCAAATGAATCCGTAGCAAACTCGCATTTTCAGCATATGTACTTTAAAAAAAAATAACTTTGAGATAGTTTTGATCAAATATAACTGCATGTGAAAATGTACACTTATACATCTAACAATGGTTTTAGACAACTGCCTCTGCATAAGATTGTTATCTAGGAAAAATGTAATACTGTAGACATTGCATCCATATAACCTCCTCGTACACCTGCCCAGCCTTCTTTTGAAGCTCCGAATTTGCAATGAAATTCCAGAAGCCAAACTACAAACATTATTGGCAGCTATTGTCTGCCAATTTCCAGTTGTGGCATTCACGTTGAAACATGCCTCCCAAAATGTTCGGTATTTTGATAAATGTTGGCTGCTTAGCTTTCCGCTTGGAGGTCAAATTTAAAAGGGGTGATCTTAAACTTCGATACGAAATTATCGTTGCGTGACATGTCCCGTTTCCACGCCCGAGGCAGTCAAAATTGCAATTAATGCGAAGTGAATATTGCAGCATTTCAAAACGTGTCAAATCCTCCAGAGGAATTAAAAGAAAATCTCTTCTGTGCGGCAGTTGATAATTGCTAGGACACGTAAATGCTGGAATACAATATCCTTGCAACCCAATCACTGATTTAATTACGTTGCCATCTGTATTTTGAAAAAAAAGAAGACTGGTGTCAGGCGACTAGTCAAGATAAGAGACAGGAAGAAGAACTGGAGCAGTGTGACAACTTAATACATTGAATGGTTTAGCAGGATGCAGAATTAGTTGTACTATTGACTTTTATCTCATTTCAGATGTAAGTGGACAGATCGAGTTCTACAAAGGCCCATACTGACTGACGGGAGCAAGATCCACTTTGTTATTCCGAAACTTATTAAGCAATCACACAACTTCAACCAAGCATGACCGCTGGAGAGTCACGTGGCATTTAGCATCGATTGCATTAATTTTAGTAGCATCAACAGAAGGCAAGTTAGGTCAAATGTCAATTTGTGTGCTCAGAATCCCCGACGCAATCTAATGATTTGATTTCGTTGGGAACCTTGACAAGGTTGCACAAACCCTAAATAGTAACGATTACCATTACTATTACTAGTAACTACTGGATCATCATCTGGATAACATTTCACGAAGTGGTCCAGAGCAATAGGAAAACAAATCTCTTTTATATTTTAAGTTTGAAGCTGAATGGCCGTGCGACGTTTGCCATGTTCAACACTGGATAAAGTTAACAGATGGTTAAAAAGTACAATAATGCCTATCTATTTTGCGTAACTCGAAAGCGGCCATTCAAACATCTGAGTATTCTGTAGGCAATTTCATCCGGTAACTTTCAACGTAGTTTAGACTGAAATACAATGTAAGCAAAAAAAATGCTGAAATGACTTACTAGATGTTCGTACTGTGAAAAAAAAAGTATTTTAAGTGTGCAGGGAAATTTCGCGACTGGAATAAGATCAACAGCAAGCTTATTTTATTCATATTGTCAGTTTTGGATTTGAAGCCATATATTTCGTTATTTCCTTATGTTATCAGACCCCCCCCCCCCCCCCCCCCCATTTCTTAATTTGCAAATATTGCTGCTCCTCTTGCGTGAGTCAGCCATTTACGAAGTGGCTTTGAGCTTTTCTATCAAGTTGTCACGGTACGAGAGAGAACACTCAGATCGTGGGGACGTGGATGATTCCCGTTTTCATTTCAATGAAAGAGTTAGATTTAGCTCTTAGGGCTAACGGAATCAAGGGGCATGAGGAAAAAGCCGGAACGGGGTACTGATTTTGGATGATCAGCCATGATCATATTGAACGGCGGTGCTGGCTGGAAGGGAATAATGGCCTACTCCTGCACCTATTTTCCATGTTTCTACGAAACACTGGACATTTGGGAGGTTGCGCGCATTATAGCATCGCATCTCGGTTATTTAACAAGAGTAATGGATAATACGGCGAAATCCAATAATAAGCAAGGAATGGTTTTCGAATGGTCAGGAGACAAATCCTCACTAATTCTTACGATGGCGTAATGTTTAGATGATTTACCGTGGACTGAGCGAAACTTTTTGGAACCAATGATGTTAAAAAAGATGTCGTCTCAGTTGCGGATGTTCAAACACTCTCATGTTGTCAGCTAGATCTCGTTTTGAACCATTCATTCATCAGTGAGCGGGCGGGTGCACCTGACAAATTTGTGCAATTAACATCCAACATTTACACTTGTACGATGCACAGACATTTGAAGAATGGTCTATCTTAAAGGCCCTGTACAAATTTAAGCACCCTCGACCTCCTACAATACTCACCGTAGCGTGGAGTTTCCCTTTTTTACTCATCGCTAAAAAACGATTGCTAAAAATCCCACGGATTCCCACTATCCCTTGAGACACGGCGAATATTTCTAAAATACCTAGAAGTGAAATTAAACAAGAAAGAAATGTTAACGTCGTGTTTCAAAAATGTACTACCAAGGGAAGGCTAAAGGCAAGCTTCCTTTGTTTAAAGGCCTTTTCAACCATCGCTTTTAAAGCTGGTTTTCACTTATATCAAGTAACGATTTGAAATTCTGAAATGCCAAATATGCTCTGCATTTTACAATATATGCCACTTTTTATTATCATTGCAGGGATTACACTAATATAGCATGTGTATGGTGAGATTGCAGATCACAAAGTTTCGCAGGTTGAGAATTAGAGATGGCTTGCTAAGAAATATTTAAACAATAATGACTTTCTTTTCAGTTTTATGATTTGTGCATCATGGTGTTTTCAAGCGTTATATGAATCATACATTCAGAAATGTGTTATTTCCAGATATTAACTAGCCAGATCGACCACACCATGTTCTAACGCAATAACTCCAAGCACTCAGTTCCCTTTAGCCCTGCACCTGTTACCAACATACTTCGCAGTTTAACGTGACCACAGTGAAGCACTGGCCAGACAACCTGTCCCCGGAATCACTAATCGCAAAATCGATCTTTATAACAGAAATAGCTTTGCAAACACACGCCACTTCCAGTTACATGGAAATAGAATAATGATAATTATACAATATGCTAAAATCACGCTGTAAGATTCACTTTCTGTGAGTATTGTAAGTATTGTAAGTATTTTCCTTTAGCTTAAAATATTAAAACAACCAGGAACGCGTCGATGTGCATTTAATATCTGCCAACACGTTGATCGAAATGAAGATACTTAGCTTGCCCATCACAAGTCTGTCAATTCTTATAAATCAGTATCCATTCGTGACCTCCAGAACGCGCAATACTTTGGTGGTCGAAGCAATTTACTTGAAACAAAAGCAATCATGCTAAACGAGACTGGCAGCGAAAGTTGCAATGAAACACGATGCACGCGCATAAATGATATGATATTTCTCCGGAGATAATTGGAATCCATAGACCATATTATGGTTTTTTTTTGACTGGCTGTGTTTACGTAATAGTCTGCCATTGCCACGTGAACTTATTTAGAACAAACACTTACTGAACAGATTGGCTTCATGCGAGCCGCTGACTTTGCCATCAGCCTGAATCTGTAAATGAAAACCAATTCCAACTCTGCAGAAGAGTCTTCCAGTGCGCGGCCCAGACCTATTCCATTGGTAGATGTTCCTCAGCGATCTGCGGCTTTGCATGGCTGAAGAGCTTTCGTTTGCTCTGCCCTGGGGTGATTCTGCGGACACTACCTGCTCGATGTAGCCCGAGGCGAAGTGGATAGCGCGATTCAGAAAGAGGAGGCGGAGGAGCAAGTGCAGGCGCATTCTTCCAGCAGATCTGTCCAGAGTGCTCGCTGCTAGGACAATCCCCGCATTTTGCTGTTCCTTTGCTCCATGCACTGCCGGCCGTTCGTGGCGTGTTCGCCAGGCATTTCCATGCAAAAGCTACTGCTGGCACGGGGATATTTATAACACAAATGATCTCACTGCGAGATGCATGCCTGTGATCTGAACGACGGGTTCTCATCCTGCAGCCGCCAAAGAATGGACATGGTCGCGTTCAATATGAAAGGCGAAGACGACACGTTACGAAACAAGAGGCATCAATAATATCAAAAATGCCAGGACGCCATCTGCACAGACTTCACGCAAGACACGGCGAATTTTAATCGTAGAGGGAAGCCCACAAATAATTCATAACAACCAGAAATGTGCCCCACAGGGGACAACGAATGAGTCATTTCATGCCGAAACTCGAGGATGCCGTGAACTAATGGTTCTTAACCAAGAACCGCAATGATCTTTCGTGACCCATCAGCTCCACAGAGACTTCAACTAGATATATAAATGGCCACAGAGTTCAGTCTGAAATTTTTTAAAAGGACAAATTTACTCAATGGATCGATATCGACAGGTTTTCTATATGAAGGTTTGTGCCACATAACTAATTAACAGCGACTAATCATTTAAATAGAGCATTTACAGGTCAAAAGGATTAGTTTGGGCATACTTATAATATTCGACATTCTAGCACCCCATAATGTGTAAGCATGACCACTCGCACAATAATGGGCTCATTTGATATCCAATTATAATACAAAATACATGAAATCGCTCGATATTTTACAATAAAACATAATAAACATTTTTTTTCCAGTTCTTGCAAGGTTGACAATAGCAAGGTGAAATCACTCATATTCTGCACACTGATAGAAACATATATAGACTTGTAAGAGCACACCTATATTCTACTGGGGATCGGCATTGCAAATGAGTTGGCAGGAGAATACGAAACAAAACAAAGGGCTGGAGGGACAATAGACAATAGGTGCAGGAGGGGGCCATTCGGCCCTTCGAGCCAGCACCGCCATTCAATGTGATCATGGCTGATCATTCTCAATCAGTACCCCGTTCCTGCTTTCTCCCCATACCCCCTGACTCCGCTATCCTTAAGAGCTCTATCTAGCTCTCTCTTGAATGTATTCAGAGAATTGGCCTCCACTGCCTTCTGAGGCAGAGAATTCCACAGATTCACAACTCTCTGACTAAAAAAGTTTTTCCTCATCTCTGTTCTAAATGGCCTACCCCTTATTCTTAAATTGTGGCCCTCAGCAGGCCAGGCAGCATCTGTGGTGGGAAATGGACAGATAATTTTTCAGATCGGGATCCTCCTACATTCTGAAAGGTCATCTGTCCATTCCCTCCGTAAGTGCTCCAAGGCCTACTAAGTCCCTCCAGCACTTTGTTCTTTGCTCAATATTCCAGGATCTGCAGTCACGCGAGCCGCCGTGTTTGGAAAAAAAAGTTCTGGTGGTAAACTAGACGGTTTGGAGATTCACCAATTTATGGTCTTGCACTAAAATCAAAACTAACAAGACATCTCAACTAGAACTTATTGTATGTAAGAAGGGTGGGTATCAACGCAGTCAATGGGCATGTACATGAGCGAAGAGCCGGTGTCTACGGCTGGGTTCTTAATGCATGTGCAGGCTTATGTGCGCTTGCATGAACAACCATGAAAGCGTGAGCAGGATGCAAGTGAACTTTCAATATTTATATTGATAATAAACCCTCAGTAAGTTTTATTTGTAGTTCGTGAGATCTTCCAAACATCACTTGGCTCAAGTTCCTGTGCATCCATGTCACCAGCACTCTAACTTGGTCCTTTCACACTGATGCAGTGATCAAGAAAGCACATCAGCATATTTACTTGAGTTGAGCTTAGTTTATTGTCACGTGTACCAAGGTACAGTGAAAAGCTTTAGTTGCGTGCTAACCAGTCAGCGGAATGACAATACATGATTACAATCAAGCCATCCATAGTGTACAAATACATGATAAACGGAATAACATGAATAACATTTAGTGCAAGATAAAGACTAGTAAAGTCTAATCAATGAGATTCTGAGGGTCACCAATGAGGTAGACAGTAGCTCAGGACTGCTCTCTAGTTGTTGGTTGGGTGGTTCATTTGCCTGATAACAGCTGGGAAGAAACAGTCCCTGAATCTGGACATGTGCATTTTCACACTTCTATACCTCTTGCCAGATGGGAGAGGGGAGAAAAGGGAGTGGCCAGGGTACGACTCATTCTTGATTATGCTGGTGGTCTTGCCAAGGCAGCGTGAGGTGTAAATGGAGTCAATAGAAGGGAGGTTTTATTTGTGTGATGGTCTGGGCTGCGTCCACAATTCCCTGCAATTTCTTGCAATCTTGGATGGACCTGTTCCCTAACCGAGCTGTAATACATCCTGATACATGCTTTTGACGAGTTGGTGAGAGTTGTTCGGGACACACCAAACTTCCTGAGCCTTCTTGTGTGCTTTCTTGGCTTGGTTTGGGAACAGCTCCATCCAAGACCGCAGGAAATTGCAGCAAATTGTGGACGCAGCCAAGGCCATCACACAAACCAACCTCCCTTCTATTGACTCCATTTATACTTCATGCTGCCTCAACAAGGCCAGCAGGATAATCAAGGATGATTCGCATCCTGGCCACTCCCTCTTCTCCCCTCTCTCATCAGGCAAAAGGTATAGAAGTGTGAAAATGCACACCACCAGATTCAGTGACAGTTTCTTCCCAGCTGTTATCAGGCAACTGAATCATCCTACCACAACCAGAGAGCAGTGCTGAACTATAGACAATAGACAATAGACAATAGGTGCAGGAGTAGGCCATTCAGCCCTTCGAGCCTGCACCGCCATTCAATGCGATCATGGCTGATCACTCTCAATCAGTACCCCGTTCCTGCCTTCTCCCCATACCCCCTCACTCCGCTATCCTTAAGAGCTCTATCCAGCTCTTTCTTGAAAGCATCCAACGAACTGGCCTCCACTGCCTTCTGATGCAGAGAATTCCACACCTTCACCACTCTCTGACTGAAAAAGTTCTTCCTCATCTCCGTTCTAAATGGCCTACTATCTACCTCTTTGGTGACTATCCTTGATCGGACTTTGCTGGCTTTACCTTGCACTAAACGTTATTCCCCTACCATGTATCTGTACACTGTAAATAGACCGATTGTAATCATGTATGTCTTTCTGCTGACTGGTTAGCGCGCAACAAAAAGCTTTTCACTCTACCTCGGTATATGTGACAATAAACTAAACTAAACTAAACTTAGCCATTGCTTCAATATGGGTAGTCCAGGGTAAGTAGCTGGTGATATTTACTCCTAGGAATTGGAAGCGTCCAACCATCTCAACTTCGGTGCTGTAAATGCATCTTTTATTGAATGTTTTTGATCTGATTGTAAATGTTTGGACCCATTCACTTTAACGATATTGTCATTCTTCAGAACTGTAACTTGAGGATTCTGCTTACACCGGACACGGTTTAGCATTTGAACTAAAGATGAGGAAGAAAGAATGATTAATGACATGAAACCTATGATTCATCAAGTAACCAGAGAAAGAGTAGATTTCCCAGAGTGTCCTTGTTTTAAGCTTTGCCATGAATCTTCTATGCCTTTTCTTGTCCTTAAAAATTCATTTATAAACCAACCAATTTAGGAACTACACTCGCCCCCCTGCAGGACCTATACATCAGGAGGTGCAGATCCAGAGCCAACAACATTATGGGGGACCCCTACCACCCCAGCAACGGACTGTTCCAGCTGCTACGGTCAGGCAAACGCCTCCGCTGTCACGCTGAGAAAACAGAGAGGATGAGACGGAGTTTCTTTCCACAGGCCATCAGGACTGTTAACTCTCATATCACCAGGGACTAATTTAATTTACTGTATTAATTTATTTTTTGTGTTAAAAAATGTTTCTATTCTGTTTTGTAGTTTTAGCACAATTCGCAGGCGTTGCCACTTTCATTTCACTGCACATCTTGTATATGTATGTGACAAATCAAGTTGACTTGACTTGACTTGACTTGACTTATAAACCAACCCTGATTAATTTTTCATTTGCAACAAAAATAAACCATTTGGATAAAGTAAGTACACACTCCATTTGCCCTGGATTCTATCTAATCGGACGTAGCTGTTAGCTTAGATAACCCCAAATGTGCCTAAGTAATCTAAAGCTATTTATTCACAAAGCTACATTTAAAAACAAAGATTCAAAATGTAATTTAAACATTCAGGTGCAAGCTAGATTACATTGCTTTAGGTGTGCATCAATGCATTCTATAGAATAACGGTGTTTATTTTTGTCTGTTTAAATAAATAAGCTGTGATGACAACTGGGTCAATGTAATTGAAAGGGAAATAAGAGGAAGTTTGACAATTTTTTTGGTGCCATATAGATTAGAACAAAATAACAACATTCTTGAAAGTTATTCTGACCTCTTTCTAAAAGATTGCACTGCGCATTTTACTATGGTTTTCAATTCTCAATTCAATTGATAATATTTGCATATGTGTTACTACATAGATTAGTACACAATGACTGTCTGATTCAGCAAGTTAAAACATTGCACTTGCATTCCTGGATTTTATTACCAATCCAAACCAGAATGATAGAGTAAAGCCCTTTGTCTTCTGCTGAAATTAATTTAAGCAACCTCAACCTAATACCAAGCGTGGGCTAAAGGCCATTTCCTGGCACAAAGTGAATCTCATTTAAAGTAACATAAAGCTGTAGGTGTGGCGGTTATACAAATGACACGGGTTTAGTAGTTGCATTTACGATTAAACTTTGGGATTTTTCAGGTAACTTCTGTGAGCCAATAAAATGAGAAGAATTTGGAAAAATTCTTCAAAATTAAAAAAAAAGATAAAAATCGTGAGTTCAGAAACGAATATGCTTTGCAGATAGCTTTGATACTATTATGTCAAAGTCTTTGAGTGTAATCACTGTAGCTTCTTGGTTTCAAGATCTATGTGTTTATAAGTAAGGTTAAAGAAAGAAAGTATTTGCCTTATATGGTGATTTTCAGCACTATACAGCTAATTAAGTATTTTTGAGGTTCTGTCAATATTCAAGCTGCGAACTGATAGTTACAGAATACAAATGGCAGGTTTTGAATTGCACCCGTACCACAAGGAGAAACATATGTGCATAAGTGCCGATAACAGAGTATTCTTGATATCTAGCTTCATACTGTGCTGGACACATAGATCAGATGTGTCAAATTAGAAGAATGCAAGACCAAATTCCCATGGGATCGCACACCATTTAATTTAGTGCATTCCAGAGATACATTAGCCTATAGATTTATCCACTTTTGTATTGCTTTGCTACCAAAATCACTTTGGAGAAGTGGCAAAGTAATGACTACTTCTCACGTACAGTTTTCATTTTCATCTTCTTGGGTCTAGATGGTAAAGGTATCAAATTGCGATATGCAACGGCACTATTCTGCCTTATCTAGCTCCGTGTTTTTTACAGTGCTTGGCTATGCTGATTAAGGAAAAAGTAATAACCAAAATTCTGATCAGTGGCTTATTCCATTCTAAGCAGTATTGCACCATGTCACTGTGCACCATTCCAGGATTAATTAATTTCAACAAATGCTTATTCAAGCTTCATTTTCTCCAAAGGGAAGAAACATCATTTTTGAAGCTTGATTTTTGTTTCCAATTTTAGACCTGCAGTTAAATTCACAAAATGTTACTTTCCCAAAAGCACGTGAGCATGCTTCTTGATAAGTAATTGGCTGTATGCTCTATTGTTCCTTCAAACATTACTTTTTGTGATCGTGCATGCAAATCTTCTTTATTTTGGACACAGTATCTGTTCCACTTTTGTGCATTTTCAAAAAAACATTCCCCACTGCCTAATTCTGAACAGCCAGATGCAAAAATCTCCAGGGCTATTGACAGGTTGGCTAAACTGCACCTGTTGTCCGATTATTGACATACACCTGTCAATCAGAGTATTGACTGGTGACAAGTTGATGTCAATACATAAATCCCAATGGATTTCTTATCAGTGATGCGAATGATCACGCACCTGCTTGGTGATAATGACATACAAAAGGCAGGCTATTGACTTCTGAAATAAGATGTCCACTGGCAAACCCTAGGGTCTTTGCTATTGACAGATGCTTAAAGAACATCTGTTTATAGATGACTGACTGCCCAAATTTATAAAAATCTATTGCATCAAATCTAGTGAATAACCTGTCTCTGTCACACCATTACTTTAATAACCAAAGACTGCAATTTTATGTAATTTCCTTGGTTGGAATACAGGAAACTGATAACTGATTTTTTAAAAAATTGATAAAATGTATTGTCATCTCCGATTATGATATTTCATGTGCGAAAACACAAGTAATATTCCACGAATTTGAGAATGTTAAGAGAAATCAATCATTAAAGAGACTCTTTATGTCTTACTCATGTGAAATATTAAAACAATATCAAATATAGAAACTCCACTGGATTGTTCAAATAAAACAACAAAATATCAAGAAACAAAATTAAATCAAACTTGATTATTGCGTTTATTTACTGATTGCTCTATTAAGTGCATTTATAAATATGATTTCATCTTTGCCTCAATATTAAATGTTAAAGAGTAATGAAATATCATTTAAATCTATTTACATTAACTGGAGAATTTAATTCTGTGAAAAATAACAATGTTGTTTAAAGACAAGATTAAAACTTTATGAAGTAAAAATGACTGATATTTAGAATATTATGTGCACAGGTATTTTGGAGGTAACTTGATTCTGTGAAATGGTATGAGTTTTGATAATATATGTAGGAAAAAAATCTGCAGATGCTGGTTTAAATCGAAGGTAGACACAAAATGCCTGAGTAATGCAGCAGGTCAGGCAGCATCTCGGGAGAGAAGGAATGAGTGACGTTTCGGGTCGAAACCCTTCTTCAGACTGAACATATAATTGATAAGATATTCTTGCCGGAGATCAGACAAGAAAATATAAAAACAGGTAAAGTAGAAATCCAATGGCCCACATAATGATATGCGCATCCAATAAATGTCTGGTAAATATATATTGAACAAGATAGTCAAGGTTGAATGATAGGAATGGGGTATTCTATTAAGCCCCTTATACTATTTCTGCATTTCAATTGGAGCGTGACTAATGTGTATTTTCATTTAATTTATCTGCCTTGATTCTATAGCCTTTAAAATAATTGAATGTTTGAAATATTAATAAAGATGCCAACAATAGTTTAATTTAGTTTATTATTGTTACGTGTATTGAGGTACAGTGAAAAGCTTTTTGTTGTGTGCTACGAGTCAAAGGAAAGACTATGCATGTCTACAATTGAGCCATTCACAGTGCACGGATACATGATAAAGGGAATAATAAAAATGTATCAAAATTAGTTTTCACGTTATTGATCTGGCTTTTATGGCTTTCTATTTCACATTTAGAACATAAAACACAGAATTATACCACACAGGAATAAGCCCTACAGCCTACAATATTTGCTAAACATGATGTCTGCATGTGATCCAGGTTCCTCTATTCCCTGCATATCTATGTACCCATCCAAAAGCCACTTAAATGCCACTGTCATATCTGCCTCCACCATCACCTGGGAAGCGCATTGCAGGCACCCAACACCATCTGTGCAAAAATCCTGCCCTGCACATCTCCTTTAAACGTTGCCTCTCTTAGCTTAAAGCTAGGCCCTCTAGTCTGACATTTCCACCCTCCGAAAGTAGTTCTGACTATCAATCCTATCCATGCCTCTCATAAGTTTATATACTTCTTTCAGGTCTCCCCTCAGCCTACGACACTCCAGAGAGAATAATCCAGGGTTGTCCAATCTTTCCTTTAATCCAGGCAGCATACTGGAAAAACCTCTTCTGCACAAACCTCTAAGCCTCCGCATCCTTCCCATAATTTTAGTTTGGTTTAGTTTAGAGATACAGTGCAGAAACAGGCTCTTTGGCCCACCAAGTCCGCGCCAACCAGCAATCCCTGCACATTAATACTATCCCACGCACTTGGGACAATTTATATTTATACCAAGCTAGTTAACCTACAAACCTGTATATCTTTGGAATGTGATCCGAAGATCTCGAAGAAAACCTACGCAGGTCAGGGGGAGAACGTACAATCTCCGTACACACAAGCACCTGTAGTCAGGATCGAATCCGGGTGTCTGGTGCTGTAAGGCAGTAGCTCTACTGCTTTGCCACTGTGCTGCCCAGTAATGGGGCAAATAGAACTCCACACAATATTCCAAATCAGACTTAACCAGTCCTATAAAGCTGCAAGACGATTTCCTGACTCTTATATTCAATGCCCCAGCCAATGAAGGAAAGCATACCATATGCCTTCTTTACCACTCTATGGTATGCTTGCCTTCTTCTACTTGTGTTGCCACTGCCACTTTAAGGGATCTATGGACTTGAACCACAAGATCCCTCTGTACATCAATGTTGTTAAGGATTTTGCCATCAACAATAAACCTTCCCCTTACATTTGACCTCCCAAAGTGCCACACCTCACATTTGTTGGATTAAACTTCATCTGTCATTTCTCCCCCATTTCTGTAGCCAAATCTTTATCCCACAGTATACTTTGACAAGTTCTAGTGGGTTTATGTGAAATTATCTTTCCCAACTTTACATTTGAGGAGCAGTCTATTTTATTACTCCAGCCCTTTGTTCTGATCAACTGGATGAGGAAACAGGTTCTCTGTAATTATCCTTACAATTCTTTTAATTAACCTTTTCCTTACACTTCTATGTGTAAAGGTACGCAAGACTGGTCTGTGCAAACTTTCCTCACAATTTAACCCTTTTTGCGCCTGAATCACTCTGTTAGGATTGAGCTTGATCGAGATCCAAGACCACTCTAACCCTCACACAGGTCTGGTGACTTGAATGTAAAACCCTAGTTTGCTACCAGCAAAAGCGTTGATATATTTTTAATACAACTCTGAATTTCATGGAAGAAATGTCAACATTTCCTGATAGAACTGCTGACATTTTCTTTGAGCTACCTCAGGGCTTCTACATGACTATAAAAGTCCTGAAGTTGCAGTCATTAATTCAGCGCTGTTTTGCCAATTGTGCTCCACCAGCAAAGTGAAAGCCCCACACTGCACTGATTCTCCACCATATAACATGATTTGAAATTGACACAGGTAGTGCTTCACCATTCATTGCAATACAGGGGAATATCTGCAAGGAACTGCAAAGGAAATATTATTTTTTTTAAATTAAATTGGATTTTTGATCATTTTAAATGTCTTGTTTAGGATATTTATTATCTTCACATTTTCTAAAAATATTAGGACTGTTAATATTTGTATTTTTAATAGAACAGCACAGCACAGGAACAGGCCCATAATGTCCATGCCGAACAGCTTCAAAAAAACCAGATGATTGCAATTATACTAAAAGAAAAATGGAATATCAAAGGACAGTGAGTGATAAATACAAAATAAGCTCCAAGAAGTTTACTATTGGGATTACTGAGAGATGTTAACTGGTCCAGATGGAAAGTGACCTAGGTTGTTGAAAGAAGTTAAGGTCGAAATGGTAGAGATGATTAATCTTTGGCTTCCTAACATCGTTGGATAAAATAATAGTTTTAGAAGCTTCTTAATATTATGCTACAATTCCATAAGGACCTGATGCAAGTCCAGAAAGATTTAAGTGACGGATGTTTTCATCGGCTCTGTCACTGGACTCCACATTTACTGATAATTCCTAGTCTGTAAAACTCCAGCAGTCAGATCTTAGACTGAAATTTCCATTCATTTGAATAAGGGTTCATAACCTGGAAATTAGGAGGAAATAAGAAGCTGTTATTTATTTTTTAACTTTACTTTACTTTGTTTTATTTTCATGTTCTTTATGATATCTCAATTTTAATGTAGATATTAGTTTTTTTTAAAAGTTTTACTGCAATCAATAGTTTTAAGTGGTCACAAGAAGCCAAATTAGTGACTTCTAATTATTGCTGAGAAATTCCTGACAGATCCTTTGCTCCCAAAGTACAGACTTCATGTTACCTGCCCCACCAGAGGGGAGAGAACACATGATCACTGTTACACTTCAATCAAGAATGCATATCGCTCTGTTCCCCAGGCGGCTCTGGGTCTCTCTGATCATTGTTTAGTTCACCTTTTTCCAATCTACAGGCAGTAACAAAAATCTGCTAAACCTGTGGTCAGAACAACGAAAAGGTGGACAAGTGAAAAACTACAGTCCTGCTTTGACTGCACTGATTGGAATGGGTTCAGGGAAACAACCACAAGCCTCGATGCGTACACAGACACTGTGACATCATATGTCAGCTTTTGCGAGAACAGTTGCATTCCCACTGACCCGGATCTGGCTCAACAACGACAAGCCCTGGTTCACAGCAGAACTCAGGCAGCTCCGCCAGTCAAAAGATGAGGCCTACAGGAGCGGGGATGCAGACCTCTATAGGCAGGCCAAGTACAAGCTGAGAAGAGGAGTCAGAACTGCCAAGGAAAGGTACTCTGAGAAGCTGAGGAGCAAGTTCTCAGCTAATGACACCTTCAGTTTGGAAGGGCTTGCAAGAAATCACCAGCTACAAGAGGAAACCCCCCCCCGCTCCTTGGACAATCGTCAGCTGACCAATGACCTGACCAAGTTCTACTGCAGGTTCGAGAAACAGAATCGTAAACCTGGGACCCTCTCCCCACCCCCCCACCCCCCTGCCACTTTGCACCTACTCATAGCCTGACTCCGTTCAGCAAAGACTGGACCCTTCACCACCCACTCCTCCCCAATCCCCAAATAGCTCTGCATTTAACACCATTGTGTCAGAGCTTCTACACTCCAAACTCTCCCAGTTGACTGTGCCTGAACCCCTCTGTCAGTGGATCATCAACTTCCTGACTGACGGAAGCAGCATGTGAGGCTGGGAAAGCACATCTCAGACCCGCAGACCCTCAGCATAGGAGCACCGCAAGGCTGCGTACTCTCCCCTCTCCTTTACTCTCTCTACACCAACGACTGCACCTCTGTCAAGGTTCTCAAGTTTGCGGACGTCACAACCCTGATTGGACTGATCAAAGATGGGGAGGAATCTGCCTACAGACAGGAAGTGACACAACTGGCATCCTGGTGCCTTCATAACAAACTGGAGCTCAATGCTCTTAAGATAGTGGAACTGATTGTAGAATTTAGGAGAGCTCCCCCTCCCTTCCCCCCACTCACCATCAACAGTACACTGTACACTGCAAGGGTCAGGAAGCGAGCGAGCAAGATCATCTCTGACCCCTCTCACTCTGGCCACAAACTCTTTGAAGTACTTCCCTCTGGAAGGCGACTCCGGACTGTCAAAGCAGCCACAGCCAGACATAAAAACAGCTTTTTTTCCACGAGTAGTAGCTCTACTCAATAACCAAAAATCTGTAGTCTCTTTTTGCTCTGGTTTATTTCACTCACATGTTTAAACTGTAATGTTGTATTCTTAATGTTTTAATGTTTTATGCTTTATTCTTAATTGTTTACTGTATGTTCGTGTTGTTACTTGCGAGTGGAGCACCAAGGCACATTCCTTGTATGTGTACATGCTTGCCCAATAAACTTATTCATTCATTCATTCATTCATTCATTCATTCCTTTGGTTTCCATATCACCAGTGTGGACCTTGGGGGATATGGGAATCTGTTATGGCAACAAGTCTGAAAAAGGTGACCCATATTCCTGCAATGGAAAAGGAGTATCAGGATCCTTCCCCATGAACAGGAACAATGCTTCGTTATCCCAATTGTCCTCTTAGCAATAAATCATTAGAAGAAGAATAAGACAAAATATGCATCTAATCTTCATTCTGGTTCATAATATTTGATGCAGCCTCACATCTGCTGATGAAGCAGCATGTATGTTCTGAACAGATGTACCTCAACTGACCATATGCCAGACTCCAGTAAATATGGGAGTCTAGGAAGTGTTAGGCCATTTATCCTCTTTTACTTTTCAGAAGGTCATGCCTGAACTGTGACCCGACTCCCTATATCCATCTCTTCCCCATATCCCTTAACAGATATGGTTAACAGAAATCTATCAATCCTAAACTTAAAGTGAATAATAGTCTAGGCATTCATCGCCATTTGTGGAAGACAGTTTCAAATTTCCAATAGAATTTTTCTCAAATTCATTCCTGAAAGGCCTGGCTCTAATCTTTATTTCATCCCCTAATTCCAGACTCCCTGAAATGATGTAATAGTTACTTTCCACCTACTTTATCAATGCCCTTTACTGTCGTGAAAACTTCAATCATATCGCCCCTTACACTTCCTGGGAATACAATGGTAGTTTGTATAATCACTCCTCATGATTGAATTCATGGAGTCAGGTTTCAGTTTAGCAGATACTTTCCACAGGTGACATATCCTTCCAAGAGATGCACTGCCCAGATGTGCTCATAATATTTGATGAGCAGTCTATCCAGGGTTTGATATAGCTCTCCCTTCCTTCAATACACCATTTTAAAGTTTTTAAGTTTTGATTATTTTCTGCACTACTTGTCATGTTGTAATTCACTCCGTAGATGAACCATTGAATCTCTTTGTTCCGCCACTACTAGTTTATTACCATTCAGAACATACTTTATTCTGTCTTTATTTAGATCCAAATTGGATGACTCCTATTTTCCTATACTGAAATTAATTTGTCACTTATTGTCCATTCATTTAAATTATGCCTTTTCTGTACTGTTTCCATGCTTTTTTTCTTTTTCCTTCTCTTTACTTTGCTTGCTACACTGCCTGTTTTGTGTATCTCTTGTCAATAAATAATTGAGACTATGACACCGATTCCTCTGAGACACTACTGATCAACTCCTGGTAAATAAGGCACCTACTCTTTCACCTTATATTCCTGTTTCCAGCCACTCACCTTGCCTTCAAATCCTCAGTTCTAAGAGCTTCAACCTTAGCCGGCATCTTATTGAGCAAAGCACAAAGGATTGGAGCAACACAGTGGGTCAGGCAGCATATGTGTAGGGAATGGATAGGTTATGTTTCAGGTCAGGACCTCTTTTCATACCGAAGGGTCCTGATCTGAAACATCGCCTGTCCATTCCCACCACGGATGCTGCCTGACCCATTGAGTTCCTCAAGCCCTTTGTGTTTTGCTCAAATTTCCAGCATCTGCAGTTGCTTGTGTCAAGCATTTTATTGTTTGCCTATACTTCGAAGTTGCTACTCTGCTTGGATTTTTTCTATTTTGGAGATTTGAAAACTGCTGTTAGTTGCTACATATAATTGATGGGCAAATCAGAACAGCTTAAGCACTTGGTAACATAAACCTGAGATATATAATCGGCAAACAGATTTTATTTTTATCCTGGAGGTTCCTAAATGTCAACCTTGGCCCTCTCAACTGGGCCAAAATATTATGGTTCAAGTCCCAATTCAGAATCTTGATCACAAATATCTCCACTGATACTCCAGTGAGGAAGTGCTGCTCTAGTAGAGGTGGACATAGAAGTCACCATGGCACAATTTTAAAGATGGGTAGGGGAGCACCCACTGTGTTCTCTTACGCTCAACCAATTGCTTTTCCTTGCAATCATATTAAAATAGCCATTTTGACACTCTTGTTTGCAAGAGCTTCCTGTTTTAATATTGGCTGCTGCAATTTAGATTTTGATAATTATGATTGCACTTTCTTCCTGCTTTGAGACATCCTGAAAAGGATAAAAAGGATATATACATGTGCAGGAGCTTTCTTCTTTACCTATTAAATGCATAACACTAAAAGCAGTGTAGTATTGATTTATGTTAACATTGTCATTATTGAATGCACACTCACTGCATCTATGATACACCCAGTGTATCATGTTAAAGTTAACATGTCTTGTATTTATGATCCTGTGCAACTATTCTTGTAGAACCCTGCGCAAATGGCAAACCTATATGATGTGACTAATTTCTAGGGATACTGCTGATTCAATTACATATTGGTGAATGGCATCATTCCAGAGATGCAAAGTGCAATAGTCTAGTATTCCGTGGCCAAGTGCAGCTGTGGAGACTGGTATGATTCATCGTGCGACCCTGAAAAATGTGAACTAATTCCCATGTGATCATCGAGCCATACAGCATGGAAATAGGCCCTTCAGCCCTACTTGTCCATGACAACCAATAAGCCCCATCTAAGATAATCCTAGTTGCCTGTGTTTACCCATATATCCCTATAAAATTGTCCTTTCTATGTATCTATTCAAGTGTTTTTTAAGTGTTGTTATTGTATCTGCCTCCTCTGGCAGCTCACTCCAAATATCGACCACCCGCTGTGTGGAAAAAGTTGCCAGTCAGGGACCTATTAAGTCTTTCACCTCTCGCCTTAAACCAATGTTCTTTGACTCTTGATTTTGCTACCTTGGATAAAAGACTGTGCATTCACCCTATTAATTCTCCTCATGATTTAGTTTAGTGTATTATTGTCATGAGCAAAGCCTTTGGTAGCTTATGGAAAGGGTCATTTGAAGAGCAAGACGTCAGATCAGGTGTAAAATTCACAGTCTATTGAACATCAATGATCTGCCCTCTTGTGCCCTGATGTGCTATCCTGTTCTCTCCTGTGCCTCCTGTGTCATCCAGAATCAGTACCCTGTTCCTGCTTTTTCCCCATATCCTTTTATTCTGTTAGCCCGAAGAGCTATATCTAATTCTCTCTTGAATACATCCAGTGAATTGGCCTCCACTGCCTTCTGTGGCAGAGAATTCCACAGATTCATAACTCTCTGGGTGAAAATGTTTTTCCTCATCTCAGTCTTATTTGGCCGACCCCTTATTCTTAAACTGTGACCCCTGGTTCTGGACTCCCCCAACGTCAGGAACATTTTTCCTGCATCTAGCCTGTCCAATCCCAAAAGAATTGTATATGTTTCTATAAGATCCCCTCTCATTCTTCTAAATTCCAGTGAATATAAGCCCAATCGATCCATTCTTTCATCATATGTCAGTCCCGCCATCCTGGGAATTAACCTGGTGAACTTATGCTGCACTCCCTCAATAGCAAGAATGTCCTTCCTCAAATTAGGAGACCAAAACTGCACACAGTACTCCAGGTGCGGTCTCACCTGCAGTATAACCTCCTTGCTCCTGTACAACTGCAGTATAACCTCCTTGCTCCTGTAGTCAAATCCTCTCGCTATGAAGGCCAACATGCCATTTGCTTTCTTCATTGCCTGCTGTACCTGCATGCTTACTTTCAGTGACTGATGTACAAGGACATCCAGGTCTCATTTGCACCTCCCCTTTTGCTAATCGTACACCATTCAGATAATGGGTAGACACAAAATACTGGAATAACTCAGCAGGACAGGCAGCATCTCTGGAGAGAGGAATGGGCGACGTTCCAATATGAACGTATGTTTTATGCTTTATTCTTAAAAATCCCAATATGAGTGCAAAGCAAAACAAAAACCTGAAGTCCCCAGTGCAAACAAGACAGTTCATTCTTCATAGTTTAGTTGGTGTTTATAGTATTAAATAACCAGATGGTTGTTGGGAAGAAACTGTTCCTGAACCTGGAGGTCACAGTTTTCAGACGCCTATAACTTCTTCCTGATGGCAGGAGTGAAATGAGAGTATGGTCGGTGGTGTGGGTCCTTGATGATGCTGACTGTCCTTTTTGAGGCAGCACCGAAGGTCCCTTCAATGATGGGGAGGTCAGAACATGTCATGGACCAGGCAGTGTCCACGACTATTTTCAATCTTCTTCATTCCTGGGTGTTCGAGTTGCAGAACCAGGCGGTGATGCAACCAGTCAATATGCTCTCCACCATACATTTGCGGAATTTCCATAAAGTATAGGTCGACATATTAAATTTCTTCAGTCTTTTAAGCAAGCAGAGGCATTGATGGGCTTTCTTTATGATTGCATCAATCTGCTGGATCCAGGACAGAGATATGCACACTCAGGAACATGAGGTTGTTGACTCTCTCCACCACTGACCCATCAATGAAGACAGGTTTGTGGATCCTTGGGTTTCCTTTTCGAAAGTCAAGTGATGTTGAGAGCACGATTATTGTTCTGGCACTATTCAATCTGATGATCGATACCCTTCCGATACTCTGACTCACCATTACCCATAATTCGTCCAACAGGTGTGTTGTCAACAAATTTAAAAATCAAGTTGGACGCGAGTCGTGCTATGTGGTCATGGGTACAGAGTGAGCAGAGCAAGGGACAGAGCACACAGCCTTGAGATGCCCCTGTGCTGATGGTTATTGAGGATGAAATCTGCATGTTGAATTGTAGTAAAGAAAGCAAACTCAATGCTAGCATTTATTTCAAGAGGGCTTGTATACAAAAACAGGGATGTAATGCTCAGGCTCTATAAGGTGCTGGTAAGGCTGCATTTGGAATATTATGAGCAATTCTGGGCAGCATATCTGAGGAAGGATGTGCTAGTTCTGGAGAGGGTCCAGAGGAGGTTTACAAGAATGATTCCAGGAATGAGTAGGTTAACCTATGATGAGCATTTGTCAGCACTGGGCCTGTACTCGCTGGTGTTCAGAAGAATGAGGGGAGACCTCATTGAAACATACAGAATAGTGAAAGCTTAGATAGAGTGGATGTGGAGAGGATGTTTCCACTAGTGGGAGAGTCTAGGACTAGAGGTCGTAGCCCCAGAATTAAAGGACGTTCTTTTAGGAAGATGAGAAGAAATTTGTTGAGTCAGAGGGTGGTGATTCTGTGGAATTCTTTGCTGCAGAAGGCTGTAGAGGCCAAATCAGTGGATATGTTTAAAGCAGAGATAGGTAGTTTTGATTAGTACAGGTGTCAGAGGTTATGGGGCGAAGGCAGGAGAATGGGGTTAGGAGGAAGAGATAGATCAGCCATGATTGAATGGCGAAGTAGACTTGATGGGCCAAATGGCCTAATTCTACTCCTTTCAAGTATGACATGACCTTATGAAGTGTTGTTGCCAATTCATACCAATTGTGTTCTGTTGAAGAGAAAGTGGAGGACCCAGTTGCAATGAGATGTGCAGAGACCCAGTTCCCAGATCTTTGTAACAAGTTTGGAAGGGATGATAGTGTTGAATGCTGAGCTGTAGTCGATGAACAGAAACCTTACATTTTTGCTGGGAATTCAACAAGTGAAAATTCAACAATTTCAGATAACTCAATTTCTCTGTCAGTATCAGTTCTGTTGTATGTTATCCACAATTTGTTTTCACTCAGATTTTTCTCTTGCTATTAATGTTGCCTGCTGGGGATTTCCTACATTTCTGCAATTTGCAGTTTTCAATCTGCTCCTTTGTTTGTATTCCCCCTCTCTGACTCCTTCCTGTGGACCATTTGCAATTATCAACAGCTTATCGCTACAACAACCCTGGTCCCAACCTATCAGAGATACTCCCTTTGCTCTATCCATTCCTCCCAACTCTCTCTGCAATATAAATCTAACTTGTTTTCTCTCGTTCCCAGTTTTGATGAAGGCTTTTCAACCTGAAACATTAACTCTACCTACAGAGGCTGTCAAACCTGCATGTTTCCAGCATTTTCCGTTTTTATATCGTGTTCGATTAATTTGCTGGAATTCTTTGTTGATGGAACTAATAGAATATAAAACATAGCACAAAAAGTAAGGAAATTTGTCTTTGGTAGATTATTTCTGTTGTAACAATGCTTCTTGGCAATAAATCTTATACCGTTGGAAAGCCTGTTTATTTCCCTTTTAAATGGTGCCACATTTGTAAGGAACATGCATTTGTGGGATGAGCAGCAGAGCTGAATATATGGGTTGCGCCCATGAAAAATTTGCCAAACCATCTCTGCCAATGCCAAACAGTTTATTCTGCTGTTGCTATTGACTCTTGTTTTGAGCTTCTGGTACCCCCAGGTGCTGACAATCAGGTGCCTGATTGGCACCTGATTGGCAGCATCTGTGAGCATGGGCCCTGCTACAGTGGTCAGTAGGTGTCTGCTCCAAGAATCGGCATGCCACGTTTGACTGATCTGGATAGGGCCCGTGCGATAGGGCAACTTCAAGCTGGTGTTCCGCAAAACCAAGTTGCGGCATTATTTGGAGTGAGCCCTAGTACCATCTCCAAAGTGAAGGCCAAGTTCCATATAACGGGGGATGTCAGAGACAGGCCGCGAAGTGGGCGTCCCAAGAAGACGTCACCCAAAGAAGACCATTTCCTCACCCTGTCAGCACTTAGGAACCGTAGGCTGTCTTCTACAGATTTGCAGTCAAGGTTTGCAGGACGATATGGCCGACGGCTCTCTGCCCAGACAATTCGGAACAGACTGCACGCAGCCGATCTCCAGTCTCATAGGGCTGCCAGGAGGCCTGCCATGACTGCCCTTCACCGTCAGGCCCGTTTGCGCTGGTGTCGGCAACACGTGCATTGGAACCTGAACATGTGGAGGAACGTTATGTTCAGCGATGAGTCCAGATTCTGCCTACGGCAGTTGGATCATAGGGTCAAAGTGTGGTGAAGACGCGGAGAACGCTATGCTGATTGCTGCACCGATAGAGTAACATCTTTTGGTGGAGGCAGTGTGATGGTGTGGGGCGGCATCTCCCTCACTGGAAAAACGAGGCTTGTCATCATTGGAGGCAATCTCAATGCAGAGAGATATCGAGATGAGATTCTGCAACCAGTGGCAATCCCATATCTCCACAGTCTGGGACCGAACTCTATCCTCCAAGATGACAATGCTCGCCCCCACAGAGCAGGGTTTCTCAGAGACTACCTCCAGAATTTGGGAGTGGAGAGGATGGAATGGCCTGCCAGCAGTCCTGACCTCAACCCCATTGAACACTTGTGGGATCAGCTTGGGCGT
The DNA here is from genome assembly GCF_053455715.1 of Rhinoraja longicauda. Lineage (NCBI taxonomy): Eukaryota > Metazoa > Chordata > Chondrichthyes > Rajiformes > Arhynchobatidae > Rhinoraja > Rhinoraja longicauda. The sequence continues at coordinate 89,918,414 of NC_135953.1, forward strand.
GCTGTTCATGCCAGAATGACCAACACCACCACGTTGGCTGACTTGCGACAAATGCTGGTTGAAGAATGGGATGCCATCCCACAACAGTGTGTGACCAGGCTGGTGACCAGCATGAGGAGGAGGTTCCAGGCTGTTGTGGCTGTGTATGGTTCTTCCACACGCTACTGAGGCTCCTGTTTATTAAATGAATAAATTGTTAAATTGCCAATATGTCTTGTTTCTTCAGACTTCAATCATCCAATCCACCAAACAACACCGAACAAGAGTCAATGGCAGAATAAGCTGTTTGGCATTGGCAGAGAAGATTTGGCAGATTTTTCATGGGCGCAACCCACATACTCAGCTCTGCTGCTCATCCCACAAATGCATGTTCCTTACAAATGTGGCACCATTTAAAAGGGAAATAAACAGGCTTTCCAACGGTATAAGATTTATTGCCAAGAAGCATTGTTACAACAAAGAAATAATCTACCAAACACAAATTTCCTTACTTTTTGTGCTATGTTTATAAAGTGGATGTGATGCATTTAGATTTTCAGAAGGCTTTCACTCAGGCTGCATACAGGAAATTTGTCAACAATGTTTGAACAAATAAAGCGGTGAGTACGGATGAACTGAGTGAGCAAACAAGGAACTGCAAGGTGCAATGTGATGCGGAGATTTACGAGTTCAATCGGATGTACAGCATAGAAACTCAGAGCATTCTTTTAATGAAGGGGGATTGGATTGCGTTGATGTTCAAAGGGACATCACATGTAAACCTACCCTACCCACGTACCTATATAAATGTTTCTTAAAGGTTGTGATATACCTGCCTCAACTACTTCCTCCGGCAGCTCATTCCATGCACCCACCACCCTTTGTGTAAAACAAAAAAAGTTGTCCCCCCGGGTTCCTATTAAAGCTTTCTCCCCCCTCACCTGAAATCTATGTCCTCTGCTTCTCAATCTTTGCGCAATCTTTGTGGAGACGGAGTCCTATCTTCACACTGAGAATATCCTGAGAATGTCTGCCATGTTTTTCCTCTGGAGATACTGCCTGAACCTGCACTTTGTGTATCCCCACTGTGGACAGCCTTCCAGCCACCAATACTCTTATTGAGAATTACTGTTTGTTTCCCACCTCTAAGCCAATTTTGTCTATAATATCGCATATAAACTGGTTCCATTACTGCAAAAGAACAGGTTAGTTTATCATCAACATAACTGTCATTCCTTTTTTCTATTTAAAATTAATTTTCATATCTTGCATTTCCTGGATTATCTTCTTCGTTTCTCAGGGGTTCACACAAATAATCAATCCTAAACTCTATTGTGAGATCCGTTTTTCTCCATGCAGTGTTATTGGGTGAAGATTTCCAGCAGCTGGAATTCTCTTTTAAGAAAGCATGGTTTTGTAATCTTTCCAGGTCCTGTTTCACAGGATTAGTAATGAAGGACAGAGTATCTGTCTGTGCTTAAGGTCTGTTACTGAATTTGGATTTTATTAAAAAAATTACACTGCTTAGGAGCTGAAAATAGCCCAAAGGAACAATACCTTGGTTTAAATGCCATGTGCCATGGAGGGCACTAAAATCAAGTTTGAATGTCGACCAGAGCTTTTAGACTGGTGTGATTGTTGCATTTAACAACATTAATGAGTTGTTAAATGCAATATGGTTGCCGGGAAGTTTCATGAAGCAGAGTTTTGCTGAAAAAAAATCCACTTTGGATGGGTTGGTTATATTGATGAGTAAATATTAGAGGGGATCATAGTAGAGGGGATTGAGTGAATGGGATCATAGTAGAGGGGATTGAGTGAATGGGGAGAGGATGTAGTAGAGGGGATCATAGTAGAGGGGATTGAGTGAATGGGGAGAAGATGTAGTAGAGGGGATCATAGTAGAGGGGATTGAGTGAATGGGGAGAGGATGTTTCCACTCATGACAGGGTGTTTTGAACATATTACAATAATCAAAGGACATGGCGTAATGAGGAAAAAGATCAGCCATGATCTTATTAAATAACGGAGCAGGCACAAAGGGATAAATAGAGTCATAGAGTCATAAAGTGTGGAAACAGCCCCTTCGGCCAACTTGCCAACACTGATCACCATGTCCCAGCTACATGAGTTCCACTTGCCTGCGTTTGGTCCACATCCCTCTAAACCTGTCCTATCCAAGTACCTGGCTAATTGCTTCTTAAATGTTGCGATAGTTCCTACCTCAAATATCTCCTCTGGCAACTTGTTCCATACACCCACCACCCTTTTTGTGAAAGAGTTACCCCCACAGATTCCTATATAATCTTCCTCTATTCACCTTAAACGTATGTCCTCTGGTTCTCGATTCCCCCTACTCTGGGCAAGAGACTCTGTGTATCTACCCGATCTATTCCTCACATGATTTTATACACTATACGGTCACCCTTCTTCTTCCTGCACATCAGGGAATAGAGTCTCAACCTGCTCAACCTGCTCAACCTCTCCCTATACCTCAAACCCTCAAATCCTGGCAACATCCTCGTAAATTTTCTCTGCGCCCTTTCCGACTTAACAACTTTCCTTTCACTTGGTGCCCAGAAATAAACATAATACTCTAAATGAGGCCTCAACAACGTTTTATACAACTGCAACATGACCTCCCAACTTCTACACTCAATTCTGTGACCGATGAAGGCCAATGTGCCAAAAGCCATTTTGACCACTGCATCTATCTATGACCTCACCTTCAAGGAACTATGTATCGCTCCTAGATCTCTCTGCTCTACAACACTTCCCAGAACCCTACCATTCAATGCGTAGGTCATGCCCATGTTAGACTTTTCAAAATGCGATACCTCACATTTCTGTGCATTAAATTCCATCAACCATTCCTTACCCCACCTGGCCAACTGATCAAGATCCTGCTGCAATTTCTGATAACCAACTTCACTATTGCAATACCACCCACTTTTGTATCATCTGCAAACTTGCTAATCTTGCCATGCACATTCTCATCCAAATTATTGATATAAATGACAAACAGTAAATGGTCCCAGCACCGAACCCTAAGGTACACCAATAGTCACAGGCCTCCAGACTGAGAAGCAACCTTCCACCATTACCCTCTGCATCCTTCTAGATTCAGTTGAGTTTTGAAAGTTTGTAGATATTGCATCAACATTGCATCAACACTTTCCCCATGTACCACTTTCAATACTCGGATAGAAACAGTCTGGTCCTGAAAAGTCATTTATTTTGAACCTAATTATTTTCATCATCATTATCTATATACTAAAACTCTCGTTTGTTATCTTGTTTGTGACTGAACTTCAGTCAAAATGGTACACAATAGCGCGACAATTTTAGGCTCACATTCCTCACCGTCATCACTTTAATGGTAAAAATGGTCGTTTTATTCAAATTGGTGTTATATTTTTTAAGTTATTCACATTTTAAAAGTTTAAATCTATATTCTAAGGAGGGAGAGGGAGAGGGAGAGGGAGGGAGGAAGATAAGGGGGGGTTGAGGGAGAGGGAGAGGGGGGGATGGAGTGGGGGGGATGGGGAAGGGGAGGGGAATGGAATGGGGGAGAGAGAGGGAGAGGGAGAGGGAGAGGGAGAGGGGGAGGGGAGGGGGAGGGGGAGGGGAAGGGGAGGGGGAGGGGGAGGGGGGAGGGGGAGGGGGAGGGGGAGGGGGAGGGGGAGGGGGAGGGGGAGGGGGAGGGGGAGGGGGAGGGGGAGGGGGAGGGGGAGGGGGAGGGGGAGGGGGAGGGGGAGGGGGAGGGGGAGGGGGAGGGGGAGGGGGAGGGGGAGGGGGAGGGGGAGGGGGAGGGGGAGGGGGGAGGGGGAGGGGGAGGGGGAGGGGGAGGGGGAGGGGGAGGGGGAGGGGGAGGGGGGAGGGGGAGGGGGGAGGGGGGAGGGGAGGGGGGAGGGGGGAGGAGAGGGTGCTGCACCAATGCAGGAGAGGTTTGGGCCCAACGGGTCTACTTGGTCTAGTTTTCTTTATTTCTTTCTCTTTTTACTTACAATAAATTCAATTATCCCCCTTGAGTTTTTTTCTATTTTCCTTTAGTTTATCTTTATCTTCGTGAGTGACAACTGATTCAAGGTAATACTTAATAATGGCCATTTCCTGACTGTCAATTACGATATCACCCACATACAAACATCCCTCACCTCTGCATTCCTATCTATCTGCTGTTGACTTTCATCCCGAGTACTTAGTAATGCTGCCTTACAAATATTCAAAGATTTTGTTTCCATTACCTTAGGGGGAAGAGTTCGCCAAAGACTTAATTTTCTTCATGAAAACAATAGCCTTATTCTTCTCCTAAATGGGTGGTATATATATATATTTTTTAAAGTAACCTCTTTGTTCCTGATTCTCTGAGAAGGGGAAACATTCTCTAGAAATCATCCAATTAAGACCTCTCTGTAATTTACATGTTTCAAACAAGTCACCTATTGCTCCTCTAAACTCTTGCAGATATAAACCTAATCTTTCCAACCTTTACTCATAAAACAAGCCAGCACCCCAGCTTTTGTGGACTCTTGGTTTATTGAACCATTGATAAACTGCTTCAAGTTCATTAGCATCTTCCCTAAATGCTAAGGCCAACACCCTAAACAATGTTCTACCCATGGTCTGATCAATGCTTCATCTAACTGAAAAAAGAATGTTCTGTTAGCAGACTGTACAAATTAGGGACTTTTTAAGAATTATAGACAATAGACAATATGTGGTAGGACAACCAGATCCCTCTACATCATTGTCATTCAGAGGCCTACTTTACCCTGAGCTACCCTCCTCTTTAATATATATGTAAAAAAACATTGTTGCGCTAGATATCCTTTGTAGGCTTTTCTTGCATATTCAGTTTTCTGTCACTCCAATGTTATTTGTATCTTTTACAAAAATTGAAAAAACAGTGGCAGGAATGTTCTGCTATCTCTCTTCTGCTAGGTCGGTCACCTAATTTACCTTAGTTCAGACATCATGACTCCAGTGAAGAGAAGTAGCTGGTCTGCTGTCTGGTACCTCAAACTGATTGCTGCAATTAGCCGATTGCCCCCATCCAAACCTATCTTCTCTCCTGGTTCACCTTCACTCCCAGTTGCTAATCTTGTATCTCCTCCGCTCTCCCCTCACTTAATGCTGATAAACTAGCTCCTGATTCCTTGACTCCCACAATGCCTGCTGCACCTCACCCCCAGCTCCCAGCACCCCAAGGCTCCATTCCTTGCCTGGGGAGAGGCTGCAGTGGCCTTGTGCTGTGGCCTTCTGCTGCTTGATTTCCAGTCCAGTAGCTGGCTAATTTGTCAACATGACCTCCTGCTCCCAGGGAACTGGAGCAGTGAATTTGAAACATGATACTTGGTAGGACCTCTGCATTCATGACATTTTCCTTACTCCTTTTCTGTCTCCATGTAAATATTAAGGTATTTGATACTATCATCCTTAATCCTTCAATGCCAAGTATTGATTATTCCAATTACTAGAGGCTTCCCAATATTCCTGAATTCTGCCTTCCTGTCCTCCCCTTCTTTTCTGTGTCCTGAACTACAAAGCATCCAGAAAGTATTCAGACCCCTTCACCTTTTTCCACATTTTGTTACTTTACAGCCTTATCTTAAAATGGATTCAATTCATTTTTTTAATCATCAATCTACACACAATACCCATAATACAAAAGCAAAAAAAAGGTGTTTAGAAATTTTTGCAAAATAATTAAAAATAAATAACTGAAATATCACATTTACCTAAGTATTCAGACCCTTTACTCAGTACTTTGTTGAGGCACCTTTGGCAGCAATTATAGCCTCAAGTCTTCTTGGGTATGACACTACAAGTTTGGCACACCTGTATTTGGGTAATTTCTCCCATTCTTCTCTGCAGATTCTTTCAAGCTCTGTCAGGTTGGATGGGGAGCGTCGATGCACAGTTATTTTCAGGTCCCTCCAGAGATATTTGATTGGGTTCAAGTCCGGGCTCTGGCTGGGCCACTTAAGGACATTCACAGACTTGTCACGAAACCACTCCCGCAATGTCTTGGCTGTGCTTAGGGTCATTTTCCTGTTGTAAGGTGAACCTCCACCCCAGTCTGAGATCTAGAACGCTCTGGAACAGGTTTTCATCAAGGATCTCTCTGTACTTTGCTCCGTTCATCTTTCCCTCGATCCTGACAAGTCTCCCAGTTTCTGCCGCTGAAAAACATCCCCACAGCATGATTCTGCCACCACCATGCTTCACCATAGGTATGGTATTAGCCAGGTGATGAGCAGTGCCTTGCTTTCCTCCAGACGTGACGCTTGGCATTCAGGCCAAAGAGTTCAATCTTGGTTTCATCAGACCAGAGAATCTTGTTTAGGTGCCTTTTGGCAAACTCCAAGTGGGCTGTCATGTGCCTTTTACTGAGGAATGGCTTCCATCTGGCCACTCTACCATAAAGGCCTGATTGGTGGAGTGCTGCAGATATAGTTGCCCTTCTGGAAGGTTCTCCCATCTTCACAGAGGAACTCTGGAGCTCTGTTAGAGTGACCATCGAGTTCTTGGTCACCTTCCCGACCAAGACCCTTCTGCCCAGATTGCTCAGTTTGGCCGGGCGGCCAGCTCTATGAAGAATCCTGGTGGTTCCAAAGTTCTTCCATTTATGAATGATGGAGACCACTGCACTTTTCGGGACCTGCAATTCTATAGAAATTGTTTTATACCCTTCCCCAGATCTGTGTCTTGACACAATCCTGTCTTGGATGTCTACAGCCAATTCCTTCATCTTTATGGCTTGGTTTTTGCTCTGAAATGCACTGTCAACTGTGGGACCTTATAAGGACAGGTGTGTGACTTTCCAAATCATGTCCAATCAATATAATTTACCACTGGTGGACTCCAATCAAGTTGTAGAAATATCTCAAGGATAATCAATGGAAACAGGATGGACAAGCTTAATTTTGAGTCATAGCAAAGGGCCTATATAATTATGTAAATGTGATATTTCAGTTATTTATTTTTCATTACTTTACAAAAATTTCGAAATGTGTAGATTGATGATTAAAAAAAAGAATTTAATCCATTTTAAAATAAGGCTGTAATGTAACAAAATGTGGAAAAGTGAAGGGGTCTGAATACTTTCTGAATGCACTGTACATAACCCTGTCCAAGGCATTCACATCCTGATGAAGGTAAGGGGTCCTTCTCTAATCCTCTGTTGACTGAGATTCATTGTAGATCAAACTCTTATATTCACCAATATTTTTTCAAGTGTGCTTCTGGATAATGCCAACTTTTCACAATGCTGTACAATAATCAGCGTTCCTTCCCTTTGCTATTTTTCTCTGTCTATTCGTCTAACATGAGGGTAGTGCTTTTCCGACAGCTCACTGGCATCAAACCCTCATCTGTATCAAACCACACTCATCTAATTAAGTTTCTTTTTGAGGGCCAAGTGATGAGGCTGCCAGTATTGAAAGTAAAGCCACAGAGTACACTCTTCTGGTAATGGCCACAGATCAGTCTGAACACCGTCTGCCAGAAATTACAGCAGATTGGTTTGGGAATACAATGAAGGCATGTTAGTCTGGAAAATTAGTTCAACAATTGGCACAAGTTACAGATGCTAAATAGAGAACTTATCACTTGTGGAAAGAAACAGTGGGGCAAGAGGAACTCACAAAAAGGGTAAAGCATTAAGTGAACAATTAAAAAACAATAATATATGTTTTACATTTTCTAGAACAATTTACAAACTCACCAATTGATATTCTACATTTTATTTGTTTCCTTCCTGGATGTCAAGTTGATAGTGTCCACTAATAACGATCACATTATCACGGGGGTGATCAATGGTCGGTGTGGACTCAATGGGCCTACGGGCCTATTTCCATGCTGTATTTCTAAATTAAACTTTATTAAAAAGGAAACAAAAAGACTACAGAGGCTGGACAGCTGAAGAAAAACAGAAAATAGTGAAACTTCCCTATAGGTCAGACAGCTTCAAAGAGAATAATATAAGTAATGCATCAGGAACCGAGGAAGGGTACAAAGCTGAAACATTCATTGTTTGTCTCTCCACAGATGTTGCCTGACTCAAGTATTTCCAACATTTTCTGTTGTTATATCACATTACTAAATATGTCTTGAGTAGTTCATTGTTTAACTTTGTGATGAGTTTAATCAGCAGTGTGAAAAAGGCAGCAACATTGCAAAAAGATCACAGAAAGGTTAATCTTAAGATGATTCCACATGGTGTTGCAGTGGCAATACCATCACGGTAATACGGTATTGCAGTGCAAAGCAGAAGCCATTTGCAGTGAAAGAAGATTGTGGATGATCAGCCATGATCACAATGAATGGCAGTTCTGGCTCGAAGGGCCGAATGGCCTCCTCCTGCACCTATTTTCCATTTTCTATGTAGTTCACAAGGTATTTCTCTCTTATCAAAAACCATTGATTGATTTGTGCATTAATAACTACCTGCAACATTCAGACCATTATTGCTTGTAAAAATGCAAAGGTTTTCCTTAAAATTAAAAACCCTCTGCTATTTGGCACTGGGTTATCTGTTAGGGCTGTAACGCATGGTATTAATATAAAACTAATATTACTTCCTAAAATTGACAAAATGTTACAATTATGTACGACTTGGTTTTTTTGATTGGATCAATGACCAAAATTAAATTATCATGGTAGCGATACCATCGAATAATCTTGAGACAGAGTTCAGAAAGGAGATTGAGAACCTAGTAACCGTGCCAAGGCAAAAACCTCTCTCTCAATGTCAACAAGACAAAGAAGATAGTGATTGACTTCAGGAACCAAACCAGTACACATATTCCAGTCTACATTGCGCTGAAGTGGAGATGGTGGAAAGCTCAAAGTTCCTAGGAATAAATATCACCAGCAATTTGCCACATTGAAGCTATGGCCAAGAAAGCACATCAATGCCTCAACTTCCTTCAAAGGCTGATGAAGATCAAATGTATCCAACAACCTTCACCTACAGATGCGCCATAGAGAGCAAGGATATAAAAATATCCTTAAGTTCAGATACATTTCTAAACTAAAGGCCATTTAACATTTCTAAAGCCAGAACTTTACTGCACAAACATTTTCAGAGGTCTCACTTTATCAGGGTGGAATATGATTTCAAGCAAATTTAACAGAACATAATTAATTTTCAATAGTACTGCCCTATATAAAACCAGAAAATGCAAAACATCCTCAGCAGGTTAGGTAGCATTCATGAAAGAGAAACAGTTAATATTTCATGCCAAAGACACTGTCAGAAATAACTGTCTAAGGATTTATAACCTGAAACATAAACTTTGTTTCTTTATCCACAGATGCTGTCTGACCTACATAGTGTTTTGAAAATGTTTCTGTCATATTTCAGATTTCCTGCACTAGCAGTTATTTTGATTTCTATTTGCTGCCCTATGTAACCAGTGCATTGCCATAGGGTTAGTCCATTGCAATAAAGTAATGGAGAACAGCACAGAAACGGATCCTTGGTCCATCATGCCCATGCCAATCTTTATGTCCATCTATACTAATCCTATTTGCCCACATTAGGAACATATCTCTCTATGCATTATCTATTTAAGTGTCTGTGCATTGTCTATTTAAGTGTCTGTCTTAATGCCTCTAAACATACTAATTGTATCTGATTCCATTCCCTTCTCTGGCATGGCATTCCTGATATCAACCACTCTCTGTGTAAAAAAAAAAACTAAAATCTCCTGTAAATCTTCTACATCCCACCTGAAACTTTTGCCCTCTTGTTTTTGTGGATACCAGGATCTGCAGATGTTGATTTACAAATACAAGACACAAAAGAGAGTTTCCGATTCAGTGTGCATTTCTCCAGAGATGCTGCCTGGCCCACTGAGTTACTCCATCGCTTTGTGCACTCTTGTTTTTGTTGCCCTGCCAGATGAAAAAGATGCTGACGACCCACCCTATCTATGTCTCATGTAATCTTAGATCAGGCCCATCCAATCACTCCCCGTAACTATAGTCATCCAAATCCAGGCAACATTCTGGTGAATGTGGAGGAAAGAATTGCAGATGCTGGTTTAAATCAAAGATAGACACAAAATGCTGGAGTAACTCAGCGGGACAGGCAGCATCTCTGGAGAGAAGGAATGGGTGATGTTTCGGGTCGAGACCCTTCTTTAGACGTAATTCTGGTGAATTCTGGCTGCATTCTCTCTAACACAATCGTGTGTCTTAGTCCAGCGCAAATCACAAGCCCAGTAATGTCAGAAGTAGAAATAAGAGATGGATGGAAGAGCAAAAGAGCTTTCAATTGATGGGATTGTGGGTTCGCGAAGCGCTTTCTTCGAAGAAGGGTCTCGACCCGAAACGCCACCCATTCCTTCTCTCTCCAGAGATGCTGCCTGTCCCGCTGAGTTACTCCAGCATTTTGTGTCTATCTTCGCTTTCTTCAATTGGCGGGTCCAAGGTGGATTTGGGGTATTACAGCCACGGATGGAACTCCAGCCCCGCAAAGATAATCATTCTCTCTCCACTCCCACTTCATGTATTTCAAGGTGGCATTTTGAGCATTTCAATGTGGAGATGGGCATTAAACAGCCCTTTATAAAACGTTCCCCACCACAGAGGCTGCGGAGTTTTATCTCCTTGGATTTTCATAATAGTTTCCCCCTTTTTAAGGCAGAGCCAGGAGACTTCAGCAAACACTTTCACATTCCTGCGCGGGTGGAAACGGCCCGAAAAGTTGAATGTAGTTTCAGACAATGGCTCGGGACTGTACACTGTCAATTTATTAAAAAGCCGACAACAGGTGGCAGCGGTTTGAGGAGGTATAAATCTGCTAGAATTAACTTGTCGAGTCTTTAGGATGAATTGGGCATGCCTCAGATTCAGATTACCCTTTGAGAATACAATTTCATCAGCGTCATATATTATCGCAAGAGCTGCTCAGATGTTAAAACGCTGAAAAATCTTCCCGGAGTAATCCGGAAGGCGGATAATACACACGCACAGCGAGCTTCACACAAACAGTAGCTACTGGGATTTCCCAACACATTGGGTGAGAGGGCGCAGAGCTCTCCCTCGAGAGGTGGTGTCAAGAATGCAACACGGAAGCAACAAGGAAGAAAAGTATGGAAAAGAAGAGAGGGGGAGAGAGACAGACAGACAGACAGACAGACAGACAGACAGACAGACAGACAGACAGACAGACAGACAGACAGACAGACAGACAGACAGACAGACAGACAGACAGACAGACAGACAGACAGACAGATCGAAAAAAGCAAACAAACAAATAGACAAACAATTTAGTTAATTAGTTAATGCTGAACTTTGGTGTAGACCTGATTATGAGTCTCGATGGAAAGAAATGGAAAGGGAGATACAGGGTTGCCAGACCCAGATTTTGGTGGGAGACAAATATCTGAGACGGGCTTTGAGACATGCTATGGATCCAATAGTAGCATTTACGCTAGAAATATGGAATGTTATAGTGGAAAAATACAAATTAAAAAGAGGGGTTCACGCATTGAAGAGATTCGCATATGACTCAAAGTTTAAGATTCAAGATTCAAAGAATGGACACAAAAAGGCATAACAGCAATGTGTACGGTTTCAGAAAGTGGCCAGTTTATGAGCTTCCAAGATTTAAAGGCAAAATATGGTCTCGAAAACAAAGATTTTTTTAGATACTTGCAATTAAGAGACGACAAAAGAGATAAGGTTGAAACTAGATGAAACTTCAAATAATGTGATTGAGGTGATTGTGGATGCATCCAAGCAGAAGGGGCTTTGGGTCATCTCTGCTTTCTACCAAGCTCTGGGAGGGGGGGGGGGGGAATCAACGCTCTACATAAAAACAAAATGGGAAACAGAGTTAAAGATTCAAATAACAGAAGAAGAATGATATCAAATGTGTGAGACAATGTACATCCACAAACTCACTAGTATGGAGAGAATTCTGCTGGAAGAATTTAACTCGCTTTTTTATAACACCCAAAATAAAAAGCAGGCAACTTGCTGCTCAACAACATTGTTGGAGGCTGTGCGGGAGTATGGAGGCTGGCCACTCGCATATTTTCTGGAACTGTGCAAAGATAAGGCCATACTGGGAAAATGTTAACGCAGCTGTTAAAAATATTTTGGGTTATAAAATCCCAAATACCTGCCCTGTGATGTATCTTGGGAGCACTAAAGATGTTGTGATGAGAGAAGATATATCTACTTGACTAAAGTTCTACTTGCAGCAAGTAAGAAAGGCGTTACCAGACATTGGCTTAATGAAAACAGTCCAAAACAGGAACAGTGGCTGGAAATTGTTCAAGACATCTTTGCTATGGAAAAGTTGACATGCTTTTTGAGAGTCAAAGAGAATACATTTGAAAAGAACTGGAAAAATGGATCATTTATTTGAGACACGACACCAACTAAATGAATGCCTAACTAGATATTAGAAGATTATATTATATAGAACTAGATGATATGTTTCTATGAATATTTCAATATTTTGTTAGATAGAGAGATAGAGAGATAGAGAGATAGAGAGATAGAGAGAGAGAGAGAGAGAGAGAGAGAGAGAGAGAGAGAGAGAGAGAGAGAGAGAGAGAGAGAGAGAGAGAGAGAGAGAGAGAAAAAAGCAAACAAACAAATAGACAAGCAATTTAGTTAATTAGTTAATGCTGAACTTTGATTGCGTCAGCCTTAGGGTTTGCTGAACCTTGGTGGCTGGTGGTGATATTCATTTCTCGCTTATTATTTTACTGGCAGCCTTGGTAGGTTTTACAGCAAGTTCTTTCTTATTAACTCCTTTGATCACACCTACAGCCACCATCTGTCTCCTGTCACGGACAGCAAAGCGACTAAGAGGTGGATATTTGGAACCATGGCTGCATCTCCATTCTGATCTGCTGAAATGAATCTACACCTCAACCCCAAACTGGGAGTGAAACCCTTATCGTGTCATTTTTGCGACTTAAACTGTGCGGTGGACAAGCAAGCGAGCGTGTGTGTATCATCTATGGATTTCAGAATCAGTTTCCTATTTGCAGCATCCGAAGACCGGCACCCCTGAAGATAATGCCCCCATTGTGTTACCTCGGGACGGAGCAAGCTCAGAGTGGGAGAGGGGGGTAAGGGAGTGTGGTGCTCGACACCCGGCAACTTTGTGCTTTATTCACAAAATGCTGGAGTAACTCAGCAGGTCAGGCAGCATTTCGGGAGAGAAGGAATGGGTGACGTTGCGGGTCGAGACCCTTCTTCAGACTTGCCACATCAACTTTGTGCTTTATCAGCCTGTAATATCACGTGGTGGTGTCTGACAGAGCATGGAATTGACCCCACGCTGCAGAGCAGTCATGGTAAGGTTATTTGTACTTCGGGTGGGGTGAGACAAATTGCAATAGCGTGTGACCGGAACACATGTCGAATTTCCCAATTACAATTGAACTTGGACAATATATACTCCAAGGAAGGCGATTGCCGGAGACCTTGACCCTGGAATAAATTCGGCCAAGCTCTGTTTTGATTATTGTATAATGGTTGTCTAGTTCGACAGATTACTTTTGGGGTCTTAGTGGTTTCTCAGACTCTTAAAGGAACTATTAAAATGTTAGGTTTTAAACTATTCGTCTTTGTGTCATAGAGCTTTTAAAAGTATAATCCTGTATTTAAAAAGGAATTTATTCAGTGAAATTACGGAAACGATTTTATTTACAAAAGGTATTAGGAATCCTGCCTGAAGACTTTACATCATTCTGAGGAATGGTCCCGACCCGAAACATCACCTATCCATGTTCTCCAGGGGTGCCGCCTGTCCCGCTGAGTACTCCAGCACTTTGTGTCTTTTTTTTGGTAAACCATCATCTGCAGTTCCTTGTTTCTACCTGAAGACTTTATCATTGGAAGCCGTCTCTGGAGGTAAGCTATCTGCATCTCTTAAGAGAAGCTAGTTGTTCTGAAAACACTCATGCACTGAAAGAGAGTCAAAGAGGTGACTTTGAGCTGCGGCTTTGGAAAACCCTGCATACACGGGTTCCTCTGTCTTAAACGATCAGATTAGCCACGCAAAATTATCAACTTTAAAATAACTTCAAAAGTACTTCAAATGTACTTCAAAATAGCATCCCCTGTGTTCCTATGCTCAATTGTTGTCGTTTTGTTTGTTATGTGGTCTTTTACAAAAGAGCAACATAAAATTTCAAGGACAATCCCGTATAAAACACAACTATATGCTTCAAATTGAGTGTTGCTTCAGCTGCTCAGCGAAGAGTCTTGACCTGCTTGGAAGCGATCTTGATTTCCAAAGGTATTTATTCACAAAATGCTGGAGTAACTCAGCAGGTCAGGCAGCATCTCGGGAGAGAAGGAATGGGTGACGTTTCGGGTCAACGGAACAAAGGATTTGTTCAATGGTTCTACACTGAACATTTTCAATGAAATGGAAAGAACTGAAAATTCAACTGAAATCCTGGAATGGGAGCCACGCTGGCCAAAGGGTTGGCAATAACGAGTTAGAGGAGTTGTTCCAGGAGAAATTACTGAGTGGGGAGCCTCACCCCCTCAGCTGTTGATGTTTTGGTATGCGATTTAGAATGGGTGATTATTTTTTTAAATAAACTTCCGCAGCACATGGATGGTGCGTTACATTTAAGTTTGTACTAGCCTTCGCGGGGTTTTACATTAATTAGTTCCTAAACTGAATCAGAGAGTCAAAATGGTACCGAGTGAAGTATGAAGAAAAGGACAGGCCACTGCATATTTTCTGAACCAATTTATGTTAAGAATTATAAATGACTGATCCAGGGTCTGAATGGAGAGGCGCCAGTTGGAACATTGAACTTACTGTCAATGCACAATTAGAAAGAAACATAGCGAGGACAAAAATATGTAAATGAGAGACGAATAAACAGTGGAAGTTTTTCAGCATTTCAAATATTTTAAACAGAAATTAAAATCTGAAGAGTGGAGTACAGCACATTCGTTTTTCAGTAATGGCTAGTTATTTGGATTTAAAAAAAGCCTCATCAACCCACTAAAAAAACTTAAAACAGATAAGCCCCAAACTGTTTCTCATGAGCTTGGCGTGTGTGCTTACGTGTATGTATAGCCTCCAACCCACTTCGAGTGTCTCACTGCTGAGTTTCTGGCATGACATTAGACAATAGACAATAGGTGCAGGAGTTGGCCATTCGGCCCTTCGAGCCAGCACCACCATTCAATGTGATCATGGCTGATCATTCTCAATCAGTACCCCGCTCCTGCCTTCTCCCCATACCCCCTGACTCCACTATCCTTAAGAGCTCTATCTAGCTCTCTCTTGAATGCATTCATAGAACTGGCCTCCACTGCCCTCTGAGGCAGAGAATTCCACAGATTTACAACTCTCTGACTGAAAACGTTTTTCCTCATCATTCTAAATGGCCTACCCCTTATTCTTAAACTGTGGCCCCTTGTTCTGGACTCCCCCAACATTGGGAACATGTTTCCTGTCTCTAACGTACCCAACCCCTTAATAATCTTATATGTTTCGATAAGATCCCCTCTCATCCTTCTAAATTCCAGTGTATACAAGCCTAGTCGCTCCAGTCTTTCAACATATGACAGTCCCGCCATTCCAGGAATTAACCTAGTAAACCTATGCTGCACGCCCTCAATAGCAAGAATATCCTTCCTCAAATTTGGAGACCAAAACCGCACTGGACCAAAAATGACATAGGCAAAGCATAGCTGTGGAGGGCGAAGAGAACGAGAAGATCAACTTACTGAATTTCAGCACTTAGTTGTGCATTTGTGGCCACCAGTATTACCATTGGACATATTTTAATAATGATGAATATTGTGATTTTTGTTATAAAATTTACCCTGAATTCAGAAAAATAATAGGGATAGTTAGTTTGTTAGTTTAGTTTATTGTCACGTGCACCAAGGTACAGTGAAAAGCTTTTGTTGTGTGCTTGACCAGTCAACGGAAAGACAGTACATGATTACAATCGAGTCATTCACAGTGTTCAGATACATAATAAAGGAAATAACGTGCATAAAGTTAAATGCAAGACAAACCTTAAGATGGAAATAAAGTAATAACTGTACATATACAAAAAAAACAACACATCTCTTTAAAATGAATCTCAGTCTTCTGCCACAAACAGTAAATTAAATCTGAAAGCCATTGGTGCCAGTCACAGGGTGTCATGGAAAGGAGAAGGATGTATTTCTCATAATTGTTGGCAGCAGAGGTTTACGATCCTGACCTTCAGCTGTGGATAAATGCCAAACAAATGTGTTGTTATTACTCACTTACAGATTTTTAAAAAGCCATTTATTTTTATATTTTGTGAAAAGGAGGATTACATATTTCATTTTTATGCTTGTTTCTGGGGAATCCAATGACAATGGCAGCCAGCGGTCGAAGCCCCTGTGTCGGGGCGATTGAAGCCCCCGCCCCGGGGCGATCATAGATCCCGCGTCGGGGAGGTCGAAGCTCCTGTGGCTTGGAGCTCCCGAAGACGGTCTCTAACCAGGGACTGCAAGCTCCATGATGTTAAATTCCACAGGCTCCCACGGTTGGAGCTCCGAGGTCAATCCCCGACAGGAATCGCCCGCTCCACGTTGTTAAAGTCCTGCAGGTGCCCGAGGTTGGAGCTCCTGGTCTATCTCCAGCAGGGGTCGTCAACTCCTCGATGTTAGGCCACAGTGCGGATGAAGATATGATCCAGAAAAAAAGTTGCATCTCCATCGAGGTAAGAAATTTAAAAAGTTTCCCCCAACTCCCCCCCTCACCCCCACCCCATAAATAAAACAAGTTAAAGAACTCTAAAACATACATTTAACACATACTATTAAAACAACAAAGCAGGAAGGGACAGACAGACTATCGGCGAGGCAGCCATTGCTGATGTCACCCAGTGTTGGATCAGACATATATTTTAATATGTTTTTCCAGCTAGAGACAATAGAAGTAATCTCTAATAACAGAGTAAGGGCATTAATTGCAGTGAATGCTCCCAAATGTTGCTGACTTGCTCTAATATTACTATTTTTGGTGTGAATTTAAAATGGATGAATACTCCTTCCTGGTCATTTGATCTGGACTCCCACTGTTAAGTTATCAAATTGTAACTTAGTATTATATTTGTTTTTACAATGAAACAACAATGCCACATTTAAAAACTGATGGTAAACTTTTCTCTTGAACCATTGTCTCTCGATGTGATGTTACTTGGAAGCCCAAGGATGTTGATGCTTTTATAATGAGAGAAGCAATCTACTTTTATGTCAAAACTGGTGTTATTTAGACAGAATACAAAAAAAAATCTTCTGGTACTGTTGTTCCCGTTGAACAAAGAGTGATCTGTTGAAGATTCACCTCTGTATTTATATATGTTATTGCTCCATGAACATTGTAGAGGGAATTCAAATCTATAAATTGAGCATTGATGTGAAACAAGCAAAATATTTAGACTTGGTAACTGCTGTGATTCTACCAATCAGGACAGCACGTGGATTACTTTTGTTCAGGCGCTAATATCTGATCTTTTATTTTAATCGTACCCTTGAAAATCAAAGGATGGAGAGTGTGCGAGAGATTCTGATATGTTTGTTGCCTTGTGCTTGATTTGCACTTTATCAAATGCTCTTAGATCATAAATAGACTTCAAATAGAAGACGAGTTTCCATTGCATTGTATAACTTAAACATAGAATTATAGAATCATAGAAAATGTATAACACATTCCATGATATCTGTATCAGTCCTAAAAGAGCCACTGAACTTAATCATACCTCAGAACATAGAATAGTACTGGAACAGGCCCTTCAACCTACAGTGACTACACAGAATATAATTCCAGGGCAAACTAATCTCCTCTTCCTGCACGTGATCTATCCCCCCCCCCCATTCCCTGCATATCAATGTGCCTATCTAAAAGCCTATTCAATGCTACTATTTTTTTCTGACTCCACCACCATACTTGGCAGTGCCAACCAACAACTGTATAAAAAAAGTACACTGGGGACAAAAACACACCAGGGATCATTTACAATCTCTGTCTCACATCTCTTTTAAATTTTGCGCCTCTCACCTTAAACCTATGCCCTGTAATGTTTGATACTTCCACCATGGGATAAACCTTCCAGTGCTAGCCTTACATATCAAGGATCTTCAAGAACACATCCAAGTACTGTTTAAATGAAATAAATGTTTTGCCTCTGCCACCCAGCACATCCAAAACCCTACCACTGTATACATGAAAAAAATATTTATTTATTCTCCACCATACACAAATCAAACCCAATCTTTCTAATGCCTTAACTTTTCCACCTCTAGCAACATCATCATGAACATCCTTTACATCCTCCTTTGCATCCTCTCCAATACATTTACATCTTTCGGGTAATGTAGTGTCTTGACTTACACATTCAAGCTCTGGGTTAACTTGAGTAACATTCACTAGAGGATATTATCACTGGCAGATGTTCATTATTAGTTGTGAAGTTCTTTGTGGTAACTTAATGTTCTGTTGAATTATCATTTAGTTCCTTAATTTCTTCATGTAGCTATAACAAGCAGGAGTGCCTCAGTATTTTAGCATCTAAGATTGTCTGTTGAGGGTTTAGAGAATCTATGGGATTATAGTCATTTTAGAAAATCCTTACTTCATATATATATACAGCCGGAAACAGGCCTTTTTTCGGCCCACCAAGTCCGTGCCGCCCAGCGATCCCCGTACATTAACACTATCCTACACCCACTAGGGACAATTTTTTTAAAACATTTACCCAGCCAATTAACCTACATACCTGTACGTCTTTGGAGTGTGGGAGGAAACCGAAGATCTCGGAGAAAACCCACGCAGGTCACGGGGAGAACGTACAAACTCCTTACAGTGCAGCACCCGTAGTCAGGATCGAACCTGAGTCTCCGGCGCTGCATTCGCTGTAAAGCAGCAACTCTACCGCTGCGCTACCGTACCGTACCGTACTTCAAATTGAACAGATACAAATTGTGCAATTGAAATTGGATATTTGTCCGATACATTGCATGTCTGCTTAATGAGTCAGTGCTTTAAAGGAAGGCATCAGCTCAAAGTCTACCTTAAATTAATTGTCGATAATGACTCAGGTGGTAAATGCAACCCCCTCCCTTGGGCATTATGTCCACAAAAATGCATGTTTTAGATTATCTGGCATCCCAATATACTAATGAGGAGATTACAAGTGTACAACATAAAAAAGACCCACATTCAGATGGCTGAGGACAACATTCAAACAAATGAAATGGAAGTACATGCTTGAGTAGCAGAAACATGTTTAAATTAATAACAGTGGAAATGAAAGGGAAATGCACACTAAAGATTATAAGGGTCAGGCTGAACAAATGTAACCTGGTTGGATTAACAAAAAGATAAAAAGTGAAAATGAAAATAAGAAAACAGCACCTAAAAATAAATACAGAAAATGGTGTATAAAAATACATGATCTAAGTATCATGCAATAACATGTGAAGAAGCTGATGAGAGTGACAAAGAGGGACTGGGAAGAGAGCAAGACAACTGAGGCAAAGGCAACAGCAAAGCAGGTGTTTGAAGTATGATTGTAAGACAAGAAATGAGACAATTGAAAGATGCAGAAGAGATTCCAGATAAAAAGGGGCTCATATATATTCAATGATTACTTTTAAAGTATTCACAAAGGAAAGGGCCACCACAATCCTTCTCTGAGCAAAAAGCACCAAGATGAAATCCTGAACTTCATACAAATGAAATGTAAACACAAAGCACATTATTACAGCCGATGTCAGTGATAGTTATTCAAGATAAATTGGGAGGGAATTTCCAAACCACTGATAATCACTGCTTGCGCCCACAAGACTAGTCTGTAATTTATATTTAGTGAGAGAAGCGAACAGGAAATGACAATTGTATCAGTCGTATTTTAAAACTGAATAACAATGGTGATAATTATCAAAAGTACGTTTGTTAATTATCTGAGCAAAACAACCTTGGAATTAATCACCATTGGGTCTTCAGACTAAAAATATCTTGCTTCATTCCTTTCAGACAGTGACACCCAAAACTTGTAATTGAATTCAATAATAAATACTTATTTGATGTACACGGTCAAATAACAATACCTTTGTGATGTCGGAAAACTATACATGCTCATAAATCTGTAAACATCTTTGACTCTGAATTCAAAGTGCTCTTCTTGCTAATAGGTTGTGCTACTCCTGCAACAGCTGGACAGGTCACTTTTGAAATGTTTTGAAGTGTTAATATCTATGTTGGTGCTGGGCAGGTGTGCTTTGAGCAATATTATGCAAAGAGCTTGGGACTGTACTTCCAATTCTTTGGACTTCCCACTTGAAAGGAACCATTGAGCGGGGAAAATAATACATCTGAGTTGGCACGGTAGTGTAGCGGTAGAACTATTGCCTTACAGTGCCAGAGACTCGGGTTTGATCCTCATTAAGGGTGTTTGTCTGTAGGGAGTTTGTACGTTCTCCCTGTGTCCTGCGTGGGTTTTCTCCGAGATCTTCAGTTTCCTCCCACACTCCAAAGACGTCTACGTTTGTAGGTTAATTGGTTTGTTATGAATGTTAAAAAAAGATTATTCCTAGTGTGTGTAGGATAGTGTTAATGTGCGGGCATCACTGGTCGGTGCGGACTCGATGGGCAGAAGGGCCTGTTACCGCGTTGTATCTCTAAACTAAAACTAAACTAAATCTTGCAATATATTGCCCTTACAATCACCTAGTAATATCAATAACTTCATTAAGCTTCATTTTACAATCCAGTCAATTGACAAAAAAAGGCTCCGCTGCCAGAATAGTAGATAAGACCATCAGTAAGGACTTTTGTCGCCAAACTGGATACATCAGATGGGGGATGATATAACTCATTTTCATGGCCTCTGCTGGTGAGAATAGGGAGTGCACTGAAAAATGCAGTGCTAAGCTACCCTCAGTATCCCACAGGTGCCTGAACCTGCTTTCAAATACTACCTGGTGACCTGTGCCACTGGTATAATTCAAGCAAATGGGAATCTTCTCCAAGGCTGTTTGTAACCATAGAAAATATCTATGTGTGGGAAGGATCTGCAGATGTTGGTTTAAACTGAAGATAGACACAAAAACCTGGTGTAATTCACCGGGTCAGGTAGCATCTTTGGAGAAAAGGAGTAGGTGATGTTTCGGGTCGAGACCCTTCTTCACACTGAAAGTCAGAGAAAAGGGAACTAAGGGATATAGATGTGATATAGAGAGATAGAGAACAAAAGAAAAAAAGATACGCAAAAAGCAACAATGATCAAGGAGAGGTGGAAGAAGGAATGCAGATGCTGGTTTGCACCGAAGAGAGATGCAAAATGCTGGATTAATTCAGCGGGTCAGGCAGCATCTCTGGAGAAAAGGAATAGCTGACGTTTCGGGTCGAGACCCATCATCAGACTGGTGGAGCCCACCACTTTACCAAGTCTGCTTCTGTGCTCTGACCTCTTAGACGGAAAGCAGAATTGTTCAAAACAACAGATTGGCTAGCTATCCTGAATCTGGGAAAAAAAGTATCAGAGCATCCCCCCTAAGCACATATCCACCCACCCACCTGTCCCTCTTTGCTGCCCTGGGTTGCATGTGTTAGATATGCAATGCCTCATACATACGAGAATCTGAAAACTAGATTTACCATAATTAACAATCAATTACCCAATGAGAAATATTTGTAATTTAAATTTCTTCTAATATTTAATTTCAAAGCAGCAAGGGTGACCTCTAGTGTACACTTATACCTCAGTTTTCCCTGTAAAGAATGCTTTGGAATTACTTTAATGATTACTGCATCACTGATGAATGCATATATAGTCAGGACAAATTTTTGCGTATTTTGTCAGAACAAATTTATATCGTCAGAATTTATATACAAACCTATATACAAATTTATGTAAATGTATGTACATTTTATATAGAATCATATCGGAACAAATTTATCAGAACAAATTTTGTGAATCGGCAGACAAATGAAATTATTATTTTTGTAACTATAATTTCCCATCTTCCATTTTCTTCACTTTAGGCTTACATGTGTCATAACTTGACAAATATGAGAACAGATGACTTGTTTCGATAGTGGGTTATAAGGTAACTTCAAATAACTCAATTACGTAAAGTAACTTAAGTCTTCTATTCTTGAAAATAAGGGCTATATATTTAGCTGATTACATTAAGTAGATGGACATGCAGCATTTTTTTCTAGTTAGGCAAGGGTCACATTGTTGTTTTGATTCCCATTTTCTTTATCTATTCTGCACATTTTAATGAAGATGTTATCTTATTCTGTGTCCAGTCTGCCATGGGCAATTAACCTTTAATTTTCATGCATGAACATAGTTATTAAATGTAAGCAGTGTGCTTGATAATGAAAGACAATGCAGATAGGACTGATACTGACAATGCAGATAGGCCTGATGTTGATAGGACTGATAGGACTGCACACATGGATAGACAGACAGACGCACACACCTGCAGCTAAATGGCAGGTATGGCTAATTAACTGTAAAGGCAATACACTTCCATACAATGATCAGGGGAATTGAGGCGCATGACAGCATTGCTCCTGCCATAAAGGAGTGGATTAGACAATAGACAATAGGTACAGGTGTAGGCCATTCGGCCCTTTGAGCCAGCACCACCATTCAATGTGATCATGGATTGGGTTCA
This sequence comes from Rhinoraja longicauda, assembly GCF_053455715.1. Lineage (NCBI taxonomy): Eukaryota > Metazoa > Chordata > Chondrichthyes > Rajiformes > Arhynchobatidae > Rhinoraja > Rhinoraja longicauda. The sequence continues at coordinate 89,941,076 of NC_135953.1, forward strand.
TGGGTTCACAAATCATAGAATAGTACAGCACTGGAACAGGCCCTTTGACTCACAATGCCCACAATAGGACGGCATGGTGGCACGACAGTAGAGATCCTGCCTTAGAGCAGTTACAGCGCCGGAGACCTGGGTTCAATCCTGACTACGGGTGCTGTCTGTACAGAGTTTGTACGTTCTCTGTAAGAGCCCTAGGAGGAACTCTTTGCTCCTATACTCAACTCCTTTCGTTATGAAGGCCAACATCCCATTAGTTTTCTTCACTGCCTGTTGTACCTGCATGCTTACTTTCAGTGACTGATGTACAAGGACACCCAGGTTTCGTTGTACTTCCCCTTTTCCTAACCTGACACCAGATAATAATCTGCCTTCCCGTTCTTGCCACCAAATTGGATAAACTCTCATTTATCCACATTATACTGCATCTGCCATGCATCTGCCCACTTACCCAACCTGTCCAAATCACCCTGCATCCTCTTCACAGTTCACACTTCCACCCAGCCTTGTGTCATCTGCAAATTAGCTAATGTTACTTTTAATTCCTTCATCTAAATCATTAATGTATATTGTAAATAGTACCGAGCCTTGCTGCACCCCACTATGTGTATTTTGGATAACTTCAGGGTTCTGGAGCAATGTGCCATGTGGATCATCCTACTGCTAAAGGCACATGTCGGCACTACAGTGCAACCTTCAGTGTATGTTTATTTTCTCTGGAAAATGTGCATTGCACAAACGGATTCGCAATTCTTCACTTTTTCCCAATTAAACATTTCCATCCTCCACTACCATGTTGTGTCATTCCCTTCTCACTAGTTTAATGCATCATGCTGAACACAGACAACCAACGTTTAGTCATGCCTTTGTTCCCATCCTGGAATTTTAGCTCTTCTCACCTGCACAGTTTTCTTCAGTCCTCTGTAAAATGACATGTTGGTAGGTGTGTGCAATCCAGTATACGCACATGGACTGATATGATTGCTGAGTCAAAATCTGTGAACACAATGACCACTAAACCTGCGTACTGGATTATATGCCTGAAACCAACCTGTACAATACAATTAATCTCCAATGAGACTGATTGAATTCAGATTGAAAAACGCCCTGCCTGCCAGTCAGTCAAATGTGTGAGCAGATCCTCTGACCATTCTCGCATTCAGCATCGCAAAGCCTAATTTAACAATGGCCAAGGACCTTGCCTCCTACAGAGAGGCAATGTCCTTCTGCAATCCTAGCTCAACAAGAGGTCAAGTTGATTGAACTTGCCTTCTTGTTTAACTTCCTCGCATTGCTCAGGGCTGTAGTGCTTACATTGCCCTACAGAGATTCTTAAATCCAAATCCCTTCTTCCTTTGAACTTGCTACACCAATTCTGCAAGTCCTGATATATGTCATTCCCAATTGACAGTCCATTCTAACCATTCCAAGCATATTTTTGATTCATAATCTCAGTGATAGCAGCTGCCATGTTATTTGGAGAACATAATGGAGATATCACTACAAATAATTCCATCTCTGTGAATTTAACATAGGGATATTCCATCTCCGTGAATTTAATGTAGGGATGTAATAGATTACTGTAGCCCATTCAAGTACTTAGATGATTATATTTACTGAACCCATGAGTTATCAACTACTAAAGGTTTGGGAAAGTGACCAGCTTCAATTTCAAGCTTACTGCCCTCCAGTTATCTGCGAAAAACAACTTTGGAACATTCTTTAAGTCGATCATAAATATATATATTCTTTTTAATTTGGGGCAGCAATAGTAACAAAACAGTAACAGAAAGTATAAACCAAATGCTACAAGTAAAAGGAAACAGATGAAAATGAAAGCTAAAGTACATGAAGTAATATTTCCTTTGTGCTATTTAAAAACCACAACTGTCAACAGCACATGCCTACTGTCCATAAGTGATATTAGTTAGTTAGTTTAGTTTATTGTCATGTGTCAAAAGTTTTTGTTGCGTGCCATCCAGTCAGCAGAAAGACAGTACATGATTACAATCAAGTCATATACAATAGATACAAGATAAGGGAATAACGTTTAGTGCAAGGTAAAGTCTGCAAAGTCCAATCAAGGAAAGTCCGTGAGTCATCAAAGAGTTAGATAGTAGTTCAGCATTGCTCTCTGGTTGTGGTAGGATGATTCAGTTGCCTGATAACAACTGGGATGAAACTGTCCCTGAATCTGGAGGTAAGCTTTTCACACTTCTATACCTTTTGCCTGATGGGAGAAGGGAGAAGAGGGAGTGGCCAGGGTGCAACATCTTTGATTATGCTGTTGGCTTTGCCGAGGCAGTGTGATGTATAATTAGAGTCAATAGAAGGGAGGTTATTTTTTAAAATTTCAATAGGTGCAGGAGTAGGCCATTCGGCCCTTCGAGTCAGCACCACCATTCAATGTGATCATGGCTGATCATTCTCAATCAGTACCCCGTTCCTGCCTTCTCCCCATACCCCCTGACTCTGCTACCCTTAAGAGCTTTATCTAGCTCTCTCTTGAATGCATTCAGAGACTTGGCCTCCATTGCCTTCTGAGGCAGTGAATTCCACAGATTTACAACTCTCTGACTGAAAAAGTTTTTCCTCATCTCCGTTCTAATGACTGAAAAGGTTTTTCCTTCATCTCCGTTAGTTTAGGTGATGGTCAGGGCTGCGTCCACAATTCGCTGCAATTTCTTGTGGTCTTGGATGGAGCTGTTCCCAAACCAAGCTGTGATGCATCCTAATAAAATGCTTTCAATGGTGCATCTGTAGATGTTTGGTGAGAGTTGTAGGGGACATGCCAAAGTTCCTAAGCCTTCTATGGAAGTAGAGGCATTGGTGTGCTTTCTTGGTCATTGCTTCAATTCGGGTGGTCCAGAAGAAGTTGTTGGTGATATTGACTCCTAGGAATTTGAAGTTTTCAACCAACTCTACTTTTGCACCGTCAATGCAAACCGGGGTATGTGTTCCTGAAGTCGATCACTATCTCCTTTGTCTTGCTGATATTGAAAGAAAGGTTGTTGTCTCGACACCAGGACACCAGGTTCTCGATCTCCTTCCTATACTCCATCTCATTGTTATTGGATATCCGGCGCACAATGGAGGTGATGTCTACGAATTTGAAAATTGAATTAGATTTGTACATGGCTGCACCGTCGTGGGTGTACAAGGAGTAAAGAAGGGGGCTGAGAATGCATCCTTGCGGAGCCCCCTGATTTTGCTGACTTTACAACATCAGCTCATTACTGTTGGGTAACATATGCAGCTCCTGCTTCAACACAACAGGCCATTCAGTCCACCTGTTCAATGCAAGCTTCCACTGGAATGATCATATCAATTCCATTCCTTCTCTTTTTATTTCCCAATAACCTGCAACTTACTCTCGCTCACATGCTCATCAACTCTGATTTGATTTTTTTTGTTGCTTTTTTCCACTCTGAGAGGTAATATACAATAGCCACATAATTCCCTTGTGCATCTTTAAGAGGAAATTGAAGCAGTCACAGCAAGAACAGGAGAACTCCACCAAAGATCAGTAATGAACTTGGGTCTCTGGAGCTATGAGGCAGCAGCTGCATCACCAGGCTGTACATTTTTACTGAGCCTCCAATCACACCCACATAGGCAGATCAATGCACAATTGGAAGGCACCACAAGTGCAGGCCGGTTGGAGAACTCTTGCATGGAACTGGGGGAATGCCCAGCTCCAGTAACAGGGAGTAACGTGAGAGGTGCAATGAGTCTGTTGTTTCAGGATTTAAATTCCTGCTGCAGATTTCTGAAGAGCCATGAGTAGGTCTTTTGTCTCCCAGCGTTTGTAATATTGTGCAGTTTTAAAACCATTTTCAGCGCATGCATCACAACTTTCAGGACTCTATACATTTCATGGCATTCTCATCATTTCAGGAATATTAAGTCGGACCCAAACCCTGAATGAAGATGGTCTTCTTGAAGATTGCACACTTTCTGAGGAAGATGTCAACTTCTTCATGGTGCACAAATCAAGAATTGGAGGCTTTCAAAGTTGGAAGGAGTGGTCTGCTGAGAGGTTAAGTCAGAATGAGGTCACATTTTCACATGAGCTTCCAACAATGCATGGGGAGGAAGACTGAAATTGCAAAATTGAAGGGTACTTCAAGAGTGAGCAGGAGGATAAATATTACCTTCCCATGCTTACTTTAGCACCATGGGACTCTCTCCACTGTTTATCCTCAGCTCTTAAACAAAAATATATCATAGTGGAGCATTCATTGGATTTCAATGGCTTGGCCAATCTTTCACCTGGTGAAAATGTCTGGGATCTCCTCAGAAGTTTATCATTGCTGCAGCCTTTTACGATTGTAATCTGTTTTACAACATATGTGTGGCAGTTGAACTCCCTGTTGTATTAGCAGACCATTGTCAGATGAGAAATAGCCTTCAAATGTTTCAGGAAATGTGGAATTTCTTGATGCTGTTAATAGTCCAAAGATTAGAATAATTAAATTATTTACACAGCGAAGACTGGGGGATTCTTTGCATCCTCTTGTTTTCAATTTTGAGCCAATTATCACGATTTTACATTAAGGCCAATATCAAATTGCCGAAAGCCCATTTTCTGACTGTCATGTAGGATTCTTGCAATACAAAATTCAGTGGACTCCTTCTTAATAACCAAGATCTACATGGTGAACAGACACTTCATTCTAAGTATTGCAAAGGTAAAACGAGAAAAATGTTTAAGGATATGTTCAAAGCTTCCCTAAAAATAAATGCAATCCAGCCAGACTCTTTGTAATGCTTGCTCATGACCACTCAGATTAGGGAAGGGGACTTCAAAATGCAGCTCAAATTCATGCAGCAGGAGCATAAAGAATCCTTGGATTAGTGATGCAGTGAGACCCCACTATAAATCAGCACTCCACCCCCACCCCTCTTCACCCCACTGTTTTGTTCCTCCTGCCCCATCTTCAGGAGAATCGGTATAAACCACGCAGAACCCAGAAATTACGTGGTCCTCTTTAATCGCAAGGAATGGCCGAAGAAGATACTGCCATCACATGCCCATCCTGCTGTCTACACAAATCTTGATCCTTCAGCATTGCAAATTTCAGCAGTGAATGACAGTTCGCATGCATAGATTTCACATTTGTTCCAGGAAAAGACAAGCCGAACCAATTATTTTTGAAGAGACTTCAGAAAACTGGCCCAAAAAGGTAAGCATTGTTTGGACTTTTGTAAGGTTTGGAAGAGCTGGATGGTGTAAGGATGCTATGTAGGTTGAATAATTGCCTTGGCTCAACCACACAACAGCCATAAACACAATCCCTCCATCTTCCACCAGTAGCCTTACCATTTCAAATGGTGGTGCAGCAGTAGAGTTGCTGCCTTACAGCGCCAGATACCTGGGTTCGATCCTGACTACGGGTGCTTGTCTGTACAGAATTTATACATTCTCCCCTGGACCTGCGTGGGTTTTCTCCAGGATTTCCGGCTTCCTCCCACACTCCAAAGACGTGCAGGTTTGTAGGCTAATTGGCTTGGTATCATTGTAAATTGTCCCTAGTGTGTGTAGAATAGTGTTAGTGTGTGGGGATCACTGTTCGGTGCGGACTTGGTAAGCCAAAGGACCTTTATCAATGCTATATCTCTAAACTAAACTAAACAAAACATTCCTGTTCTGGTGAATTGCTGGATAGTCCTCACTGGAGATGTAGGAGCAGATCCGATTCGGTGAATACATTACAGAATTCACTCAGGCGTGCCAGGGGTAACTATGAGCATTACTAGTATCATACCACTTTAAGTGGAAAGCAAAAATTATTTCCAGGTTCAGAACCTTGAAAAATTCAACTGCCCGATATATCAATAAATTTAATTTAAAATGTTATAATTTATATTAATTTAAGATTTACAGGTACAGATTTAAATAAAAAGACAAAGACTGGAAGACAGAGCAATGAGGCTTTCTTTCAGCTTCTGATTCTAGGTAATTTCACACCATCTTATTATTTCATCTTCATCACATAATCCATAAATTTATTTTTCAAATTTTCCTGCCATTTTGCATTTTTTTATCGCCTGCAGAAATAATTATGTCATCTATAAAGGAAGGGGACCGCAATGCCAAAGGTATAAAACAAACCTTAAGTGGGACAGTACGGTGGTGTAGTGGTAGAGCTGCTGCCTTACAGCGCCAGAAACCCGGGCTCGATCTTGACCACAGGTGCTATCTGTACAGAGTTGGTTCATTCTCCCCGTGACCTGCATGGGTTTTCTCCGAGATCTTCGGTTTCTTCCCACACACCAAAGAAGTGCAGGTTTGGAGGTTAACTTGCTTGGTATAAATGTATAAAGTAAAAAATTGTCTCTAGTGTGTGTAGGATGGTGTTAATGTGTGGACCGAAGGGTCTGTTTCTCTTAACTAAACTAAACTAAACATGGAAGTAACTTGTAAATGAAGCAAAAGTGGAAAATCACTCTGCCAGTATGTGTATGAAATTTCCCCCATCCCTCCTCACCGAGAGAAACTAACATAATCTTAGCTTATGAAGTTGGGAATTGTAAGTATGTCGTGCACTTGTAACTTGTGCGGTTCTTTTTTGTTGTTTTGCCTTCCGATTGTAGTGGTGTCACCTCAGGAGCCATCAGTTAGAGACCATGACGACAGCAGCAGGTGGAAGTGATTAGTGTTTGTCATCGGGGAGGAAATAACTTGAGTGAATGACATTGGAGGGTGAGGATGTTTGTTCTTTGACCCACTGCACTCAACATGTAATGCTTTAGAAAGCGTGCACTTGTGAGCACTATTTTAAGACCATGTGCCGTTGTCCGTTATTAGCTTTTGGATAGAGGCTTATATCCAAACATAAACATGAGCTGGATTCGGCTTTTCAGAAATATCAAATTCCACTCACATAATTACGGGATTTGAAATTTCAATGTGACATTGTGGTAAACATGTTAACACATTTGTACCAAGTTCCTTTCTCTGCCATTTTACTTTTTTTTTCACGTTCAATTTGCTAAAGCTTTTTATTGAAACTTCATTCCACCTCACAGATGTTCAGGATGACAAGTTGTAATTGATCCCAGAGGGGACAGGTAGCTATCTCAGGAATTCACAAGGATCCACTGAGATTAGAAGATTTCCGAATGTAAACTTCCATTGTTCACTTTCAGGGAATCTTTACTGCCACTGAAATGACATGTGATGCCCCGACATTCCAGCTTGGAGACTGGGATGGGAGCTGCTGAGACACTGCTCCATGTGGAATTCCTGTGACTTTATCTATGATTCTGAGGCATGGTCAGTAGGACCAGTTTCCATTTGTGATTTATTTATGTTCAACTCTTTGCAACAACCTTTCATTCTTCACAAAAGTCATCTATTGGTTGTGTTTCTTGTCACTTTTCCATGCCCCTCATTACACGTTTTTTCTCTTATTCTCTATGTAGGTTTCATGTGTGATCTTATGTGTTACACTTTGTTTTCTGTGTTACTTTACGAGCTGCGTATTGCAAGCACTGTTAGGTTCTGGGTTTGAAAGATTAGTAAATTTTGGTCTTTAGACATTCTCATGTTTTCTGAATTTGCCATCCTTTAAATATGACAGCCTAAACTTTCTGAGCCCCCACATATAGATTTTAGAATCATAGTAATTTATAGGAAATTTGACCCAGTATGTCATTAAAACGGATTTCTTGCAAGTATGTGCAGCTTTATCCAAACATCAGTCATTTGCAAACTAACTGCCTTTAGTTTTTCTGTGACTGCATGTTTACATTTCCTATCCTTCAAATCTGTGGCATAATAGTTATTGCCTAAATCAAATTGCCAATGCAGAGGTCATGGTTAGCCAACTTGATAAACGGCTGTCATCCTTCTGCTGGAAATATTTCCATAATGTTTTTAGATGGGGAGTTCCAGGAGCTAAACCCAACAGAGGTGAAAGAAGAGTGATATACTTCCAGGTCAGGGTGGCCTGCAACATGAGTAAAAGGGAGCAGATGGAGGGGGAGGGTCATGAAACGGGTTGCAGGAGAGGACTTGGTATTGGTAGTGTTGGAAGTTGGAGGGTTTGGAGGCGCTGTTGAGACAGCCTTGGTGAGTAATGTGGAGGGATCTGCCAGGATTCCCTGGGCCCTATGATTTTGCAGTTGAAATCCACAGCCAATTCATAGCAAACAATGCAAGAGAAAATTAACATGCAAGTTAGTGAAATGGGATGCCATTGAAGTAAAATGCTTTACCTTGAGTGGTTTCTTGGGTGCTGGAGCTCAATTATCCAGACAAGTGAAGAGTACTCTTTGTATTCCTCACAGATGCCCTTGTATGGTGGGAAGAAAAACACAAAGTGCCGGAGGAACTCAGTGGATCAAGTAATATCTGGGGAGGGGAAGGACAGATGAAATTTGGTTCAGGCCCCTACTTCAGACGAAGGGGAAGAAAGCTGGAAGAGAAAAGTGGCGATGGGACAAAGATTAGCAAGGGATCTGAGGGGAAGAAATTGGGGAGTCAGGAGATAAGTTATTCATTGCAGGATACCCAGCCTCTGGCTTGTACTATCCACATTTTTTTTTGGGGGGGGCAGGTCTAGTGGAGTTTCTGATCATTGGTGACTGGCCAGGTTGTTCATGGCGTACTCCATAATGATGGGTGTTAATACACATGGTAAGTACTTTACAAGGTACAACATGAAGATTAGCAAATGCACAAATTCATGCAGAAGCTGAAGTATCATAAACAATTTTATTCAGAAGAAACAAACTCCTTTTTGAGTCATGATCAAGAGTCTAGAGTTTTTCATTGTCATATGTACTGAGAACAGAACAATTAACTTCTTATTGCAGCACCATAAGAGGCCTGTAAAGTTCATAAGTTATAGGAGCAGAATTAGGCCATTTGTCCCATCAAGTTTACTCCAACATTCAATCATGGCTGATCTATTATTCCCTCTCAGCCCATTCTCCTGCCTTCTCCCAATAACCCCTGACACCCTTACTAATCAAAAATCTGTCAATCTCACCCTTAAAAATATCCATTGACTTGGCCTCCACAGCCTTCTGTGACAATGAATTCCACAGATTCACCACCCTCTGACGAAAGAACTTACTCCTCATCTACTTTCAAAAGGCACGTCCTTTTATTATGAGGCTGTAGCCTTTGGTCCTAGACTCTCCCTTTAGTGGAAGCATCTCTCTCCACATCCACTCTATCCAGGCCTGTACTTTAGTAAACACGGTATTGATAGCATAATAAACAACAATAAATTTAAAACCTCAATATGAGTGCAAAAACCTGAAGTCCTGACTGCATCCAAAATAGTTCATATTGTAGTTCATTGTTTAGTTAGTATTTTATAGTGTCGAAGAGCTTGATGGTGATTGGGAAGAAGCTTTTTTTACAACTGGAGATCAAGGTTTTCAGACTCCTATACCTCTTCCTGATGACGAGGATTGTGTAGGTCTTTGATGATGCGAGCATCACCCCCCACCACCCCCATAGTTCTCGTCCATGGTGGGGACGTCAGTACCCATGATGGGTCGGGCGGTGTGTACAACTTTTGTAATCTGACTTGTTCCTCAGCATTACAGTTGCTGAACCAGACCATGATGCAACCAGTCAATATGCACTCTAGTGTAAACCTTAACAGTTCAAGAGAGTATTCATTGACATACCAAATCGCCTCAACCTTCTCAGGAAGTAAAAGCATTGATGGGCTTTCTTTATGGTTGCATCAGTGTTGGGCCCAGGACAGAGGCTCAGGGATACGCATGCTTTCGAACTTAGTTTGTTGATCTTTGGCTTATACAGTTGTACAGCATTAAAAAAACAAGCCCTTCAGCCCATTGTGTCCATGCCAACAGTCACACCTGTCTATACAAATCTTGCTTTCCTACATTAATTCTGCATCCCTTTATGCCTACTCATTTAAAAAAACTGTACTGATGCTTCTTAACTGTTGTTACTGTTCCTGCCTCCACCATCTCCTCTGGCAACGCATTCCAGATACCAACTATTGTTTGTGTGAAATATTTTCCATTCAGATCCCCTTTAAACTTCATTCCTGTCATCTTAAACCTTTGTTCTCTAGTCATAGATATCTCTACCTTGGGAAACAGGCACTGGCTATCTGCCATAGCTCTGCCTTTCACAATTTTACATACTCTTATCATGTTGCCTCTCAATCTCTGTAGCTCCAGCTAAAATTGACAGCCAATCCCACTCAAGCTCTCCAGTCCAGACAACATTCTTGTGCATCTTTTCTGCACCTTTCAAGCTTAATCACATTTTTCCTGCTGTGTGATGTCCAGAACTATGCACAATACTCCATGCGCAGCCTCACCAATGCTTTGTCCAACTGTAACTCTTGTACTCAATGACTTAATGACTTGGATGAAGGGATTAAAAGTACCCTTAGCAAATTTGCAGATGATACAAAGCTGGGTGGTCGTGTGGGCTGTGAGGAAGATGCTATGAGGTTGCAGGGTGACTTGGACAGGTTGTGTGAGTGGGCGGATGCATGGCAGATGCAGTTTAATGTGGATAAGTGTGAGGTTATCCACTTTGGTGGTAAGAATAAGAAGGCAGATTATTATCTGAATGATGTCAAGTTAGGAAAAGGGGACGTACAACATGATCTGGGTGTCCTAGTGCATCAGTCACTGAAAGGAAGCATGCAGGTACAGCAGGCAGTGAAGAAAGCCAATGGAATGTTGGCCTTCGTAACAAGAGGAGTTGAATATAGGAGCAAAGAGGTCCTTCTGCAGTTGTACAGGGCCCTAGTGAGACCACACCTGGAGTACTGTGTGCAGTTTTGGTCTCCAAATTTGAGGAAGGATATTCTTGCTATTGAGGGTGTGCAGCGTAGGTTTACTAGGTTAATTCCCGGAATGTCGGGACTGTCATATGTTGAAAGACTGGAGCGACTAGGCTTGTATACACTGGAATTTAGAAGGATGAGAGGGGATCTTATCGAAACATATAAGATTATTAAGGGGTTGGACACGTTAGAGGCAGGAAACATGTTCCCAATGTTGGGGGAGTCCAGAACCAGGGGCCACAGGTTAAGAATAAGGGGTAGGCCATTTAGAACGGAGATGAGGAAAAACGTTTTCAGTCAGAGAGTTGTAAATCTGTGGAATTCTCTGCCTCAGGAGGCAGTGGAGGCCAATTCTCTGAATGCATTCAAGAGAGAGCTAGATAGAGCTCTTAAGGGTAGCGGAGTCAGGGGGTATGGGGAGAAGGCAGGATCGGGGTACTGATTGAGATTGATTAGCCATGATCACATTGAATGGTGGTGCTGGCTCGAAGGGCCGAATGGCCTACTCCTGCACCTATTGTCTATTGTCAATGTCTTGGCCAATGAAGGCAAGCATGCCATATGCCTTCTTCATCACCCTGTCCACCTATGTTGTCACGTTCAGGGAACTATGTACGTACTGCAAGGTCACTCTGTTCAACCACACCCCCTTGGGTCCTGCCATTCACTACACAGGTCCTGACCGGGTTTAATTTCCCACCATTTCATACTTGTCCATATTAAATTCCATCTGCCTTTCTTGTGCTCACTTTCCCTCTGGATCCCATATTTTTTAATGTCTGCATCAGCCTTGTCAATGACCTTTCCAGAATCCATGTAGGCAATGTCATAGAGTCGTAGAGCTCTAGAATCAAGCAGCTTGAAAACAGGCTCTTCGGTGCAACTTGCTCATGCTCTCCAAGGTACCCCATCTGCAATAGTCCTGCCTGCCCATGTCCCTCTTAACCTTTCCTATCCATGTACCTGTCCAAATGCCTTTTAAATGTTGTTATTCATTCTGCCTCAACTACCTCCTCCAGATATTGAAAGATACCCACCTTCTCTCATTTATCTCCCTGGCCTCGTTGGTTTTGGTCACCTCTTTCAAAATATCATTGAAATTTGTGAGACATGATTTCCCATGCACAAAGCCATCTTGATTCTCCCTAATCAACCCTTGCCTTTTCAAATGCAAATAAATCCTGTCTCTGAATCCCTTCAAATAACTTTCCCACCATTGATGCTGGGTTCAATAAATATTTATCTGATGGGATTACAGTTTACGCACATATACATTTTTAGTGCCAGTGAGATTGTTAAACAATAACTATGATTTACTATACCAATAAAACCTCACTTATATCTCATCAAAGTCTGATGTTTCCAGAGGTGTTTTACTTCAAGAATAGCTTTGTCATGTTCTTATTCTGAAAATAGAGAATGCGGTAAAACAGCAAATTCTGCTAGGGGAATTTTTCTTTTTTAACTCAAAAACAACTGCAGATGCTGGAAATCGCAAAACAAAACTCAGTTTGAAATGTTAACAGATGTGGACTGACCTGCTGAGTACTTATAGCATTTCCTACTTTCTTTTAGATTCCAGGAAAAATGGAGCTGCTCACGATAACATTGGGTTTTCCATGATCAACTGGGCATGTATGCAGTGAAAAAATTACCCTCAGTTTCATAGTGATAACAAAACACCGATAGTTTTTCTCATCACTATAATTTGAAAATTCAGTCCATTTGCTGTGAAATTTAAGATACCAAGACCATCTTCAAATAAATAAAATAAATTTCCATTTAGTATTTAAAAATTATTTTTTAGGAGCATAGAACATCGAACAGTCCAGCACAGGAACAGGCCCTTCAGTCTACAATTTTTGTGCCAAACATAATGCCAAATTAATCGAATTGCCTCTGCCTACACGTGATCCATACCAGTCCATACCGTGCATTTTCATGTGCCTAGCTAAAAGCTTCTTAAATACAACTATTATACCTACTTCCACCACTTCCCCTGATAGCACATTCCAGGCTCTTAACACTCTCTGTGTAAAAAAAAGTGTGCTGCACATCTCTTTTAAACTTTTCCTCTCTGATCTGAAAGCTATGCCTTCTAGTTTTTTTAGTTTAGAGATACAGAGCGGAAACAGGCCCTTCGGCCCACCAGGTCCGTGCCGACTAGCGATCCCCGCATATTAACACTATCCTGCACACACAAGAGACAATTAAAAAAAAACATTTTACCAAGTCAATTAACCTACTAACCTATACGTCTTTCGAGTGTGGGAGGAAACCAAAGATCTCGCAGAAAACCCACGCAGGTCACGGGGAGAACGTACAAACTCCGTACAGACAGCACTCGTAGTCAGGATCGAACCCGGTTCTCCGGCACTGCAAATACTATAAGGCAGTAACTCTACCGCTGCGCCACCGTGAAGCCTATTTGACATTTCCACCCTGGAAATAAGGTTCTGGCGGTCTATCCTCATGATACCTCTCATAATTTTACAAACTTCCCTCAGCATCTGATGCTCCAGAGAAAATCGTCCAAGTTTGTCCAAACTCTCTTTAATAGCACTAATTCAGGCAGCATCTTGGGTGCCCTCTTCTGTGCCCTTTCCAAAGCCTCTCATCCTTTTTGTAATTGAGCGATCAGAATCGCACAAAAAAACTGCAAATGAGGCCTAACCAAAGATATATAAAGCTGGAATTTACACTGAATGTTCAAACCATATGCCTTCTTTACCACACAATCTACCTGTGTTGCTTCTCTGATGAAGTTATAGACGTGGAACTTAAGATCCCTCTGTACATACTTGGCGCCAAAAATCCTTCTGAAGCGCTTATGCAGTTCTTTATGATACTTTCAACCATAATTATGAAAATGTGGATAATAAATTAAACAGAATTTTATGAAGAGAAATAAGGGCAGTTGTATTGACACTTAATTGATGCACCTAAGACTGGCACAGGTATATAAAGCCAATTGATGCAGCTACAGCCTCCTATGTCATTATTGTTCATAACAAATAGTAACATTAATTATTTATTCTATTCCTTATTCATCTCACCGAAGGCAAAATGCTTATTACATTTTGCAGCCATTTTACTACCACATGTTTAATACTAATATCACCATAGAAATCATCTGTGTTTAATATGATTATTAATTTTCTCTCTTACATCTCATATTGTTGAACTGCGGGTAATTTTTCATTTCACTGCACATTTATGTGTATGTGACAAATAAATTGACTATTGACTATTGACTATTGAAGTATTGGGACAAGTGCAAAAAGATAATATTGTTATAAGCTGTTCTATAAGCATAAATTGTGTCCTTTAAGTTTCATAATTATTTACCCCTTCATCCATGGAATTCCAAATTTCAATATGTTATATTTACACTTTATGGAATTAACCTTATTTGCCCTGTTTGGGATAGAATATTATCCTGGGTGGTCAAGCAAAATGAGTCATATGGCATCAGCATCCTGCTATAAACATACTCGGGATCATGTGCAACAATTGACTCACATGATCAATGTATTATGTATGTCCACTTTTTCCTTTTTTATATTTAAATATTTCCCATTGTTTTTCAGTTTTTCTATTGGTCTTAATTTTTCTTGAACGGATCTCCATTTGTGTTACTCCAGCATTTTGTGTCTATCTCTGATCATTTATTTATAGTTTGCCTGGATATTCTCTGTGACCACATAGCTTCCCTTGGGCTCTCTAATTTTCCACCACAACCTAAGAAATGCTGTTTTTTGAGTGAATTAGAGTAGATAAGCGGGGATTGATAAGAACATGAGAGATTAGGTAACAGGGAAATAAGTGCAAAAATAATGATAGAATTGCCCTGCGAGGTTGAATGTTCGCAATGTAAGAAAAATATGAGGTGTAACATTCAAGCAATGCGCATGTCGAAAAAAACACTTTGGGGATGACATAAAACACAGGTAATATTTTGCATGCGGGAGAGTCTAGGATGAGAGGTCATTGCCTCAAAATGAAAGGACATTCTTTTAGGAAGGAGATGAAGAGAAATTTCTTTAGTCAGAGGGTGGTGAATCTGTGTAATTCTTTGCCACTGAAGGCTGTAGAGGCCAAGTCAGTGGATATATTTAAGGCAGAGATGGATAGATTCTTGATTCGTACTGGTGTCAGAGGTTATGGGGCGAAGGCAGGAGAATGGGGTTTGAAGGGAGAGATAGATCAGCCATGATTTAATGGCGGAGTAGACTTGATGGGCCAAATGGCCTAAATCTGCTTCTATCACTTATGATCTTATGATCTTATGTTACAGTTTGCATCGGTCATTTAACATAGGTAAAGCATTAAAGTATAACCCATAATAACTTGCCAAATCTTATCACTGTTTGACATTAAATATCAGGCTTCGAATTATTAATTATTTGAAATGACCTTTGCTGAAGAATTTAAATTAAATAGGAATAGTGGTTTTCATGAAACCTAAGCCACAATCTATTTAATGTGAAATGGGGGTGTCAACCATCGACCAGTTATATGTTATTTGTCTCCTTTTTGGTAGTATCATTAGAAATTTGTCTCAGGATGTATCTGGGAAGTAGAAATGAATGAAACAGACTGCTGAACAGGTGCAGGAAAGAACTGCAGATGCTGGTTTAAGTCGAAGGTAGACACAAAATCCTGGAGTAACTCAGCGGGACAGGCAGCATCTGTGGAGAGAAGGAATGGGTGACGTTTCGAATCGAGACCCTTCTTCAGACTTAGCTGAACTTGGGTGCCATAAATTCATATTAAATTACTAAGCTATGAAACTAGTTTTATTTATTCAATTTTTGGATTGTGAACATTATGACAACGTCAGCTTATATTGTCAATCTACTCTTGAGAAGGAATTGGGTGAATCGGCTTCCTGATCCATTATTGTCAGTGGTACGAAGGCACTCTCACAATGCTGTCGGGTAGAGATTCTAAACATTAGGCATGGTTATGATGAGATAAAGTCATATTTTTCCAAATCATGATGGTATATGATTTGAAATAGAATCTGCTGGAGATAGTGTCCCCATAATGTCTGCCAGCCTTTGATTTGTTGGTGGTAGGGGTTATGACTTTGAGTGGTGCTGTACTGCCTGAACTGAAGATATCACTGTTGTCGGCTGGACCTGCATCAATGAAGAGAAGAAGTTCAGGAAAGAGGTCGGGAACTTTGTGTCATGGTGACAGGGAACAACCTAACCCTTAACAATAGCAAGATGAATTAGTTGATGGATGACCCGAGGAAGCGTGTGTGTGAATAGAATATCCTTATCAACAGAACTTCCTTCCATCCAGTCCATCTTCACAGTCTGAAGAAGGGTCCCGACCTGAAACGTCACATTCCTTTTCTCCACAGATGCTGCCTGACCAATTGAGCCAGCACTTTGTGTTTTGCTCAAGATGCCAGTCTGACGTTTCCTGTGTCTCTAACACAGTCGCTGGACTTTGGGTAACTGATTTGAACAGTAAAGCAGATTTTTTTCTGCATTCCATGAGTTTGATGTGGTTGATTCTGTCAGTATGTGAATTAATTTAACTTCCCAGGAATTAATTTCACTTCCCAGGAATAGCTTGCAGTGATTAAATTGTGGTTATTCTATCCAATGATCACAATAATATTACAAAAGCCATTGGCCTTCAGTCTGAACTGACCCACTTTTGATCAAATATAGTTTAAAAATAATATTCTGTTTTGTTTTGCCATTGTCTTATATGCACATAATAAGTGCACTCAAAGTTGGCATGATATAGAGTAGGTCTGATCTTTTTAAAAACATCGACGTCATGAGTTAATCCGGTGACCTGGTCTCAGGGATAATTTCTGCAACATGTTCCAGGAGCTGATAGCCACATGTATAACCCTGTTTTCAAAGGAAAGGTCAGACAGCGGGTAGCGGTACCTCAAACATCCTGTCTGAGGGTGATTAAGGTCACAGATCCTGGAGACACCAAGGAATTATACATCATGTAATATCAAACCTGATGGATGTGAAACTGTTCCAAGGTCTGACACATTTGATTGGGACAATTCCATTTTACTGTCACTCTAGCATTGCTGCCATTCTGCAAATTCCTTTGCGTGTAAGTGCAGGTTAAAACTTCAATGGATGTGTTTCAAGTGCAAATACTTGGTGTCAGCAATGGGGATTAAATGAAACGTTATTCACCACCAGTTAAAAAAGAAATGACAAAAATGTGCAGATATTGACATACTCCAAAGCAACACACTGCAGATGCTGGAAATCTGAAATAAAACCAGAAAATGTTGGAAGTACTTGGTAGGTTTGACAGCATCTGCGGAAAAAGAAACAGATTTAACATTTCAGGTTGATGAACGTTTAGCAAAGCAGTTAATCAGAATGTTTAGTTCATTATCCAGAATTACTGTACACAAACTCAGGTCTAGCCTTCTGCTTCTGTTAAGTACCAACTCTGGGTCACTGGAGGTGAACATTTCATGAAATCTAAAAGGAGTGGTGCAGACTTCCTCAGGTTCCCAAGCCTGGAAATGTGTCTGCCGAGCCTTGCACAAAGCCAGTGGGCTTCTTGAAATCAATGGGACCAACAGCTGTCCAAAAAGCAGTAAATGCACACTTTATACATTTGATTTGTGACTGTTTTTAGTACTTTGACTTTTAGAGAGAAAAAAAAGATTTTATCTTTTAACGCTGTTTTCACTTCTTTGAAATTATTGTGTGTTTTGGAAAGTCAAAGACGCTGTTGCATACCTGTTTCACACTGTCTGCTTGGGTGCCTAGGGCAATTCCACACTGGGTGTCTATGTGCCCAGGGTTAGTGCCTCACTGGTTGTGTGCCCAGAGGCAGTTCCTCACTGGGTGTCTGTGTGCCCAGGGTTAATTCCTCACTGGATGACCAGGTGCCCACGGTAGTTCTTCACTCACATCTGTGTGCCCAGAGTTAGTTCCTCACAGTCTGGGTCCCAGTGGCAGTTCCCCATTGGGTGTCTGTGCTCCCCAAGCCATTCCTCACAGCCTGGGTGCCCAGGTTAGTTCCTCACTGGTATCTGTATGCCCAGGGTTAGTTCTTCATTGTCTGGGTGCCTTGGGCAGCTTCTCCGTCTGGATCCCTGGGGTAGTTTTTCCCTCTCTGGGTGCACTGCAGCAGTTGCTCGCTGTCTGGGTGCCCAGGATTGGTTCCTCACTGTCTATCTGGGGCCCGGGGATAGTTCCTCATTGTCTGGGTGCTCTGGTGTAGTTGCTCACTGTCTGACAGGGTGTCAGGAGCAGTTCTTATCTGCCTGTCATCGGCCTCCTTGGGATCGAGCTGGTTACAGTGCTGCACGAGGTGAGCTTTGCTGATCAGCTGGCCTCCCAATGGAGGGCTGCACTGAAGGTTTACAGCTCAGTCATGCAGTCGACTAACAATTATTTTATGACTTCACACCTCAGCTGCTTCTCTCTCTCCAGTACTCACACAGCCCTGCACATGGAATTACAGCAAGACTTCACCACACTGCCTAATGGAATAATCAACTTGTTGCTATGATTGCTAATGTTCATGAATGTTCTTGTGTTCAAATTGCAGAAGTTCACATGGAATGGTGTGCCAGATTCCTGCAAAAAACAAGGTATTCACGGGCATGTTAACATTAGGAAGAAAAGACAAAGTGCAGGAGTAACTCAGCAGCTCAGGCAGCATCTCCAGAGAACATGGATAGGTGATGTTTCGGGTCGGGAACCTCCTTCAGACTGAATAACATATGAGAAGAATAACATGAGCAAGCTTTGTCCTTTGCAATACAACATTGGTGGGAGAATGGGCAGAGGCCATAAAACGCAAGATAATCTGTTGGAAGAAGGACAACAAGGAAAGGGAAAAGAGTTCTCAGCAAGAGGCAATCCCATTCAGGCTGTTCAGAAAGAAATGCATAGGAAAGAACTGCAGATGCTGGTTTACACTGAGGATAGACACAACATGCTGGAGTAACTCAACGGGACAGACAACATCTCTGGAGAGAAGGAATGGGTGACGTTTCGAGTTGAGAAGAAGGGTCTCAACCCAAAACGTCGCCTATTCCTTCTCACCAGAGATGCTGCCTGTCCCGCTGAGTTACAATAGACAATAGACAATAGGTGCAGGAGGAGGCCATTCGGCCCTTCGAGCCAGCACCGCCATTCAATGTGATCATGGCTGATCATTCTCAATCAGCACCCCGTTCTTGCTTTCTCCCCATACCCCCTGACTCCGCTATCCTTAAGAGCTCTATCTACCCCGGCATGTTGAGTCATTCTTCCATTCAGAAGCAAGTTCTCTTATCTGAACATAGGCGAGAAACAGCATGTCTGTGCTTCGATGAGGACATTCTCACTAAAACTTGCCTCCGCCATCAGCAAACACGACAGTGCCAATGACATTCATCAAGGCTGTGACCATGAACTTTTATACACCTGACTCTGTCTTCTGTTGAACTGGGGATATTTCCAACATTTCTGAGATTTCTGCTGTTGTTACACAATAAAGGTCACTGATATTCTCTGTTCAAAGAAAGCCTACTGTATTTCATTGAATCTTGCCAGAGATCGGATGGCAGATAAAGCTTGTGGCTTTGCAGGGATTACAGGCTTTCCATGGGACAGATCTAATGTTTACTCGTGCATCACTCTGAGGCCATTATGTATCAGCTCTGCCGGATGTTGGTACTAAAGAGGAACAGTTCCTCAGCTGGTAACTGGTGTGCACCACCATAAATATATGAGACACATCAATCCTTTTTGATGTCATTGTGCCTTTAGTCTTGTAACAATGCCCAACCAAAGGGTGAGTGCTTTGCTACAATATCCATCTGCTAACACATGCAGCCCACCTGCACATGGGCTACATACATACAGTGAAAACCATGCAGCCACACAGAGCAACACCATGCAAAAGCGATGC
The DNA here is from genome assembly GCF_053455715.1 of Rhinoraja longicauda. Taxonomy (NCBI): domain Eukaryota; kingdom Metazoa; phylum Chordata; class Chondrichthyes; order Rajiformes; family Arhynchobatidae; genus Rhinoraja; species Rhinoraja longicauda. The sequence goes on from NC_135953.1 coordinate 89,960,779, forward strand.
TTCCACTTAGGAAGAGCTCTGGAGCAGCCCGACGGTACACAGTAAAGTTGGCGTCATGATTAATTATGACCCATTGAACACTGCTTGAATTACCATTATCACACAGAGCCCCAGGCTCCTGCTATATGCTGATCTGCTGCAGTGATGAGCATGATGAAGATGGAAAATAAGAAGTAAGAGCAGGGGCAGATGGAAGGGAACTAGACATTGACACTGCCTCCTCCCAATGAAGTGTTGCTCACATTTTACCATTGAGCTTAGAAAACCTCAGGAAACATGTTAATGCCAAACTAAGCTGAAGATTGCATGCCACTGTTAAATAAGATATTGATGGATCAGAACAGAGCAAAATCATCAAATGTTGTAAACATCACCATGGAATTAAAAATAGATGGTTTGTGTCATATATTTGATGATTTACTAACCTCACCCATTCAACTCTCCATGACTGCTGCTCTGTGGTTAACATGTTGGGTTAACAACATACTGGGCAGACAATAAGTTCTCCTCTATCTTTGTCCTGTTCTTAGCTTTCAAAGGTGGGAGAGGGTTTATTTTCATGCACATTGATTTACTTGTTCCCCCCTCCTCCCCCCCCCCCCCCCCCCCCCCAGTGAGGAAGAGCATCCCAACTCAAATACCACCTCTCTACCAATAACCTGTATGAAACTTTCCAATCCGGATTCCGCTCCAACCACTGTACTGAAACTGCGCTCCTCAAAATCACAAACGACCTTCTCCTCTCCTCCGACGCTGGCAACCTCAACATCCTCATCCTACTTGACCTCAGCGCCGCCTTTGACACCATAAATCACTCCATTCTCCTCACCCGACATGAAACCTCCTTTAACATCACCGGCACAGCCCTATCCTGGTTCAAATCTTACCTCTCTGACAGGCACCAGTTCATCTCCATTAACAACTGTAAATCCCCTACCGCTCCCCTCCCCCAAGGTGTCCCCCAAGGCTCAGTCCTTGGCCCCCTCCTCTTCATCCTCTACCTGTTCCCCCTTGGTCAATTAATCCGCCGTCATGGTCTCAACTTCCACTGCTTCGCCGATGATATCCAGCTCCTCATCTCCACCAAGTCAATTTCCCCCACCACACACTCTACACTGACAAACTGCATCACTGAAATAAAATCTTGGCTTCAATCAAATTTCCTCAAACTCAACTGCAACAAATCTGAAATCATCATCATTGGTCCAAAAACGCTCACCAAATCCACCCAAAACTTCATCCTCAATATTGATGGTCTCCCAGTATCCACCTCCCCTCACATCCGGAATCTTGGAATCATCTTTGATCAAACCATCTCCTTCGACAAACACATCAAACACATCACAAAGACAGCCTTCTTCCACCTCAAAAACATTGCCTGTTTCCGTCCATCCCTCTCCTCCACAGCTGCAGAAACCCTCATCCATGCCTTCATCACCTCCCATCTGGACTACTGCATCCTCTATGGCGCACCCTCAAAAATCATCAGTAAACTTCAATACATTCAAAACTCCGCTGCCCGTCTACTCACCCACACCCCGATCCGTGACCATATCACCCCCGTCCTTTACAAACTCCACTGGCTCCCCATCCCCCAGAGAATCCAGTACAAAATCCTCCTCATGACCTACAAAGCCCTCCATAACCTGGCCCCATCCTACCTGACCGACCTCCTCCACAGGCACACTCCCACCTGCACCCTCCGCTCTGCTGCTGCCAATCTCCTATCCCCCCACATCCGGACCAAACTCAGATCCTGGGGGGACAGGGCTTTCTCCATCGCTGCTCCCACCCTATGGAACTCACTACCCCAAACCGTCAGAGACTCCTCCACACTCACCACATTCAAAACATCGCTGAAGTCTCACCTGTTCAGTACTGCCTTCAACCACTGAAGGTCACCTCACCTTCTGTCTCCTTTCTCTGTTCGTTTACTTTTTTATCTATTTATTCACTTCCCTATGTTCTTTAAATCCCTGTAAAGCGTATTTGAGTATATGAAAAGCGCTATATAAATGTAATGCATTATTATTATTATTATACGCATAACCATCATAACCTCATAACCATCCACAGTATTCAAACTTTGTGTCAAACTAGATCAAGAAAAGACAATTGGATAGGTTCATAATCTGAAGTGGCGGCGCCTAACGGCTGCGGCTCGCTGGCAGTCTGTTCGTCTTTTTTCCTTTTCCTTTGTTGTGTGTCGGTGTTGGGATGGTTTTTGTATTTTTTTTTGGTTGTGTATGTGTGGGGGGTGGTGGTGTGGGTGGGGGGGTGGTGTGGGTGGGGGGGGTGGTGGGGGAAACTTTTCTCTTCTTCACGGCGCGGGGTGCGGCTCGGCTGCGGGACCTAACATCGCCCGGTGCGGCTCGGCCGCTGGACTTTACAGTGCCCGGTGCGGCTTGGCCGCGGGACTTTACATCGCCCGGTGCGGCTTGGCCGCTGGACTTAACAGTGCCCGGTGCGGCTCGGCCGCGGGACTTAATATCGCCTGGTGCGGCTTGGCCGCAGGGCTTTACATCGCTGGTGCGGCTTGGCCGCTGGACTTTACATCGCCGGTGCAGCTCGGCCGCGGGACTTTTCATCGCTGGTGCGGCTCGGCCGCGGGACTTAACATCGCCCGGTGCAGCTCGGCCGCGGGACTTAGCTGCGCAAGGCTTGGTCGCGGGGCCTTCCATCGCCCGGTTCGGCCGCGAGACGTTTCAGCGCCCGGTGCGATTCGGCCGCGGGGACTTCCATCCTCTTGCGGGGACTGTGCGGGTCGGTCGGGGACGAGCTGTCTGTCCGTGGGCGTGGGGAAGAGAGTGGAAGTTTTGTTGCCTCCATCACAGTGAGGGGGTGTTTGGAGTCACTGTGATGGACGTTTGTGTTGGGGTTATGTGTCTTGTGTTCTTTTTTCTATGACTGCTATGTAGTTTCGTTCGGTACTTCGGTACCGAATGACAAATAAAGCTCTGTTATACTGTTATACTGTTATAATCATAATCATACTTTATTAGCCAAGTATGTTTTGCAACATACAAGGAATTTCATTTGCAAGACAGTCATACCAATAAAAAGCAACAGAACACACAAAATACATTTTAACATAAACATCCACCACTGACTCCTCCACATTCTTCACTGTGATGGAAGGCGAAAAAAAGTTCAAACTTCTTCCCTTCTTTGTTCTCCCACGGTTGAGGGCCTTGAGCCTTCCGTTGACGGGACGATCTTGACTCCAGTAGCCGGCAGGCGTTTGGGCCCTCCGCATCGGGGCGATCAAGCTCTTGCATCAGGGGGGAATCTCAGCTCCCCCGCAGCAACCGATCAGACCTGGGTCGGGGCTGGTCGAAACCTTCTGCATCGTTTGGAGCTCCCGATATCGGTCTCTACCCGAGACTGCGAGCTCCTCGATGTTGAAGTCCGCGGTTGGAGCCTCAATCCCAGGCAAGAGATCGCAAGCTCAGATAGTAAGTCCACAGCCCCGCGGTGGGGCTCAAAGTCAGTCCCGAGCAGGGCCTCCAGCTCCATGATGTTAGGCCGCAGAGCGACCGGAGATAGAATCCGGAAAACAATCGCATCTCCGGCAAGGTAAGAGATTGAAAAAAAGTTTCCCCCGACCCTCCCCCGCCCACCCCCCACATAAAACAAACTAGAGAACATTAACACATACTTTTAAAACACAGTAAAAATAACCAAAAAAAGACGAAAAAGACAGACAGACTGTTGTCGAGGCAGCTATCACAGCGCCACCCGGTGGAATAGGTTTAAAAGACAATTGGGCAGATACATGGATAGGATAGGATAGCTACCAAACCTAGACAGGTGGGGCTAGTATAGATGGGCCATGTTGGTCGGTATGGGCAAGTTGGGCCGAAAAGCCTGTTTCCACACAGTATGACTATTATACTAAGAACATCATAAAGTGTTTAACTGCCTGTCTTCTGTCTATATCACATGTGGGGGTTTAAAAGGTGGTATTAGAAAAAGATTGTATGTTTTATTTTTATTATTTTTATTGCAGGGTACTGCAGCAGTCGTAGAAGATGTGTTAGAACTCACAGGCATTTTGTGTAAATCCAGATGATTTAGACTTGAAAATTCTGTGAGGTTGAAAGTTAAAACCAGGGAGCAGTGCAGCTCCCAATAACGTCCGTCTCAACAGTAATTTCAGGAAGCTTGTTTCAAAGGCTAGCCCTCTGACTTTGTGACAGTAGGGAAGTATTTATGTTCTTTCTAATATTTAATCAGCCTCAGCTTGCACCTTTACTATGCCTGCTCAGTAACAAGGATACACTTCCTGAACTGCTGATTTAAAAATGTCTGCATATTTATGATGCCAATGAGTCATACAGATAGAAATTTAGACTAGCCCCATGATAGATGGTAACATATATTGTTTACAGAGCATTAAACGAGACAGTTCTGTGGACTGAGCAGAGTAAGAAATTAGTCCCAGTTCACTCACCTGAATAAATTATGTAAATGATGTGCTGTTGAATAACAAAAAAGAATTATTCAATGGTCTGTATCCTGACACAAGTAGTATCATTTATTACCCATGAAAAGTAATTCCTGTACCCCTGGGGATTTGATTTGATGTTAACATTGCTGCTCTTACAGGATAACTTAACAAAGTACATTTTTAGTAAATGTGATTTGAAATTCTACTCACTAAACTGAAAGCAGTTTAAAATATATTGCAATGCTTCATATATGCCCTTAAAGCATCTGTTTCTAAGACATCTACGTGCAAAGTTGTGAAAACATGAATCGTGCACCTCTGGGCACATTTTGAAATATGAAAGCATACTTTCCTGCAATTGCTGGTCCCAAATTAGTTTAGTTTAATTTAGTTTAGTTTAGAGATACAGCATGGAAGTAGGCCCTTCGGCCCACCGAGGCTGCACTGACCAGCTGCCCCACACATTAACATTATCCTACACACACTTGGGACAATTTTTACATTTATAACCAAATCAATTAACCTACAAACCAGGACGTCTTTGGAGTAGGGATTAAAAGTACCATTAGCAAATTTGCAGATGATACAAAGCTGGGTGGTAGTGTGAACTGTGAGGAAGATGCTATGAGGTTGCAGGGTGACTTGGACAGGTTGTGTGAGTGGGCAGATGCATGGCAGGTGCAGTTTAATGTGGATAAGTGTGAGGTTATCCACTTTGGTGGTAAGAATAGGAAGGCAGAGTATTATCTGAATGGTGTCAAGTTAGGAAAAGGGGACGTACAACGAGATCTGGGTGTTCTAGTGCATCAGTCACTGAAAGGAAGCATGCAGGTACAGCAGGCAGTGAAGAAAGCCAATGGAATGTTGGCCTTCATAATTTCCTAACTCCGCACCTGGAGTACTGTGTGCAGTTTTGGCCTCCAAATTTGAGGAAAGATATTTTTGCTATTGAGGGCGTACAGCGTAGGTTTACTAAGTTAATTCCCGGAATGGCGGGACTGTCATATGTTGAAAGACTGGAGCGACTAGGCTTGTATACACTGGAATTTAGAAGGACGTATAAGATTATTGAGGGGTTGGATACGTTAGAGACAGGAAACATGTTCCCAATGTTGGGGGAGTCCAGAACAAGGGGCCACAGTTTAAGAATAAGGGGTAGGCCATTTAGAATGGAGATGAGGAAAAACTTTTTCAGTCAGAGAGTTGTGAATCTGTGGAATTCTCTGCCTCAGAAGGCAGTGGAGGCCAATTCTCTGAATGCATTTAAGAGAGAGCTAGATAGAGCTCTTAAGGATAGCGGAGTCAGGGGGTATGGGGAGAAGGCAGGAACGGGGTACTGATTGAGAATGATCAGCCATGATCACATTGAATGGCGGTGCTGGCTCGAAGGGCCGAATGGCCTACTCCTGCACCTATTGTCTATTGTCTATTGAAACCGAGAAAATCGGAGAAAACCCACACAGATCACGGGAAGAATTACAAGCACCCACAATAAGGATCAAACCTGTGGTTCTGGTGCTGTAAGGCAGTAGCTCTACCGCTACACCACCATGCTGCTCATAATTAATGCTGGCATTATGAAAACAATCCAGAGTTGAACTCAGAACCTATGTTGTCAGCCTTCAATATCATCAATTTAGACTAATCATACTCCTGAGAATATTTATAATGGAGAATTAAATAATTACTTTGTGATTGTCATAAATATCAAGAACCAAGGCTCCAGTGAGTGGGAGGAACTGAAAGGAATATTAGCATCTCTAGGTCCAGAGAGGTTGATGAGTCCATGTCAATGAATCCCAAGGATCCACTGATCTACCACCTGGACGTTAGAAAGAGGTGGCTGTAGAGATTGTGAACGCATTAGTAATTATCAAGAAATTGCAGATGCTGTTTATCAAAAAAAGACACAAAGTGCTAGAGTAACTCAGTCGGTCAAGCAGCAGGTTGGGAGAATATGGATAGGTGACATTTTGGGTTGAGACCCTTCTTATGTTCTCCAGAGATGCTGCCTTGCCCATTGAAATACCCCATCATTTTTGTGTGACATTGGTAATCATCTACCATAATACTGTGGAGTGCAAGGTATCCAGCGTGCCCCAGTAATTTCATAGAGGAAGGAGAGAAAAACAAGGAAATACTCCCTCTACCAAAAGTCAGTAGTAGGGGGAATGCAGGAATCTAAAAATTAAGGATATAATTTTAAAACTTTGAAAATAATAATAGGATTGATCAGAGTCAGCATTTGTTTATGGAAAGAGAATCACATTTAACCAACCTACTGTTATTATATTAAGGATGCAACAGGTTACTCATAGTCATAGAGTCATACAGGATGGAAACATGCCCTTTCAACCAACTTGTCCATGCTGATCAAGATGCCCCATCTACAGTAGTCCCACTGCCCGTCTTTGGTCCATATCTCTTTAAACCTTTCTTATGCATGTACCTGTCCAAATGCATTTTAAATATTTTTATAGTATCTGCCTCAACTGCCTCCTCAGGCAGCTCATTCCACATACCCTCTGCCCTCAGTGTGAAAAGGTTGCCACTCAGGTTCCTATTAAATCTTTTCCCCTCTCACCTTAAACCTATGTCCTCTGGTTCTTGATTCCCCTACTCTGGGTAAAGGTTTGTTCATCTACCCTATCTATTCCCCTCATGCTTTTATACACATCCATAAGATGACCCCCTCATTCTCCTGCGTTCCAAATAATAAAGTCCTAGCCTACCGAACCTCTCTCTGTAGCTGAGGTCCTCAAATCCTGGCAACATCCTTGTAAATCTCTGTTCTATTTCCAGGTTAACAACATCTTTCCCACAGCAGGGTGACCAAAACTGAACACAATACTCAAAATATGACCTTACCAGCATCTTGTACAAATCTAACATAACATCCCAGTCTGAAGAAGGGTCTCAACCCGAAACGTCACCCATTCCTTCTCGGAAAGAAAGAAAAAAATAATAAGCTGTGGTTGGTGGGATGTAACAGGGAGCAATGCTTCTCCCCAGCTTTTCGCAATCTCTGTCAACAATTTGTGTAAACGGACAAAATGTCATACTTGACATTTCATATCCAAAGTTTGCTGGAGATACAAACCTGGAAGGAATTATGAGTAGGAAGGAAGGCTTCTGCGGGATACAGATATACTGAGTGAGAAAGATGGCGTAAAATAATGTGGAAAAATGTGACAGCATTTGCTTTGATTCTCAAAATAGAAAAGCAGAGTGTTTGTTAAATGGTAAGGGATCAGGTAATGTTGATGTTTAAACAGTGCATGGGACATATAAAAGTACAGCACAGGAACAGACTCTCCAGCCCATGAGGTCCATGTTGAACATGATGCCAAGTTAAACTAATCTCCTCTGCTTGCAGGCCATCCATATGCCTCCAATCCCTGCATATCCAAATGCCTACCTTAAATGCCACTATCATACCATTTCAGGTACCCACCAATCTGGTCTTTGACATTTCCACCTGAGAAAAAGGGTTCTGCTGTCAAAATATCAATACCTCTCATAATTATATATACTTGTATCAGGTGACCCTTCAACCTCCAATGTTCCAGAGAAAACAATCCAAATTTGTCTAATTCTCCTTACAGCTAATATTTTCTAATTCAGGCAGCATTCTGGTAAACCACTTCAGGATTGGATAAACATTCAAGTTCACTGTCTTTCCACAAATATTCAAAATTCAAATAGTTCAAAGCAGAGAAACAATGGAAAGATGAAGGGGAATGCTCCTGATTAATGTTCCTACTCTGGAACTGTTATGCTACTATGCTGAGAACTATACTCTGCTCTCTGTTTGGCTTGATTGTGTGTCATCTATAGTGTTATCTGATTTGACTAGGTAGCATTTCACTGTACCTCAGTTCACGTGACATTCATAAACTTAAACCTAAACCTTTGTAAACATTTTCATGGCTACTTCTGTATTGGGTCCCCTTGAAATATTCACTTCTTACATAAATCTCCTGAGTTTCCTGGTCCTTTGCATTTACACTCTTTTCACTGTAACATTACTCCTGTGTAGTATGACCTGGATAACATGCGGAACAACATGAGTTAGATATAACTCTTAGGGCTAACAGAATCAAGGAATCTGGAGAGAAAGCAGGAATGGGGTACTGATTTTTGATGATCGGCCATTATCATATTGAATGGCGGTGCTGGCTTGAAGGGCTGAATGGCCTATTCCTGCACCTATTTTTAATGTTTCTATGGAACAGTTATTTGCAGTATCTCAGTACATGTGATGATAACAGACCTATGTTACCTGATCTACATTGATTGGTTTAACTAGCTGACTGTGAGGAGCACTTCCAACAGCTAACATGAGAGCAAAACCTGGCACATAACATGATTATCTTCTCAGGAATCTTCAAGTAGCAGAGCAATACATCTAATCTTTCTTCAAAGTTTCTCTTGGATGTTGAAGAGGTAAAGCCTTCCCAATCACAGAGTGGAAGATGAAAGCACAGATGAAAGCACAGATGTAATGCTGAGGCTCTATAGGGTGCTGGTAAGGTCACATTCGGAATATGGTGAGCAATTTTGGGCACCATATCTGAGGAAAGATGTGCTGGCTCTGGAGAGGATCCAGAGAAGGATTACAAGAATGATCCCAGGAATGAGTAGGTTAACCTACGATGAGGATTTGTCGACACTGGGCCTGTTTAAAAGAATGAGGGGGGACCTAATTGAAACACACAGAATAGTGAAAGGCTTGGATAGAGTGGATATGGAGAGGATGTTTCCACCAGTGGGAGAGTCTAGGACTAGAGGTCATAGCCTCATAATAAAAGGACATTCTTTTAGGGAGGAGATGAGAGGAAATTTCTTTAGTCTGAGGGTGGTGAATCTGTGGAATTATTTTCCACAGAAGGCTGTGGAGTCCAAGTCAGTGAATATTTTAAAGGCAGAGATAGATAGATTTTTGATTAGTACAGGTGACAGAGGTTATGGGGAGAAGGCAGAAGAATAGGGTTATGAGGGAGAGATAGATCAGCCATGATTGAATGGCGGAGTCGACCTGGTGGGCCAAATGGCCTAATTCTACTCCTATCACTTATGGCCTTATGGCCTTATGATATAATGTGGGACCTTTAAAAGCAGTTGTATGTACCGTTGCAAGTGAAAATAATGAACTAGTGGACGTTGAATGTTTGCATAATGCCATCCATTGCAGTAGTAGAAAGGGAAATGCTGTCTGTTGCTTATCCTGGTAGAAAAGATAGAATTAACTTTAGACACAAGACTGACTAAGGAGACTCTTAACCATAGTGTGAGAAACCACTTTAATGACCTTCCTCTTTGCTGTGACTGTGCACACAAGACAAGCTTATAAGCTGGTCTGCAGGAAAGTTTGGACAAATTTGCCAATGCCTGTGGCAACTTTAAGGTAAGGCATATTTTAACGTACAAAACAACTTGCAGTTATACAAGTTAGATTAGTTTTAAACACTTCAAAATCCTTTCAGAAACGAAGGAAAACAAGGAAAATAAATTAACAATTACAGGATTGTTAAAACGTTCTTTTAAGTTAAAAGGCCACTGAAGATCTACCCAGTGGGTCTCCTGCAGCTGTTCTCTGCTGTGTTTAGTCTCTAGAGTGGAGAAAACACTCTTTGAGATTCCTGGGATCTGAAGCAAAATCTTTACAGGAGTTGTCTTTGTAATGAATGGGCAGTTGGTGCAAGTTCATGTTCCCCTGGTTGACCTCCGTGTCGGTTCCAATGTCAGAATGCAGGCCGCAGTCACCTCAATTCGTTGACTGTAAATTCAGGATATCTGCATTAGATGAGGTGTGCTCAGAAGTCCTGAGGTCTCTGTCGATTTTGCAATTTGTAATTACAACCGCACAATTCAAACCATTAAGGTTAAAATTAGATTATCATATAGAGGGTCGTTTTCCTTTATGTTGAGTAGAAATGTAAAGTACATGAAGGAACTTGAAATTGAGACTTTATCTTAAATCGCTGTATGTGATGGTAGTTTTTCTTTCCAATATAACTTGTATGACATTTATTCCTTTAATCCATAATACTAGGCCATGATGGACTAAACTTAATCTCGCAGCTCTGATGGGCCACAATTCACATTTCTAATTAAATTAGTAAAGAGGAGAATGGGATTTGATTACAGCACTTAAGGTCGTCATTTTCAAAGACTGCGGAATGCGGCATCGAGTAGCCTTATGTGTGGGTTATAATTGACTGTGGTTTTGATAAATATACGAAATATTTTGAGATTAAAATAAATATGATCAATTGGACTGATTTAGAAACTTGGAGTTCATGGTGGCGTTATGAACAGTCCTTCATATTTGCAAAAAACCCTTTGATGCTGCGTGCCTGAGTTACACATTTTTGTTAGCTTGGGGTCGCTGTTTAGTTACTTTTAGCAACATATTCCGCCTGGACGCCAGGGATGTTTGATGTTGTCTCTTTGACAACCGACGGCTTCTTTTTTCACCAGATGACAATATCGCCGTGTTATTGGAGAATAAAAATAAAGGCATTTTCCCAACAGTGAATAACTAACATTGAAAATTAATATTCAGCGGTTTGCGCAGTTGGAAGTTCGAGTTGTTTGGTCGCGTTAATGCAAGTTTGCGCTCTTCTCCTGTTGTACAGTAAAATAAAGGGGAGTTTTAAGAGTGCAAAGGGCACGATATACTGAACCAAACAGGTGTTTTTGGTCTGTAGTGAGTGAAACATTATACTGTCATCAATTTGTTCATTTCAATCCGAGTTAGTCCAGAGGGACCACTTAACAGCTACATTACATTCTTTACTACACTGGCTGTCGCCAAATCCCTATACCCCAAAATAACTTCACATAGTTGTTTTTACTAGGAATTCGTGTTTATACAGCGCACCTTTCATTAACGGTTGGTTAGCCTTGATTGTATAAGGTGCCTGTTGCTTTTTAAACTATGCAGCTTGTGTTGATGCAAATTTTACCAGCAGTGAGGAAGTTTGAATTACTTTTAATTTCCTGAGCCACGGGGCTTGAGTCAGATGCAATCTTTAAAATAAGCGAAAAATCGGACCATCTTAAGCACAGCGGAAATTAGACTTGTCCTGGAATTTGTGTCATTGTATTTTTATGCTGACGCACAGGAAAAAAACCCAGAATCCAGTATTAATATCCCTCAGTTTTCTAGAAAACTTAAAATATTTCAAGAATTGCCTTTACTAATCATGGAATCGTGAATCTCGCGGTTTGGGTCTAAAAATTTAAATGAATTAACGTGATAAATGGCCACCGATAAGTTTTGCAGTTACTTTTCTTCATGGAAATATTGCTAATTCAATTAGATCTGAATTATTCGAGTGAGTAGTTGACAAATGCGGCAGCTAACTACAAATTTACAGTTAACTCGACCGGAGTCCAAATTCATTTCACTCTGGCCCATATGAGAAGCGAATCTGCCATTTTTAATTGTTCTAAATAAGTTTGGACACGTATCGCAAATGTAAGATTCTCTGGAGAGCGTTCCGTTTAAATTTCAGTTTTAGGTCTGTTTTCTCGTTCTAAAATATATGTAGCTACGAGAAGGGATGGTTTGTGTTCAATTTCTGTCATACGATGCTATCTTAACAACATGCGACCCTCACAATAATCGTCCAATATAAATACTCAATAAAGTGACAATTATATTAGGAATTGTTATTAAGGCTTATGGCCATGTCTATTATGATGGTTTCTTGTTTTTGTTTTGTCCACTGCCAATTTGCTTTTCGCTATTAATCTACATACTGGGTTAAGGTTGTGGAATCCATGAGTGAACTTTGTAATTCATTTGCCTGTGAAGATGCGCATTTCTTAACAATCACGCTCTGGTGGGAAATTGATTGGCCATTCGAAGAATAATCAAGCCGTTTGGACTGGCGAAGTATATCTAAGGGTAAGTCTAATGTTCATTACCACATGTACCTTGACACCTGTGCATAATGTTACTGTGTTACGTAACATAAATAATAACAAGTGGTTTTAAGGCAGAAAGCAGAAAGGAAAAGTAGACGGTGACTTTTCGGATTGACAGAAGCTGGTAAGTGGGATGGATCCCATAGGTATCAATATTAGAACTGTTTACAGTTTATATTAATAATCATACTGTAGAGAGTGGAATTAAATCGCAATTCATAACGTTGTGAATGTCACAAAATTGGTCCATTATGAAGAGGAATACAACCAATCTCAAAAAGAAAATAAATATGTGCACACTAGGTATATATTTGGTAAATGGCTTTCATTTTGATAAACAATGTGTATTACCATTTGGGAAGAAAAGTGAAGCTTGATATTATTGTTAAAGTTAATTAATTTGGGATAGGGATAGATTGGAATCTGGGAGCACAAATACAAACACGAGATGTGTAGGCCAATGCGATTATAAAATAAATGAATACAACCGTGCGTTTCAGACATAAAGCTAAACTGTAGGGAGATAATGCATCGAACCTTTGTCACGCCATGCATGGAACATTATGTGCGCGCATATTACGGCAAGGATACAATAGCAATAGAGTTGGTGCGAAAAAGGATTTACCAAGATTGTGTGTGAAATACAATTTCAATCTTATCAGGTAGGGTCTCGGTACCAGAAAGTGGCGAGAACAAGCAACTCTAGGCTGGTTGAGGCAAATGGCATGCAGTACATCCATTTCAGGGTATCCCCCAGAAAAATATAAGATGGAAAGTATCGTGGATAATGTTGATTATGGGTGTTTAAAGGAAGACGGCGTGAAGCTTGCGAGTAACTTAAATAGTGCATGGGATGGTCGGGCCCTACAAGCCATTGCTGCAGGCAGTAGGATGAAATGCATTGTGGAAGGAGACTGCTCCATGTTTGATGATCTTGTATGGAAGCACGATATGTGTCTGATGACTGCTCAGAAACATAGAGATCCTTATGATGAATATTGGGTAAATATCTAATCATTATCAAAAGTGTAAATAAAAGAGTAGAAACATTTATCACGAAGAATGATAATTGACGATGAGTTACTTTGCATTATTTGTCGCATTCCGAGCATTGTTAACCCAACTTCAGAAGTCATGTGCTGATACAGGTGAATCTATTGCTGCAGCGTTTACATGGAAATGTATTCATATGTTTCTCTTTTTTAAACAATTTTCGTTAACAACTGCGCAGTGATCCCCCTATTACACATTTGTAAGCATATTCACTCAACATTTGATTAGTAAGATATTTGAGCTCGGGAAAATACATCACGGCAGTGAGAAAATGCAGCTGACTACAATGACCGGTAAACAAACATGGATAAAAGTATATAATGGCCAGCTCTGTAGCTTTTGGATTCAGGCCTGAAACAATACATTCGTGGCTTCGCGCCTGGGCATCTATTTCTAACTAATTCAATATCTGGTATGATTTCAGAAAAAGCTTTACTTCAGTTCTTGAGTCCAATTGACTAATTGAGTCCAAAATAAAATCATAAATTAATTATGTTAATTAAAATGTACATTGGTGTTGTATATCTTTTTGTGCAATACGATTTTAATTTTTACTAGAGTGTTCTATCGTTTATCAATTTAGACTTCAGAAGTAAACCGTGGAAACAGGCCCCTGGACCGACCGAGCCCGCACAGGGCAACTTACAGAAGCCAATCAACCTACGTCTTTGGAGTGTGGGAGGGAAACCAAACACCCGGAGAAAACCCACGCGGTCACAGGGAGCACATACAAACTCCACACAGACAGCACCCGTGGTCAGGATGAACCCAGGTCTGTGGCGTTGCAACGCAGCAACTCTACCGCTGCATCACTGTACCGCCCTATTACAGAAATTATGATTTATTACGTATTACACATTATCAAGAGAACATTTAGATTCAAGGTTCCAGTATGGTAAACCCCAATCCATATAATTTGACTCCTTCTTTATTGGTACATTAATTGTTCTCTTCAGGAGCGAATTTTACACCTCCCGATATTACTTGCACGAGTCCAATTATGTTTGTTTTTTCTATGCTTACGGTTGTACAAATAATACCAATAAGATATCACAATGTATTCACAATTTATGTAATGTTACAATGGAGCGGAAACAGAAAACAACTAACAGGGACACCTCCTAGACATCTTACTTTAAGTCAAGTTTTGCCCTCCCGAATGTTGATTTCTGTGCATTTTACGTGGCTAAATGAATTAGTTGTGTGCCGGACTAAACGCACATTATAAGCGCACCCCAATTACTATTTGTGAGAATATATATTTAGACATGAATGAAATCAAGAATGTTTTAAAAATTACGTATTTGTTTCCTATAAAAATAATAGGTTACTAAATTAAAACAAATCTGTCGGTAAACCGATATAATTATGGAAGAAATTTAGTTTTACGAACTAAAGAATTGGTTTAGATTTATCTGAAGGAGCGTTAAGACTATTTCCACAAGGTATCGAGTCAAAGGATTAATTTCAAATTCAGTGATGTATATTTTTGCTTTGTCCCGACAATCACGTAAAGTGACGTAAAATGTTTTTATATTTCTGTCCCGATGTGTGTAATGTTTGGGAAGGGAAAAAAACTGCAGATGCTGGTTTAAATCGAAGGTAGACACAAAATGCTGGTGTAACTCAACGGGTCAGGCAGCATCTCTGGAGAGAAGGAATGGGTGACGTTTCTTCAGTCTGAAGAAGGGTCTCGACCCGAAACGTCACCCATTCCTTCTCTCCAGAGGTGCTGCCTGACCCGCCGAGTTATTCCGGCATTTTGTATCTACTTTCGTGTGTAATGTCTGCTAGGAACCTACTAACAATGTTCGCTCGGTCAGTGATATCGTCCTTATTTGTCATATATGAATGTTATCATTTCATATCGAGTATTAAATCCATCGGCAGCACGCTGTAACTCGGCAACCTGGACATCTACCTTTCTCATCTTCCTCATTCCATCGCTCGGTAGTAACAGAGTTATCCACTCACTGTTGCTCTCAATTCCAAGTTCCCTGCCTGAAGAAGGGTTCCGACCCGAAACGTCACCCATCCTTTTTATCCAGAGATGCTGCCTGGCCCGCTGAGTTACTCTAGCACTTTGTGTCTATGCAAGTTCCACCTACATCTTCCATCAAACGAGTGCCGTGGTTCCCTCCTTACGTCGACAATCCTGGCATTCATATGCAACATTCCTATTTTGTTTTAGTTTCAAATTGTCGGACATTTAGTGCTTTACAGGTGTAACTGACCTATGAAAATGTAGCCTCAAACAGATCAATTGTTGCCGAGTTCAAAACAAATCAATTTTTTGGCAAAATCAAGCCACTATTGGAATTGAAAAACATAGTAAAACCAAAATGCCGCAAAGGAATAAATTAATCTAATCATATTTCATTTGTGGTAATAAGAAAATGCAAATAAAATCATTTGAAATCTATAGTCCAGCAAGTAGATTAATTGTTTCGTAGTATATTTGGCCGCAGATAAATATCTTACAGAACTCACAAAATCTATTGAGTTTTGTGTTAACATTTTACATTACACGTTATGTTCAATCTCTTGGTATCATCTTGTATCATGGATATAATGGAACATTCCGATGTTTTATCAGGTAGCTAGACAGTGGCAGCCATTTTTTGGTGGTTACAGTGAGGATGGAGATCCACCAAGAGATGTCTTCCCTCTTCTGCTTGCTCTTTCTACTAATCCCTGAACGCTAGATACTTGTCTGAATCAAGTTTTGCCTTTAATTGAGTTTATGTGTGTGCGCGCGCGCGCGCGCGTGTGTGTGTGTGTGTGTGTGGTGGGTCGGGGGCGTGTGGATCGGAAAGGCTGCTGGTAAACCTTTCGACCCTTTTCTGTTGCTTTTCACTGGGCTCTGATTTCTAGGATTAATGTGTTCGTGATTTTTTTTACATTTATCAGAGAATATTACTTCTTCATTAGATTTGAACCGGGTTTGTTTTGGCAACATCTTTGCAAATTTTTACTCCAAATCAAAACAGCAACTCGCGAAGGTCGGATCTATTTCAAGCTATGTGTCTGGTTTCTGAAATTGAATTAAGATAAACTTGAAAAGAGGTTCTGCAGTGACGTAGTAAGCAGCTAAGCAACACCTTTAGTGCCCACTGTCAACTAGTTGTCTGTTCGTGCGCACTACCACGGGTATATGACACCAAGCCTTACTTTGTCATCATCCTTTCCACCGAAAACAACATGTAAATGCGCTTCATCATTTTTTTTAAGATGCACTAAATATGTAGAAACTATACATGTTAATTGTGGGTGTTACTGAGTCACATTATCTCAACCTGAAATTTAAATGATTACATATACGCATACATTTGGTCAAGTAAAAATAAAGCTATTTATTGTTGAAGCCAGCCAAAATGACCAGATAGACTATCAAGATTCATAGATTTCGCCAAGATTGAGGAACACAATAACTATTAAGACTTTTTTACACTGGCACAAAATAGTACATTTGTTTTTTCAAAACGGAAATATTTACAAACACGACGTATATTCCGCGCGGTCCCACCTGCATTTGGTGTTCATTATTTTACGCGTTTTACATGCATCTTTCCTGCTTTCCGCTTTTGCATTTCCCGCGGACAAGCTGCTCACATCAGTTTAATGGTGACTGAAATAGGTGATGAAGTCAATAAAGCAAAATCCATTCTTTTACCTTTTATTAATTTATCGAAAATAAAATTCTGTCCTTAAATATGATAATATCATATGTTCCTCTGCCAAGCTACCATAAGCGCCTAACGTATTTAAACATAAATAAACTTGTGACAAAATGTATTGGTTTTACTGCCGTTTGTAATTACAAAATGTTAAATGTAAAGTGATAGGGTGTCATCACAATCGTCCCTTCCCTTAGTTTGTCTGTATTTTAAGTTTGTATTGCAATCGGATAGAGTTTAGTTATGAGATGTCATGTGCCGGGAAAGATGATGGCGTTCCCTGAAGGATTCGTTGCAAATGGGACATTTAAGCTTTTCCTCTCTTCGTCTTTTCACTAAAGGCTCCATGGCATATTCTTTTTTGTGATGAGATCTCATGTGGTACACTAAATCGGATGTCATTCTGAAAGAGGCGTTGCATTTAGCACACCAGTTTTGTGCTGGTAAACAAAAGGACGTGAATGAAGGAGGAAGCAGGGTCATAGCAGATGGAACTTGCAGCTGAATGGGCCCAGTAGTCTTTGGCCAGTAGGCGGTGGCATAAATGAAAGGACTTTGTTTCGGGAGACCTCCTTGTATATTGCAACTGCCGTTAACGTCTGCACTTTGGAGCTTTGCAGCCAAGGCGTTCGCCTGATAAAACCTGCCAGACTCGCCAACGCTAGGATGACACTCTAAACCAGGAATCACCTTCTGGGATACCAAGAGTGGAGGCAACTGAGTAAACGATCTGGTTGGCTGAGAGAATGCGCTCTTCCTCTCCTCTGTAGCACAGAGCTGAGAGACGCTACGAAACGCGCTCCCCATGGCAATGTTGTCCAGACAAGAAGGGACCTGTGTTTCAGTCAGGACAGATTTAGTGTCCATCGCTTTCTCCGAAGGGCTGCTATTAGCCGTTGTGCCGTTCTTGTTGTCTGTATTGGCAGTGTGATCCTTTGGAGTCTGTTTAAGATTAAGTGAAGTTCTCTTCACTTCATTGAATGCGCTCTGTTTGGCACCTGTAGAGTCTGGGCTGGACATCAACCTTCCGTTTTCTCTTAGACTGAAATAGCTCCCTCTGAACTGCTGGGAAGGGCAGGGAAACTTTTCTCTTGGAGTGGGCGGCGATCTATCTGCCACTTTTGCACTGTGCGCTGCATTATCATTCTTTTCCACTTCGTCGTACTTTCTTTTATTTTCATTTACGCCTTCATTTTCCCGATGGTTCCTGGCATTATCGCGTGGATTCTCCATGTCCCTGGCGAGATTGTGGAAATCTGTGGTGGGCTTGTTGTTTTCCACATTTGAAAAGGCTGATTGTCGCTCCGATCGGCTGAATTTCACACTCGGCACGACGATAGCGATGTCGTCACGGTCTCCACTACTTCTGATGTTCTCGTCCAAGGCAATGCAGCCCATTCGCTTTTGGCAGCGGAATCTCAAATGGGCTAGAAAGGGATATTCACATTGAAAACGCTGGCTGCAGTCCAGGCATGTGTATTCCGACGATCCTGTATGAATGAAGCACATTAGAATGAGATTGCTCGCTCCTACATGTTCCAGCGTTCACTGATTTAACAACCGGCAATAAATCATAATGTTAAAAGCACGCGTCTGAAGTGTAGAAAATATTTCAGCAATGTGATAAATAGTTCATTGTCATTATAATAATTACATTGACATATTGCCAAATCACTTTGCTTACACTTGCCCTTGTACAGCCCTTTACTCCATTATGTTCAGTCTGTGTATTTGTCTACGCAAAATGCTCATTCCATCTCCCTGTCTGCCTCCTCTTGAAGACTTCGACGGCCCCTTTCCAACTCTCCATGTCGCCGTGGCACTGTCTACACGTTTTTGTTAATTTCTAAGGCATTTAAAATATCTTGGAGCATTTTATGTGAAGGATTTTCATACATTTCATGAACATTAGATAATATTTACATAACCCAAGTTACGCCAGACAGTATACATAATACATTTCAATTGCCTATTAAATAAATAGACTGTTCTGTGTGTATAGACACAAAATGCTGGAGTAACTCAGCGGGACAGGCAGCATCTCTGGGGAGAGGGAATGGGTGACGTTTCGGGTCGAGACCCTTCTTCAGTGAAAGTCACGGGAAAGGGAAACGAGAGATATATATCAGTCTGAAGAAGGGTCTCGACCCGAAACGTCACCCATTCCTTCTCTCCCGAGATGCTGCCTGACCTGCTGAGTTACTCCAGCATTTTGTGAATATAAACCTTCGATTTGTACCAGCATCTGCAGTTATCTTCTTATACGATATATAGAAGGTGATGTATCATCCATAGAACCCTGAGAAGAGGGGTCTCGACCCGAAACGTCACCCATTCCTTCTCCACAGAGATGCTGCCTGTCCCGCTGAGTTACTCCAGCATTTTGTGTCTGTCTTCTGTTTAAACCAGCATCAGTAGTCCCTTCCGACACTGCACTGTGTGTGTGTGTTTGTTGATGCACGTACGTGTGTTTTACAGCATCAATAGGAGACTTTACAAATCTCAGCTCACCGTTCATTTTGGCCTGTGGTCTGCTGTTGATGAGGAGGAGTAACTCCAACAGTTCCTTTCCATACCACACAAGTAGTTCTTCGTCTTTGTCAATCCGCCTCAGAGACCGATAAAACAACTGACCGTTCTTCACGTATGCTTCAAGATTCTGTTCTTCTTTATCCCTAGCCGGTTGGACCAGCCTGAGCCACATTAAACCCTCCGAGGAGCTGTTTGCCGATGATGTATCCACCTGCAGTAAAGGAGGGCCACATGCTTGATGAAGATGGGGGAATTGCCAATAATCGCATTTGGGTCCTGTTTCACTGCACATTTCCTATCCCACGTTCCCCAAGACGTAGATCCACCCCGTTACCAAGATCTTATTGGGGGTTCAGAAAAAAATTACACATGACTGGGGCCCGCTGTATTGTGCAGCGGAGTGTTGCATATTGTTGAGTATTACCAAGGCGTTTGGACATCGTGCTTATGATTTACTATGTACTACTTAAAAAATCGAAGCACTGCATTCGGAATAACTGGAAATCAGATTGGCGATCCATAAACCTTACAGAATTACAACTTCTCGCATTTTCGCAAATGTTATAAAGATATCAGATACTGCTGTATATCGTTATGTCGATTGGGCACTGTGACAATGTATTTGGAAAGCGGGGGGAGAGGTGTTGCATGTGATGGCCACCTTTCAGGCACTGTTGATCACCGCATCAGTTACTGCAGTGGCGGTTTAGGAAGTCCAAGTGCCAAATGACAGGCGAGCCATGGGCGTCCGTTACATGCTTCTATACTTTAGTACGTACAGTTTCCCTGACCCACCTAAACCACATCTCTCTTCCAACACCTGCATTCAGCAACCGCCACCCCTACCCCCACATCGCTGTATTCACTCCCAGCCACGAATAAACCATCTTCCCGGCGTGGCCCAAAAACCCGCTGCTCTAATGGGCAAACGCGAGAGCATAAATGAGGAAAGCACTCAGGTGTCTAGAAATAAGAGGGACAGCCCTAAATAGGAACTGGGTGGAAAATGCTGTGCTAAAAGTAC
This sequence comes from Rhinoraja longicauda, assembly GCF_053455715.1. Classification (NCBI taxonomy): domain Eukaryota; kingdom Metazoa; phylum Chordata; class Chondrichthyes; order Rajiformes; family Arhynchobatidae; genus Rhinoraja; species Rhinoraja longicauda. The sequence goes on from NC_135953.1 coordinate 89,981,453, forward strand.
AACGTGGACGAAAGTACAATGCGGGTAAATATGAGGGGAAAAAATATGGGGAAAATCCCCAATATTTTTTTTAAACTGACTCGTGGTAACATTTACTTGGTGAGACAAAAGACGAAATCAACAAGAGCATATAATGAGCACGGAGAGGAAAATTAATCCTACCCTAAAGATATAGGGCACCGTCCTTTTGTCGGCTGCCTTCAGAGCAATGAAAGCGATGCTGTCATAGAGGGACGTGTGGCTCAGCACGCAGGGCCCAAAGATGGCATTTTCCGGAATGTCACAGGTTGTATACACGCTGGTGAAAATGTCGGTGAGACACTGCTGGACCGCCCTGCTCGCTTCGCTCCCCCAACACCCCCTGTGAGCATGTGGATCTTCCATCATCGGCGCTCGTTCTGGGAGGAAATCACATGAAAAGGTCACCTCAATGCTTATAGACAGAGAAGAGGCAAAATTCTTAAGCTTCGAAAATCACGACACAATTACTGGTCCAGATTTCCAATGCATGTCAGTTTTTTATTTGACCAAGGACATCATTATGAGACTCAATTGAAATATTTATAAAATGCATTAAATGTGTAAACAAAGAAGAACCCGCCTGATACGGGATAGCAGAAACGCTAAGTATTTTTAAAAACAACTAGTGAGTTTTGCTGCTAAAACGTTCATATGATAATCCTGACAAATCCTTTTTATGTCACCCTTTTTAACTTTTATTCACGCGGTTTAAAAAAAAAATAGCTTCGATGTTACGAATGACAACCTCGCCTTTGCACTTGCTGATAATCTGACAGCTTCCAAAATCTGGGTGGGTTCGGACACAATGAGACGCGATCCTTACCTGTGTTACTACCAGTTCGGTGTGTTATTTTGGCTGAATGCTGGCGAAATCATTCATCGGTAAATATCAAATCGCACCGTTACGGTATCTGCAAATGCAAATGAAATGCATTGAAAGTGTGCAGTCATTTCCAGTGGTTTGATGTCAGATAACCTTTAGATCTTTTCTACAAGGAAGAACGTATGTCTTCTTCGTCCGCTCTGCTCATTACCATAATACACCACTTTCCCTCTGAGACTTTAATTAAAAGCAGCATGCAGAGTTAATTATTTTTACCTCGACACGGTTATTTATGGATGAGAATGAATCACAGTTACCTTGTTCGACACAGGGAGAGATTCGGTCAAACGTGGCTTGTGAAATCTGAATTGTACGGGGTGGGGGCAGTTTTTGTATCGCCAGTAATCTTCGCAGGAATTGAATGAGTTCAGGGCCAATTTTCTGTGACAGACACACTCCGAAATCGCAATCTACACGCCAGAAGCATGGAATCTACACCGTTCTGACTTGGATGGTTTAAATAGAAAGGCATCGTATTTCATCTTGTGGCGGATACTTTGAAATTAATTCATACCATTTCATGTACATTTCAATACGGCAAATCACATTTTATTTCCAATCGGAGAACACGTAAAATGTAAAATACAATTGCATCGATTACAGTCCGATAAAGTGTCATGTATTTAGCCCTCGAAAAGCAGAAAGTTAAAGGCAATTTAAACCTTCGTCCATTTTTTCACCTTCGATACAAACTGAATCGATTTGCTTGCAAAATACAAACACACTGGCAATGAACGTCAGAAAGGAACCTATTCTAATGATAACCAACTGGCATTAACCCAGTGGAGGCTTCACTGCCCCGCAACACTGGATCGTTAGCGCAATGTGAAAGCAGAGCCAAGTGGACAATTATGGTCTCCTTGAACTTGGAGTGAACGCAGCACATAGGCTGCTCCAACAGACCCTGGTCACACAAGAAAGTGATGCCCTCGCCTTACCTGATCGAGCGACAATCATATGCACATTTCTCCAGATTCCGAGATTTATGTTTGGTTTGCAAAGCAAAGAGTAACAAAAAATGCAACATACGCTGCAAACTCATTTTACAAATGCTTTATTGTGAATGAGGTTGCGCGTCACTTGGGGCGTCAAAAGAATATAAATAAAAAGGCTTTCATGAATATGCATTTCTTTCCATCCCCAGCAGAGCGTTTAGAACGAAGGAAAACATCAACAAAAAGTAAGCACTCACCAGAAAAAAAACGTCGCGGTTTGTTTTAAAAAAAGGTCTCTCGTTCTGCTCTTTATTTTTATTTTTTTGCAGGATGCAGGAGGAGAATGTGGCCAAGGTTGGAGCAGCAGCTGTGGACGTAGCGCTCTGGCTGGGTGCTGTCAGCGCAGTGGCATCGCTGGTGAAAGTGACGGTGATGCTGTGCTTCCGATACACACGCACGCACAAGAAAAAAGGAGCGGAGCCGCGGAGAGAGTTGCACATGGGCCCGGACGTAAGTGGCAGACACTTTGTTTGGTGGAGATAATCTATCCAATGACGCGTGAAACTCCGTCCCCGTCCCCTCCCACCCCCCGCACTGAGCCCCCTCCCCTCCTCTGCTCAACCACCCGCGTACTCTACAGCCCGCGCTCACGATGGGCCGGCGGGCGGGCGCGCGCGCTGTTGGTGGCGGCTCGTGCCCGCTGCACCTGACGCGCGCACACACTGGCGCGCGCTTGGCTCCGGGCCCGGGCACGCGCACGCGCACGCCCGCTCGCAGGAGGGGGAGGGAGCGGCCGCCGAACTCACGAGCGCCCGCGAGCTCCGGGCTGAGAGGCGCATGAGGTGGGGGAGCAAGAGGGGGGAGAGGGAGGGACGGAAGGTGGTGGAAGCGGGCAGGGACTGCTGCCTCTAGCCAGCTGGGGGGGGGGGGGATAATATCGGAGCACAGAGCACTGCCGAATGGTGCGCTGCTGCCATCCTTACCCCCCAACATCACTCCCCCCATCACCATCACCACAAACACCGTCCACCCCAATAATGATCTCAATCTCACAGTGTGAGGGCCAATGCTCCTCGCCTGAATGCGGTGTAACAACATGCACAGTCTGCGCTTGCCACCGTTGCACCGGCAGCAGATTATATTAAAGCTGTTATGGACAGTCAAACGCCGAGTAGGAGCAGCTTCTGTGTCACAGGCACATTTTACACCGTTGCTTCAAAGCCTACTTGGGATGATCAACTGCTGACAGGGCTTTTAAACAGGTGAAGAGGTAGGGGTTTATTATTGATGTTGTAAAGAGGGTTGGCTAACTTTAAGAAACTAGACCCAGATTGCTTCCTACCGAAATCGGAAACAGTTGTTTTGCATGCAACTGAAATGTCAGCACCCACTGATACGGTTCCACGTGTGGCAAAGTAACGTGTATTACCTATCAATTGCTTGTTTGTTTTAAAAGCCTGGAGTGAATAATGGGAACCCACAAGGTAAATAATTTAAAATACTATTAGAAAACAATAGATTTAGGACATTTACATGTCCTATGTATTACTTACTTTGGTGGGCTTTAAATCTTGTACTTAACTGGAGAACAACTTAATCATTATTATTGTCCCGCCAGTCTCTAATTAAATGTATATGGAAACCACAATACTATACTCCATAACATTATTGATAGGATTTTGTTTCCAATTTAATAAGCAGCTTTGTTCTGAGACAGTTCACGCTTTCACCTGTGGAAGTTTACGACAATCATCATGGCAATTCAAACTTTTTTATTGAATCTTTGCAGCTCTGGGCGATCCACTGCTGGCGAGGGAGCGGGTGCGATGGGAACTGTGCGAATTATTTTTAACCTGTCGGCAAACGGCGTCCAAATTCAAGCGTCTAATTCAGGTTTCACTGAAATTTCATCAACTTGAGTGGACGGGCATTTTGACCATTTGATACTCATTTTGGAAAATATGTTATTCGGCCTATAGAGACAAGCAATCACCAGTGCCACTCTTGTGTTGTGTTTGTTTGTATTCAACACTTACATCCCTACATATCATTTCAGGCTACACAGAACTGAATATGTTTATCACGTGTCAAATATATGTACACATTTGCATGTATAGATAAGTGCAAAAACACACAAATAATATACATACATAGATCTATATATAAACAAAAACAGTATTCATAAATATCTATTCGGGCAGTTGAAGGCCAAATACAGTCATTTGATTAATATTTTTATGAGGAATAGATGCAGTTATCAAATGATCTACACCTTTCCTGCTGATTTTCACAAAGGCATTCTTGTAACCATACGTAGTACAGATGGTATAATATTCGGAGGTTTGGCTTTATAATATTAGCTAACTGAGTGCGCTGCGGTGATTTCATGGGAAGTTGCTATGCAAAAAAAAATTCCGCGACTCTATTGCCTTTTCAATGAGTGCATTTTGTGAATCAAGTGTGAAATCTAGAAGCTGTCACTCAAAAGGTTATTTTGCTGCTGCTGTATTTTCGGAATTAACAAAATTCTACGCTGAATTAAGGCATAATGAACTCTATAAAAATTCAAGAGGGGCATCAAACTGGAACTAATAATGGCTTGTGCACCAAACCATAGACATTACGTTGCGATAAAATATGAAAATATTGAATTTAATTTGCTGTTTTGATGTATTGACAATGTTGCAGAAACCAGTAAATAAACACACTGCGCAAACCAATGAAAGACACAGCCGCACATGCTAACAAGGCGACATGAGGTTCAAAATAACAATAGGTCTACCTATTATATATTTTGCTTTACTCAAAAGGGTAGCTTTGCTTTTCCATTTGAATTCCAATTGATTGCCAGCAAATATAAATAGCTTTCAGATGCTTTGCTGGGCATCATTCGCCATGGGTAAGATTTGAAATTGGACCGACCTCTCCTTTAAAAAGGGACGGTTTTTTTTTTCCAGACTTCTGGATCAAAAACTTGGGAGAAATAAAAATAAAAGACTAAAGTAGAACACCGACCAGCTGAATTGTTTTGCGATATTCTGTAGACACAACACATAAAACGATTGATGTGCTATCATCATAAATCTTCCCATTGTGCCTCTGACCAACCATGCATGCTAAAACCCGTTTCCATAAAGTATTCAGTATTAAAACCACAAAGCTCACCCAATCAGTGGCCATCTGCCTCCACCACAACAGCAGCGTGTGTGACAGGGGATGGCAGCAAGAGCAGCGACACACACGCGCTCCACTTAGGTTCACAGGACAGAAATTATCTGAGAACCATTATGTTAACAGAGCCCCTATGAAAATAAACTGCACGGGACCACAAGAAGCCAGAGAACGACTCGTATGAAGCAAGCAAGTTGGTTGTACATGGCTTAATTGCCTGATCATCACTTTGTTCATTGAGATCAAAAACTGATCTGAATGGTACCTGGCCCTTTGAAAACTTAGAAATAATCTGCACGTTTGCCATCGGGTTGATTCTTCGACAAACCATTAAATAAATATGCTACAGCAGGATATAGTTACCAATCGTAGAAATGATTCATACATCTTATTGGTATCGATTTAGGGAAGTGCAAAGGTCTGTGCTACATCGTGCGACTAAAATGTATTGCATCTTCAAAGTAGTTTGGATCGAAGGTGTGGTCCTAAGTTTGACTGTGACATTGAGGTCTAGTAGTCTTCAGAGATATATACTACAGGCGGCACGCAGTAATATAACAACTTTGTTGCATTCATTTATTTAACCTAATAGTAGTCCTCCACCTTCTGTACTACACTGGTCTGAATGTGCGGTGTCATTCTCTACCGACTACGATCTTGTAACCGCAGCTGCTGCAGCGTATTGGAACTGCATACGATTGGAACTGCTATGAATATTTCACTGAAGGTTATAGATGAAAAAGCCAAGGCGAATCGTACCTCAAAAACTTTTGCCCTTCAGTCGAAGGCTTGGAATTGCTGACCTGCATGCAAGAGAAGCCCGATTATATGAGAAATGTATGCAGTATATTTAATTCTAACATCAAATCCTTGTAACATCAACACCTATGTGATGCGTTGCTCTTATCGCGACCTTATTCCCCTTATAAGTTGTCAATAGCATGAAATGATATTTCTGATATGCGACTGATGTCCTTAGGCTTGCATTAGGAGGCAAATTATATTGATAGTTACATTTACAAATGGATGGTGTTGGCGGTTCAAAATAGATAGACAGGTATAAAGAGTAGTCTTCCAGCTTTGGCGTGTCATTGAATTATTATTATTATTTTCTTTTTTATAGCCCAATCTGGAATTGTTGAAAGGCATTACACGATGCCCTAGTTAATCTATTGATAAAACATTACGAATCCCGTACTTGTTTATTAAGTAGCCAAATTATTATGTTCTATTGGTGATGTGATGCGGTTGACATGTACCTCCCAGTTATAAACTGTTTCCTTTGCACACACTATTATTTATTTAGGAATCTATATTTAAAATAACTTACTGTTAACTTAAATAAATTAGTCTCATGGGGTTAAAAAATACACCTCACAATGATTTGTGGGCACAACAAGAAAATTAAAATTTGTAATATTTTAATTATTTCTAATAACCCACAGAGAATGGTTTCTGTCATCGTTTAAGTGCGTGACTAACCGTAAAATGACTCTGATCACCTTTGATATCCAGTGGTCAACAACAATGTTCATGTTCTATTTTTTGCCTAGTTTCCCTACAGTAGCTGATCAAAACAAGCGTCTTTCAAATTTATGATCGTAACCATTCCGAATAGCGACGAATTATTAATTAAAGAATAAACTGCATAGAAATATGATAACTCCAAGCAACACGTCGCCAAATTTATGAACGTGTCATATTTATCGAGATGCATTAGAATAACATCGTGCTTGTAAATGTATATTACTGTTTATTTTTGAAGTTAACACAGGAAACGAGGGAGTCAATTTCTGCTTAGCGATTCTCATTTTGACCTGATATGTCGTACAATATTGTTAAATGAGATGTCTAACTTTTTGAAATAACTACATGACAAGATATTTGTATGATCAATATAACACAATTATGCCTACCGCATTATCCAGGTGTTTGTTTGCTGTATACAAATAGCATCAATTAAAATCCATACCTCTCTTCCAGAATAAAAAATATTTTCATTTGATTTGAGAATGTCATATGCAACATATTACTTTTCATAATATGTGGAATTACCCAGTTACAAGTCGCTTTTGCTTAACTATTAAAGGTGATTTTTTTCCTTACGACTGTAAGTTTAAAAACAAATCTGACGGTTCTTAATAATGTTGGCTATTCGATTTAGAAAACAAAGTACAGTGACTTTTTAAAACAAACTTCTTTGTATGTTTCAGACCTTATAATCAAGATATTGCTTCTAGACCACAAATAACAATCAAATTCCCGATATTAAACACCACTGGTTGTGCGCGCCACGTTTTCAATTCTTAATTATCATGAATCTTAAATGCTATCCGACCGACTGTTCTTACATCTCATCTAAAAAGTTTGTTTTCTAACACGAGTGTGCAGGGTGCATTAATTATTCCGATAAACTGCAATGCCAATAAGCAGTGCTAGGATTTCACTTCCAATGCTGTATCGGAATGCTTGAATGGACAGCAGAATCTTACCCGGTCCCATACTTGTTATTGATAACTATTGCTTTAATGTTACCACTGAATGCTATCTTTCGCAACATACATTCAACGACTAGCAGATGTGATTGCAATTTTTACTTTAAGTGCTGAGACCTAACAGTTCGAATATTCTGATGTAAGCAGAACCATCGTTTTAAATAATTCAGCATGTCTTTTAACGTGCATTTAATTAAATCATGCAATAAAATAGTTCCAAGCTTGACGATGGTACTTAGTAAATATAGCACAAATGTTTTTTTCGAAGTGTTCATTCGAGGCATTTGTCCGGTCCCAGTAGCAATATAATGAAACGCGACTGTACCTATTCAATCGTTTCGAGGCAACTTATCTGTTGAACAATTTGACTGGTAGAATTAAGATGACATATCCTCTGTTCAGCAATGAACAAAATACATTTTTCTTCTCTGTGTGCATTCAGTATCTTTTTCAAATAGAAACAAATAAAAGCCTCTCCTTATTTAGCAGAAATGGCCAACATACTTTGTGGAGGCTGGATTTTAGACTACCTGCTTAGTGTAATTTCACATTTACTTTAAACACATAACTTAAGATTCAATATCAGAGTGTAACTTTGTATATACGGTATCGTCTTTGTCCAGTTGTTCAGAATTAACCACACCACCAAGAAAAACCTGAACTATATAATTAGATAATTAGAAGTCCAACAATCAATACAATGTGAACAAAATATATCGTATCCTGTAACAAAAGACAGCTGGCCGTGTTGGCCGTGTTTTACTGTTTCACTAACTTTGGTAACTACGATAATTTCTGACCAACAACCGTTGTATCCTGAATGTATAGATGAGATATCACAAAAGCTATATCTATATGCATCTGTTGACAGCAGATAAAGCCCAAAAGAAATCACAGATCAAAATGTTAACTGGCAAGGCTTAGCCATCAGGATACGCTACTGCTAAATACATATAAAATCTCTGAAGAAGTAACAATTTCTTTACCTGTCAGAAATGTACATTCATATTTACTTACCTATAACAAATTCTTCTTCTTCTAATTGCATACAGTTTATCGAGTTCCCTAATGTTAATTGATGAAATATAAATGTTGTGTTTAGTAGAGAATTATTGATGGAACTTAGAATTGGGCTTACCCTTTAATCGGGAGCGACTGTGTAGCATTGGATCAGTTGTATTCCTGGGCTAACTCAGATTTTCAGTTATGTAAGCACCATGCAAGTCATGAGGTTATATAACATCTCACCTGGTTGCCAAGGTGACTTCTGGCCCCGTCCACACTTTCACGAAAATAAACTGCACAACCATCTGAAATGTTACGCCATTGAGCGGAGAAAAGTGGCTATATATGGACCTGAAGGTGAACATTTATTTCTGAAGTATTATTTAAGGTGATCTGGTTTGAGGAAATTTAATACGTGCTTAAGTTCAATTTGCTAGTATTGAGGCAGAACATGGAATTATTTCATATAAAGGCAAATTATCAGGGCTTTGACCAAGCCATACTTGGTTAATTCTTCTATTCATTGGTTCCCAATCACGAAAGACCAGGGATACTTAGAATTAAAATACAATTTTTAATTTATTTTTTCCTCCAAAAGGATAGAGCACATTGTCCCCAGTTTGTCCCGAAGAGCCCGTGAAAACTATGATTATCTTTCAAAGTGGTATTGGCACGGAAACATGGTTCTGCATTAGCTTGTTTCCACTTTAAAGTCTAAATGTTATATATTTGACCTATGATATTAATGGAGCCGGCGTTTCAATCGCACTTAAAACGCAAGAAAAAACAATGTAAACACTGGTCATGTTGTGCAGAAATTGGGCTAAATGTCAGAGCCCAAAGACAGGAGCCCTGGATTATCTGCAACCAGTGGCATTCGCTAACTCATGATTTGATGATGTTACAAAAGACCAAGTGGAAAAAGGAGTGGAAGAAGCTAGAAGAAAAGCACAGTGAAAACAAGGAGATTAAAATAAAATGTTTTTCTACACTAAACTAGAAATAGTTTTTTGAAATTCCGGTGGAGGGCAGAAGAGTTGAAAGTTTTGCATCCAAAGCACAACCGATGGTTGACAGATTCCGATCTTCGCTTACTTGCCTGCGATTGCCTCATTACAGTCTGTAACGCTTTATACCCAAGTTAATAAGACCCATTAAATTCACATGTAGGGTGTACATTTTATGCGATCGTTTATTAGATTTTTTGGGCTCAATTGTTAACTCGAACGCGTTTAAGAAATGTAATCACGAATGTATCACCAATCCCATATTATCAACGTTTCTACTGGCGCCGCGGCCACCAAAGCCTGCTCGAAATGTTATAGCCGAGAATATATAATGTTATGACGAATTCAATGGCACACAGCACCTATTTAAGATTTTTAACTGACTTTCTTCCATTAACGCTCTTGGTGACCAAATATCATTTTGAGGACGAATCATACTTCGAGCCCAACAATTGAGATTTTACCATTAGACTTTAGGAAGCAAGGGTCGAAGATAACATTTATGGTTTACTCCCAGTGATAAGCCCCAGCAAAGGTAAAAGTAGAAAGATAAAGAGAATGCTTATCTCAATGCAAAGTGCAGAAAGGACGGTATCGCAGTTTTGGGGCTTTAAGACCAATTCCAGGATCGGATGCAACAACTGAAAAAGTGCATATCGCATCTCAAAAATGCCGGTGCCAGTCATTGTCACCGTCAAGAAGGAGGGGTATCTGTTTATGGAAGGTCTCCTCATGTTAGGACAGGGTTCCGTTCCTGAGACCGAAATCTCATCCAAAAGACTTGGGTTTTTTTGGACGACAATAAAGGTAATTCTGATTCTGATTCTGAGGACTGTTCGTAACCCGGACAGATCGCAAGTCAGAAATGCAGCCGTGAATCGCGTTCCCAAGCGGCAGAAAATACCAGCAGCTTGGTAGCAGCGGTAAATCCATTCCCACGCCTCCCAAACGCTGTTCGTCTGTGCGGTCGTTGGTAACCTGCTGAAGACCTAGAAAAAAAGCGTGATACGTTTACAAGGAAGTGTGTTGGATAGTACGAGTGTAGGAAGTAGCACCACATCAGATATGAGGATATTAGGAAGGAATGAAAAAGAGAACTAGATTATCTAGGAGGGAAGGGGGGAGCAGAGACTATCAGAAGGACACAATTATGCCACTGAGGGGGTATTCCATAGACTTGCAAATAATGAGAGGCAGATTGAAAAATACATCTACAGTAGAATTACAGAGGTGTCTGCAAAATTAGAGTGGGGCCATTGGGTTCTTTATCCAAATAGAATTTAGGATTTTGCTAACGGGAAAGGAAGATAAAGGAATTTCTGAAATATGTTTCTGAAATGTCATTGACCAGTGTGTTCTGGGCCTAATCAAAAGGGAGATAATATGGAATCAGTTGCTAGAGGAGATATATGCCAAGTGATCGGTGGAAAGCACTTCTTTAGACAGAGGGTGGTGAATCTGCAGAATTCTTTGCCACAGAAGGCTGTGGAGGCCAAGTCAGTGGATATTTTTAAGGCCTTATGAATAAGAATGGTTCACTTAACAATGTAGAAGCTCAAGGAACAGTCCAAAGTGCAACTTATTAATTGTAGTGGCTAATTTTGATGGAATGCTATGGCAAAGTAAAATGGGAGCAAAAATTAACTTTAAAACAAGCAATTGAATGAAGGAGAATTATAAGAAGAGGATGCTTCGGGTTCAGCTATGGTACATTCCCAGGAGAAGGAAAGACTGGAAACTGAAGCCAGTATTCCTCGGTTGATGAAGGGGATCAAGGACGTACTCAAACAAAAAAAGAGGAGCATATGATGCAAGTCAAGTGAACGTTTAAGCTAGAGACAGGCAAAATACAATCAGTTGAGAGAGAAAGTGAGAAAAATAGATTTGACAAATAGCACGGTGGCACAGCAGTCGACCTGCTGCCTTACAGCGTCAGTGACTCGGGTTCGATCCTATCTACAGATGGTTGTACGGAGATTGTACGTTCTCCCCGTGACCTGCGTGGGATTTCTCCGGGATCTCTGGTTTCCTCCCACACTCCAAAGACCAATGGGTTTGTAGGTTAATTAGCTTAATTTTAAATTGTCCCTATTGTGCAGGATAAATTTAGTGTTCGGGGATCGCTGGTGAGCAGGGACTCGGTGGGCCGAAGGGCCTGTTTCCACGTTGCATCTCAAAACTAAACTAAACTAAGCAAATATGAGAAAAGAATGGAGGTTAAAATACCAAAAAAACTAAACATCATTTACTAGCATCTAAATAACAGATGATTAGAGATGAAGTGGGATACGTTCTGATCAAGGAAAGCAGCAAGGTTGGAATACTTAACCATGTATCAATGTTTATTATAAATGGTAATGATAATGTGGAGGGTGAAAATCGATAAGGAGGATGTACAAAAAGACTAGCTGTGCTCAGAGTAGATAAATTACCTGGTTTGGATGGATTGCATCACCAGTTGCTAAATAGAGGAATGGGAGTAAGGGCTAATGGTGGACATAGCAGAAGGAATGGAAAGTGGCAATATGATACTCTCATTTAAAGAAGAATGCTGGGACATCCCTGGGAACACCAGCTGGTCACTTTAACGCCAGTGATGGCAAAGGTTTAGAAAGTAAACAAGGGGAAAAAATCTTACCAGGTACTTGGGGAAGTTCTGAGTTAACCAAAGTGAACTGCATGGATTTGTAAATATTGATTATGTTTGACAAATTGAATGATTTTTTTTGATGAAGCAACAAGAAAGGCCATGGAAAGAATGCTGTGGATGCCTTCTATATAGATTTTAAGAAAGCATCCAACAAAGTTCGAGATAAGGAATAGTTAACAAAATGAAGTCTCATGTAATGTAAGCTTAAATTTAAAAATAAAGGGTCAAGGACAAAAGACAGCATTTCATGGGAAATGGTTACTTTTAAACAGAGGAATAGTAGACAGAAGTAGTTCTCAATGGTCAGTTCCAGGACATTGGCTTAAAAAATAATGTCTTCTTTGCTGGAATGTTGAATAAACTTTGAAAGTTTATTACTGATTCCAAATCCGGAAGTAAGGCAAACAATTGCAGTGAAATCACTTGACAGCAATTGGATGTTGATATAAGTGAGGTTGTTAGTGATAGGAGCAGAATGAGGCCATTCGGCCCATCAAATCTACTCCATCAATTTAATCCATTGTCAGAGTGAGGCCACACACAAATTGGAAGAACAGCACCTCATATTTTGCTTGGCACTTTTCAAACCAGTGGTATGAATGTTGATTTTTCTAATTTCAAATAACCCTTGCATTCCTTCTCTCTCCTATCCCCCCTTCCTAACCCTAGACATCCGACTAGTTCCACTGTTTGCATCTTTGTATCCCTTCGTTATCACCTCTTCCCCAACCAACAATGGGCCATATGGACTTCATCCTTCCTTGGCCATTTGTTGCTGGCCCTGCTTTGTTCTGGCTTTTTCTTACCTCCAGTTCCCTCCACTCTACTTTCAGTCTGAAGAATGGTCCTGACCCAAAACGTCATCTTTTTTCTGCAAAGATACTACCTGACCCGCTGAGTTACTCCAGCACTTTGTGTCTATCACTGGCATGGAAACATAATTTGTTCTTCATTGTCACTGGATCCAAGTCCAGGAACTTTCTGCCCTGTAGCATTGTGGGAGAACCTTTGCCAGAAGGACTGCAGTGGTTCACTGGCACAGCTGGTAGAGTTACTGGTTCACAGTGCCAGTGCCCCTGGTTCTAACTTAACCTCAGCTGCTGTATGCTTTGAGTTGTCAGTTCTCCCTGTGACTGCATAAGTTTCTACGAGGGCCTTGCTTGTGACATTCAGATCCTGAAGATTAATTATTTTATTTAAGGAAATTAAAGTATAAGGATTTTGTGGATTGACTATGAAAGCAGACATGTCACACTGAAGCTCAATAGGCCACACCTAGAACATTAGGTGCCAGTCTGGTCACTTTAGAAAGCATGGTCTTTGAAAGGATATGGAGGAGATTTAGAAGAATGGTTCCAGTTATGAGGGCGGATAGGAAAAACTGCCATTGTTCTCCTTTGAATAAAGGAAACAAAGAAAAAAAATGACGGAGGTGTACCACATTATGAAAGATTTAGATGTCATTAACAAGAAAAAGCTGTCCCCATTAGCTCCCAGTGCAAGGCCCAAGAATCACAAAATTTGGCAGTTTCATGGCGGATGTGAAGATGCCGGAGCAAAATGGAAAGGCCATGCGGCGTTGATGTTCAAAGTAACGGGTGATTTATTAAAACTGGTGCACACCAGGAGACCAGCTGATCTGAGCTGATCTCCCAAGTGTGACTTTGGTACGGTTTTTATTCTCTCAGATGACAAGATGTCACAGAAACTTGACTAACAGTAAAATGAGGTCTTGATTACAGAATGGAGCTCAGGAAGACTTAATTAGGTAAAAAAACAGAATAAGATGATTATCCACAATTCTAACTTTGTTGACAGTGGATCTAATTTTCTGTTACAATGATGGGTGCATGCTATAACATAATCACTGGAGTTCCTGAAATGGGTGTCAGATCAAACCTTTAGGCTTGGTCTGCGGTTCCCTGTCACATTAGCACAAGCCGCATCCTTATTTGCAAGTTATTAGCTCTCCCTATTCCTTCCCCTACAACAGAAGAAAAATATTTGTATTCCGTGAATGTTATGGCCTAGAACTCACTACTTCTAAGGTACTGAAATTCTGTGTACCGAGGTACAACAAAAGCATTGTTTTGCATGTTATCCAGGTCAGATCATATATGCATATAGAATACCAAATGTAACACCAAAAAGAGAGAAAATGTAAAGGACCAGAGCCCCAAGAAGATTAGATAAACATGGCAGAAAGTTCTTATGCAATGCACACCATCCTTCAGGTCAGCTGAGTGATGGCCTGCATTGATAGAGTACAATAGTTCTTTGCACTGGGGGTTAAAAGAACAAACAGTGTATTTGTATATTTTGTGTATTTGTGTAGGCCACTACAACACTTGTGTAAAAGATCAAGAAGCAGAGGAGTATAGCATTTTTTACACACACACACACACACACACACACACACACACACACACACACACACACACACACACACACACACACACACACACACACACACACACACACACACACACACACACACACACACACACACACATATATATATAGGAATGTGTAGGAAGGAACTACAGATGCTGGTTTAAACCAAAGATAGACACAAAAAGGTGGAGTAACTCAGCAGGACAGGCAGCATTTCTGGAGAGACCAGACAAGACATTTTTGGTTCGAGATCGTAGAGAGATAAAGAACAATAAATGAATCACAGAGGGGGAGGAGCGAGAGAGGATGTTGCAGAACTCTCGTCGGAGAGAGGAGGAGAACTTTTTCAAAGTAGACGTACCTTGAGGAGATTTTGCAGTGCAGCGGACAAAATGTGTAGAAAGGAACTGCAGATGCTGGTTTAAACCAAAGATAGACACAAAAAACTGGAGTAACAGCGGGATAGGCAGCATCTTTGGGCATCTATATCTTTCATTTCCTTTACTCCCTAACTAGTCTGATGAAGTCTCGACCCGAAACATCACCCAGTTCTTCTCTCCAGAGATGCTGTCTGTCCTGCTCAGTTACGCCAGCTTTATGTGTCTATCTATATATATATATTTATGTGTCTATCTATATATATATATTTATACACACACATACACACACACATACACACACACACACACACACACACACATATAATTAAAGAATTGATATGTACATGATTCAAATCAGTACTGTTGGAAGATCAGTTATAATGAGATTTCAACAATGATCCACAATTTATTCTTGACCTGATTGAAACCATGAGATATAAAGACTTTATTATATTTTTAATATTGCAACTCAAGTTTTAATTATGTTTTAATAAATATTTGCTTAAAATACATAAATCAAAATAAATCTGAACATATAAATGTTACAGAGCCAGTTGTATGGTTTCTGATTGTTCAGTAGCCAATGCATTCAATGGTATCCATTTCATTCATTGCAGATACTTGCTTGGTCTCTATTTGAACAAAAAATGTGTTATTTTTGAATATAGGCCATTACATATTTTAATATGTTAATATGGTTCAATACTTTGAACAAAGAAAGATTCTCTCAGGACATTCATCCTTTTTAAATATCAAGCTAAGATTATATATCACAGTTAATCAGTTGAATTCCCCCCTTTTGGGATTTCTTCCTGCTGCAGATGGTTCTGTCTGCAATGAAGGACAGATGCTAAGTTGATCCTTGGCAATTTCTGGTATACTCCCGAGTAAGCAACTTGGATGCTCATGTGTCCTTTATGTAGTGGAGTTACTCTGAAATTATTCACTTTTGGGAAATCCATTTGGGGCTTTCTGTGTGCATTTCAAAATCCACAGGAACAACATACCATTTGGATAAGCAAAGGGCAGCATATTGGATCAAATATTACCTAAGAAGTCTGTTGATCCGAAGAGGTTATGGATCTAGGCTTCTACTTTTCATTAAAAAGCCACAGTTTCATGTGTTGTCAAAGGAGTTTGCTGTAGGAAATGATACAAACCCCGAAATGCCTCATGATTAAAACATTCTTCTGTGACAGATTTCCTCTGACTGGTACAGTAAGCTGTAATGGGTTTCACATGACTCTGTACTAACCTGCGATGAAGGTACACCTGCCAAGTCTGGGATTGCAGTACTTGCAATTTGCAGAATTTATGTGTAATTTATGTACGATTTATGTTTCCGTGTATTGTTTGAGTTTAAGTGCCTTTGATGTTGCTGTAAACTAGATTTTCATTGTACCTGTACTTTGCCATACTTCTGCATATGCCAATAAACTGAACTTGACATAACTTTAAAGCTAATGTTGCAAAACAGTGCAAATTTTGAGGAAACTAGTGCATGCCCCAAAATCTCCGATGCCAATTATATATTTGCAAAAAAAATCCAAAGTGCTTCTCAAAGGACCAATTAGAAATATGAAATCATTGCAATTACTTCAGTTTTAAGGTAATAAATATAATTCTTACAGTCTGGAGCATTAAAATTAACCATTCTTCAAACAGAGCCTCGGCCTTAGAATACCAGATCATTGCTACTTAATATTGATCTCCAAGGCATCTCTGTTAAGGATGCAAGTGTAAAAATAATTGTATCTCTCTCCGTAGATGCTATCTGAGCAATTGAGTGTTATAATTTTATTCTGTTTATGCTTTAAATATCCATTGTTTACAGTATTTTGCTTTTCCATAATTTTTCCTCACTTGGTTCCAGCACAAGAATTTATCTTCTAACTGGAGCTGATAGCTTGCTGGCTTGCTGTTTGATGATGTTTTAGTTAGAGTCATAGTCATAGAGTCATAGAGTGATACAGTGTGGAAACAGGCCCTTTGGCCCAACTTGCCCACACTGGCCTTCATGTCCCAGCTACACTTGTCCCACCTGCCTGCGTTTGGTCCATATCTCTCCAAACCTGTCCTATCCATGTACCTGTCTCACTGTTTCTTAAACGTTGGGATAGTCCAGCCTCAACTACCTCCTCTGGCAGCTTGTTCCATGCACCCACCACCTTTTTAGTGAAAAAGTCTCAACTTTGAGTGGAATGTCTCAACTAATTACCCGAGTTTAAGAACATTCCGAGTGATTTTCTAAAATAATATTGAATGTATTGTAAAGTGAAGCTTATGATTAATCCTTACCACACAGCATGCATTAGTGTGTTGACAGTTTAATCAAGCCCTACTAACATAGATTACAGTTTCTGAGATGTTGCAGGCAAGAATTGTTTGCATGGGAGACCATAATTCTTTGTCGAGTAAATGGTTAGGCTATCATTCAGATGAACCATAGATCAAGCTATAGAATACTTACAGTATTGAAAAGAGTGATTTGTTTCTAGGTTTGCTGATATCCAAGAGAGAAAGGATCCAGCAGCAGTTCTTTCCCTTATTTATCACTGAATGTTACCTTCCATTTAATTTGAATTTTGAGGCTGACATTCATCCTTTACTTTTGTTATATTTCATTCTTAAATATCTCCAGATCAAACTTTACAATGGATCAGTTCTCATTTGGATTTTTTTAACTGCTCCTTCATTTGAAGCTGTTCTTACAAAATTGCAGATTCCTTGTCAAGATACTTGTGTGTAGAAACTTCATTTAATCCAAGCAACTAAAGCTGTCTGTGTTCATGCACAACACCAATAAATTGTTGTTGCACTCAGTTCTTGCATGCTGAACTAGCACATTCCCCATCTATCTGGAATGGGGCAGCCTCAATATATACAGGAAGGTACTGCCACCAAAGATAGAGACAAAATGCTGGAGTAACTCAGTGGGGCGGGCAGAATCTCTGGAGAAAAGGAATAACTGACGTTTCGGGACGAGATCCTTCAGACTGGGTTAAAAAGTGGTCATAGTGCTGGAGAACAGGACGAATCACAGAAGGGGAGCAGTGAGAGAGGGTGTTTCAGAACTCCTGTTGGCGAGAGAACTTCTTCAAAGTAGGTTTACCTTGAGGAGATTTCGCAGTGGAGCAGACAAAATATGTAGGAAGGAACTGCAGATGCTGGATGCAGAGGGTCTCGACTTGAAACATCATCTTTTCCTTTTCTCCAGAGATGCTGCCTGACCCACTGAGTTGCTCCACCATTTTGTGTTTATCAGCCTCAATATAAATAACTATTTAAATGAACTGTCACCCATTTTCCACTGAAGGATTATCATGGGTTCAGTACGATAATCCCTTGAGGACCCACATTCCGACTTCTGGAATGTAACATTTTTAATAAAAATCCCAGAGGTATTTGTGCGAAACAGCTTAGGTTGGTCCTGCTACTTGCTTTAGCCCCGCTGGAAAAACTGCTGAAATCCAAATGATGGGAATGTGAATAGAATTTCTGGGAAAATTGGGACACGATATGGGAATAGTCATGAATAAAATTCCTGGTTGTAGTTTTGAAACCATCTGTAACACATTTCTTACGAACACCTTGGACTCTAATTTGCAGTTACCACCTGATGTCGACAAGTATTTGTACTCAGCACTAGGGTTCTCCTTTGAAAGTGTCATTAACAAATCTACAAAGCAGTATCACTTTGAGACCATCAATACTATTTTTTAAATGATTTCAGCAGGTTAAAATTAGGTGTGACCGTGATTGAAGTTAGAGTTGCAGTTTCCATTGCTCTGTTGTTACAACTCTTACTCTTCCTTTAAATCTTTATAGTAGTTGCAAACTTTTAAATCAATTGGTATTAATTGGCATGAGGAATTCTGTTGCTGGAAATCAATGTCTATGCTTGGGCCAAACGAAAGTGCTGATGAAATGTTTTGTTATTGACCTCAAAGTTGATTTCAGATGTACTGGCAAAGAAAAACACTCACCTGCATTTTACTTTGGACTTTAGACTTGAGAGATATAGCATGGAAACAGACCCTTCGGCCCACCAAATGCGCACTGACCAACAATCATACCTACACTAACACTATCCAACATACTAGGGACAATTTACAAAATTTACAGAAGCCAATTTAGCTACAAACCTGTACGTCTTTGGAGTGTGGGAGGAAACCAGAGCACCCAGAAAATACCCACACAGTCACAAGGAGAACATGGGAGAACTCGTAGTCAGGATTGAACCCTGGTTTCTGGCATTGTAAGACTGCAAATCTACGGCTGCTGCACTGTGCATTTTTTAATTTAATTTGCAAATATTTATTATAATTATTCTGTGCATATTTTAATGTAACAGCAACCATTACCAGCAGTAGTTCCACCCCATGGGAAATTGGTTTGGTCAACTCTTGGCGTGGTTCTACTGAGCATAGCTGATAGCTTTCTGACTTGACTCATGACTGCAGAAATGCCACCAACATGTTTTGATGCTCATATGAGGTATACTGACATAAACTGGAACATAATATGGCTTATGGCCTTAATTTACATCTCCCAGCAAAACAAAGAGATAACCTTAAGAAAGTCAATAAAAAGGCATGAATTAAAATGGTCCCATGGCAACATTGATGTGTCGCTAACTGCATCTATTTTCCTCAGAGATTAATGCTTTGCATACGTCACACATTGTTGCCAGGTCCCATTATACATTGCAATTATGGATGTCTGAGATACATGTTGCAGTCTCTGTGGAGTGAAGACCCCCATGCCTCTTGGAGGCTCAGTGTCACTCCTGACAAGGTGTTCTATTCTGAGCTACTATCTACCCCATTGGAGACCCTTGCACTATCCTTAATCGGGCTTTATTGGACCTTATCTTGCATTAAATGTTATTCTCTTGATGATGTATCTGTGCACTGTGGATTGCTCGATGGTAACCATGTATAGTCTTTCCGTTGACTGCAACAAAAGTTTTTCACTATATAGAAACTAAACTAAATGATGAAACAATGAATGGCAGATGCTCGTTAATGCATAAAAGGACACAAAGTGCTGGTGTAACGTAGCAGGACAGGCAGCATCTATGGAGAACATGGATAGGTGATGTTTCGGATCGAGACCCTTCCTCAGACTGATTGTAAGGGGGAGAAGAAAGCTGGAAGAGGGGAGAGCCAGGACAAAGAGAGGCAGGCAATGCAGATTATCTACCAGGCTTTCTCCTGCCTCTCCGCTCTTCAAGCTTTCTTCTCCCTCATACATTCAGTCTGAAGAAAGATCTCGATCTGAAACATAATTTATCCATTTTCCCTAAAGATGTTGCCTGACTTGCTGAGTTACACCAGCACGTTGTATCTTTTGGTCTATTTATGTTGATGCTTATAATAGTGGTGATGGAGAGGTCTGGCCACAAACACTGAAGGCACACACTGCCTCCCACAGTCCCACCCCATGTTTTCCTCCTTTCTATATCAGCCTTTTTCACAACTGTTTTGGCTGCAATGGAAACTATTTGTTTAAAGTGCTGATTACCTTCCCTTGATTCCTAGCAACAATGTTGGGGCCATTATTTTCTCCATTGGTAGATGCCAAAAAACATTTTGGTCCTATTTTAAATGAACAATTGGTGAAACCCACCCTAATGACTCTTTTTAAATGTAATTTCTACATTTCCTCAGGACACAGAAGTAGACCATTTTGGCCCACTATTCTATGTGGGATCTCCTACCAGCCCCACTAATTTTTTACATGACCTATGATCTCCACAGTCCCATTATCTTCCCCCAGATTGTACCAATGAATAATTGTGAAGGGAGGAACTGCAGATGGTGGTTTAAACCAAAGGCAGACACAAAAAGCTGGAGTAATTCAACGGGTCAGGCAGTATCTCTGGAGAAAAGGAATTGGTGACATTTTGCGTCAAGAGCCTTCTTCAGTCTGTCTGAAGAAGGGTCTCGACCCAAATCGTCATCTATTCCTTTTCTCCAGAGATGCTGCCTGACCTGCTGAGATACTCCAGGTCTTTGTGACTGTCTTCAACATGCATAATTTCCAGTGGCAAATCAACTTACCAAACTGCACACCTTTGGGATTTGGAACCAAACAAAAAAATGTCCAGGGTGAAAGCTATGTGGTCACAGGATCAACGCACACTCTCCACACAGACAAACCTAGAGGTCAGAATTGAACTTGGGGTTTTGGAACTGTGAGGCAGCATCTCTGTTAGCTGTGCCACTCTGTCTCACAATCTTTGGGGTTCCTTTACAATGAGTATGTTAGTTGGGTGTTTGCAATGGTGCAGTGGTAGAGTTGCTGCTTACAGCACCAGAGTCCTGGGTTCAATCCTGACTATGGGTGCTATCTGTACGGAGTTTGTATGTTCTCCCTGTAACCACATTGGTTTCCTCCAGGTGCTCCGGTTTCCTCCCACACTCCAAAGACATGCAGGTTTGAGGGTTAATTGGCTTTGGTAAAAACGTGTAAATTGGCCCTTGTGTGTAAGGATACTTAGTGTATTGAGTTATCACTTGTCCACGCAACACTGTGGGTGTTCGGAAATGTATGTTTCCCCGCTGCATTTCTAAAGTCTGAAGTCTAAAGTTGAAAGTTAGCTCACTGAATAAATATGAATTGCAGTTTTGGGACAATTAACCCACAAAGGCAAATGTACCATTATAAATTTGCTCTAATTATTAAAAAATATAGCATGTTTTATCAGAATGATTATATTTTTACTGATGTTTAAATTTGGCTGTTTGCCGAATTAAGTATCGTTCTGGGCACCCATTTGGATAAGTTAAGGGACTCTGCTAAAAATATCAGTAGTAAATCACTTTCAAGTCTTTAAGTTTCATTTGAAGGAAAAATGATACAAAAGAGGATCAAATTCTTTCAGGCAGAAAAATGTGGAAATGTGCCGCCATCCATTGACAACATAATAAGCAGAGAAAGACGAATATTTGATTGGTAAAAAAGGAGAGAAATTAAATCAAATGTATAAACATTTTTCTGCAGGCAGGTGTTGAAGCATGCAATTCATTACTTCATGACTTCATGATTTGATGAAGACAGTGTTACATGAGCTGGTTGTGAGAGGTATGGCTCTGTGCGCTAGTATGTGTCTCAGACCCATAGGTTAATATTGCAGAATGTTTGCAATGAACTTGAGGCAGGCTCGTGGCTATAGGATGGTGCCAAATCTTCCATTGGCATAAGAGCTACCATTCCAACAGATGGCACAGTATCTGACTACCTAATGACCCAGACTCTATGTAGACAATTCCTTCTGATCATAATCACGCAAATGTGCCAGAACCTGAAGAAATTGTCGATGGCATATTTGTGGTTGCAGCCGAACAAAACATATTGGATCATATTCAACTTGGCTAAGCCTTCTATTCCAAAGTGCCAAGGAAAGGATACTTAAGATGCCTCTGAGTAAGCCTCCAATATTACTGTTCATGCATCTCACTGGGTGCCATTAGGTCTCCTGTATCAGTTGCCTTTAGTACTGGGAAGCCTGTACCCACACCAATCATCTGCCACAGCAAGGTACATTTATTTATGGCTGTAGCATTGCATGTGTGGCACCTTTTGCGAAACATCAATTTTATTAGGCCTCTTCTTCTTCCAAACACTTACATTGCTAATGGAGAAAGTTTTAAAAAAAACTTTTGAAACAGGTAGGTCTGCTACAATGAAACAGTTGCGTTCCTAAGAAACCTTGCGAAATAGAAAAAAGTTATAAAAATAACTGTCAGTAGAAAATAGGTTCTGGGTGAGAGAGTTTCAGACTCACAATAGTGATGTGATTTTTCCTGCGGGGTTTTCAAACATCAAGGTCTTTTTAATAGCAATAGTAGAAGGGTTTTGACCTGAAACGTCACTTTTTCTTTTTCTTCAGAGATGCTGCCTGACCCCGCTGAGTTACTCCAGCATTTTCTGTCTATCTTTGATATAAACCAGCATCTGCAGTTCCTTCCTACAGCAATAGGTTAGGTTTATCTTTTTCGCTGCAAACTAAAACTGCGAAAGACTGTATGTTACATATTTTAGCAGAATATTTTTGCACAAGTGTCGCTAGAAATAATTGCTGTCAATTTCACGCACCCATTTTGGCGGGTCTTACAGCATTTATGGAGTGAATGGATAGGTGTCAAAATGGCTCTGGTCTCTTCTGTAATCCGAAGAAGAGCCCTGACCTGTAGCATTGCCTATCCATTCCCTGCACAGATTCTGCCTGACCCTTTGAGTTTTTCCAGCACTTTGGGTTTTGCTGCCTCCGTTCTGCGCCATGCTTCATTTTCCAGTTGTCTTCTAACAGTTCCAAGCCATTAGCCAAATTGGCAAATTAAGCTGGCCTCAAGCCTCGTGAGGCCTGTAACTGAAACTTGCACCTTAACTCAAAAAAGATCATGTTTTCTCCTTTCTGCCTGTCTACAACTTCCTGCAGCTCACCGACCCCTGCTCCAATTCTTTATACTGAAGGTACTCTTTTGTAAATTGCCTTCTTTCTTTCTTCCACTATCAGTACCAATGCTTTCAGACACACTCAGAGTTCCTTCTGCAAAATCATTCACCTCGCATTCAAACTATTGTAAACAAATGTTTCTGTAATTTAGCTCTGTTTTCTGTAATTCTAGCTACAAGATTTTGGCTGTTCCACCTAACATTTCCTCTATCATTTTGGCGTCCATAGTTTTGTATTAGCTGCTGATCTTTCAGCCTCCACGTACTTAGTTCCTTCTAATTAGTTTTATAAGTATATGCTTTAATTTTAATATAATAAAATTGCCGTAACTTACTGCCAAAATTCTTCATGTTTACTATGTATTTGGATCATTACTAACCAGATGCTTGGCTCAAGGTCAAACACATTAGTCTGGTCAAAAATGTTGAAATAGTAATTCTGATGAGCAAACATAATCACGTCATTAATCCTTTGAAGTTGAACAATAGTCTGTGGCAGAACAGAACCGTGAGAGTTGTCACTCATTTCCTAAGCAATATTCCGGTAATCCATTGAATGGAATTGTGTTGTCATGGAGGGACGGAAGGTCTGAGCTCAAGTCAACAGCAAAAGCGTCTCTTATTTATCTTAAGTAGTCAAAGTCTCGAGGGATAAACGTAGTGATAAACGTAGATGGACAAAAAAGTCGAGGTGGATGTGGTGTGATGTAAGTTTCAATAACTGAAACACTTTCAGAGGCAGCTCAATCCAGGGTGTGATATTGGATGGCTGTGTGTGGGGATTGCTGTTCTACAAGCCTTAAGCAGCACCAGATCACATGTGGTCCTAGATGTAAATATTCAACAGGTTGGACACCTCTTAATTCTGCTCTTGGGCACTTTGCCAGAAGCATAAAATATGTTACAGGTATGACCGTATTTTATTCCAAATCCTTAATTTTACTACATAATGCTTATTTAATGGATATCTATGCCACTTTGCAGCAACATGGAGCTGAACTATGCTCAAGGCTCTTGAATTATTGGATTTCATTAGTATTGAGTTTCAGCTATGGAAATATAGTTTTCCTTTGCTGCTGGATGTTCAGTAATGCTTAGCATGTAAACATTATGTATAATCTCTGTGTTTGATGTACCATGATTATATATGACACACCATGTTTATGTATGCCGTAGGTGCAGGGTAGTTAGAAAGTTGAATGACCCAGCTGTTCTCTGTGCCTCCTGATGTGATTCCATTGTCTGAGACAATGGTCTAAGGACAAAAGATGAAGAAAAGGCAAAGTCTTTCATTTCAGCTTGTTGTCGAGCTTAAGTGAGAAGTTCCAGGATTGGGCCAGATGCCTCTGACCACAGGTTTGAGCCTCCACATGATTAGTCTAAGTCCTGAGAAAACACTGATTAGGAGGATAAGAAAATAACTGCAGATGCTGGTACAAATCGATTTATTCACAAAATGCTGGAGTAACTCAGCAGGTCAGGCAGCATCTCAGGAGAGAAGGAATGGGTGACGTTTCGGGTCGAGACCCTTCTTCAGACTGAAGAAGGGTCTCGACCCGAAACGTCACTGATTAGGAGGAAACAGGAGTGATCAGAGAGCAGTCAGAGGAGGGGCAGTGACAAGGAGCAGCATAATCCTTGTGCAGGAACGGTCGTGTGACTGCTCAGACAAGCTGTATTCAGTCGGGGCTGTGAGCCTTTCATAGCAATACACTCATTTATATTGGAATCAATGATGATGAGAATGTGTCTGCACAAGACTGGTACACTGAAATGCAAGAAAGCCATTCTTCTAATTGAAACAAGTTCTCAAATGGACCTTAACTGAGCAAATCTTTCAATGCCACAGAAAAGCAAAAACAAAAATTGTAGGATTAGTGTAAATGGGGGTTGATGGTCAACATGGACTCAGTGGGCCAAAAGCCTTCTTTCCATGCTGTGTCCTCCATACTTTATGACTAGCTTGTCAGCTGGAGATTTGTTTGATTTGAAATGTTTCCAACATTAAAGAAACAGTTAGACAGGCACATAACAGGCATATATGGCATTCTTCCTAAATGTGCACTATTAAACTAATACACAAAACACTAAATTAAATCTTTTAAAAGAAGTAAGAATTATCAATAGTATATTTTATATTTTTACACCTTAAGTCGCAACATTATTTCCATGCTTATTTGCCACCTATTAAACTGTACCAGAAAACATACATCAGGAATTGCAAGCAGCTGAACATTGTTTTACAATTAGTGAATTGCTACTTTAAGATAATTGAGTTCTAAATGTTAAAGCAATATTGAATCAGTTTATAGTTTTGAAAGTCTCTCCTGATGCACTGATTATTCAGTGTAAATGGCCTTTTGAAATGCTTTTGATAACCCACTCACAAGCATTGGGTATTCCAAAGCATTCATCAACTGGTTCTACTCTCCCGCCTTCTGCTGTGAGTAAATGTGCAATAAATAGTAAGATACTAGACCAAGTGGACCCGTTGGGCCCAAACCTCTCCTGCATTGGTGCAGCACCCTCTCCTCTTCCCCCCACTCCCCACTCCCCACTCCCCTTCCCCCCACTCCCCCTTCCCCCCACTCCCACCCCTTTCTCTCCACCCCCTTCCCTCCTCCCACTCCTCCCACTCCCCCTTCCCTCCTCCTCCCACCTCCTCCCCCTCCTCCCCCTCCTCCTCCTCCTTCTCCTCCCCCCTCCTCCCCCTCCTCCTCCTCCCCTTCCTCCTCCCCCCCTCCTCCCCCCCTCCTCCTCCCCCTCCCCTCTTCCCCCTCCCCCCCTCCTCCCCCCTCCTCCCCCTCCTCCTCCTCCCCCTTCCTCCTCCTCCCCCCTCCTCCTCCCCCTCCTTCTCCTCCCCCTCCTCCTCCCCCCTCCTCCTCCTCCCCCCTCCTCCTCCTCCCCCTCCTCCTCCCCCCTCCTCCTCCCCCCTCCTCCTCCCCCCTCCTCCTCCCCCTCCTCCTCCTCCCCCTCCTCCCTCCTCCTCCCCCCTCCTCCTCCCCCTCCTCCTCCTCCCCTCCTCCTCCCCTCCCCCACCTCCTCCCCCCATTCCTCCCCCCTCCTCCCCCTCCTCCCCTTCCTCCCCTCCTCCCCCTTCCCCCCTTCACCCCCTTCCCCCCTCCCGTTCCCCCTTCCTCCCCTTCCTTCTTCCTCCCCTTCCTCCTTCCTCCTTCCCATTTCCCCTCCCCTCTCCCCCTACTTCAACCCCCCTTATCATCCCTCCCTCCCTAGGAGATAGACTTAAACTTTAAAATGTGAATAACTTTAAATATATAAAAAGAAGTTTCAATGAAACATCTTCCATTGGCACCAAAGGGACGGTGATGAGTAAGGTGGGCCTACAATTGTCGTGCTATCGTCTACCATTTTGGCTGTAGTTCAGGAACAAACAAACAAACATACGCGAGTTTTAGTATACAGATGTAAATGCTGGGATCACTCTGGCCCAACTATATTTCTATTTTGAATTCACAAATATGATTATAATTTGTCTGAAGAATAAGGTTGTTTTGGCCCTGCAAGTGAGAATTAGGGGAAATTTGGTTTCAAATTAACAATTGAGTAAATTAATTCTGTAAATATTGACTGAATCAGGTTATCAATAGGATGCAAGTAAAGGCACCACTCATTTTAGTTCAAACTACCCAGTAAGACCTCTGGGCCATTCTCTCTGCATTGCGCATCGCAAAGCTCCATGTTTTCTAGGAGATGGATCTTTGCTCTGTTCTATCCCCATCTACACTAGACTCTACCATAGCAAGATCACCACTCCCTCATATTGTGCTCTATAGATTGGTGGGAACCTTGAATTGCTCAAGAATATTTCATTGACTATTCTGATAGAGTTTATTAACTTTTGTTTATTTATGGTAATTTGTCTCATTGGGACATTTTAAAGTGTTTATTTATTCTGTTGTCAATTACAAGTCATTCCTGAAGTGAAAAAAAGTAAAAATGTTGTGGGGTACCAGTGATGTGCAACCAGCTAAAACATGCAACTAATCAGCAGAGGGCAGTGGTAAGCTTCCTCCTGACTAAGGTCACCCTATTATCATTAGGACATTCATGTGAAGATATGACCCATGGATCCAATGTGGCCCTGGATCCCTGATATTATGCTCCTGCAAACATTGTTAACTTAATTCTATCTCCATTTACTTCTAATGAATTGCTTACATTTTCAGCCTTGGGATGTCCCAAACTGAAATATCAAAGTCTGTTTGTATCAGCGGCTCAAAATGTTGCACCTTAAGTTGGATTTAATTTCATTTTCAGTTTTCTAACAAGTTTTGTACACCCTACTTTTTTATCTCTTCGTGAGAACTTAGTCATACTGATTCATATTTTTATTGGTAAATACTTGCCATTATTGACTAGATCTTTGCCAAGAGCAGGTTCAACAATTCCATAGTCTGAATCTAAAGTCTTGCATTAAGCAGATAAAACAACCTATATGTCCTTCATAGAATCCATTTGCAATTAATTCAGAAATGTAGTTGTAGGTATTAATACATGGCAAAGCTTTGATACACTATTTTAGCTTGAGGAAGAAGTTTCTAGGTTATTTTGTTTTGCAATAAAGGAAAATACTCAACCTGGAACTAACTGCAGTGAAGGACATGGATAATGTCCATCTTCTGTTATTGGATATGTGATGATGTTTTGGATCAGAATCCTTCTTCAGACTGAACGGGTTTGACCTGAAACATCACTTATCCGTTCTCTTCAGAGATGCTGCCTGAATTACTCCAGCACTTTGTGTTGTTTTTTTGTAAACCAGCATCTGCAATTCCTTGTTTCTACATTTTCTGTTTACCTTAGAACAAAATGGAAGGAAAGAAAAAGTTATAGGATACAGAGTCCGAGAGCTATATATCATCAAAACTGATCTTTCAGCTTAACATGTCCATGTTAAATAGGCAAATCATTCCAGCTACAAACCTCTCTCATTTTAGAATCATCTTCGCTGGGAAAAAGACCTTGAGCCTTCACTTTATCCATGTTCCTCCTGATTTTGACTACCTCACCCCTCAGCCTCCCACAGTCCAGTCTCAGCTTATCCAGCCTCTCCCCATAATTCAAGTCCGAAAGTCCAGGTAACAACCTAGTGAATCTCATCTGCACCTTTCCAATTTTATGACATCCTTCCTAGAGTTTAGTTTAGAGACACAGCATGGGAACAGGCCCTTTGGCCCACTAAGTCCATGCCGGCCATCCATTGCCCATTCACATTAGTTGTGAAGTGGCGGCGCTGCCCTGCAGCTGCGGCTCGCCGGCAGTCTGTTTGTCTTTCTTCTTTTCTTGTCTAATTGTTAGTGTTAGATGTACGAAATAGTCTATCGTTAGCTGTATATATGTGGGGGGTGGGGGGGGGGGGGGTGGGGGGTGGTGGGGGGTGGTGGGGGGGTTGGGGAAACCTTTAAAAATCTCTTCCTCAACGGAGATGCGACCCTTTCCGGGTCGTATCTCCGTTTGCGCTGGTGAAAAAAACGCGGGGCCTACCATCGCCCGTGGGGCCTTCCATCGCCCGGTGCGGCTCGGCCGCTGGACTTAACAGTGACCGGTGTGGCTCTGCCGCGGGGCCTTCAATCGCCCGGTACGGCCGCGGGACGGTTCAGCGCCAGGTGCGGCTCGACCGCGGGGTCTTCCATCGCCCGGCGCGGCTCGGCCGCGGGACCTAACATCGCCCGGCGCGGCTCGGCCGCGGGACTTTACATCGCTGGTGCGGCTCGGCTGCGGGGCCTTCCATTGCCCGGCGCGGCTCGGCCGCGGGACTTAGCTGCGCATGGTACGGCCGCGGGGCCTTCCATCGCCCGGCTCGGTCGCGGGATGTTTCAGCTCGGCCGCGGGGACTTGGGCGTGGGGAAGAGAGCGGAAGTTTTGTTGCCTCCATCACAGTGAGGGGGTGTTTGGAGTCACTGTGATGGATGTTTATGTTGGGGTTATGTGTCTTGTGTTTCTTTTTTTGTGTGACTGCTGGTAACGTAATTTCGTTCGGTACCTCGGTACCGAATGACAAATAAAGGCTCTGTATTCTGTATTCTCTGTATTCTGTATTCTATGTTATCCCACTTTCTCATCTACTTCTCCACACCAGGAGCAATTTATAAATGCCAATTAACCTACCAATCTGCAAGTCTTTGTGATGTGGGAGGAAACTAGAGCACCTAGAAGAAACCTACACGGTCACAGGGAGAACATGCAAACTCCACACAGACAGCAGCCCATGATGCATAAATTAGTTTCTACAGAAAAATAGGGAACAGAGGATGGAGATTGTAGGTTGTTGTTCAGACTGGAGGCCTGTAACTCGTGGTGTAATGCAGGAACCTGTGGTGGGTTCACTGCTGTTTGTAATTTACATTAATGTTTTAGATGTGAATGTAGGTGACATGGTTAGTAAATTTGCAGATGACACAAAAATTGGTCATAATGTGGACAGTGAAGAAGGTTATCTATGATTATAATCGACTGAGGATTGGCAGATGGAGTTAAATTCTGATAAATGTGCTGTGTTGTATTTTGGTATGACAATCCAGGGCAGTACATAAGCAGTTAAGGCCACGGGGAATGATGTTGAACTGAGAGATCTAGGGGTGCAAGTGCAATTTTTTATGACGGTGGTGACACAGTTGGACAGGCCGGTGAAGAAAGCATTTGGCATGCTTGCCTTCATTGGTCAGGGCATTGAATACAGGAGTTGGGATGTTACATAACAGCTTTTCAAGACATTAGTAATGCCACATTTGAGGTACTAGGCACAGTTCTGGTCATCCTGCTAAAAGAGCCATAGATCATAAAGTCCTAAAGTCATACAGCACAGAAATGTGTTTCTCGGCCCAACTCATCCATGCTGACCAAGATGTCTCATCTATTTACCCATGCTTGGCCCATTTCCTTCTCAACCTTTCCTATCCATGCACTTGTCCAAATATCCTTTAAATGTTGTTATTGTACCTGCCTCAACCACTTCCTTTAGTAGCTTGTTCCATTACCCATCACCCTCTGTGTGAAAAAAGATGTGTCTTAGGTTCCCATTAAATCTCTCCCTCTCATCTTAAACCTATGGCCTCCTGTTCTTGATTCCCCTTTCTTAAAAATGTCTGTGCATTCACTCTATCTAATTCTCCCTTGATTTTATATAACTCTATAAGTTACCCTTTAGCATCCTGCAGATCAAAGAAGGAAGTCCTTTTCTGCTCAACGTCTCCCTATACCTCAGGCTCGCAAGTTCTGGCAACATTTTTGTAAATCTTCTCTGCAAACTTCCCAGCTTAATGGCATCTTTCCTACAGCAGTGTCCAAAATTGAACCAAATGCGGCCTCACCACCTTTATCATAACATCCCAACTTTTATATCTGACTGATGAAGGCCAATGAACCAGAGGCCTTCTTCACCACCTTCTCTACCTGTGATGATGCTTTCATGGAACTATGTATGTGTTCTCCTGGATCCTGTTGCTCTACATCACTCATTGGAGACCTACCATTCACTGTCAAGGTCCTGCCCTGATTTGACTTCCCAAAATGCAACATCTCATACTTATCTGAATTAAACCCCCATTAGCCATTCCTTCACCCGCATGTCCAACTTATCAAGATCTCACTGTAATTCTCGATGGCCATCTTCACTGTCTATGGCACTTAGAGTCAACACTGACAAGGTGTTTCAAAATGTAAAATTTAAATGCTATGTTTTCAAATTATGCACCATTTTTGATAAAATGTAATCATGAATTTTATTGTTTTACTCTTTTTATTTGGATTTCCCTTTTAATTACATTTTTTTTTAAAAATTCTTGGATAATATGTAACATTTGGTGTTTCTAACTCTTAGTTCATTGTGTTCACATTTAACTTCAACCTAACATTTTTATTAAGATCAAATGAAATTCTTGCTCTAGATGGTTTTTAAGTTTTGGTAGAACCCTGCTCTGTTATGCTGATGCACTTTGAGAATATTCACAAGGTATAAAGACTGATTAATGGCAATCAGACTTTATATAAACCTTTATTTGGTCTACATCCAGCAATCACCCCCTTAAAGTCTCAATTAAATAGTGAAATTTTAGTGTTTAATTCTGATAAGACACAGAAGTCCTCACAAAGGTAGGCCCTGGCTCCACCATTCAATAAGATCATGGCTAATCTTTTCCCTCATTTCCTACATTACCTACATACTACTTTCACACATTAATTCCATTAACATTGATTCCTTTATTACCTGAACCTATTGAACCCTGCCATTAATATACTCAGCAACTCAGCCTCTGATTGAAGAAATTCAGTCTCATCTCTGTTCTGAATTGCCAACGTGTTTTTCTTGAGACAGATCGCTGTTTTAGATCCCGTAGCCAGATATATTGGCATATACATGGTCAAGCTCCCTATGAATTATGTATGTTCCAGTGAGACCATCTCTCATTTTTCTAAATTCAAAGGAGTATCGGCCTAATTTGCTGAATCTCTTTCATGGCCAGACTTTCAGAAGTACAATTTGTTGTAATGTTCAGCCAGATTTCAATCTGACTTTAATTTCTTCCTGGCTCAACAATTTGGGGCGTTCCTGTCCATTTTGATCTAACTGTTTTTTGTTTATCATTTAAACTTTGTTGCTCAGGCTTTACTTTCAGGGTTTGTTGCTGTTTGCATTCCAGCTCTCATTGTATCAAAGGTTGTTGAAAGTTAATATTAACATTTTTTTCTATCTTCTGAGGCTTATCAGCCTATCTGTTTATTCAATGTAATAGGACTTTCTGATGTGAAATGAATTACATATCATCTAGAAAAATCCTTAATATCGGGTAAGTGTTGAACACTGGTTATTTTAAAACAGTATGCCACAAGGCTTTCTATTAGCAACACATAATGCAGGCAAAGAAGTGTTATCAACCTTGAACTGCCCTTACCAGTTGATTCACCAGGCCTAATGGTGTCACAGATACTCTCTTTGTGCTATCTATTCCCTCTGGCCGCCATGTCTGCAACTAATACTACCTTTTCTTTTTTCTCTTTCCCCGTTCTAGAAACATAGAAACATAGAAAATAGGTGCAGGAGTAGGCCATTCGGCCCTTCGAGCCTGCACCGCCATTCAATATGATCATGGCTGATCATCCAGCTCAGTAACCTGTACCTGCCTTCTCTCCATACCCCCTGATCCCTTTAGCAAAAAGGGCCACATCTAACTCCCTCTTAAATATAGCCAATGAACTGGCCTCAACTACCTTCTGTGGCAGGGAATT
Organism: Rhinoraja longicauda; assembly: GCF_053455715.1. Taxonomy (NCBI): domain Eukaryota; kingdom Metazoa; phylum Chordata; class Chondrichthyes; order Rajiformes; family Arhynchobatidae; genus Rhinoraja; species Rhinoraja longicauda. Next base: position 90,014,103 of record NC_135953.1, read on the forward strand.
CCACAGACTCACCACTCTCTGTGTGAAAAAATGTTTTCTCATCTCGGTCCTAAAAGACTTCCCCCTTATCCTTAAGCTGTGACCCCTGGTTCTGGACTCCCCCAACATCGGGAACTGTCTTCCCGCATCTAGCCTCTCCAACCCCTTAAGAATTTTATATGTTTCTATAAGATCCCCCCTCAGTCTTCTAAATTCCAGCGAGTACAAGCCTCGTCTATCCAGTCTTTCTTCATATGAAAGTCCCGCCATCCCAGGGATCAATCTGGTGAACCTTCTCTGTACTCCCTCTGAGGCAAGAACGTCTTTCCTCAGATTAGGAGACCAAAACTGCACACAATACTCCAGGTGCGGTCTCACCAAGGCCCTGTACAACTGCAGTAGAACCTCCCTGCTCCTAAACTCAAATCCTCTTGCTATGAATGCCAACATACCATTCGCTTTCTTCACTGCCTGCTGCACCTGCACGCTTGCTTTCAATGACTGGTGCACCATGACACCCAGGTCATCGTGTTCCCTTAAATCTGTGGAATTCTTTACCACAGAAGGCTGTGGAGGCCATCAGTGGATATTTTTAAGGCAGAGAAAGATAGATTTCGATTAGTACAGGTTACAGAGTTTATGGGGAGAAGGCAGGAGAATGGGGTTAGGAGGGAGAGATAGAGAATGGCATAGATAAGATGGGCCGAATGGCCTGATTCTATTCCTATCACTTATGACATGAAGGAAAATAATTGCAGATGCTGGTACAAATTGAAGGTATCACAAAATGCTGGAGTAACTCAGCAAGTCAGGCGGCATCTGGGAGGGAAGAAATGGGTGATGTTTCGGGTTGAGACCCTTCATTCCTTCTCTCCTAGATGCTGCCTGACCTGCTGAGTTACTCCTGCATTTTGTGATACCTATGACCTTATGACGTTACTTAGTGCAGTCTTTATACTATGAGTGCAGTCAATGGCTTTATAGACTCACATGGAGCCAACAACACTGGCATATCCCTGTGCCCGAGATGCCACCTGTTATTCACTGAAACCAAAATTGATGGAATAATTTCTTCAAGCATACAGTGTTAGTTAAGAGATTTGCTATCGTTAATTATGTACGGCAACTGGTAGTTTCCTTCAAATATATATATTTCTAATTGGGTTAAATATCATCGGCCTGCTCGGCTCGGCCCTGGGACTTTCCATCGCCCGGTGGGTGCTTCAAAAGTCGGGAGCCTCGATCGCCTCATGGCACCACGGGAGAAGAATGAGGAGGAGATAAAACTTTTCTTTGCCTTCCATCACAGTGAGGGTGTGCCTGGAGCAATCACTGTGATGGCTGTTTGTGTTAAAATTGTAATTGTGTGTCTTGTGTTCTTTATTGTCTACTGCCGGACCCTGACGTGAGAGGACGCTGGCGCTATTTGTTCGCCGCTTCTCCGTCAGGACAGTTCGTCTGTTTGTTTTTATGTCATGACTGTTTTTGTAAAGCGTCTTTGAGCACTTGGAAAAGCGCTATATAAAATAAATGTTTATTATTATATTATTATTAGGTAAAGAATTTCTGTTTTTTAAATTAAGACCTTGACAGGGGAGCACAAGCCCTTATGTTGCATGGTTGCTGCATGTGGGAATTCCAAACTGCTCTTTGCAGTTCGATTGACCAGCCTGAGCACCAGGTTTTGGTGTTTGAGTTCCAGTTGGAGGCACTACAATGGTTCAGAATGGATGAGAACAATTCAGACGTTGTTTATAAAGGAGGCCACCGCACAGCTTAAAGAAATGCAGTCAGAAAGGGAATGGATAAAGCCCAGGCTGAGGAAGGGTGGCGGCAAGAGGTCAAACAAGTCTCAGAGTGCATCTTCTTGTTGTGTCGTGTTGGAAAATAATGGGGATGAATGTTTCTCTGGGGATTGCAACCAAAGCAAAGATCAGGGCACCTTAAATGGCTTAGCTGCACAAGTGGGGGGAGACTAAGAGCCCAAACATAGGAGGTTTATTACAGAGGTTATGGACAGGCACTGCTTTGATCTGAAACATAATGTTTCCTCCTGTCAGTGTTGTAGATAACAAAGAAAAGTAACAAAGCATTTCAAAGGGGGAGGGTAAATGATGAGAGGTCTTTGTTCACAATCGTACGAATGACACAAGTAAAAGGAAGAATGATGTCTTGCAAAATCAATTTAGCGAGCTAGTCATCAGAAAGAATAAACAGAACCTCCAAGGTTCCAATCTATGGATTACTTCTGCTGCCATATGCTAGTGAGTCCAGGAACCAGAGGATAATCTGATTATGTGTCCATGAAGGGATGGTGCAGGAGGGCTATAGATTTCTGGATCATTGGGATGATTTCTGAGCCGTTGCAACCTGTACAAATTGGATGGGTTACACCTCATTTTGAATGGGTCCTACGTGCCTGCAGGGAGATTAGCGAATGAGTACGGAGAGGGGTTAAATTAATTTGGCTGGAGAATGGGACCCAGAGTAGAAGTAGAGTAGAGGGTGGGGAATGGTCACATACAGAAGGACAACTGAGTCAGTCCAATAGTGAGAGGATACATGGATTTGAAGAGGCACGTGGGAGCAATGCAAAGCTAGATTATATCAATATTATTGCAGGGAGTCTGCGGCAGTTGAATCATGGCATTAATTAACACACGGTGGAAAGATATTACCAGAGAGATGTGATTGAAAGTTGGCCAGGAACACAACTGAACATTCCAGGATACGGAATTTTCAGGTGGGACAGGGTGAATATAACAGTGCAGGCAGCTTTGCAATATTAATCAAATGAGTCCATTACTGCTGCACGGAAGAAAGATATCTCACAAGGTTCTTCAAATGAGACCATGGGGATGGAGCTAAAAAAACTAGAATCATCTTTGCTGGAGGTATACTACTGGTCTCCAAAGGTCAGAAGGAGGTACGGGATTACGTAGTCATAGATTTATACAGAGGGAGGTATGGATCGAGGAATAGGAATACTTTATTGTCACACGTGACTAGGCACAGTGAATTTTTTGCTTGCATACACAATGTATACAAATAGCAGCCACATATGGTGCTGACAAAGTTACAAAGCACGCTTGCTCCCCCGTTTGTCACCCCCCCACCCCCCCCCACCCCCCCCCACCCCCCCCCCCCCCCCCCCAACAGTTCCACCATGCCGGGTCCCCATTGTCCTTTGTCCCCCCCTCCCATTGTCCATTGTTCTCCCCCCCCCCCATCTCCCTCATTAACAAGTCAATCAACCACTCACATACTAATCTGACACTAATCCATTGTATTCTTCACAATTTTCTCACCAACACGCCCTGCCCCAGATTCTACCGCTCACCTACACTCAGGGCAATTGTCAGTAACCAATTCACCTACCCATCGGTACATCTTTGGGTTATGGGATGAAACCAGAGCAGCAGAGGAAACCTGTGCAGTTACAGGGATGATGTGCAAACAGGAAAAGGAGGATAAATTAGATAGCTGCGTGGATGAAGAGATGAGGAAGGAAGGAGGGCTTTAGATTTCTGGATCGCTAAGGTCACACACAGAGCACTGGAGGTTTGGATTGAATTTGAGCTGCTGAAGCTTTGGGGAAGCTGCCCCTTGTATTACTCCATAGAATGAAAATATAATTTTTCAGCATCCCCGATAATAACTGGGATCACTTTATTGTGAAAAGTTACGAGGGTGGAATTTTTAAAGTACGTGCAGGAGAGCCTTTTGAGCCACTATATCAATAACCTTACTTGAACGAAGTAGTAATACCAGACCTAATCTTTGGGTATGTAGCCAAGTAAGTTGAAGGAGTGCCATTGGGAGAATATATCAGAGATAATGACAGTAACTCCTGTAAATTGTTAAATTATTATGGACATAAACAAGGACATATTTGAAGGTAAGACATTGAATCAGGAGATGGCAGATTTCAATATAATAAGAAAAGACAACAGAAATAGACTGGGAAAAGCAGTTTGCCGTAAGAGGGTGTCATTCAAAAATGTAATCCTGTGCGTTCAGGATGAATGTGTTCCCATAATGGTGAAAGATGAGGTCAACAACTCTGAGGAACTCTGGATGTCAAGGGATATTAAGAGATGGAAAAATGACACAAAGGTAGCTTATAGCATTTTTAGTAAACTGAAAAAGGGAGAGACTTTTCAGAAATATAAAACATGAAGTAGGGTTCTCAAAATTAATCAGGAGTGGAAAGAGGTGCATGAGATAGCATTGGCAGACAGGATTATTAGAAGTTGCAAAACATCTATCAGTGCTGTGGGTGTAAATGCTAGAGCTGCTGCCTCATAGCACTAGAGATCTATGTTCAGGAGTTGTACGTGCAGAGTTTGTGCCTTTTCCTTGTGACCTTGTGGGTTTCCTTTGGGTGGTCTGGTTTTCTCCTCCATCCTAAAGACGTGCAAAATTGGCCTCTATAAAATTGCCCTAATATGTAAGTAGTGGTTGAGAAAGTGGGATACCACAGAACCAATGTGAATGGGTCATCAAAGATCGGCAAGGGCCAAAGAGTCAGTTTCCATTCTGTACCTCTGAACTAAACTAATAGTATTCAGGGCAAGAGTGTAACCAGGGAAAGTGTAGGGCCCATCAGGGTCCAACTTTGCAATTGATACGTTGACGTGGAGGATCCAGGTGAGGTTTTCAATGAATACTTCTCTGTATTCACTGTTGAAAAGGACAGATGGAAAATTCAGGGGGGAATAGTGGAATTCTAGAACAAGTTATCACCAGAAAAGCGGTGGTATAGAACAGACAATCTCAGTGGCCAGAAAGGTGGATAATCCTTGGGGCCTGATGAAGTGTTATCCAGTGCAGCTGAAGGCAGGAAGAGAGGAGATTGCTGGAGCAGGGAAGAGCTGCCAGTAAACAGCAAACGCAGTAACTTTATTTAAGAAGGGGAGGAGGAATAAACCAGATAATTACAGACCAGTGGCTCTAACATTGGAAGAGTGGAAATTATTCAAAAAAAATATTAGGGACGGGATTAATATGTACTTGGGGAAGTAGAGAGCAATTATGCTTAGTTGGCAGAGCTTTGTTTAGGGGAGATCCTGTCTGACTAATGCAGCTGAATTTTTTGTGGAGGTTACTAATTATGTCAATGAGAGTTAGGCAAGACTTTAGGCTTTTAAAGCCTTCGACAAAACCCCCACCTAGGAGACTGGTCCGTAAAATTAATGGGATCTAAGGCAATTTGGGAAATAGGATCCAAAATTGGCTTTGTGATGGGATACAGTGGTTGATAGTGGTGGGTTTCTTTTGTCATTGGAAGTGTGTGACCAGAGATGTACCCCAGGAATTGGTGAAGGAGCCCTTCTTCTTTGCTGTTTATATGGACAATTTCAGTATGAATATGGGAGATTTGATTAGTAAGCTTGCAGTTGACATGAAGGTTAATGATGTTGTGTTTAAAGAGAAATAATGATATTAATGATTTGGTAAGAAGGACAAAGGAATGACAGATGGGATTTAATACTGAAAACTGCGAGGTGATGCTTCTAGGGAGAACTGGTAAGACCAGCATATACACAATGAACGGTAGGGCCCTAGAAGTACCAAGGAGCAGAGATACCTTGCTACAAGTGTCCAAGGATCCCCAAAGGCAGCGGCACAGGGAAATAAAATGGCTGAGAACATGTATGGGATAATTAACTAATTAGCTGGAGAATGGGATATAAAAATAAGATAAATATGGTAAACTTTATAAAACCATGTTTAGGCCACATCTGGAGTACTGTGCACATTTCTGGTCAGCACGCTAGAGGAAGGATATGAATCTACTAGCGAGGTTGCAGGAGATATTGTAACGTCATAAACCCTACTTGGAGACAGAATGGACTGTAGATACTGATTTACAAAAATAGACAAGGTCATGTTTTGGGTCGGAACCCTACAGACTGACAGGCTGACTGTAGTAGGGTGGCAGGGGTTGGGGGCCCCCTACTGGAAGAGAGGTGGGAGCAGGTGAGTGATAGGTGGATACAGTCAAGTTTTTTTTTTTGATTGGCAGATGGTTAGACAATGGCCAGAAATGAAAAGAAAAAATGTGAGATGTACATGTGACAATTAAATTGAATCTTGTATCTTGAATCTTGAAATAAGGATAGAGGAGGTGAGAAATGGGCCGCGGAGAGGAATATAGGTGCAAGGGGAAGGGGCCAACCCAGCTTGTTAGCCACTAATTCCACTTTTTTTGCTTGGTTTCTTATATGATCTTAAACTGAGCATTCAGGCATCTGCAGTTATTTTCTTACACTGAATGAATTCAGGCATTCATTCGTTCATTCCACATCCAAAATGTTGTTTGTTTCAGTCTCTGTTTATCTGCTGCTGAGACAGCTTCTTCACATTTGAGTTTCATTTATTCTGTCCTGTCTCCTGTCCAGTGCTTGCCAATTTTCTTCTGGCAGAAAATATTCTGTTCCAATATTGCACTCTAAATAAATTAGATATCACATTAAAAACTATCTGTATACTAACTCAAACCAATTCACTCATCATAATTGTGTTCACTGATTTTTACTTGCTCTTGTTGAGAATATACCTCCGTTTGAAACTTCTCACCATTGTGGTCAAATTCCCCCATAGTTTTATTTATCTTTGTATCATTGTAATGACCTTTACAACCCTTTGAGATTTCACACATCTTCAACTCTTGGTTCTTAAGCATCTCTTATTCCCCTTACCCAGAGTTTGTGGCTTTCCAGTTGCCCATGCACCGTACTTTCCATTTTAAACTCCATTTCTTTCTTCTTCTTTTAAAAACCCTGTGCAACCAAACGTTTTGACTAAGCTTTCATTCATTGATTCCAGCTTCATCTCCTTTGGTTCAGTATGATTTTGCATCTGAATAGACTCCATATGACTTTATACTGCACTAAAAATGCTCCTTAATTTACTGAGTTGGATCATCCCCATTTTGGTGAAGTCTCATGTTATATTTGCAGCCACGTTTACTTGTGGCCTGTGGGTGCAAGCAAATTGGAGATCAGAGCGCTGTGGTCATCATATGAAGTGGAGCCGACCATGGCAATGACTAGGCTTCAAGCAGCGGATCCTGGGGTCCTGTCTTTGGATCACCCTGATGGTGTCCAGCAGATAGTTTCTGTCAAAGTCCTTTGAACAAATTTTACAGGATTTCGATGCGCAGAGCCATTAAAAAAATGACTCAAATAAAACAGCAAATACTGGTGTTTTTAAACAGATTTTGTAATGTAAAATAAATTAATTGAAATTAATGTAACATGCACCAGCCATGGGTGGAATACAGATATGCTAGGAAACCTTTCTCCATATCACAGTTAGATAAGACTAGAGGATATAGTTTTGGGTAAGGAGCAGGGAAAAATTGAAAATCTGATTGAATGGTGCCAGAACAACAATCTTGCTTTCGACATCAGCCCAAGACCAAGGAGTTAACTGTTGACTTCAGGAATGAAAGCCAACGATCCACAGATCAGTCTTCATTAACGGGATGGTGGTGGAGAGAGTCAACAGCTTTAAGTTCCTGTGCATTCATATCTTTGAAGATCTGTCCTGGTCTGGCACATTGATGCACACGCAAAGAAGGCTCCGTATCTTCTTGTAATTCCTGAGAATATTGAGGAGATTCAGTATGTTGATGAAGACTCGAGCTTCTGCAGGTGTGTGGTACAGAGCATACTGATTGGTTGCACCACGGCATAGTTCGACAACTTAAACACCCAGGAACAAAGGAGATTACAGAGTGGTAGACAGTGCCCAGGCACTGACCCCCACCATCGATGGGATTTATTGGAGGCACTGCATCTTAAAGGCAGCGGACACCACACCACCCTGGCCATGCTCTCATTTTGCCCCTATCATTGCGATGAAGGTACAGGAGCCTGAAAACAATGACCACCAAGTTTAAGAATAGCTTCTTCCCAAAAATTATTGGTCTCTTGAACACTACCCAACACTCACCTGAACAACGACAAACTTCTATGGACTGTCATTGGTTGTAAGTTCATAAGTTATGGGAGCAGAATTAGGCCATTCGGTCCATCAGGTCTACACCGCCATTCAATCATGGCTGATCTATCTTTCCCTCTCAACTCTATTCTCCTGCCTTCTCCCCATAACCACTGACACCTGTACTAATCAAGAATCTGTCAATCTCTGCCTTAAAATATCCATTGGTGGCCTCCACAGCCTTCTGTGGCAATGAATTCCACAGACGTACCACCCTCTGACTAAAGAAATCCCTCCTCATCTCCTTTCTAAAGGTACATCCTTTTATTCTGAGGCTATGGCCTCTGGTCCTAGACTCTCCCACTAGTGGAAACATCCTCTCCACATTCACTGTATCCAGGTCTTTCACTATTCGGTATGTTTCAATGAGGTCTCCCCTTATCCTTCTAAACTCCAGCGAGTACTGAGTACTTTGTTTTTTGCACTACTATTGCAGTTATTAATTTATTGAATTGAAAAAAAAGTATTGCCTGGTAAGCTACTGCAAGTCAGAATTTCATTGTTTTGTCATTGTACATTTGACAAATAAACACTCTAGATTATTGGCAATTACCTGGAATGCACTGGCTGAAGCTGAGTTACCTCTAGCATTTAAAAACTAGCAAGGTGAATGCTTCAACCACTTAGGTACAGAGGACCATGGACCAAATGCTGGATGATGAGATTAACATGGAAGGATGCCCACTGGTCGGCATGGACGAGTTGGGCCAAACGGGCTGTTTCCAAGCTGTGTGACTGAATCTCAGTTTTACTGTGCTGCTGATTTCTCATGAATTGTCTGTTTTATGTCTCATTGTATATCTGCAAAGTATGACTTAATCCATGTGTACTCCTCCAATTTTGTTTGCCAATAGTGACAGAGGGAAGAAATTGGGACTAATTAAATTAAGACGTATTTACATAGCACCTTTCATGATCACAGGATATTCCAAAGCACTTAATCGAAAGCCAAGGAAAGACTTTTGAAACGTAGTTGCTGTTATAACATAGGAAATAAGGGAGCCAATTTGGATTGCATGCTCCCAGCAATATGATAATAATCAGCCCGATTTGAGCAACATGGATTGAGGGATAAATATTTACCCAGGCAGTGGGGTACAAGTCTCCTGCTCTTAAAAATAAGGCAATCGATTCTTCTCAGTCAACCCAGGAGAGCAAGCAGGCCCTAGACATTGAGCATGTCATACTTTAACGTGAACATTAATAGCTGATTAAAAATCTCACAGCGAATTAGTTGCTGTTTTATATTGTTTTGATGGATTTATTATCATCTTAATAATTTTTAATGAATTTATTATAAAATATTGAAATAGTCATCTCAGTTCAAAAAGAGTAATAACAAAGCCTTGCTTAACTGTAATGTGGAAACTAAAATGTGTTATAGAAATCCATTTTAATTTCTTATTTGCAAGTTTTGGCGTAGCTTCTCTGTGGACAGGAAAGAAACCCCACATTGATTGATATCGATGTAAAAAAGAGCAGGAAATGATATCACGCCACCACTTGCAAAGACGAGTTGTGGCTGTGCAGCAATAACTTCGCCCAGGGCGCAGCAGCTGTCCCGCTGAGGGACGCCCCCGACACCGACACACCCAGCTGAGATTACCCAGTCCCAACAAGCACAGGCGCTCTGAATGCAACGCCAGCGCCTGTTACACCCCCGCTGCTCCGTGATCCGCTTTGTGCATGCAAACGCCACAGAGGCCGGGCCGCACAAGTTCATCCCCCGCCGGAACACCGACCTCCTTTGGGAAGTTTCAGCTTGGAAGTGAATGAGCGACTCTGTGGCTGGCGGCCAAGCTATCCCCTGTACTGACGCAATGTGCAGTTTAACCAAGTCGCTTTGTTTTTCGCCTCTGTTGGGTGATCGTGTGGTTTCCTTTTAGGAATCCGTTGGTGACTGTTTAATGTTTGCAGGAGGATCTCGCTCTCAGTTCCTGGAATCTGTGCTTTGGGGCTTTACAACGGGCATTGCACGATAATGAAGCGGTGGCGAGCTGTTGCTGTTTGCAACAGTCCTTGCCCCAGGCGCTGGGATTTCATACTCTTTGTAGCAGTGTTTCTGATCATGAAGGATCCGGGAGTGGTGCAAAGTGAAGAGAAGTCGTGCCACGGGGCGTTTGATCTGTACTTTGTACTTGACAGGTAAGATTCGGCGGGTTTGGGTTTTGTTTAATCCGCAGCTGCCAGTACAAAGTGAGTTGAAACGTAGAGCGATGAAATGAATTGTGGGCATTGATGGACCACGTGCGGTAGTAAAGGTGGAAATAAACAGGCAAAATGAGCGAGAACTGCGCTACTTGTCCAACCGCAGGAGAAATGTTGTTCTAAATAAACTTTTAAAAGTGTTTTCTGGTCATTAAATGGGAGCTAGAAAGTGAAGGGGGAGAGTTCTAACTGCATAATTATAAATAGTTGATGTTGCTGCCTTGATCGAGCTGATTGTCTGTTGTTTTGCAGATCCGGGAGTGTTTCTGACAACTGGGGTGAAATCTATGACTTTGTGGAAACACTGGTCCATCGATTCGTCAGGTAATTTTCAGCAAACCCGCTCCACGAACTTTAGCGCAGTTGGTGCATCGAGAAAAGTTTTATGTTTAACTCAGTTCGACGCCACATGGGGGAAGTAAGAGGCAACAGAAACGGAATCATCTTTCACGGGCCAAATGTGAAATAAAGTTTGAAATTTAGATTAAAAAGTGAAATTTCGAACTCGCTTTGTGTCACACAACAGGTGCTGATTATTGGCGATTAATGCATTTTGTGTCATTTTTTTCTTGTAGTCCCAAAATGAGATTATCTTTCATCGTGTTTTCATCCCGAGCTGATGTGAAGATGCCTCTCACCGGTGACAGGTCTGTGTAAATTCTTTGTTTTCATTCTAAGCGGAAATGTTGTTAATACACCTCCCCCAAAACATACCGTCTTCATTATTTATTCTTGAACTTTCATCCAAAGTTGCCAAATGCATTGCTTCCACTCCAATTTTATCCAAATTACATTTTTTTTCAGTCAGGTTTCTGTCCTACCTAATCCCTCCATAAATAGAATCCAATTCTATGTATTTTTCTAAATGATGACTAGTGTAAATTATGTGAGTTGAAATGTATTCAGAACAATTCTGAATGCAATCTTGATTTAAAAAATGGCATTAAGTCCTAAACTTCCACACTTGCTATCAAATGCAGAAGTCCTGGAATTATTATCAGATTTAGAATACTAAATCTGGCAGTAAATTGAGTCTGCAGAATTCAATGGTACTTAATGTCTATCTCAGGTTAGATATAAGATGCTAGACATAGGCGTCATAGAGAGATGCAGCATGGGAACAGTGCCCTTTGACTCACTGAGTCCACACCTATCATTGACCAGCTATTTACACCAATCCTATATTAATCCCACCTTCTGGTCAGGTCTGGTTGATTCTACCACTCATCAGCACAGTTCAGTCATTCCAGAAAAATAATGCAACGACTACGACCTCCGATCATGGCATTGTCATGGTATGCTGGCCTGCAGTGATATCTGGTCTCCTGTATACCTTGGATAAACACGGGGCCACCCTACAGTAGGCAAACCAAAGCAGCATAGACATAAAGAGAGATGTACTCGCTCCACAAATTTCTTCAAATCCATTGGAACAAGTAAATCTATGTTAGTATCCTCTCACAGGCTAATACTCCCGGTATCGGTACTCTAATCACACTCAAATTGTCCTCTTGGCTTGACCACATTATTGTCTTGCAAATACCAGACTACCAAGACAGACTACCTGACCTCTATCATGTGCCGAGATTATCAAAATAGCTTGCAAAACTGTTCAAGTATGCTCCCAAAGCCTCCTTAGAAAACATAACATTTTCAACAACTCTTGGGAAGCTCTGCCACTAAAAGTATGTAGAGGGCACTGACAACCTTGAGTCTTTTTGTCAGTGCCATGTAGAAATCCGCAGAGATGGCAAAAGGATCTCCTGCCTCATCTGAGATGGAACCCGTGGATCCCATATTAAATCTCAGAAACCACCTCAGAACATATTGATCTGGAGTGAAAGAAAATTATCTTTGACTACTGAGGGGCTGCTGAGGAAATTAAGTCAATGGAGGATGATTTTTGTACTCCAGGGAATCGTGTATTAGGTAATAAACCTGAATGGCCAGGTCTAACAAATGGTATCCTTCAGGGCGATGTGCTGCAACTTTAAATCATTGAGGTATAAGGAGATAAAACAGAATCAATTGGGCACTGGGGATGAATTGACAGAGCAAACTGTTCATTTCATCCAAATGAGATTAAAGGATCAAGAAAGATCAAAAACAATTGGGCAGAAAATAGGCTGAATTAAGGTCAAATTAGTTAAGTAAAGAGATAAAGTGCGGGAAGAAGTCTTTTCAATGAGAGAAAAAGATAGACAAATGAAAAGTAAGAAAAACATTATAGAAATGTTTTAAAAAATATTTTAGTGTATCTGAACGGATCAGTTTTAGCATTTCCAATGGTTCTCCTTAAGGACTGGATTACTGGTTGAACATCTTTAACAATTTTAACATTGTTATATTTGTATATACTACACTTTAAACTCATAAACAACTTTGCATGGTAATTGCAAAGAGGAAATGCAGCAAGTTTACAAAACGTTGAACAGTTAAGATGTTTAATGTAATGCCCACTCACTCTGTCATACAATGCAGTGTATGAGCCAAGAATGACTTGGAGCTTGGTCTCTGAGTGAGCACACAGCCAAGCCTTCTCTGCATACTGCAGTTCAATAACTTGAAGTTGCCGTGAAAGTGGCTCTGGAGTGCAGATGAGGGAGATTTTCTGTTCATCCTGCCGTTTAGCTGGTTGTTTTTGCAAAGCTAATGATAGACTGGCACATATTTTGATGAGGTGTAATTTGCACCAGATGTCTTCCTCAACAAAATTGCTGCATTATTTATGTGATAATAATGATATGCACATTAAACAGTGTTATTTGCTGAGTGTTCCAGTGTATTATTTCCCCTGGACTTTGTCAGTGGATAAAACCTTTACAATTTAAGTTTAGGAAGGAATTGGGTATGAAAATTGTGTACAGTTCTGGTCACCACATTATAGAAAGGATGTGATAGCTTTGGAGAGGGTGCAGAGGAGATTCACCAGGATGCTGCCAGGGATGAAGGGCCTCGGCTATGAGGAGAGACTGGGCAGACTGGGGTTGTTTTCCCTGGAGCAGAGAAGGCTGAGAGGGGACATGATCGAGGTGTACAAGATCATGAGGGGCATAGATAAGGTAGATGGCGGGGAACTTCTTCCACTGGTGGAAGGTTCAACAACGAGGGGACATAGATACAGGGTAAGGGGAGGGAGGTTTCGGGGGGATGTGAGAAAGAACTTTTTCACCCAGAGGGTGGTTGGAGTCTGGAACTCACTGACTGGGGTGGTGGTGGAGGCGGGAACACTCACAACGTTTAAGAGGCATTTGGATGGGCACTTGAAATGCTACAACATTCAGGGCTACGGTCCAAATGCGGGAAAATGGGATTAAAATTAGACTGTGTTTGGTAACGGGCGGCGCGCACACGATGGGCCGAAGGGCCTCTTTCTGTGCTGTAGGACTCTATGACTCTATCTATCTATGACTCTATCTATGAAAGGTTTATTCCCATAATGCCTCTAACTCTGAGCCTCAACATTATGGAAGATGGACTGTTAATCGGGTAGAGGGAGAAAGATTGGTAGTAGTATAAATCTATCCTGGTGCAATTTAACATAATTGAAAGGTCAACCTATAATTAAGTCACCCTTTTTAAAAGAAATGCACACGCCTGCTTGCATAATTTGGGTCATGAACAATAAGATTTGGAAATTAAGAATTACTTTTTTAAGATGTGTTCAATGGGAAACAAACTATTATATATGCATGTGACTGAACTTTTCAATGCATACTTGTTTTGATTATGTTTGTAGAGAAAAATAATATTGAGGGAAGTTAAAGTCTTTTATGATTCTTGACACGTAATCAGCAAAATCTAAGGCTTCAAAGCCAAACAGTTTGTCTTGTGGTTTCTCATTTTTCAGGTGTATATTCACAGATTCTCATCAACAATGTTAAACCATACAATGTCAATTAAATATATTTTTAAGGTAGGCAATAGTTATGACAGATTTTCATTCATTTCCTAATGGTTAGGCTATTCTATTCCATCTTTCCATTGGCTGATAAAAATAATGTAGTTAATTTGCCAACTGCCTGCAAGATTTTGATGTATTGAAAGTGATTATGCAATAGATGATATGTTCTATGGCAGCATGCTATTTTGAAAACAAGCTTCACTGTGTTAATGTGATAATAATGATATGCACATTAAACAGTGTTATTTGCTGAGTGTTCCAGTGTATTATTTCCCCTGGACTTTGTCAGTGGATAAAACCTTTACAATTTAAGTTTAGGAAGGAATTGGGTATGAAAATTGTGTACAGTTCTGGTCACCACATTATAGAAAGGATGTGATAGCTTTGGAGAGGGTGCAGAGGAGATTCACCAGGATGCTGCCAGGGATGAAGGGCCTCGGCTATGAGGAGAGACTGGGCAGACTGGGGTTGTTTTCCCTGGAGCAGAGAAGGCTGAGAGGGGACATGATCGAGGTGTACAAGATCATGAGGGGCATAGATAAGGTAGATGGCGGGGAACTTCTTCCACTGGTGGAAGGTTCAACAACGAGGGGACATAGATACAGGGTAAGGGGAGGGAGGTTTCGGGGGGATGTGAGAAAGAACTTTTTCACCCAGAGGGTGGTTGGAGTCTGGAACTCACTGACTGGGGTGGTGGTGGAGGCGGGAACACTCACAACGTTTAAGAGGCATTTGGATGGGCACTTGAAATGCTACAACATTCAGGGCTACGGTCCAAATGCGGGAAAATGGGATTAAAATTAGACTGTGTTTGGTAACGGGCGGCGCGCACACGATGGGCCGAAGGGCCTCTTTCTGTGCTGTAGGACTCTATGACTCTATCTATCTATGACTCTATCTATGAAAGGTTTATTCCCATAATGCCTCTAACTCTGAGCCTCAACATTATGGAAGATGGACTGTTAATCGGGTAGAGGGAGAAAGATTGGTAGTAGTATAAATCTATCCTGGTGCAATTTAACATAATTGAAAGGTCAACCTATAATTAAGTCACCCTTTTTAAAAGAAATGCACACGCCTGCTTGCATAATTTGGGTCATGAACAATAAGATTTGGAAATTAAGAATTACTTTTTTAAGATGTGTTCAATGGGAAACAAACTATTATATATGCATGTGACTGAACTTTTCAATGCATACTTGTTTTGATTATGTTTGTAGAGAAAAATAATATTGAGGGAAGTTAAAGTCTTTTATGATTCTTGACACGTAATCAGCAAAATCTAAGGCTTCAAAGCCAAACAGTTTGTCTTGTGGTTTCTCATTTTTCAGGTGTATATTCACAGATTCTCATCAACAATGTTAAACCATACAATGTCAATTAAATATATTTTTAAGGTAGGCAATAGTTATGACAGATTTTCATTCATTTCCTAATGGTTAGGCTATTCTATTCCATCTTTCCATTGGCTGATAAAAATAATGTAGTTAATTTGCCAACTGCCTGCAAGATTTTGATGTATTGAAAGTGATTATGCAATAGATGATATGTTCTATGGCAGCATGCTATTTTGAAAACAAGCTTCACTGTGTTAAATAATACATTTTTTATGACTGCCGTGGCTATGTTTGACAGATGTTGTTTACAGTAGCTTCAATTTCCTGGATAATGTGAATTATGTGTAGAATACACTTTTGTACAAAATATATGCAAGTGCATTTGTGCATTTTTGCACATGTGTGTCATGCAAAAACATTCCAAAAATATGATAATTTAAAAACTAGAATTTAAAGCAACCCCAGTGACTTGGGTGTAATTGAGTGCACTGATTGGTTTGGAGGACATGGGATGTATAATGATTACGCTTTGAGGAATAGTCATAAAGTTTATATAACAGTCATTAAAATTATAGCACACTTGCCCCACAGTGTTTGTATTGGTCTATTCCCTCAGATGGAGCTATTGGGATAGAAATTGCTGTGCATTTTGCAAATTTGCCAAGTTTAAGTGTTAGAAAGTTGATTTTTTTTAAGTGCAATCTTCTGTACACAACAATTGATTCAAACACTCATTTTGCATTTCTGGTAGTTCACATGGGACTTGCTGGAGTATGGAGTAATCACATGGCCAGACTGTCAGATCTCAGTTGACAATGAGAGCTATAACAATTTAATAGGATTGTACAATTTTACAGTGCAACAGAAACCCTTTGGTATACCATATCTGTGTCAGTCCATCTTTCCCCTTTACTCTGTAAATGACACCTACTCAAGTAGGTGTCCTTTTGCCTTTTATAAAGCTTTGAGGGCTTTTTTTTTCAAAGCTGGTTTCAGGTTGTGCAATCCCAATTTTGAAGAAATTATGCTTTATCTTTAAATGTAGAAAACAATGTAATTTTGAATAATTCTATTTGGTTTCCCCTTCTCAGCTGGGAAGAACAATTTTAGTTTTTCCAATCTCTCTACTGACTGGGGGTTTATCATAGTCAATATCCCCTGTAACATTGCCAGGGCTTTGACACTATTTCTGAAAGCTGGTGTCCAGAACATATACAGCATTCTCTGCCTGAGGCCTAACCAGCAGTTTATAACAATTTTATACAGCTTCTTTTTTTCTTTATTTGTAGCCTCCACTTATGTAGCCAATTATCCTATATTCTTTGAAGTTGGCCTGCCAACTTCAAAGATTAACCAACCTCTGGTCCCTACCCATGCATCCCTGCCAAGTAGTAACATTTAGATTCTGCCTCCTTTCTCTGCTGTCTCTTCCAAAGTGCATCATTTCTTTATATATGCACATTAAAATGCATTTGTAACAGTGCGTTTTCTTAATCAATGAGATTTCTGAATTGAGGAAAAGGAAGATTGGTAGGAGGGCAAATTTGAGTCAAATCAGGCACAGACAGAAAAATGAAGAAAGATTGGATTGAATGGGGACAAAAAGACATTGAAAGGAAATGCAAGAAATTAATTGAAACATTTTACATATCACATTTTTAAAATTACTAATAATAACTTCTCATGTGAAGAGAAGAGGTCTCAAGATGGGACCAGTTATAGACCAAATGGGAAAATTTGCTAATGATAGGCACAAAATACTGGAGTAACTCAGCGGGTCAGGCAGTATCTCTGGAGAAAATGGAGAGATGATGTTTTGGGTCAGGACCTTTCTAGACTGATTGGAGGGGGGAGGAACTGGAAGAAGGAAAATTTACTCATGGAAGCAGAGGGTATTGCTGAGGGGCTGTAAAGATATATGTCTTCACCATGAAGGAAGATTCTGTTTTTAGCAAAGGAAGACATTGTTGAGATTCTAGATGGGCCAAAAATTGATAAAGAGGAGATACTGGAAAATCTAACAGCCCTTGATTTGGCTAAATCATCTGGTCTAGATGGGATGCATCCTGGGTTAGTGGGAAAAATAGGGGAAGGAATTATAAGAGGCTCAGATCATATTCTTTCAAAGATCTGTATGTTTTTGGAGTGGTGCCCAAGGACTGGAAAATTGCAAATGTTGCACCTCCTTCTCCAATAAAGTGTAAGGATATAATCCGCACTGCACACCAATATGTTCTCCTCCGTGGTGGGGAAAGTTCCAGAAATATTAATCCGGGACAGAATGAACAGTCACTTGGACAAGCGTGAAATAATTAGATAAAACCGTACATATTTGTTGCAGGCAAATCATGCTTAACTAAGGTAACAGGTGACAATCTAAAAAACCTGCAGATACTGGACAGCTGAAACAAATACAGAAAATGCTGGAAAAGCTCAAGAGATCAAGCAGCCTCTGGAAAGAGAAACAGTCTCGGATTTTCCAGCATTTTCTGTTTTTGTAACTTGCTAGACCTTTTTAATGAAGTAACAGAGAGGGTCGATGAGAGAAAGACTTCCAAAAGGCATATGATAAAGTGCCACATGATAGACTTTCCATTTGTCTTAGGCCTTAGAATAAAGCTGCTTTAGTGGTGAGGAAACAGTCATAGCAAAAGGTTGTTTTCCAGACTGCAGGGTGTGTGGATAAGGGTAAATATTAAACCTACTGTTTTACTTGATATTAGTGTCTTGAGCTTGGGTGTACATGGCACAACTTCCAATTCACCAGGATCAATTTCTAACCCATATGATGAGTCAGGAGGGATATCGATAATCTGGATGAGTGGTGCCAGAACAACAATCTTGCTCTCAACTTTGGCAAGACCAAAGATCTGATTGTTGGCTTCAGGAATGGAAAGCCCAGGGACCATGCACCTTTCCTCATTAGAAGTACGAATGTGGATAGAGTCTACAGTCTCAGGTTCCCATCAGAATAAACAATTCTGATGGTCTGTCCTGGGCCCAGCACTTTGATGGAATTACAAAGAAAGCACACCAATGCCTCAACTACCTCCTCCGGCAGCTCGATCTATACACCTACTGTCTGTGTAGGACAAAAAGTTGCCCTTTGGGTTCCTATTAAATCTTTCCCTCCTCACCTGAACCTATGTCCTCTGGTTCCCGATTTTCTTACTCTGGGTAAAAGACTGTGCATTTACCCGATCTATTCCTTTCATGATCCTGTACACTTCTATAAGATCCCTCATCCTCCTGCGCTCCAAGGAATAAAGTCCTAGCCAGCCCAGCCTCTCTCTCTAGCTCAAGCCCTTGGGTCCTTGCAAGATCCTTGTAAGTCTTTTCTGCACCCTTTCCAGCTTAAAAATAATTTTATGATATTAATTCAGGTTATATTATCGTAGTATTAAATAAGGAATATTGTTAGGTATATATATACCATTTGGTACACAGTTAATCAAGTGTTGTCATATGCACAAATATGTGTTAGGTACAGGTACAGTGAGCATGTTGCTCGCAGTAGCATCACAGGTGGGCTGACTCAGACAATGCACAAAAACATAAATTGTGCATAAATTATCCAAGGCAGCGAAAAGAAAAAGTCTATCCAAAGAAAAGATATTAGTGCAAAAAGACACCAAGAAATCAAGTCCATGGTAGTGCAAGAGATAGTCTGCGACATTCAGTTGACAAAGTAGGGTTAGGGTTGTGCTGATCAGTACATGAACCTGATGGTTGTAGGAAAGTAGCTGTTCCTCAATTTGTGATTTTAGATTCCTGTACCTCCTGCTTGATGGTAGCAGCAAGAAGAGGGCATGACCCAGAAATGTGGGGTTTCTTGATCCTTCATGAGGATGATTTTGATGTTGTGGAAGGACGAGGCATCGATGTAAACCTTGGGTTCATGTATCAGTGGAGCACACGTAAGCCCTATGTAAGCAGTAGTAGGAGTACAGCACCACACGAACGCCTCAAGAAGACACAGAGTGCTGGAGTAACTCAGTAGGTTGGGCAGCATCTTGGGCTAACATGGATAGGTGACGTTTCAGGGCGGGACTTTTCTTCAGACAGGGTCCTGACCTGAAACCATCTATCTGTGTTCTTGTGAGGCGCTGCCCGACCTGCTGACCTACTCCAGCACTCAGTGTCTTCTTTTGTAAACCAGCATCTCCATTTCCTTGTTCACAGCCTGCTTTGGCAACTCAGACACCCAGGAACACAGGAGATTACAAAAAGTAGTGAACACTGCTCAGTCCATCACAGGTACTGACCTCCTCACCATCAAAGGGAATTAGAGGAGACACTGCCTCAAAAGGGCTGCCAATATCATCAAGGACCCACACCACCCTGGCCATGCTCACTTTTCATGCCTGCCTTCAGGAAGAATGTGCAGGACAATAAACTAAACTGAACAGGAGGAGCCGAAAAACTGTGACGACCAGGTTCAGGGACAGCTTCCTCCCAACAACCATCAGCTATTGAACGCGATGTCTTCCAACGAAACTGCCTTGATTGCACGAGGGACTTCGAGCTTTGTTTTTGAAAGATATAAATATTTTAAATTTATTGAAACATTTATTTTACTAATTAACTACTTTATTGAACTTATTATCTATTGAGTACCATGTTTACATACTTGTTGTGCTGCTGCAAGTAAGAACGCCCAGTCTGAAGAAGGATCCTGGCCTAAAACGTCTAATCTGAAGAGGGGACCTGACCCAAAACATCACCTATCCATGTTCTCCAGGGATGCTGCCTGACTCGCTGAGTTACTTGCTGAGTTACTTGTTGAGTGTCCTCCTTTGTAAACCAGCATCTGTTGTTCCTGCTTTCTATATGTATTAAAGCCATATGGATATGGAGAAATACAAGCTGAGAGCTAGCTCTGTTGGTACTTAACTGACATCTATAAAAATGTGAGTGGTTCAACATGCACAATGTGTCAGTACTCTATAAATAGAGATAGTGTTCACTGACATACAAATAAGGCATTGATCATGGCAGACCACTAAACGCTCCCATTCATGAAACATTTGAGAGATTCAATATTTCTAATTGTGCAGCTGGAACAAAGGATTCCTGCAAAGCTGATGTGTGACAGCAGAACCTAATTTACTTCTGAAGTTTCAAGAGCATAGATTCATCATTGTGACCTTATCTTCATAGTCCAAGGGACATATTAATGAAGAGATATGTTGAAACAATCAAAAGAAGACCTATTAAAAAAAGAGAGAGATTAAGGCAGACCCAAATCTTGACTTGTTGTCACTCAAAACAACATTGTCAAGATTCACAAGCATTTGCCAGCCATGGTGCTGATGGAAGAGAGTTCTGTATAACTTTGCAATGTATATCCTCCACATGACCAGGAAAAAGTAATGATTAGCTGTTGATATGTAAAAGGGAGCCAACACTTAAACAACCATGCTAATTTGTATTTCATTACCTACATTTTGGAGAGGATAATTAATACACGTATATGCTAAAGTCATTGAAAAACCTGGTATCCTGTGACTATATATTGCCAGAACCACAGATGACTGAGCAGGCAGCCCGAAACAAACGGCGGCACAGTGGCACAGCGATAGAGTTGCTGCCTTCCAACGCCAGAAACTCAGATTCAATCCTGACGATGGGCACTGTCTGTGCAGAGTTTGTACTTTCTTCCTGTGACCGCGTGGGTCTTCTCTGGGTGCTCCTGTTTCATCCCACATCCAAAGGCGTGCAAGTTTGTTGGTTAATTGCCTTCCGTAAATTGTCCCAGTGTGCAGGATAGAACTAGTGTATGGCATGATCACGAGTCAGCGAGGGCAAAGAGCTCCCCCTGTCATCAATGCTGTTTGGTCTGTAAGTTAAAAACAAAATTATGTACTTCTGTTACATGCCAACAGATCACAGTGTCATTTATAGCTAGAAGTGATTGTGGTGCAAATATCCAATCATAGAATTGAGTAGCCTAGAGATTACAGCTTGCACTCAATAGAAATTCTCATTCTTCAGGGAAGCATACAATGGGCTACACTATGGCTGTTTCTATGTTTAACCTTCATACATTGCTTGAGGCATACAGAGAAGGTGACATTATAAAGGACAGTACAGTGGCACACTGGTAGAGCTGTTGCCTCACAGCGCCAGAGAGTCAGGTTCGATCCTGACCTCGGTTGCTGTCCTTGTGGAGTTCCCCCTTCATAAATCCATGCTGACTTGGACCAATCCTTTTACTGCTATTTGAATGTGCTGTTATTACTAGACATAAAATATATTCGAGACATAAAACTTGCTGGGGATATCTCTGTTCTCTCCTAAATAAGCTGGGAATTTTCTCAAAAATCAGATATTAGCATCTGCATTTACTATGTTTCTGTTTTTGGAATAGGAATGAAATCAAAAATGGTCTTGAAGTTCTCAAAGACGTGATGCCAGTGGGTGACACCTACATGCATGAGGGTATCAAAAAGGTACGTTCTTGTTTTCATTTACTTGGTAGAACTGTGGAATATTAATGACCTGTTTGCATGGCAAGTACAATAAACATTCTATACCAAACAAATGTGATAATAATATTTAAGAGCAAACATGGATAATGCCATTCTGTAATATACAGTCCATCGGTTACTGCATGGAAAATTAGGAAATCTATGCACTTAGTTTACTAAAATGAAATAACTATTCAAATTGATGTAAAGAATGTTCTAAATGTGTCCATTTAGTTTTTGATCTTGGGACAATTATATATCTTGCTAATTGATATGCTGCTTTGTGTATTTGTGTTTCGAGTATTCCTATGATTGTTAATATAATGAAATGTAAAATATGACTTGTATTTTCCGACCGTAAAGGGCAAATCCTCAGCTGACCTCGAGCTTGCTTGTCAGCTGCCCCTGGATCACACTGTTTCTGCTCCAACACCAGTACTTAGGGAAGTGAGGATGAAATTTAACCTCTGCCAGTGGTGTGGATTTAGGAAGGGGATGGTGGCTCTCTATAGCCTCTAGGACCAGAGGTTATAACCACAGAATAAAAGGGACATACCTTTAGAAAGGAGATAAGAAGGAATTTCTTCAGTCAGAAGGTGGTGAATCTGTGGCCAAGTCATTGAGTATATTTTAAGGTGGAGATTGACAGATTCTTGATTAGTAAGGAAGTCAGGGGTTATGGGCGAAGACAGGAGAATGGGGTTGAGAGATTGCCATGATTGAATGGTGAAATAGACTTGATGGGCCAAATGGCCTAATTCAACTCCTACAACCTATGATCCTATGAACCCTTGCCATCAGTATGGTACTGGAATAGGAATTGGACTGGTACTGGTGTATAGTGGAGGGAAATGGGTTGGGAGTTCTCTGGAATGGGTGTTGTGTCGGTGAGAGGGAAGCAGGGATTGGGCTGGTAGTGATGTTTGGGTTTAGGGTCAAAGTCCAGGAAATTGGCCGGTGATGAACGTTGTGGATTGTGTGATGTTTGGGGGAAACACATGTATTGCGGGAAGAATGGCACCATTTAGATCTAAGATAGGCACAGAATGCTGGAGTAACTCAGAGGGTCAGGACACTGCCTGACCCCTGAATTAATCCAGAATTTTGTGTCTTCGGTGTAAACCAGCATCGACAGTTCCTTCTTACACAGGATTTAGATCTCCCACGTCAGCAGTACCTTTGTTAAACTGCCTCATTCTGTGAATTTCCAACAGCTGACGTTTCCAGGATAATGTGGTTCAATTTCCTCTGCAATGTTTGTTAAGAAGTATTGCATGATGAATGACATCAGCCAACATGACTCTGACACAGATCTTATGTTGTGGTCACAATGATGACTTGTGGCAGGAAATGCTAAAGTGGATGGAAATGCTCACTTGACCACTCCAAGTGAAGCAGTATGACTGGAAATGGTCTTTATAATGCATCAGTCATTTGTGTAAATTCCAACCAACTTCCCTTTCCTCAACTCAAATGTTTTTCAGCAAATTGCTAAATTGCAGATTATTTCCACATGATTTGGTAAAGTACAAAGTTATGGATATTATTGTTTATATGTTTGCACAATTGTTAACAGAGGAGGTAAACCATTGACTTGGCCATGACACGTTTAACTAAGTAATTTTCAACCTATTGACAGTGCATTTTCATCAGAAAAATAATGCAATTTACTATGACACGTAAAAAATATGAATGCAAAATTGCACATGGTTAATTCAGAATTGCTCCAAAACCCTTCATGAAATGCACCCGTGTACCAGATGTTTATTCAGTTTGGCCACTGCACTGGTTCTCCCCCAATCCTTGTGCAGATGCATGGATCCAGCTTTCCTGGGCCTCCAGATGTGTGCGTGAGGTGGTGAGGCACCTTACTTTATGAGAAATGGCTTCGGAGAGTATGCATCTGAGGTGCCACTCCTTGATGCTCTCTCAGAGTTTGAAAGCAGACAAGGTTGTGGCTGGCTTGGTGTCCCAAGAATGTGAGGCTATGTAAAAGAGTTAAAGGGTAGAGAGTCAGAACTTTATTCCCAGAGTGGAAACATTAACTACTATGAGATGTGCGGGGGCAAGTTTTTTACACAGAGAGGTGGGTGCTTCAATGAGCAGCCAGGGGTGATGGGAGAGATAGACAGGATAGTGTAAGGAGTAGAGGGACAGTGATCTTGTACAGGCAGATGAGATCAGTGTAACTTGGCATCATGTTCGGTGCAAATGTTGTGGGCTGAAGGGCCCATTCCTATTGCTGTATTCTATGTTTTATGTTATTGTTTTGAGCTGTATTAAGGTTGACATAGTTGTATGGACTCGAAACAAACAGGTAAAACCATGCCACCTATCAAGGGCGAATCTCATTATTCTCAGCAGTATAGGTGAGGCGATCAGATAGATGGGTTAGGATTGGTACCACATTTGTTGGCGAGAGGCATAAAGTAAAGGAGGAAAGCAATCTCAACGAAAATCTGAAGCCGCTGGAAGCAGCTCATGAAGCAGCTCTGGTATAATCGGGTTAATCTGAGACAGATGCATTTTGGAACAATGTGATTTAATTTTCTGGCCAGTGATCTAAAGGAACGTCATGCAGATTCCAGCTGCATCCAACATGGAAATTGTGATTTACATCTGGAAGTGCCTAACCTAATTTCTAGCAGTTCAACTTGAAAAGTTTTTTCAATTGTTTTCCCATCCATACATTACTGGTATTTATGTATGTGACATCATAAATAAGCAGTGTGATGGATACAAACTTCTAGACTTATTTATTGAGCCTTAAAATAAAAAAAAGATGGCAACAAGAATGATCTAATATAAAGGAAGAGGACAACTTGTTCAGATTTTAATGATTTGGTAATCTCACTACAGTAGTTCCAGAAAAGATAGTGTCTGATGCAATTAAACCAGAATTAGAATTATTTTGCATTGGTGATTATTGGCGAGTATACAACATGATTCCATCCCACAAAGAGTAAAGCTACAGAGATCTCTCTGTCAGTTTTGATATTTCTTACTTTTTCACGATTTAAATAGGGTGTAGATTTAGAATGGAATACTTTACAATAATATGTTATCATTGGTCATTCAGTCTTGAATGAACAAAAATTCCTACTCAGGTGTTCAGAATCAATATCCTAATTTGTTTTATAATCATAATGCTGAATGTTGGGAATATTATGCATGATAACTGGTCCACCAATATAAACACAGGTAGGAAGACACCAAGGCTCTCAGGGAGCCCGTGGTTTATCGATTATAGTGCAACTGTGATCAATACTATAGTCTTTGCAGGAAGCAGGGTGGGAAAAAGTTTAGTCGAGATAGTTGTGGGATTCAGTGGGTTTGTAATAGTCATCAGTCAATAGTCTATTTCCTGTGATGGAGACTGTGAAATCAAGAAAGGGACGGAGATGTCGGAGATAGTCCAAGTAAATTTGTGTGCAGGATGGAAATTGGTGGTGAAGTTAATGAAGTCCATGAGTTCTGCATGGGTGCAGGAGGTAGCGCTGATGCAGTTGTCAATGTAACAGAGATAGAGTTTGAGAATAGGGCCAGTGTACGCCTGGAACAGGGATTGTTCAACATACCCGACAAAGAGGAGGCATAGCTGGGGCCCATGTGTTGGCCTTGGAAGAAATGGGAGAAGTCGAAGGAGAAGTTGTTAAGTGTGTGGACCAACTCCACTAGACAGAGTAGAGTGTTAGTCGAGGGAAATTGGATGGTTTTGCAGATGAGGAAGAAGCGGAGGGCTTTAAGGCCTTCCTGTTGGGGGATGTAGAGTGACTGAACATCCATAGTAAAGATGAGGGAGTGGGGGCTCGGAAAGCGGGTCATAGGTCGGGAGCGATTAGGCCAGGGGGATAGGATGGAGTTGAGGTGCGTGGAAATCATTTCAGTGGCAGGAGCAGACTGAAACAGGGCAGTTGTGTTTATGAATTTTGTGGAGAAGGTAAAACTAGGCTGTGTGGGTCTGGGAAAATACAAGGTTGGAGGCTGTCTTTCTGCTGACTGGTTGCGCACAACAAAAACTTTTCACTGTACCTCGATACATGTGACAATGAACTGAACTGAACACTTAGTCATAGAGTAATAGAGTGATACAGTGTGGAACAGGCCCTTCAGCCCAACTTGCCCACACCGGCCAGCAATGTCCCAGCTACCTTAGTCCCACCTGCCTGCGCTTTGTATGTAGGTTAATTGGCTGGTAAATGTAAAAATTGTCCCTAGTGGGTGTAGGATAGTGTTAATGTACAGGGATCGCTGGGCGGCACGGACTTGGTGGGCCGAAAAAGGCCTGTTTCCGGCTGTATATATATGATATGATATGATATGATACCTCCAAACCTACCCTATCCATGTACCTGTCTAACTGTTTCTTAAACGATGGGATTGTCCTAGCCTCAACTACCTCCACTGGCAGCTTGTTTCACACACCCACCACCCTTTGGGTGAAAAGGTTACCGCTCAGATTCCTATTAAATCTTTTCCCCTTCACCTTGAACCTATGTCCTCTGGACCTCGATTCCCCTACTCTGGGCAAAAGACTATGCATCTACCCAATCTATTCCTCATGATTTTGTACACCTCTACAAGATCTCCCCTCATCCTCCTGCGCTCCATGGAATAGAGACCCAGCCTACTCTACCTCTCCCCATAGCTCACACCCTGTAGTCCTGGCAACATCCTTGTAAATCTTTTCTGAAACCTTTCAAGCTTGACAATGTCTTTCCTATAACATGGTGCCCAGAACTGAACACAATATTCTAAATGCGGTCACACCAATGTCTTATACAACTGCACAATGACCTCCCAACTCCTATACTCAATACTGACTGGTGAAGGTCAAAAGCCTTTTTGACCATCTTATCTACCTGCGATTCGACCTTCAACGAACCATGTACCTGTACTCCTAGATCCCTCCGCTCTACAACACTACCCAGAGGCTAACCATTTACTGTGTATGTCTTTTCCTTGTTCGACATCCCAAAATGCAAAACCTCACACTTCTCTATATTAAATTCCATTAACCATTCCTCCGCCCACCTGGCCAATTGATCCAGATCCTGCTGCAATTGTTCACAACCATCTTCACTATCGGTAAAACCACCAACTTTTGTATCATCAAGAAACTTGCTAATCTTGCCCTGTATGTCAGGAGTCTGAAGAAGGCTTCTGACCTGAAACATCACTTGTTCATATTCTCCAAAGATACCACCTGATCCGCTGAGTTACTCCAGCAATTTGCGTCTTTTTTTCCTTTGAACCCACTCATACACCTGATGGGTCACCGTCATGGCAAGATGTTAATCTCCAATTATTCCCAGCCATCGCCCCATCCCAAGTGAGACCTGTTACCTCATCCCACATTCCCAGCAGCATCTTATTTCCCGCTGCAGGGCATGAAGCAAAGAGTGTGACAGTCGCTTAAAACTGTTACAATTTGTTTCGTTGGGTTGTTGTTGTTTAAATTAATTAAATGATTGCATCGTATGGGAGGCGCATTCCCAATCTCGTTGTACCCCTGTACAATGACAATAAAGATATGTTGTATTGTATTGTACTAAAAGCATTGAGCTTGTGCACAATTGCGGTTTGCAGTGACTGGCACATGCCTGCAATGCATCAGCCCCCTTTGGCACAATCACTGGTGTGCACACCAGTTGCTGGGCCATTACCTTCTTGAAAAGGAAAAGGATGGAAGACAAATATTGTGAAGCTGAGAAATAATTTCAGAAGGTTTTTTTCATGTAAAAACTTGGGTTTCCAAAATTGCCAAAGATAATATAATTTTTAATGTGATCATTGCATCCTGGACCCAAAGCCCTTGCAAGGACCTTTTAGAATGTTGAATGTGAAAGCACATACTGACGTACTGATCATTAATTCCCCCCAAAATGACTGTACAGCAGCAAAACCAGTCGCAACAGATAAAACTACACTTCTATTCAATGGCATTATTGCTGTCCTGTAGTTAGATGACTGGATCGAATGTACTCTCTTCTCCACTGTTACTTACAATGTGGCTCATGAGAATTTTCTGTTCGCAACTTCTTGAGTGTTTTCAACTGGTCAAATAAAGGGCGGCATGGTGGCAGATCGATAGAGCTACTGCCTTATAGAGCCAGTGATCCGAGTTCGATCCTGACTCCGGGTGCTGTCTGTATGGAGTTTGTACGTTCTTCCTGTGACCTGCGGGGGTTTTCTGTGAGATATTTGGTTTCCTCCCATACTCTAAAGACGTAGGTTTGTAGGTTAATTGGCTTGGTATGAATATAAAATTGTCCCTAGTGTGTGCGTAGGGTAGTGTTAATGTGCGGGGATCAGTGGTCGGTGTGGAATCTGTGGGCCGAAGGGCCTGTTTCCGCGCTGTATCTCTAAACTAAACTAAGCTAAAGAGTGCGACATTTGGCTATGATTAAAAGGGACAGAGAAAATTTTAAATGGTAAGTGCCACTTCTGGAATTGAGTTAGCATGACAAACCTGGAAATAATGGGTTTGAACTAACTCAACCCATTTGAGTTAATTTAATAAAACTATATTGGAGGCAGAAAGCTTTTTCAGTATTTCTGAGAACCTGCTAATCCTATTCATCGGCTCTAATGGGTACTGATTGAGAGTGATCAGCCATGATCGCATTGAATGGCGGTGCTGGCTCGAAGGGCTGAATGGCCTACTCCTGCACCTATTGTCTATTGTCTATTGTCTATTGTCTAAAGATGCAGGCCTTGCAATGGAGGCTTGCATTCATTTCACAATTCACTTATCTCTTTCATTCTCCCTCTCCCATCCATTCATCGCCAAAGTGATGCTCTTAAGTTAGGGGATGATCCTAGCCTAAACAGGTGGTGCTGAGCATACTAAGATTCTCACTTGATAAGTGGTGTGGCTTTTCCTGTTTGAATTTAGTCAATACTGCTATGTCGATCTTAAACAGACACAAAAAGCTGGAGTAACTCAGCAGGTCAGGCAGCATCTCTGGAGAAAAGGAATGGGTGATGTTTCGGGTAGAGACCCTTCTTCAGACTGAGAGCCAGGGGAGAGGGAACCGAGAGATATGAACAGGTTCATAGAACAAATTAACGAAAGATATGGAAAAAGATAGATCAAAGCCAGCAACGATGATCAAGGAAAGGTGGAACCCACAATGGTCCATTGAGGGGGGATCTTATTGAAACATATAAGATAATTAGGGGATTGGACACATTAGAGGCAGGAAACATGTTCCCAATGTTGGGGGAGTCCAGAACAAGGGGCCACAGTTTAAGAATAAGGGGTAGGCCATTTAGAACGGAGATGAGGAAGAACTTTTTCAGTCAGAGAGTGGTGAAGGTGTGGAATTCTCTGCCTCAGAAGGCAGTGGGGGCCAGTTCGTTGGATGCTTTCAAGGGAGAGCTGAATAGAGCTCTTAAGGATAGCGGAGTGAGGGGGTATGGGGAGAAGGCAGGAACGGGGTACTGATTGAGAGTGATCAGCCATGATCGCATTGAATGACGGTGCTGGCTCGAAGGGCTGAATGGCCTACTCCTGCACCTATTGTCTATTGTCTATTGTTGACTGTGGGGGAAAATGATGAGAACCTTCATATAGTCCAATACTGATGTGTCAACCTCTGTCTAAGTTTGGGCCAGTACAGTGCATGTCATGAGTTTCTCAGTAGTTTGGTTTGGTGCTGCTCAGGTATGTCATTCTCTTTGTGTAGCAAAATTAAAAGCTGTTTTTCCACTCTACGTAAGATCTTCAGTCACTGGGCAGTCTGATTCTATTTTAATAATTCAGCATTTGCCGTGTCTTCCTGCTGATTAAATATCAACCTTTAGTGTTTTTAAAATCTCTGTAGTCAAATTAACAGATAATTAGGCCATTTGGGAAAACACTCTGCATGCTCCTTCATCAAACTAATGGGGCATATTTTAAAGAGAGGCAGAAAGGTTTGTTATGGCAGTTTAAAGCCAAACATTATTTCCACTTGAACTAAACTGTTTTTAAAATGCTCAAAGGCAACCAGTAACTATTGTTATTATGCTTCATTTGTCTTTTTTAAAGTTATGCATGGCTTATTTGGCAGATCTGAATAATTGAATGAAGCTTTCTCGCTTCCAGGGTGAACAAATGGATTATTCCAGTGCCTGAAAAGTGAAAAATAAAACTGCAGATGCTGGGAATCTGAAATTAAGGCAAAAAATGTTGGAGGTACTCAGAAAATCAGCAGGCATCTATAGAGAGACAAAGTAGTATAATTTCCACAGCATGGAGTTGCATGCAAAAATATTGAGTAGCGATCAGGCCATAATTCTGAAATCAGTTATCCAATTTGTGCTCAAGGTGCGTACGTGTCGTTACCATTTGGAAGGACAGGTGGACAAATAAAAATACCTTTCCTTGATGAAGCTTACCTGGCAGGGGAGAATCGGTGGTCACCATGGCCGATCTCCCGGGACGAGGCTGTCCCATTGCCCTTCAGGTTTGCTGACGCCTGCGATGTCCCCAAATGCAGGATAATCGACTGCAAAATTTGTGGTAGTGGGGGACTGCGTTCACACTCGTAACTTAGTTAAAATAAAGGTCGGCACGGTGGCGCAGCGGTAGAGTTGCTACCTTCCAGCACTTGCAGCGCCGGGGACCCAGGTTCGATTCTGGCTAGGGTGCTGTCTGTATGGACTTTGTACGTTCTCCCCGTGACCGCGTGGGTTATCTCCGAGATCTTCGGTTTCCTCCCACACTCCAAAGACGTACAGGTTTGTAGGTTAATTGGCTTGGGTTTGTATACTTGTTATAAGTGTAAATTGTCCCTTGTGTGTGTAGGATAGTGTTAGACAATGGGGGGTCGCTGGTTGGTGCCGACTCGGTGGCCGAATGGCCTGTTTTCACTGTATCTTTAAACTAAAACTAAATCCTTGTGGGGGGGGTGGGGGTTTGAGGGGGGATTGAGTGGGGGAGTGGGGAGGGGGAGTGGAGATATGGGGGGGTAAGGGGGAATGGAGTGGGTGAGGGGGTGTGTGGGCAGGAGGGGGCAATAAGGAGGGTGGAGGGGGGAATGGAGTGGGTGAGTGGGGGGTGGGGGGTGCCAGAGAGCCCCTGAGTGGAGGGGGGGGGATAAGGGGGGTTGAGAGGGGATGGAGTGGGTGAGAGGGGGGTGGAGGAGGGGGTCAAAAGGGGGGTTGAGAGGTAGTGGGGGGGGGAGGGGAGGGTGCTACACCAATGCAGGAGACCTTTGGGCCCAACGTGTCCACCCTGTTCTATATAAAAGTAATAAGACAGAAGGCAAGATCATCATGCAATTTTTGGCAGTCCACAACTCACAGGGTATCTCTTATCAATTATGATGTGCAAAAATGCACACTATTACTTAGGTAGTAAAATATGCACAGGAAGCAGATTTTACTGTTATTTTTGAAATATTAAGTATTCATTTGTATAAATTTTAACTATTTTGAGAATCATGAGACATCTGTGCAGAAATGAACTGAATTTAATTTATTGGAGTTCCAAACCAGAAATTTGTGGTGAAACTTATTTGTCATCTATGAAGACAAATAGAACAAACATTACTTTTGATTTTTAGATAGTTTATTCCATCAAGGTTTTGCAATAAATCAAATGTGGTGTTACATTTCACTTGGTTTAAAATGAACACGCACAGATGTATCTAGTATATGGTTAAATTGTATGGATCTCAATCATTTTTTATGTTGCTGCGTAGAACCAGCCAACTGGCACTACAGTTGGGCACGCGGAGATAAGATAAATCTTCCAGGCTTCTGCTTCAAGCCATTATGTGGTGGCCCACCAAAAATTCAGTGGAAATCCATATTCTTACAAAGGATGATGACAAGATTTTATCCAGTAGTGCTGCTCCTAAATTTGAATAGTTTCATTTTATGCATTTAAGCTCGTATTTGTCAGAGAGTCACAGAGTTGCAGAACATGGAACCAACTCGTCCATGACGATTACGATAACCCATTTAAGCGAGGCCTATTTCTTGCTAAACCTTTCTTATCCATGTAGCTAAGATAGGCACAAAATGCCAGAGTAACTCAGCGGTCAGGCAGCATCTGTGGAGAAAAGGAATACATGATATTTCGGGTCAACACCCTTCTTCAGACCTGTTCAAATGTCTTTAAATCTTTAAAAAATACACAAAATGCCGTGTTTTTTGTAAACCAACATATGCATTTCCTTGTTTCTGGCTTTTACATGCTTTATTGTACCTGTCTCAACTATGTCCACTGGCAGCTTGTTCCATATTACTCTGTGTGAAAAGGTTGCCTTTCAGGGTCCTATTACATCTTTCCCCTCTCACCTTAAACCTTAGCACTTTACTGCTTGATCCCCCTAACCTGGTAAAAAAGTTTCTGTGCTTTCACTCTAACTATTCCCCTATTGATCATATACATCTCAATTAGATCACCCCTCAGTCTTCTTCACTCCAAGGAATAATATCCTGGCCTGCCCCACCTCCCTCTATAGCTCAGATCCTTGAGTCCTCGTGACATCTTCGTAAATCTTCTCTGCACTCTTTCCATCTTAATGGCATCTTTCTTATAGCAAGATTATTAAAACTGAATACAATATTACGTTCGATCTCGCCAATGGCCTGCAAGAAAAGTCCCAACTTCTATACCCTATCCCATGACTGATGGCCAGCAAGCCAAAACCATTTTTCACCATGCTATCTACCTGCGATGCCATTTTTAGGAATAATATATACTTGTGCACCCAGATCCCTCTGCTCTACAACATTCCCCAGGGCCTTACAACATTCCCCAGGACCCTATCGTCAATTGTTGAGATCCTGCCTTGTTAAGACTTAACAAAACACATATTTCACACTTATCTAAATTGAATTCAATTAGTCATTCCTCCACCCACCTGAACAAGATGCCGTTATTATCTCTATATACTAAAACTCTCGTTTGTTTGTTCCTGAACTACAGCCAAAACGGCACACAATTGTTGTCGCGATAGTGCAACAATTTTAGGCCCACCTTACCGTCGTCCCTTTGGTGCAAATGGAAGAAGTTTCATTTAAATCGGTGTGATATTAAAAAAATTATTCACATTTTAAAGTTTAAATCTATCGCCTAGGGAGGGAGGGGGGGGGGGAGAGAGGGAGGGAGGGGGAGAGAGGGAGGAGAGGGAGGGAGGGAGGTTGGGGGGGATGAAGTGGGTGGGGAGGTGAAGGGGGAGGGGAGGGGAGGGGGAAGGGGGGAGGAGCGGGAGGGGAAGGGGGGGAGAGAAGAGGGGGGGAGGAGAGGATGCTGCACCAATGCAGGAGAGGTTTGGGCCCAATGGGTCCACTTGGTCTATTCTTGATAACTATCTTCTCCGTCTATGATACCATTGAATTTTAGTCTCCCACCTGCAAACATACCAATCATGCCTTGTGTATTTTCAACCTAATTGTTGATATAGATGACAAACGGCAATAGGTCCAGCACCAATTCTTGAGGCACACATACTGAGACGTCCAGTCTGAAAAGAAACTTTCCACCACCCTCATTTGCTTCCATGAACCGATTTCTGTGTCCAGTTACTCGACACTCCCTAGATCTCAACCTCATCCAAGGCCTTGCTGAAGTAAAAAATAGATCACTTCTCCAGCCTTGCCCACTTCAATATTTGTAGTTTCTGCTTTAAAAAAAAGCAACAAATTTGTGAGACACAATCTCCCAAGCACAAAACCATGCTGGCTATCCCTAATTAACCCTTGCATTTTCAAATGCATGTTTATCTTATCCCTCAGAAACCTCTCAAACTTTCCTATCACAGATGTTAAGCTGGATGTTCTATAGTTCCCAGCATTTTTTTGTAGACAGCATTAGCCACCTTACAGTCTTCCAGCACCTTACCCGTATCTAATCATGATTCATATATCTCAGCCAGGAATCCTGAAATCACTTCTCTTGCCTCCCACAATGTCCTTAAATATATCTGATGAGGCTTCAGAGATTTACCTTCCTTTATAGGTTTTAGGCCATCCAGCACCTCCTTAACTGTAATATGGATTGTCCTCAAAAGATTGCCATTAACTTTCCCAAATTCCCTTGTCTTCATATATTTTTCCATGGTAAAGAGAGAGAAGAAATATTCATTGATGACCTTTCCCATTTCCTGTAGCTCCGTATGTAGATGATCACTTTGGTTTCTGAGGGGTGCCTTTCTGAGGGGCGCTCGTTTGTCTTTTTCCCTGAATATAATCTTTGGAATCCAATCTCTTAATTTCTTAATCCAATCTGTTTGGAATCTCCTCAGTCTTATCTGCCTGAGCTTTTCATGCCCCCGTTTCAAACTCCTGATTCCATTTTTAAGTCTGCTCCGCATTTCCCTATACTCCAGGGATAGACTTGGTCCCTTGTCGAATGCACATGCCTTGAACTCTTACTATCACACATTTAAAAGCTTCTTACTAGCCAGACATTCCTTTACCTACAAACATCCCACTCCAATGAACTCTTGCAGTTTCTTGTCTAACATCATCAAAGTTGGCCCAACCCAATGTGGAACTTTAACTTGTGGAGAAGCCCTGTCCTTATCTATAACTTTTTATAACCTAATGGCCACTGATCCAAAAGGATCACTCACTGATGCTTCAAACAATTCCCTTGCCCAATTCCCTAATTCCCTAAGAATAGATCAAGTTTGGTGCAGCCCCTTATAATTTCATCTCCATATTACTTGAATGAACTTTCCTTGTAAAATTCCACTCCAACTAAGCCCTTGGCACAATAGCAATCCCAATGTGGTTTGGGAAAGTTCAAATCCCCTACTATGACAACCCTTATAGTCTTGCAGCTGTCAGCAATCTCCTGGTGTATATCTCTCCCTCTAATTCCTGCTAACCTCATGAATGATGTGACCTGTGGAATGCAGGAAAGAATGCACAAGGTCAGGAGAAACAAATTCCCAGTGAGGAATTGGACCTTTTAGCAGAGTAAGCAAAAACATGTATGAACACAGAAGAAAGAACCACACTGAATGATGATTGATTAGTAGGACTAGATGTTACAATCCCTAAGGTTTGCACTACAATTGACTGGTGTTGTTCTTGGGGGTGATGTTGCTACCATTCAGACACATCTTTAGTTGTGCACCTCAACGTCACTGGGTGTTTCGGCCTTTTATCACAAGACACCCTCAGTTGAGGCAGGCCCACCACAGGGTGATCAGACCCGGGCGTGTGTCTTATGGTTAGCTTCTAGATGGTCACGTGGCAGCCCAGACAGTATCTTTTCTTTTCAGCCACAGCCAGTGACTGCTCCGTTCGGCGACATTTGCAAGTTCTTTGATTGCCCTCCTTTGGGCCTGCCCTCTGATTCCAGCTTCCCTCAGGAGCCTTACAGTGGAACTGGCTACAAAGCCCCTGCACCCCACCTCCACTGGACGCACTCTTACACTCCAACCTCGCTCCTCTGCCTCTACTGCAAGGTTGGAATATCTCAGCCTTTTCCTTTCAAATGCCTCGTCCACAGCCTCCTCCCAGGGCACCGTCAGCTCAATGATGTAAACACGCTGACAGGAGTTGGACCAGAGGACGAGGTCTGGTCGCAGGTTGGTAGCTGCGATTTCAACTGGGAAGGAAAGCCTCTGGCCTAGGTCAACCCGCATTTCCCAGTCTCTGGCTGCGCTCAGTGGGCATGAGTTGAGAGGCGAGGTGGTAGTCTTCCATTTCTCTCCTTCCCGGATGAACGATGGGATTTGCGGGAATGTTAGCTGGGCATTGATAGACATGGCGTTGGTGGTAACTCTTGCACTCGAGTGCAGCTGCCAAACACCTCAGCACCTGGTTGTGTCGCCAGGTGTATCTGCCTTATGTTAGGCTGGTCTTACAACCGACCAGGATGCGCTTGAGGTTTGCTGGAACTGCACACAGGGGGCAGGCTGGATCCTCTCCCAGCCAAAGATTTAGGTTTGTGGGAGAGGGAAGGACGTCATATGTGGCTCTGATAATAAAGCTCAACATACTTGACTCCATGTTCCAAAGCTCACTCCATGTGATCTTCCTCCTCTCAATGCCATCTCACTTCATCCAGCAGCCTTGCTTGGCTTGAGATATAGCTTTGGCACACCTGGCTGCTTCTTCTTGGCGGCGCACCTCCTTCACCACCAGGTGCCATCGTTCAGCAGGAGTTGCCTTTTGCCAGGTAGGTTTCATTACTCCCAGGCCAAAGCCCCCTCGGCCTTGTTGGACATGGCCCACTATGTCCCGGTGTCGGAGGGCAGATTTTGCGTCCTGTACCACTGCTGCTGGAGTCCATTTCTTCCCTGTTGCTAGGGTTGGAGTAACACCTCTAACCCGGGATTCTGTTAGTGTCATGTCCAGTCTTGCTTTGGCGCATTTGAATTCCTCCACCAGGCTTGAGACTGGCAGTGAGAGGGCTCCATTCCCAAAGAGTCCTATGCTGCTGAGGCATATCGGTAGCCCAAGCCACTTCCTCACTTGTGAGTTCACAAGTCTCTCCAGCTGGTTGATATGGGATAAAGTGACCTCATAGATAGTAATTGGCCACATGAGTCGGGGCAGCAGACCGAATTGAAGGCACCAAAGCTTCAGCTTCCCTGGGAGAGCAGTGTTGTTGATTTGCTTGAGGCCACTGATTGTATCTTGCCTGAGTTGTTCCACCTGCTCTGCGTCCTTGAGGTGTGCGGTGTACCATCGCCCGAGGCTTTTGACAGGCTTCTCCAGAACAGTTGGTATCGTCTCGTTTCGTCAGTGAGCCGGCCTTTGACGATGGAAATACTGCAGGATTTGCTGGGTTTAATCTCCATTCGTGCCCATTTGATGTTTTCCTGGAGTTTATCCAGCATCCGTTTGGTGTATGCTTTTGTTGTTGTTATAGTGGTCATGTCATCCATGTACTCCCTGATTGGAGGAAGACGCAGCCCACTCTTCAAGCGTTCCCCTCCGACTATCCATCGTGATGCTCGAATGATTAGCTCCATTGCCATGGTAAACATCAGAGGAGAGATGGTACAGCCCGCCATTATGCCTATCTCAAGGTGCTGCCAGGCGGTGGTGTTGTCCTGTGTTGTGATGCAGAACTGGAGGTCCTGGAAGTCAGCTTTTACCAGCTTTGTGGTGACCTCTGGGACCTGGAAGAAGTTAAAAGCTGCCAAGAGAAAGAACCACACTGAATGATGAACTCTGTTTGCACAATATGTTGAGATGTGCATTGATAATTATCAAAAATTCAAGCAGGGGCATTTATTTCATTTCACTTACAAAATTGTGCATAGTTTAGGACATATTTTGTATATAAATTGTGAAATTGAGGAATGTGAACTTGCAAAATTATCAATATTTTTCTATTTCTTTGCTTGAACTCTTAAGCTGCTTTTATACTGTGCCAACCCTATTAGAAGTGATTTCATGTAATCTCAAATCCACTGTCCTTTTGTTATCTTCGAGACGTAGAATGTTGACCAGATGCTTTCAATCATGACAAAATGTTGATAATGTTAACAATGCTATGTTAAGTGCTTGGTTTCAATGTGGAATGTACCTCACAAGCCTACACTTTTGATTGAGAATTGCATAAATCACTTGGCGATTGAACAACATAATTTGTCAAAATAAGAAAATCTTTCATCGTAAAACACAACTTGGTAAACTTTATTTAGCTCTTTAGAAAAGTGCCTGTACCCAATATAGCAAACACCCAATCATTTATGTATAAATGACTACTATATTCCTGATCCATGTCGGGTGTTCCCTCGTACTGTTCCTGTAATGTCTTATCTAGCGCATGTGTGCTAGGGAGGTTCAGACAGACTCTGGGGAGTATTCGAATGGAATGCACAGGCTTTGTTCTACAGCCTCATGGTCAATAAAGCACATAATGAAGTTTAACTACTTGTCGTTATTCATACAACTTCATACAATTTATTTAAACATTAAGCCCAAAACTCAAATATGTTTGTTTTTAAATTAGGCTAATGAACAAATAAAGCAACAACAACGTTTGAAGACTGCAAGTTCTATTATAGTTCTAACCGATGGAGAACTCTTGGATAGGGTGTTGCACTACACAGTTATCGAGGTAAATGTAAAATTTATAGTCATGTTGTTGTACAAAAATTTGGCTGACCACCTTTATGCCAACCATCATGACCGCATATATTAAACCCACTCGCTTGCATTAACATTAGAGGGCATAGAGGCATTAGAGGCCATATCCTTCCACAGCTTGTTCATTCCAGATGCTTTGTCAGGATGCTTTTTAAAGGTTTTTATTGTCTGCTTCTACCAACTTCTTTGGTTTTTATTTTTGTAGATTTAGACTTGGAAATAGGGCCTTTGGCCCATCGGGTCCTTGCCGACCAGCAATCCCTGCACATTAACACTATTCTACACACACTAAGGACAATTTTCACTTCTACCAAGCCAATTAACCTGCACGTCTTCGGTGTGGGAGAAACCAAAGTTCTCGGAGAAAAGTCACAGGGAGAACGTACAAACTCCGTACAGACAGCCCCCGTAGTCGGGATTGAACCCGGGTCTCCGGCTTTGCAAGCGGTAAGGCAGCAACTCTAATGCTGCGCCACCGTTCCACCCTTCTCTGGCAGCTTATTTTAGTAACCAACTATTTTTATGGAAAAAAACCCTCAGATTTCCTTTAACCCCATCCTTCTCATTAGACCCCCTACCAAGGGAAACAAATATTGGCCATCTACCCAATCTATGACTCATGACCTTATCTACTTCAATCATGTTACTTCTTTGCTTCCTTCACTCCAGAGAAAATTTCCCAGCATGCACAATGCCTCTTAATAACTCAAACTCTCCAATCCAGGCAACATTCATGATTTTTTTTCTGCACCCCCTTTAGCTTAATCAGCTATAATGTGGCAACCATAACTGCACACAATATTCTAAGTATGGCCTAACTGACATTTTGTACAGATTTAACATTACATCTCGTCTCTTTTCCCATCTTCAGCCGATGAAGGAAAGCATGCCACGCTCTTTGCTCACCACCCTGCCTGTTTCCAGGGAACTATATACTTGTACCAAAAGGTTTCTCTGTTCAACAACATTCTTCTGAGCCCTGTTAATAACTGTGTACGTCCTTCCCTGATTTCCTTTGAAGACATTTGTCATTATGGACTATGCTACCAATTTTGATGTCAGCTGCAAATTTTAAGACCGCCGTTGAATCATGTTGACTTTCTTTTCCTTGACACTAATTTATTTTAACTTTCTTCATAGGCTAATGAAGCAAGGAAACTGGGAGCGATTATTTATTGTGTTGGGGTCAAAGATTTTAATAAAACTCAGGTGAGATTGTAGAATATTGCTTTGTTACCAAGTATTCAGATGTATTCAATGAGTGATTCAGTGTTAAGTCTAGAAACAGAGATCCAATCAAAGTTAAAACAAAGGTGCAATGATGTAATTCATTCAGAATACTTAAACATAAGGTAATACAAAATGGGAAGAGGAGGAGATGATTTGGCCTCTCAGATCTGGTTTGCCATCCACTAAGATAATGGCTGGTACCAACTTTCCGAGAGGGAGGGAGGGGAGGGGGGGAGGGGGAGAGGGGAGGGTGGAGTGGGGGGGGGGG
Source organism: Rhinoraja longicauda (assembly GCF_053455715.1). Taxonomy (NCBI): domain Eukaryota; kingdom Metazoa; phylum Chordata; class Chondrichthyes; order Rajiformes; family Arhynchobatidae; genus Rhinoraja; species Rhinoraja longicauda. Next base: position 90,053,568 of record NC_135953.1, read on the forward strand.
GGGGGGGAGGGTGGAGAGAGGGGAAGGGGGAATGGGGGAGGAGGGTTTGAGTGGTTTGAGCCCAACAGGTCCACTTGGTCTCGTTGTAGCTAAAAATAAACTACCTCAGCTGCAATTCCTTCTGCTTATCCTTCTCTCGATCGGTCGATTTTATCCCCTCCTTTTTAAATGCACGTACATTCCCTGCTGCTTATCGCTTTCTGCTATTCCATTGGTCTTTGTGAGTTCTTTAACCACAAAATGTAACTTAAAATAAATATATATTTGGCAGTAGAATTTAGAATATGAAATCCTATTTAATAGTTCCTCTTAAAGATTTTATCAAGAACTCAGTCTGATTTTGATGATGACCACAATTTTTCTATATTTTGTGGTAATGTAGAGAAAATTCCAAGTCAACTGGGAATTGGAGGAATTCCCCTGCTGACATAACCCTAACTAGTTATTAGTTTGTGGTTCAATGAACTTGTAATTAATTATTTTTGCATTTGTTTGTCAGAACTTTCAATAGTTAAAATGCTGTAAACAGAATATATAATGAGGAGCCCTGGGACACCTCTACCTTGCTTGCAGTGACAGCTATAACTCACTTGTAACTTTGCCAGGCTCAAGCTATTAGGTTACATCTCTTGTGAGATTAAAAGAGGAATTTTACAAATCCTCACTTTGTGCACGTCATGGCTTGAAGATCTGATCATTGCAAAAGTGTGAAAGGACAGAAAGCCTCATTAACTGTTGAAGAAGTGAAGCGGTTTACTCCCCCGCGGATGCAAATCCACAGAGAAATCAACAAATTTTACAATCTGGCTTGTAGAAAAATTGCAAATTTTCAAAGCACATCAAAAATTCTGGAAATAGCAAAAAATTGAACGGAATAGTGTCAAAGGTTACTCAAGGGGGGTTTTTAAAATTTTAAGAGGGACGGACAGAGTTGACGTGGGTAAGCTTTTCCCTTTGAGAGTGGGGAAGATTCAAACAAGGGGACATAACTTCAGAATTAAGGGACAAAAGTTTAGGGGTAACATGAGGGGTAACTTTTTTACTCAGAGGGTGGTGGCTGTATGGAATGAGCTTCCGGTGGAAGTGGTGGAGGCAGGCTTGATTTTATTATTTAAGAGTAAATTGGATAGGTATATGGATGGGAGGGGATTGAAGGGTTATGGTCTGAGAGCAGGTAGATGGGACTAGGTCGGAGAAAGTGTTCGGCATGGACTAGAAGGGCCAAACTGGCCTGTTTCCGTGCTGTAATTGTTATATGGTTATATGGTTAAAATAGGTGCATAATTAAGTTGTAACCAATATTTGGCTGTATGCTCATTTTGGCTTCCATATGCTTTCCAATAGTGAACTAAAGTAGAGGTCTGGTTCACAAAATAAAGCACGAGGATGGCAAGTGCCAAATTTAGAATACGTTTTGTTGAAACTAGGTTAATGTTGTAGTAATTATGTGGCCTGAATCTATGCCCGATTTGTGTGGGAAAATTTGTTTGAAGATTTCCACAATGCATTTCCCACTGTGCTTTATTCTCTTCAAAAGAACATAATCATACAATTTCTCAGTGGAAATATTCGAGACACCAATTATGATGAGATTAATCATAAGATCACTAATTGGATTTTTCTTGTAAAGATTCAATTTACCAAACGGAAGTACTGTCAAACTGAAATGTTGTTAATATAAAAGTTGTGACTTTTATGCAAGGTAGGTGAATGATGAATTCTATTGTAAAATCGGTTGCACTCTTGAAGGCTGCAAAATCCGCATTATATATCAGGACTCTGACTTTTACAATAGCTTGCAATTTCTATTCAACCAAAAAGAACAAAGTTTAATGAGTATTGCGTGAAAAAAGTTGTTATATTTCTGTAGATATGAAGTCTTTGAAACCTTTAACATTTATAACTTCTCTTAACACAAGTACAAGCCCAGAAGTGTTTCCAAGTGGGTATTACAGTCTGTGAGTAAGTAATGAGGTGGAAGTCCCCGCGGGGACTTCCATCCCCTTGCGGGGACTGTGCGGGTCGGTCGGGGACGAGCTGTCTGTCCGTGGGTGTGGGGAAGAGAGTGGAAGTTTTGTTGCCTCCATCACAGTGAGGGAGTGTTTGGAGTCACTGTGATGGACGTTTGTGTTGGGGTCATGTGTCTTGTGTTCTTTTTTTTTGTGTGACTGCTATGTAGTTTCGTTCGGTACCTTGGTGCCGAATGACAAATAAAGCTCTGTTGAACTGTTGAACTGTTGAAAGCTTAGCTTGAAGTGTTTTGGCAAAATTGTTTGAATGTAGTGAACCAGGTTGGAAGACAGCACTGTAGTCAATTGTTGATCACAGTATAGATATGGTTCACAGAACGAAGAGATAAGTACAGATGTAGGGCGACATGGCAGAAAGATTTGTCACTGATACAAAAAACAAAAGCCTGGGGTGGGAGGAAAATGTGGAAATAAGAAATGGGTTGTTTTTGAGACACAAGAGACTGCACATGTCGGAGCTTTCTACAAAAAAGCAAAGTGCTGGAGGAACTCAGCGGATTAGGCAACATCTGTGCAGGGTGGGGACAGACTACATTTCGGTGGGAACCTTTCTGCTGGCTGATGAAGTAGGGGGAGAAAGCTGGAAAAGTGAGGGTGGGTGGGGCAGAGCCTGGCAAGTGATAGGTGGATACAGGTGTGGGACCCTGAAATTGTCCTGAATTTCTTGAATTTTTCGAGGTTGTGTGCAGTTACACCTCCAGCAGTTAGACTATTTAAGGTGAGGTGCAGGAAGCTATTTTACATAATTCTCTACCAGCGCCAGCCCCAATCTCTCAGTAATCTCTTTCGGCACTGTCAATAGTGGTGCTCTCAAGTGAGTTTTGGTGATAGAAATGCAATTACCCCACCAGTCCCTCACTGAAGTCCTCCACACAGAGTATATTCTATGTCTGTGCTATTTTCAACTTGTTCCAAGTGTTATTTATTATGAAGAATTCATCAGATTTGAGAAGATGGTGAGTTGCAGAAGACTTGTTCTCTTGCCCATGTTTGACCTGATGCGATATGATTTCACGGGGTTGGGAGTCAATTCTGGGGAGGCCATTGATTAAATAGCAATCCTAGAGCAAAGGATTAGGAAGGAGAAACCTAGTTTTAAAATTATTTAGAAACATTTTAATTTTTGGGCAATGTATGCATATACTTTTAAATTTTTTTGAATGAATTATTTCCATTCTAATAGTTTTCAGATACAGAGATATTTCAGAGGGCATATAATTTTGTTGAATGTTAACGTTTTTAGGGATATTTTGAGTCCTCCTTAACCATGGTCCTGGTTGTTGAGGCAGTACCATTGGACACCAGGATGCCTTGACATGGGCAAGTTTGGCCTGGTGGCCTGTTTCCGTGCTGTATGACTCTATGACTAAAAGGACGCTTGCTCGTCACAGCTCAAAACATTTGGATCATAAATCCCATAAAAGTACTTTGACATCCCCTTAAGCTGCATCACAGCTGAATCGAAGGTCACTGGGTACTAATTTTGGATGATCAGCCATGATCATATTGAATGGCGGTGCTGGCTCGAAGGGTCAAATGGCCTATTCCTGCACCTATTTTCTTCTATGTCACAAACATTCAATCGTTATTAAATATTAAACATATTCTTAAATATGATTAAATATTATATAAATCAATTAAAATATATTTAAAACAACTCAATCAATTGAAATGTGTATAATAGACAATAGGTGCAGGAGGAGGCCATTCGGCCCTTCGAGCCAGCACCGCCATTCAATGTGATCATGGCTGATCATTCTCAATCAGTACCCTGTTCCTGCCTTCTCCCCATACCCCTGACTCCGCTATCCTTAAGAGCTCTGTCTAGTTCTCTCTTGAATTATAAATCACCTGAAACTTGCCTCACTTCCTCAGCAGTTCTTCCCCATCAAATGAATGTTGTCACTGATACTGCAACAAAGCATAATTCAGATAATTTTACCCATTGGACTCTATTAGGGGCCTTTTCCTTGGAAAATATGGACCTGATAAGTTCATGATATGCATGTAACATGGACCATAGGTGTTATGTACTCAGGAATACCTGAAAAAATTAATGTTTGACAGCACAAGTTTGACTAGTTTAGTTTAGAGATACAGCGCAGAAACAAGCCTTTTGGCCCACCGAGTCCCACTGACCAGCGATTCCCGCACATTAACACTATCCTACACACACTAGGAACAATTTACCCATACACAAAGTCAATTAACCTACATTCCTTCACGTCTTTGGAGTGTGGGAGGAAAGTAGAGAACGTACAAACTCCGTACAGACAGTACCTGTGGTTGTAATCGAACCCGGGTTTCTGGCGCTGCAAGGGCTGTAAGTCAGCAACTCTACCGCTGCGCCACTGTGCCGTTCTTTTTTTAGAGATACGGCGCAGAAACAGGCCTTTCGGCCCACTGAGTCCGCATTGACCAGCGATCCCTGCACATTAATACCATCCTACACATACTGGGTCAATTTACATTTATACCAAGCCAATTAACCTACGAACCTATACATCTATGGAGTGTGGGAGGAAACCAAAGGTCTCGGAGAAAACCCACGTGATCACGGGGAGAACGAACAAACTCTGTACAGACAGCACCCATGGTTGGGTTCAAACCCAGGTCTCCAGCGGTGCAAGTGCTGCAAGGCAGCAACTCTACCACTGTGCCACTCTGCATCAAATGATCTCATAACATTAAAATATTAAAGTAACAATATTAAGGATTTTGTTTAAATAATTTTTGAAATTATTTTTGTTTTTAAAAGCTGGAACATGTTGCAAACTCACCAAAACATGTCTTCGCGGTTAATGGAGGATTTCATGCCTTAAAGGGTATTATTGATTTGGTGAGTATTATTTGGTCTTATGACTAACATCACAGTAAATATCTAGGATGAAATAACATATAATTGTAAAGATCTAAATGAGATTGTTGTTGCTTATTTACATTACTTTTAGAGTTGAAGTCTATTTAAAAGAAATTACATCATATATCTGCTGTTGATTATAACAAGCATCAAAATGACCATAATTTTTGCGGAATAAAATCTTAATAATTTGTCACAAATTTCTACAGATTGATTTTATGGCAGTAGAACTAAATTAAATTGAATTAAAACTACCAAAGTAGTATTGTGGAAATACTGTACCCTTGAGGTTCAATGCTACATCTAAAGACATGTTAATGGGGCAGAATTAATGGATAATTAATGTCCCCTTCATGGGCTTGCTGTGCAAGGTTGAGTAGTGCATGTGGTTCAAGGTGTAGCAATTCATTGTTGCACAAAATACATCGGTTAAGTCCTGGTTGTGGTGGAGAAAATAGGCGAGATTGCAGGGAAGACTGCTTGGATTGGGACTGATGCAGAAAAGAGGAGCTCTGGCCAGGGATAACTAATAGGTCAGTAAAGACTAGATAGTAACTGCTGGTAAATCTTTAGGATAACACTGTGCAGGCATTGCATAGCAGGAGAGTGTGATGATAGAATGATGTGAGAGTCAGGTCGAAGGCTGATGAGTATTTGGACGAAAGTCAACTGGCAGATCAGATGATGCAAGATTGGAAGGGAGGTCGATGGACAATGGTGCAGACAATTTGGGTGAGGAATGCGCAGCAAACTGTTGGAAAGAATATGGGGGTTTGACAGATGAAAAGTAGGTACCAGATTAGTGGGAATGTCGGATGGGAGGCATGTTGTTGAGAGGGTGTGGGTAGCAACCTGGTGGTAGAGGTTGAGCAAGACTTTTTGAACAGATTAGTGGGCAGGTGGTCAGAGAGTAGAGCGAATGTTGGCTGTAAATAATGTTGGATGGTAGTCTATTGGAGATGAGATTTGGGTGATATATTGTTAAGGGTGTTGGTTGATCATTTGTGTTCCTGCATGGAATTGGACATAAGATTGGGCCAGGTGGCAGTTTGTTGTGCGAGGGTATTTTTTGGAAGTGTTTTCTGTTACTTATCAGTGTTGCACATTTATCTTGATTTATTATGTCTTTTTTAGATGAATTATTCTAACATCTAAAGTTTAAGGTGACCGTCAATGATTGTCGAACATGATTATATAATAGTCATTTGTAACTTAACACTTTGGACAATCTGCTTGAATAGATTAATGCCATGGGGATAGAGTGAGAGCATTTGTCCCTAAATGCTAACTAAACTAATCTCTAGGCTTCTATCTTTACTCTCTTCTATACTGTATAGCATTTATGGATTTTTGCTACTCCCCACTGAAATTACTGTGATACATTTTGGAGTTTTATTCTGGTTTTGTGTTGTTGATTCTTGTTTTCTATTTGTTAGTCAATGATTACTAATGTGCATACATAGTGTGCAGTTTGTAAAATGGGGATGATGGAGGAATAGTGGAAGGTTGGACATTGAGAAGGTAAAAGGAGGCGGAGAATGCAAAAGAGTTGGTGCAGTTTCCGAAGCTTGAGGTGGTAATTAGTAGAAGAGGAATAAATCCATTTCAAGAGTCAAGTGTTAGTGTTTATTTGTCCTCTGTACCAACAACAGAACAATTAAATTATTACTTGCTGCAACTTTATAGTCCTATGAACGCAATAATGCACAAATACATAAACAATAATCAATACGACAATAAATTGATAATCAGTAATGCTCAGTAACTGGACAATACTGGACATTACTAGTGCAAAACTGAAGTTCGCAGTGCAACCAAAACAAAGTCCATAGTAGATCATAGTTGCTGAGGCATTATTGTAGTTAGTGTTCTGAAGTATTCAAGAGCTGCATGGTTGAAGAAGTTACTCTTTACCTGGAGATCACAGTTTTCAGGCCCCTGTACCACATCCCCAATGGCAATAACAACATGAGAGCACTGCCATGGTTGTGTGGATTTTTGAAGTCATTAGCTGCCTTTTTGAGCCAGGGTCTTCTGTAGATCACTTTGATGGTGGGAGGATAGTACCCATGATGGATCAGGCAATGTGCAGTACTTGCGAGCATTGAAATTACTGTGATATTTTGATAGATTTTCCTCAATCGTGCTTAGTCAACATGACTTGAATCGAATAATGTTCGAGTTTGTACACATTTAAGTTTTACTCTGGCTTGCTTTCGCTGGGTTTATTTTTGTTTCTATTTGTTTATCAGCAAACTATACTGCCTTTTAGTATTTGCTGCTGTCAAGGCTCATTGAAATGTTTTACGGTGTCTCTGAAAATCATCCCTTTAAAATGAGATGAAATAGCCAGACAATTTAGAATAAATGCTAATTTTTTAAAAACTCACTTAAAAATATAAACTGAAAATATAAAATAAAATAACGCTCTTATCTTTTCAGTCTTCATCACTGGCTGATATAAAACAGGGTTCAGATATAAAGTACACCCTACATCTCTTGTGGTGCCCTTGCACGACACTTAGTCTACATTGCCCATTACAATCTTGGAGGCCATTTAGCCCATTATGCCTGTGTAGGCTGTCAGAGCAATTTCATCAATGGCCACTTATTTCTCGATAGTCTAATCTCTCTCACACACCGATTCCTGATACTCTTTTAAGTCATTTACAATAGGGTCAATTTACTGCAGCAAATTAATCTACCAACCTTCATGTGTATGGTTGGTGGGAGGAGAGGAAATCCACACAGTGATAGGGAGAATATGCAGAGACCACACAGACAGCAGCAGAGGCCAGGGTTTAACTCGGGCCACTGAAGCTGAGTGGCAGCAGATCTACCCGTTGCACAATTGTGCCATCCTGCCGACATGTTGGAGTGGGGCTAGAAAGGTCCTTTCTATTTTAACATCAGATAAGAAACCCTTCTCAGCACGGTAGCGCAGCGGTAGAGTTGCTGCTTTACAGCGAATGCAGCGCCGGAGACTCGGGTTCGATCCTGACTACGGGTGCTGCACTGTAAGGAGTTTGTACGTTCTCCCCGTGACCTGCGTGGGTTTTCTCCGAGATCTTCGGTTTCCTCCCACACTCCAAAGACGTACAGGTATGTAGGTTAATTGGCTGGGTAAATGTAAAAAATTGTCCCTAGTGGGTGTAGGATAGTGTTAATGTACGGGGATCGTTGGGCGGCACGGACTTGGAGGGCCGAAAAGGCCTGTTTCCGGCTGTATATATATGATATGATATGATTCACACAATAATGACAATGTATTTGGTTGTTAGCCCCAGCTTCACCTGTGCTGTTCAGGATGTGGCTGATGAGATAGAGAATGATAAACTATCAATGAGGGCAGGCTCTTAGTTTCATCCATTTTCACCATACCTAGTGTCTGATGCCACTCGAGAGAAGGACTATCTATGTGAAGTTCACAGGAGCAGCAGAGATTTTGGTGGGCATCAGACATCCCTACGCTTCCACAGCGCTTGCAGTGTTGCAGCCAGCAGCATGGCTGCTGCTTTATCTGCTCTTAATCCTAGTCCACAGTGACCTCGACACATGTAAACCTCAGATCTACTCATGTTGAGGCCATTGCTTTCCTTGGAGCTTTCAAACTATAAATTTTAATTTGTTATCTCGCTCCCAATACTTGTCCAGTTTATTCTCCCTGTGGTGGTATGCAAATAGTTCCACAGCTTTGTACGTGACCTTAATAATGTAGGCCTCTTCCTGTCTGCCCTGAGTCTGCAGGTCAGGATGCCATTTGTCAGTTGCTTTCGATTATTATTGTCTGTCAATATGAATCTTTATTTTTCAGTGCTGCAGATGATGTCGTTTGTTTGAAGTAAGCTTTCCCTGTAACCTGTATCATATTTAAATGTGTTGGTACAAGCTACACAAATGTGGCTAATAATTGCTTTATCTTGTTCCCCCATTGATTCTTTTGGAGGTACCCAATGCTTGCAGTATCTGGAGTCTGGAGCAGTGAGATTAGAACACTTTCTCCTCATGACACTGTTCCCTTATACCTCTGCCACTCAATGTTTGCACTGAAACTTCTGTGGGAAATTGGTAGAAAGCTTTGGATAAATGGGCATATAGAGTCATAGAGTGATACAGTGTGGAAACACCTCACACTTCTCTGTATTAAATTCCATCAACCATTCCTCCGCCCATGTGGCCAATTGATCCAGATCCTGCTGTGTCCGTTCACAGCCATCTTCACTCTTTGCAAATCCACTAGCTTTTGTATCATTAACAAATGTGCTAATCTTGCCTTGTATGTTCTCATCCAAATCATTGATGTAGATGACAAACATTAATGGGCCCAGTACCGAACCCTGAGGCACACCACTAGTCACAGGCATCCAGTCTGAGAAGCAACCTTCTAACATTACCCTCCACTTCCTTCCATGGAGCCAAATTGCTATCCATTCAGCTATCCTTGGATCCCATGCGATCTAACCTTCCAGAGCAGCCTACCATGCGGAACCTTGTTGAACACCTTACTGAAGTCCATGCACATAACATGTACAGCTCTACACTTATCGAGCTTTTGGTTACGTCTTCAAAAAAAGCAATCAGATTTGTGAGACATGACCTCCCACGTACAAAACCACACTGACTAATCAGCCCTTGCCCATCCAAATGACTGTGTATCCTACCCCTCAGAATACTCTCCAGGAACTTACCAACTACAGATGTTAAGCTCACCAGCGTAAACTTCCCAGCATTTTCCCTGCAGCCCTTCCTGAAAAGAGGTACAACGTTTGCCACCCTCCAGTCTTCCGGCACCTCTCCTGTGTTTAAGGACGACTCGGAAATTTCAACCGGGGCTCCCACAATTTCCTCTCTCGGTTCCCACAATGTCCGTTTACTCCTTAGTTCCCGAAAGTCCTCCATGGACTGGGATGCAATTGATCCCAGCTGCCGAGACCTGTCCCATTCATTCTTCTTGTTTTTGACTAACGTCTCAATTTCCCTTGTCAGTCAAGCTTTCTTACGTTTGTCTGGTTTGCCCTTCACTCTAATGGACGTATACATCCTGATGTCTCTTCGGTACATTTTTAAAAACATCACACTTGGCCAAGTTTCTTTCCGCTCTAATAATCTGCTCCAGTCAACATGAGCAAGACCTTCTCTCATACCCTCAAAGTTGGCCTTACCCCAGTTGAGCATTTTAACACGTGGACCCTCTCCGTCCCTATCCATAACTATCTTAAACCTAATTGAACTGTGGTCACTGGTCCCAAAAGGCTCCTCCACACACACTTCATTAACTTGCCCTTCCCCATTTTCCCAATACTAGATCCAGCGTTGCCCTCTCACATGTGGGGGCCTCCACGTACTGCTTAAGAAAACTCTCCTGAACACTTTTGGGGAATTGCACCCCATCTGAATCCTTCATGCTATGATTTTTCCCAGTCTATATTGGGAAAGTTAAAATCCCCCACGACAACAAACTTATTTGACTTGCAGCTGTCTGCAATCTCCCGGCACATTTGTTCTTCTAATTCCTGTTGACTATTCGGGGGTCTGCAGTACACCCCCAACAAGGTGATCATCCCTCTCTTGTTCCTCAGCTCCACCCATATAGCCTCACTAGACGAACCATCTGTAATGTCATATCATATCATATCATATATATACAGCCGGAAACAGGCCTTTTCGGCCCTCCAAGTCCGTGCCGCCCAGCGATCCCCGCACATTAACACTATCCTACACCCACTAGGGACAATTTTTACATTTACCCAGCAAATTAACCTACATACCTGTACGTCTTTAGCCGTGACATCCTCCTTAACCAACAATGCAAACCCCCTCCTCTTTTTCCCTCACCCCTGTCTCTCCTGAAGCTCCTGTACCCCGGAACATTGAGCTGCCAGTCCTGCCCCTCCCTTAACCATGTTTCAGTCATGGCTACCATGTCCCGGCCGCTCGTACCTATCCATGCCCGAAGCTCATCTGCCTAAACTCAGGCCCCTTGCATTAAAATACATGCAGTTTAAACCAACCCTCCTTCCTTGCCTTTCACCTGCCTATTCTGTCCATTAACCTTTCCTATACCACCCTCCATACCAACCTCTATCTTCCCACGTGCCTCTGTCCTGCTCGAGATCCCAGCCCCCTGCCAATCTAGTTTAAACCCACCCATGTAGCATTAGCAAACCTTCCCGCTAGGGAACTAAATTTATTTGTTTTTTTGTTGTCCATCCCGGTCTATCCATTGTCTATCTTTTCTTTTGGTCTCTTTCTGTTGACCTTCTATCACTTCATAGCAAGAAAATAGGAAAGCCTCAGTGTGCAGGAATTTCTGCTTGTTCAATTTGGGGATGCAACATTGCGATTCTGGTGTTTCCTGTAACATTGTTTGTTCTGACATTTTGGATTAACACATTTCTCCAATAGATATTCAGCAAATGGAACTTTCAAAAATGTTTTTAGCAGAGGCTCATTTAAAGGCTCCTGAAGAATTGTGTATGATGCAAAAAAATAGCTTTAAATGCAAACTACCTGAATAAAGAAAATGTCATCGTCTTGCACTACAGAATCTAATCAGTTGTAGAAAGTGAAAGAGAGGGGTATTAAAGGGGGACATAAGAAACTGTAGGTGTTGGAATTTTGAACAAAACAGCGTTGGAGGAACTCAATGGGTCGGGACCCTTCTTCAGACTCAGCCTGTACATTCCCTCCAGAGGTGTTGCCTGACCTGTTCATCCAGCTGGAGTTCCACCAGCACTTTGAGTTTTTCTCAAGAGGCTTGTTAACTTAGGCACTTAAGTAGGAGTTTTTGTAATAGCAATGATATCTTTGATATCTTGTGATAGATAATACATGTTATTATCTGAAGAAGGGTCTCGACCCGAAACGTCACCCATTCCTTCTCTCCCGAGATGCTGCCTGACCTGCTGAGTTACTCCAGCATTTTGTGAATAAATACATGTTATTACCGTCAGCTAGACATGCACTTGAAAATGGCAGACCTGAAGAAATTTGCAAAATAAGGCTCTCTTATTCCATGCAGTGAGGCTGAACAAATAATATTCTGCATGGCCCTATGGCTATTTCACTATTGCCCAATTAATGACACTTATGCAGACATCAACTTTTGATGTGTTACATAACAATCAACGTTTCACATATATACCTTCTAATTTCTAACTGAAAATTTTGCCACATATTAAATGTTACATGTTAAATGGACTTTGTGCTGACACAACTTGAGTCAATGCTTAACTCATATGGGCAAACTGCAAATGGATACATATCTGTAATCTCGGGTGTTAATTGTTTCCCTTTGCTTCACTTTGCTGCTTTCCATTAAATCATATGAGAGGCAAACTCTACAAACAATCCTCATAGCTTGCAGGCAATATGATGGTGAAACAACTGAACATTGATGCTGGTAAATAAATTCACCAGTGCAAACATGTAACACATTTGAAGGGGCTGATCTCTGGTGCATGAAAAGAGGAAATATTCAGGTTTATTTTGTAGTAGATTTAATAGCTACTAGTATTTATAAAGTAATTATAAATACAAATTGCTATGAAATTACAGAATTGCGAAAAATATCACGTGGTTCACTCATTTTTAGATATTAAAGGGGTCAAGGAAAATGGGGTAAGTGCAGGAAAATAGTGATGAGGTAAAAGATCTATTGTGACATTTTTGAATATTAGAGCAAACATCTGCGATTAAATGGCCTAGGTTGCTTCTATTTCTTAACACGATATTCAGGGAAATTTATATGTTATTCTTACTCCCCCTGGCCTATATGTAACTTCATATGCAGGTCTGTACATTTCGTAACTCCAGGTTTATTGTTGTCTGGTTGACTCATAGGTAGTTCATTGAGCAACTTCATCCATAGTCAGTAAGTATAGTTGGTATTACTGGTGATCGCTACATCCAATGAATGGATTAAAGTTGGTCGGGAAGGAGGCAGATATAAACAGATTTAATCGAAAATGATAATCAAAAATGAAAGAAACATTAATTCTGGACTATCTACAACTGCTTGACTGATAGAATATTTCCAGAATGTACTACTTTGTCAAAAATTACAAGAAATAAAAAGAAATGGTAAGAAAGTTGAGGATTTCAAAGCAGTGTAACTGTTTAGCAAAAGTATTTATTTTAATGTGAACCCAGCCAACTTGGTTAACCAGTCTAAATTAGTTTTGGCTTCAGACTTTTCCTTTGAAGGTGTAGCTGAATATAAAAATGTAATTTAATTGTTGGACCAGGAAGGAGTGGCAGTGAGCTGGATGTTGGTGCGAGTCCTGAGGCAAGTAAGGGCCAGCATCTCTTCAGTGCAGCAGGTGGTGGTGTGTAGAATGCTGTGGTGTTCTAACGAATGTTGGGTTGAGCATTCACCTGATCCCTGCAGAAATAGTTGTCATGTTAACAATTTGGGAATATTTCAGGCTTGCTACACGGTGCATCTTAGACCGAATGGTATTCATTCATGTATTGGTTGCTCACAGTCGCGTCAGGGTCTTACATGTGCATGGGATGCTAGTGTGCTGGATTAATCAGATTATTGGGCAAAACACAAAGTCTGGAGTAATTCAACGCACCAGGCAGCAAATGTGGAGGGAATGGATTGGCAAAATTTTGGGAAGGGAACCTTTTACAGACTGATTGTCATGGGGGGGGAGGGGGGGGGAGAAAGCTGGAAAATGAGGTGGGGGCAGGACAAAACCTGACACATGATCGGTAGATTCAGGTGAGGGAGGTTAGATTGGCAGTTGGGTGGAGTAAGTGACAAAGGCTGACGATAAAATGAAGATCAAAGCATGTCAGATACGGAGAGAGGTGGAGTGAAATGTAAAGCCAAAGGGAAGGATATAGGTGGAAGCGGACAGGGGCTGGTTTAGGGTTAGGGTTAAGAACACTGAATTGCAGAAGTCAATATTCGTACCATTTGGTTGTAAGTTACCTAGGCAGAACAAGAGGTGCTGTTACTCCAGTTTGCATGTGGTCTCACTCTGCCTATGGAGGAGACCACAGGATCTTTCTCTGCAATGCCCCAAAAAATGCATGGGCTCGGTCCAAATGTGAAATGGGCATGTCTGTCTGAAGAAGGGTCTCGACCCGAAAAGTCACCCATTTCTTCTCTCCAGAGATGCTGCCAGTTCCGCTGAGTTGCCTATGAAATGGACATTATGTGTAGGATTGCTACTTTAGTACTGGAACTGCTCCATTTATTATTATAGCCTATTATAATCAAGTTTCTCCAAGTATTCCTCTGAGCAAAAAATGCAGTTCCGTCAAAAAAAAACCTTCTTTAAAAAGATAATCACCTCCTTTGTCAATTCTTTTGAGAGGGGAATCATTGGCTTTGTTTTATTATTGCAGCAATAGGGCCTTACAATAATGCTTGACAGCATAGGCAATGTAGTCGTATTATGATGATGTTTTTTTCTTGTTGGCATTTGCTTGTAATAGTTTTTATAAAGTTGTACTTATACTTGAAAGCTCTTCTTCATCTATCATCTTGAAATGATTTACGGGACACAAGCACACTGACTTCTCTGCCTAATTCCTCTGTGATGCGAAAATGCACCAGATGGTTAGGAAACATTGAAGAGGAGAATTCAACGTTCTCCAGTTCCTCAATTGATGAGGAAATGCACTGGAAGACCTCCTTCATGAGTTTTTGTGTACACTGGTCTCTTTTGTTGTGATTTTAATGGGGGGGGGGAAAAACTAATGGGTTCATAATTCAACTTACAACAAACCACAAAATTCATTTGATGAATTTTCAGTTCAGAGTGACAACAAAGATAATTTGGGATACAAATATAATTTGGGTAACCTAAGATGGATGGCTACAACTGGAACTGATGAACTCTGCTCAGAGTTGATGGTTCCTCCTTCAAGCAGTGCTCCTAATTTACTTAAGCAGAAATAACATTTTCGGGAGTAATGTAACTAATTTAACATTGTCTCTTTTATGATCACCTAAAATGACTCGTGGTGTGAAATATGATAATGTCAACGAAAATCTGGCATCAAATGATTGCTATAAAAATTGAAAGCCACGGAAATTCTGCATGTGTTTATGGAAACGTAAAATGTTTGGTTCTGGAAGGAAAATATACTTCTTCCCCTCTTTTGTTCCTCCCACCAATTACAGTAACTTAATTCCTTTAAAACTAGATGTTATTTTATTTCTGTATATAAAGGTTTTAAAATAAAGTTGAATAATAAAAAATAATCTTGAAAAAACATGGTAATCTTTGACAATATTAGTTATTTATTTTATTGACTAACTATTTTCTTTAATCTACATTGCAGATATTAAAGAAATCATGTACTGAAATTTTGACTGTGGAGCCATCATCTGCATGTGCTGGGCGTAAGTGAAATGCTCAAAGCCGAATTACTGTGATGAAAATAACAGATTTAGATTATGTGGGCGAGAAATTGGAGTTGGCTGAACGAGGACCAATATTTCATGTCCTAATAGGACTTGAAGGATATGCTGTTTAAGATTCAGAGTCATACAACATAGAAACAGGTCATTCAGAGTTAAGAGGTTATCCCACTTTTGCATCCTACACACCAGGGGCAATTTACAGAAGCCAATTAACCTACACTGCATGTCTTTGGAAAGTAGGAGGAAATTGGAGCCACGAGGTCACAGGGCGAACATACAAACTCCACACAAAAACAGTACCCGGGGTCTGGTCCAAACTCAGGTCTTTGGCGCAGTGAAGCAGCAGTTCTACAGCTGCACCACTGTGCTGCTCACTGAGCCTATGCTGACTATTACGCATCTATTCACACCAGCTCTAATTTGTCCCATTTTATTCTCCTTGCAAATTGTACAAGGATTGTTTTGTCAGTTTCTATTTACACCAGAACTATAATATTTGCAAATGAATGCCCTAATGCACAAGTAGATCTCCAGCCAGAAATTGCTTTGGATGAATGGAACAAGGACAGTGGCAGATTCATTCGGCAAATCTACATTACGAGAGGCATAGATTTGGTAGGAAACTTTTCCCCATAAAAGAGGAATCTAATATTAAAGGGGATAGGTTAGGGTATGGGGGAAGAAGTTTAGAAGGAATCCAAAGGAGATCTTTGTAACGTAGAAGGTGTTTGTAATGTGGAACACACTGTATTGAGTGGGTATGGAGGCAGGTACTCTCTCAACACTTAAGAAGTACGTGGATAAGTAGTTGAATTACCAAAACAAGAAGGCTATGGATCAGATTTTTGTAAATGTGATTAGGACAGATGGGGTCTTGATGGTTGGCATGGTCAGAGTGGCTTTGATTTTAAAACTAAAATAACTATTAATCTATGAGCCTTGGGGTGCTGTATGTATGTAAGTCAACATTGATGGAGAGGATGTATGGCATAACAGACATACATTCGACAATCGGGATCTTACACTACAAGCTCCAGCACAGATCATACATGTTTCAGCATCCACCTAACTAGTAACGGGACACATTTATTTTGTATTTCAGCATTGGAGGAAATATATATATTTTTTAAATGATCTCCCAACCAGAGAATCTTGAAAATTTATTAGTAATGATCGGTACTAAATGATCGTCAAGTTTATCTGATTCTCTTTGTCTAGAACTGTCATTGTTTTGTTGCATTAAATGACCAATATTGCAATATTATGAATTGATGCCTTCCTTTATAATTAAGATGCAAAGTCTTTTCTAAAAAATAATTTGATAGGCTGGATAATTCATTTTTGTAATATTATGTGTAAGATAAATGCATCTGTCTCTCAAACTGGTAAGCATTTATCTATTTGACAGCCAAGATCTTTGCACATGAGGAAGCATACATACATTGCCTGCCCTGCTAGAAAGATGCTAGGATTGAGTAAAGAAATTTTTAACCTATTAATAGAGATGTTCTGTTGATCCCAACTATCATGTTAAACATTTATCTGATGTTTATTTACATTGACAGTGGAGTTGAAATCAGGAAAGTGATGTCTCACTCAAAATAACCCATTTTCTACTTCCATCCACTTGTATCTTTAGCAGTTCACATAAATTAAAGTCCTGAATTGCAGCATGGCCAATTTTGAGAGCTTTGGACAGGAACTTGGAGACGTTGATTTTGAGGGACTGCAGGTACAGGGACATGTGTTACTGGAAGACTTTTAAAAGTGAGAGGGGGAGAGTTGAGTACCAACTGCCCTGTTAGAGTGAAGGGCAAGACTGGTAAGATTGGCTAACCCTGGTTGACGAGGGACATTGAGACTCTGCTCAGGAAAAGGAAGCAGGTAAATATCAGCTGTAGGCAGCTGGGATCAAGCAAATCGTTTGAGGAGTAGAAGTGCTGAAGTATTACACTGAAGAGGGAAATTATGAGGGCAAAAAGAGGGCGTGAGATAACTGGCAGATGAGGGAAAGGAGGATTCTAAAAGATCCTGTAAATATATTAAGTGTGAAAGGGTAAGCTGGCAAAGAATAGGGTCCCTTGATAATCATACTGGTTCTCTATGTGGAGCAGAAGGGATGGGCGCGATTTGAAATGAATACTTCTCTTTGTTTACCATAGAGAAGTGCAAGCAAGCTGGGTGATTCAGGGAAAAGAATAGTGATTTCTTCAAATACATCCACATTGTAAAAGAGGAGGTGCTGGCAATCTTAAAGTGCATAAAGTTGGATCCTGGGGTATCTGGTTGTACCAGGTATATCCCCAGATCTTGCGGGACGATAGGGAAGGAAAGTCTGGGACTCTGGCAGACATACTTGTTTCATCATTCGATATGGGTGAGTTCTGGAAGACTGAAGGGTGGCTAATGTTGTGCCTTTATTTAAGAAAAGCTGCAAGGACAAGCCAGGGAGCTACAGGATGGTGAGCTTAACGTCAGTGGTGGGACGGTTATTGGAGGGGATTCTGAGAGACAGGATCCACCTGCATATGGGAAGATAAGGACAGATGAGGGATAGTCAGCACATTTTTGCGCGTAGGAGATTATGTCTCATGAATTTGAAGTTTTTCGAATTGGTGACCAAGAGAATTGATGAGTGCAGGATAGTGAATGTTTTCCACATGGACTTTAGCAAGGGTCTGCATAGGTTGCGTATGCTAGGCTGGTCCGGAAGGTTGGATTACATGGCATCAATGGAGAGCTAGTTAATTACATTCAAAGTTGGCTTTGTGGTAGGAGTCAGAGGATGATAGTGGAGGGAAGACTTGAACTAGTGGTGTGCCGTAGGAATCAGCATTGTGCCTACTGTATTTTGGCCACTGTATTATTGATTTGGATGAGAATATAAATTTGCAGATGACACCGAAATTGGTCATTTGGTAAACAGTGAAATAGGTCATCTGTGAATAGGAAAGTGGACCACAGAATGGCACATGATTGTTTAATTCAGACAAATATGTCGCGTTACATTTCAGTAAGGTAAACCAGGGCAGGACATACACAGTTAATTGGAGGGATTGTCGTTTGATTGTCCTCAAATAATCCTCCTTTAAATATAAGTTGGCCTCTCTGTTTTTACAGAAAAATTTGAGATTGTGCTCAGGGGAAATGGCTTTGAATCTGGCAGAGGAGCAGATATGACCATATGCAGCTATTACATAAATGCTTCTACCACTATAAGTAAGTATGTCAAGAAATGTATTGTTTTTTGTGCATTAATATAGATTATAATTGTAATTTTCCATTTACGTAACAGTTGTGCTTTCCAGTATTGACAGTAATTTGTTTAAAAAATGAAGACCTCGTCTTTGCATTGTTTAATTTGCAACCACAGTTAACATGAACTGCAGGTCAAAATCAGCAGAGGTGTAAGGCACCAAATGGCTACCAAAAAAGATTAATTGCAATTTCTCCCCCATTGTGTTCAGATGGGTGTTCTGCGACAGAGAGTAGTCAATAGTTTCACAGATTTAAGATAGACACAAGAGATTGCAGATGATGGAATCTGGAGAAAATGTAAACTGATGAAGGAACTCAGCCGATCAGGCTGCATTTTTGGAGATAGAGGAATGGCCAATATTTTGGATTAAAACCCTCCTTGACCCAAAACGTCAACTATCCTGTTGTCAACACAGAAGCTGCCTGACCCACTGATTTCCTCCAGCGGCTTTTTTTGTTGTTGTTATTCCTGAATTATGTGGGTACTGAAACAATTACTTGGTTAGTGAATCCTCACTAATCTATCTATATACTAAAACTCTCTTTTGTTTGCTGGTTCCTGAACTACAGCCAAAATGGTACAGGATAGCGTAAACATTTTAGGCCCACCTTACTCACTGTCATCCCGTGGTCCTATGGAAGACGTTTCATTGAAATAGGTGTTATATTAAATAAAAAAATCACATTTTAAAGTTTAAAAAACCTCGCATGTGCAGTTGGGGCTCTGTTGATCTGGTACTTACGTAAGATGGCCGCTGCATCCACGTGTGTGCAGAGCAAACGCGTCCGCGCCTGCGCAGTTGGGACCCGTTGAGCAGGGCTCGACTGCCTGTTTCTTGGGGACGGGAGAGCAAGGCCTGGTGCTGGGAGAAGCAGCCGGAGCCTGGGCCTAGGCCTGGACATAACTGGGGAACCGCGAGCCTGAGGTGGGCCAAGGGGAAAGGCGGCGGCAGCAGCAGCAGCGGCATTGAGGCCGGGCATTGGAGGAGGTGAAGGCCGAGGCCTGGCACTGGGCCTGCCCTCAGCTCCCCCTTCCCCCCTCCTCTTCCCGGCCGGCTCAGCGCCTTCCCCACGCTGCCCAAAGACCAGCGGCTTAGCAACAGTGGGAGAGCCGCCACCGTCTACCACTGAACTCCCCGCACCGAGACGGGACAGGACTCTCCCCACCCCCCTCCACCAATGTCGGCTGCCCGGGTCAGAGGCGAGTTGCTATGGCAACCGCTGGAGAGGGAGGGGAGGAGGGACAGGGAGGGAGGGGGAGGGAGTTAGGGGAGGGAGGGGGTGGGGAGGTGGAGGAGGGTGGAGTGAGGGAGGGGGAAGGGGGGAGAGTGGGGGGGAGGGGGAGAGGGGGGGGAGGAGGGAATAGGGGGGGAGAGGGGAATAGGGGGGGAGAGGGGAGGGGAGAGTGAGGGAGGAGAGGGTGCTACACCAATGCAGGAGAGGGAACCCTGGAGGGGGAGAGGGGGGAAGGGTGGGGGAGGAGAGGGGTGAAGGGGGAGGGGGAGGGGGGATTGCGGGGGGGGTGGGGGGAGTGCGGGAGAAGAGGGTGCTGCACCAATGCAGGAGTGGCAACCCTGGAGGGGGAGGGTGGGGGAGGAGAGGGGTGAAGGGAAAGGAGAAGGGAGGGGAGGGGGGAGTGCAGGAGAAGAGGGTGCTGCACCAATGCAGGAGTGGTTTGTGCCCAACGGGTCCACTTGGTCTAGTACTTATTAAAGCTTATTCAAAAATTAGAAATAAAGATTGTTAGAAAACAAATAGAATTATTTCCAAAACAAATTGAATGGTGATGGAGGAGAGAGTAGGAAGGGGTGAGAAGAAGAAAGGTTCTGGTGTTTGATAAGGAATTTGTCCTGTGTAGTGCCTCTTCTTAAGCTTCAAGGATTTAACGTGTCCCAAATTGATTGTGTATCATTTAAATGAAGGATGGGGAGGAGGAGAGGTTAGAGGGGAAACAGTGAACTGACGACAATGGAGAGTATGTTGAGAAGCTATTGAGGACAAAAGATTGAACCAAAGGATGAAAGTGAAGAATGGGTGGAATAGAGAGAGAAGGGAAGGGAAACAAGGAAACTAGGAACTAGGAACCATTCCAATGAGAAAAGGAGTAAAGAATGACTATAGTTTACTCTCTATGTTCTTATACAAGTGATTCCATAGAAAAATAAATATGGGCTACATCTCTGGACATGGTGCAGGAAGTACTGCAATCACATCTGAAGGAATCAACTGCAGATAGCATGGGTGTGGAAGAATGGCAATTTGTCCACTGACAGCCCTAGGCAGTTCAGTAGCTATTTAAAGATAAAAGGACACAAAGTGCTGGAGAAGTCAGCAGATCAGGTAGCATCTCTGGAAAACATGGATAGGTGACGTTTCGGGTCAGGACACCGTCTGAAAAATGGTCTCAACCCGAAAAATCACCCATCAGTCTGAAGAAGGGTCTTGACCCGAAATGTCACCTATCCATGTTCCCAAGAGATGCTGCCCGATCTGCTGAGTTATTCCAGTACTTTGTGTCCATTTGCACATTGATCAGCATCTGTTGTTCTTTGTTTCTGCAGCTATATAAAGACTATGGGATGGGGAGTGACACGTGATAATATGGTAGCTAGAGAAAACTAGAGCAAAAGGATGACTTCCCTTGAGTGCCAAGAGAGGGAATATAAAACTCATTTACAGAACTAAATACCTTTAATTTTTTATTTTAAAATTCATAATGAGTTGTTCATCCATCAAAGTATTTGAACAATCTTGCCTCAGGAAGATTAGTCCAACAATAGATAAGATGGTAGTAAAGATTGAGGGAACCTTTTTACACAGGTACCTACTTGATTTTGCTTTAATCATAACACATATTGCATTTTGTTATACATGTGGGCAGAAGAATTAGTAATGGTAAAAATAGATACAGGATGCACAATAAAAGTATGCTAACTGGAAGTTATATGGTGAAGGAATTTTTCTTAGTATATTGTTAGATATTGTTGAGGAAACATTTATGCATCTTATTTTTTTCATTATGTTCATGATATTGAATGGCGAGTAGTGATTTTTAATCTTTTGGAATGGTGGCAAAGTTTTTATGGCAGCAGATTACTTAGTGTGAGATGCTTACTATCTAGAAGCTGCTGATGGTATAATAAGAAAATTGGAAGACATTTTCTGATTTATGGAAGCATAGAAAATGGTTTTCTAATCTGTCAATTTCTTTCAGATCATCAATTTTGTTTTGTTTTTATCATCAATCCATCAAATTTACTGCCTGTTTTGTTATTGAAGTTAATTTTCCAGAATGCATGTAATTCTTGCTTCAAAGTTTAATGTGCTTCTTAAAATAAATGTTACATTTAATACCTTTGGAAACAAGTTTTTTTTATCAGTTCATTGAACAGTTCAGTATAAGGAGCTCATCCAAAGATTTATTTTCCAGATGAGAAAAGTATCAAGGTGATGGATAATTACCTGCTATGCCCAGCCCCTACGATGCAAGAAGTGGGGCAGTAAGTATTCAATTAGTATAATTCTGTAATTATAAATAACCAGATATTTGACAGAATATTCTCAGACCTCCAGGTTTCATCCTGTACTGCACTGCTTACCAACCTTTTCATTCATGTTTATTACCTGGCACTAGGCTGTCTCGCATCTGAATCAGAATGTTTTTCATTGTATTTAAGATGTGAAAACTTAATGTTCAGAAGGCAGTAAAGGATTATTCAATGGAGAAACAAGGAACTGCAGATGCAGGTTTACAAAAAAAGACACAAAGTACTGGAGAAACTCAGGCAGCATCACTGGAGAAACTCAGGCAGCATCTCTGGAGAACATGGATAGATGATGTTTCGGGTTGGGAGCCTCCTTCAGGGATTATACAAGTTTTCCCAGAACAGATTCAGATGGACTTCCAGAATATGTCTCAAGTGCTAAGTACCTATATTTTAGCAGTCTTCACTCCAGTTGACTTGGTTAAGTTTAATGCAATATTTTTTGTCAATATTTCAAAGAAGAAAGCTTCCCAAAACACATAAATATATTGGTCCTGAAGCCTCTCACCTAAAGGTGCTGATAGAAATAGCAAGACCTACATTTATTGCCGTTTCCTAATTGAACGTCAAATGTGCAGATGAGCCTTTTTTAAATTAACGCAATCTTCGTAGATGCTTAAGTTAACTCTCGCAATGCTTAAGTTTGGAGATTCCAGTACTTTGACCCAAGAATCAGATATTTTAAATTCAGGTTGTGTAGTGTAGTGGGGGGGTTTATTGCATCCCATGCAGCAGCTTCCTTTTTCATCTAAGTGGTAGAGATTGGGACTAGAGTCATGGAGTCATAGAGTGACACAGTGTGGAAACGGGCCTTTCGGCACAAGTTGCCCACACCGGTCAATGTGTCCCAGCAACACTAGTCCCACCTGCCCGCGTTTGGTCCATATCCCTCCAAACCTGACCTATCCATCTAACTGCTTCTTAAACATGGGGATAGTCCATGCCTCAACTTCGTCCTCTGGCAGCTTCTTCCATACACCCACCACCCTTTGTGTGAAAAAGTTACCCCTCAGATTCCTGTTAATTCTTTTCCCCTTCACCTTAAACCTACATCCTCTGGTCCTCGATTCACCTACTCTGGACAAGAGACTCTGTGCATCGACCCGATTTATTCCTCTTATGATTTTATACACAGAATTTGGGAGATGTTTTTGAAGAGGGCACGACGTAACTGTAGAGCATGCTGGAGATCTTACAGACTGTAGTCAGTGAATTGACTTATTATGGGTTGGATGGAGGTGGGAGCAGAAGAATGTTTAAGATGGGAACGAGTGGGAAGGAACTGCTGATGCTGGTTTATAAGAAGATAGACACAAAGTGCTGGAGTAACTCAGCGGGTCAGGTAGCATCTCTGGAGAGAAGGAATGGGTGACGTTTGGGGTTGGAACGTCTGAAGAAGTCAAGCAAATTAGTATGATGAATCAGCTATTTTCTGATGGATACCAAAAATGTTGAATACTGGGCTTTTTCCAAGTGATCTGAGTTTAATTTCGAGATGGCGAGAGCTACAATCAAAAAGTTATTGGGCCACAGACTCCAGTGATATCTACACAAAAAGAGAACATATTTACAACCATCTTTTTGTTCTCTTCAAATGTTTTGAATAAATTTGTACATTCACAAAAGGTCAGGGAACACAGAACACCGACCGAGCAGTTGATCTACACAGGGAATCACAGTTTGAGTTTTATTGTTTTCACTTATAGATGCAAAATTATGGTAGCAGGAAAATTATATCAGCATTCTGTTGTATAGATAGTCAAAGGGGACCAGGTTGTGTTAAGCTGGAATTGCTATCTACTGTCCTTGCAGACACATACTTAAGCATGCTTGGTGTAGAGGGCAAGGTCTAAATGAATACAATTAATGGCGCTGACAACCACAGATAAAAGGCAAAGCTTGGGGTGACAGATCTAGCCTTTATCAAAACTGCCATCAACTTTAACGGTAAATAATTGAAAATCAATTACTAATATTAAATATGAAGTAAATATATATATATTTAAAACTACATAAAACAATGAAATAATTAGAAAATTAAAATAAAGCAAAATTATTTTAAAGAATGAATTAATCCTGTGCTTCCAGCATTTTGCTGGATACACTGCCTAACCCCATGGCAGGATGCCATGGATAATAATAGTCTTCAGTTCCCTGGCTGAGATTGATCTATTGACTAAATGCGGCGTAATGATGGAAGAAATTTTATGACACGAATGGTTTTTAAATCAAGATTACATTCTACCATTATGCATGTCACAACTGGATTCTCACACTGTTTAATTACATCGGGTATCCGACTACTTGCCAGCAGTGTTCGCGGAATGCAACGGAATTCCATTATTTTAAGTCTGTTTTCTGCTGCCTCTTGAAAAACCCGGCAAAATTGTCAGTAAGAAAATAACATATATCCTGCAATTTTCAGTTAAAAACACAGTCAACTTCTAATATCAAAAGCAAATGTGAGTCTTATTAAAGGAGATATCCATTATGAAGATTAGGTGTGAATGCATTGTCTGTTATCAAGATCAAATGTTATTGACAAATGTTATGATGGCCTTTTTAATCTTCATATTACTGCCACCCTTTATTCAGACTGAAATTGTGGCTTGTTATGAAAATCTATCAGTCTATATTTTGTGCAGTTAATATTACAATAAAATGAAGCATTTTAGATCAACATATAAATTTATCAAATCTGCATGATTTGAAGTAATTAATTCTGCAATTAATGACATTGGTCAACATCTGATTCTTTCTATACATAAAAGCAAGCTTCAATAAATCCATACATCAATCTGCAGTATTTAATTTTTTATCTGTGCCATTTAGAATCAACGTGCAGGTAGAGTTTCCTCAGATGACTGGCTGCTTCTAACCCAGTTGACAGATGTTTGGAACTTTCCCTAACAGTCACTCCAGGCTTCTAAAAACGATGCTTTAGGCTTTCCCATATGTATCCTCCAGGCCTTTGGGAATGTTGCTTCAGGCATGCTCTAAAAGACCCTCAGGCTTTTACCCAACAGATGCTCAGTGTTTTAACCAATGGATAGTCCGAGGAACGTGCTCGCATCAGATGTTAATGACTTTTACCTGAACATTCTGGCTAGTGTTTCACTTTTAGGAGAATTGCACTGGTTATGTTGCCATGATAACACCATATTTTACAGTCGACGATCTTGCAAGCTTGTGCTTTGTTTTGCAGGTAATCAGTGGGCATGTAAATGCCGCAATGGCTTTAGATGCAAAGCCAGGCTTTGATCTGATATGCAATAGCCAAGAGCAGTTAGATTTGCTTCCTTTTGCTTAATCAAATCAAATTGGGAAAGCAAATTTTAATTTCTACTTTGTGAACAACTTCTTTGCTACCCCAGTTCTTTTAATTATGACCTTGGTTGTTTTTTTATGAAACAATAAAGATGCCAAGGAAGATAATGTATCATTAAGAAGTTACTTTCTTCTTGCATACATACATCAAATAGGCATCTTCAAATCTTTTTTCACCGTCAACTGACCCTGACAACAGCTGCTCCTTTCCTTCCCCCCCCACCCGTTCAGCGTTCTGAAGAGACCATTCCCTTTGTGTCTCTCTTCTACTTCTATCAACATCATCCCTTCCCAAAGCGCTTTCCTGTGCAACTGCAAGAGATGCGGCACCTGCATATTATTTCATCTTAGTGCACCATCCAGGCATGCAAACAGTTTTTCCAAATTAACTATCAAAACGAGGGCATTGGATGTAGTGTTTATGACGTGGTCTCCTCTGCACTGAAGAAACCAATGCAGATTGACTGACCGCTCTGGAGAACACCTTCCATCAGTCCACAAAAGTGGATTTAAGCATTCAGTTGCCAAACACTTTAATTATCCCTCATTCCCACTCTGACCTCTTTGTCTTTGGCCTTCTACATTATTCCAACAAAGCTCAATGCAAGCCTGTGGAACAACACCCCATCCTCCATCTTGGTACGTTACTGCTTTCGGGACACAATACTGAATTCAACACTTTCAGAGAAATAATTTTTCCTGTTTGAATCAAACTAGTCAGTTATAATGTCCGGTATATCAGAATCTCAGAATCTCATAAGGCATTGGAGGCTAATTCTCTGAATGCTTTCAAGAGAGAGTGAGATAGAGCTCTTAAGGATAGCTGAGTCAGGGGGTATGGGGAGAAGGCAGGAACGGGGTACTGATTGAGAATGATCAGCCATGATCACATTGAATGGTGGTGCTGGCTCGAAGGGCCGAATGGCCTATTGCCTATTGTATCCACCTGAGTTTGAGTTTAGTTTATTGTCACGTGTACCAAGGCACAGAGAAATGCTTTTGTACATGCTTACCAGCCAGTGTAAAGACAATACATGATTACAATCGAGCCATTCGCAATGTATAGATACACAATAAAAGGAAATAACGTGAATAATGCTTAGTGCAAGGTAAAGTCTGATCAAAGATAGTCTGTGGGTCTCCAATGAGATAGCTCAGTATTGGTCTCTAGTTGTTGTAGGATGGTTCAGTTGCCTGATAAAAGCTGGGAAGAAATGTCTCTGAATGTGGAGGAGTGCGTTTTCACACTTCGATACCTTTTGCCAAAGGGCGAGGCCTTAGAATACATCTTTTTATACCCGTGGGAGAGGGGATTAGAATGTGGCCGGGGTGCGACTCATCCTTGATTATGCTGGTGGCCTTGCCGAGGCAGTGAGAGGTGTAAATGGAGTCAAAGGAAAGGAGGTTGGTTTGTGTGATGGTCTGGACTGCGTCCACAATTGTCTGTAATTTCTTGCGGTCTTGGATAGAGCAACATGAACTCCATCGATGCTGATAATCTTTTGAGTCAGATTTCTAACAACTGTTGCATTGCACTTCTCCCAGTTCCAATATATTCTCATGTTTTCTTTGTTCCATTTCACTAGCAGTTTTCATCAATTTATGGCTTGGTAGCAATGAAAGCTAGTGTCACCTGGATGACCCTGTTCCTATCTGCACAGCTGCTACCTGACCTGCTGAATATTTCCAACATATTTTGACTTTATTTTAATATGTTATTACTTCTTAATTTAAAGAATATTTAACTTTTTTTCCCTTCCAACCAACATGGAAAAGCTCACATTTCTCCACAGTTTACTCATTTTGACCACCATTTCCCCTCCAAATTTGATTTATTACAGATATTCCCTTTGTTCCTTCCATTCATCCCACTTTCTCGGCAACTTACTTCCCAGTTGTTCAGTTGCCCGGTTTCCAGGCCCCCACTCCCTCATCTTTACCATGGATGTCCAGTCACTCTACACTTCCATCACCCACAAGGATGGTCTTGAAGTCCTCCGTTTCTTCCTCGACTGTAGAACCAGCCAATCCCCATCTACCAACACTCTCCTCCGCCTAGCAGAGCTGGTTCTTACCCTTAACAGCTTCTCATTTGACTCCTCCCACTTCCTCCAATCCAGAGGCGTAGCTATGGGCACTCGCATGGGCTATGCCTGCCTATTTGTCGGGTATGTTGAACAATCCCTGTTCCGGACTTACACTGGCCCCATCCCCGAACTCTACCTCCGCTACATCGACGACAATAGACAATAGGTGCAGGAGTAGGCCATTCGCCCCTTCGAGCCAGCACCGCCATTCAATGTGATCATGGCTGATCATTCTCAATCAGTACCCCGTTCCTGCCTTCTCCCCATACCCCCTGACTCCGCTATTCTTAAGAGCTCTATCTAGCTCTCTCTTGAATGCATTCAGAGAATTGGCCTCCACTGCCTTCTGAGGCAGAGAATTCCACAGATTCACAACTCTCTGACTGAAAAAGGTTTTTCCTCATCTCCATTCTAAATGGCCTACCTCTTATTCCTAAACTGTGGCCCCTTGTTCTGGACTCCCCCAACATTGGGAACATGTTTCCTGCCTCTAAAGTGTCCAACCCGTTAATAATCTTGTACGTTTCAATAAGATCCCCTCTCATCCTTCTAAATTCCAGTGTATACAAGCCGAGTCGCTCCAGCCTTTCAACATACGTACAGGTATGTAGGTTAATTGGCTGGGTAAATGTAAAAATTGTCCCTAGTGGGTGTAGGATAGTGTTAATGTACGGGGATCACTGGGCGGCACGGACTTGGTGGGCCGAAAAGGCCTGTTTCCGGCTGTATATATATGATATGATATGATATGACAGTCCCGCCATTCCGGGAATTAACCTAGTAAACCTACGCTGCACGCCCTCAATAGCAAGAATATTCTTCCTCAAATTTGAAGACCAAACTGCACACAGTACTCCAGGTGCAGTCTCACTAGGGCTCTGTACAACTGCAGAAGGACCTCTTTGCTCCTATACTCAACTCCTCTTGTTATGAAGGCCAACATTCCATTTACTTTCTTCACAGGCAGCTGTACCTGCATGCTTCCTTTCAGTGACTGATGCACTAGGACACCCAGATCTCGTTGTACGTCCCCTTTTCCTAACTTGACACCATTCAGATAATACTCTGCCTTCCTATTCTTACCACCAAAGTGGATAACCTCACACTTATCCACATTAAACTGCATCCGCCCACTCACACAACCTGTCCAAGTCACCCTGCAACCTCATAGCATCTTCCTCACAGTTCACAATACCACCCAGCTTTGTATCATCTGCAAATTTGCTAATGGTACTTTTAATCCCTTCATCCAAATCATTAATGTATATTGTAAATAGCTGCGGTCCCAGCACCGAGCCTTGCGGTACCCCACTAGTCACTGCCTGCCATTTTGAAAGGGACCCATTTATCCCCACTCTTTGCTTTCTGTCTGTCAACCAATTTTCTGCATTGGTACTACCTCTTGTACCCATGCAGAACTCACTGACTTCATACACTTCACTACCAATTTCCATCCTGCTCTTAAATATATTTGAACTATCTCCGACATCTCCCTACCGTTTCTGAACCTCACCATCTACATCACAGGAGACAGACTAGTGACTGACATCTACTATAAACCCACTGACTCACACAGCTATCTGGCCTACACTTCTTCCCACCCTGTCTCCTACAAAAAGTCTATCCCCTACTCCCAATTCCTCCATCTACGCCACATCTGCGCCCGGGATGAGGTGTTTCACACTAGGGCATCAGAGATGTCCTCATTCTTCAGGAAACAAGGCTTCCCTTCTTCCATTATAAACGAGGCTCTCACTAGGGCCTGTTCTATATCCCACAGCTCTGCTCTTGCTCCCCCTCCCCCCATTCGTAACAACAGAATCCCCCTCGTTCTCACCTTCCACCCCATCAGCCAGCGTATCCAACAAATCATCCTCCAACATTTCCGTCACCTCCAACGGGACCCCACTACTGGCCATATCTTCCCATCCCCTCCCCTTTCTGCGTTCAGCAGAGACCGTTCCCTCCGTAATTCCCAGGTCCACTCGTCCATTCCTACCCAAACCACCCCATCCCTGGGCACTTTCCCCTGCAACCGCACTAGATGCAACACCTGTCCCTTTACCTCCCCCCTCAACTCCATCCAAGTACCCAAACAGTCTTTCCAGGTGAGACAGAGGTTCACCTGCACCTCCTCCAACCTCATCTATTGTATCCGCTGCTCTAGATGTCAACTTCTTGACATCGGCGAAACCAAACGCAGGCTCAGTGATTGTTTCGCTCAACACCTTCGCTCAGTCTGATCTCCCAGTGGCTGAGCACGTCAACTCCCCCTCCCACTCCCAGTCTGACCTTTCTGTCATGGGCCTCCTCCAGTGCCATAGTGAGGCCCACCGGAAATTGGAGGAACAGTACCTCATATTTCGCTTGGGCAGCTTGCAACCCAGCGGTATGAACATTGACTTCTCCAACTTTAGATAGTTCCTCTGTCCCTCTCCCTCCCCTTCCCAGATCTCCCTCTATCTTCCTGTCTCCACCTCTATCCTTCCTTTTTCCCGCCCCCCCTGACATTAGTCTGAGGAAGGGTCTCGACCCGAAACGTCACCCATTTCGTCTCTCCTGAGATGCTGCCTGACCCGCTGAGTTACTCCAGCATTTTGTGAATAAATACCTTCGATTTGTACCAGCATCTGCAGGTATTTTCCTACACTCCCAGTTATTCTCTCACTTTTCATGTTTTGAAGGGTCACTGACCTGAAACATTATCTCGACTGCTTTCTCAACAGACTCTGTCTGACCACTGAATATTTACCGCACATTCTATTTTTACTCTGACACTTTGTAATGTAATAATAATAATAATAATACATTACATTTATATCGCGCTTTTCATATACTCAAAGATGCTTTACAGGGATTTAGAGAACATAGGGAAGTGAATAAATAGATAAATAAGTAAATGAACAGAAAGGAGACAGAAGGTGGGGTGACCTTCAGTGGTTGAAGGCAGTACTGAATAGGTGAGACTTCAGTGATGTTTTGAATGTGGTGAGTGTGGAGGAGTTTCTGACGGTTTGAGGCAGTGAGTTCCATAGGGTGGGAGCAGCGATGGAGAAAGCCCTGTCCCCCCAGGATCTGAGTTTGGTCCGGATGTGGGGGGATAGGAGATTGGCAGTAGCAGAGCGGTGGGAGTGTGCCTGTGGAGGAGGTCGGTCAGGTAGGATGGGGCCAGGTTATGGAGGGCTTTGTAGGTCATGAGGAGGATTTTGTACTGGATTCTCTGGGGGATGGGGAGCCAGTGGAGTTTGTAAAGGACGGGGGTGATATGGTCACGGATCGGGGTGTGGGTGAGCAGACGGGCAGCGGAGTTTTGAATGTATTGAAGTTTACTGATGATTTTTGAGGGTCCAGACGGGAGGTGATGAAGGCGTGGATGAGGGTTTCTGCAGCTGTGGAGGAGAGGCATGGACGGAGACGGGCAATGTTTTTGAGGTGGAAGAAGGCTGTCTTTGTGATGTGTTTGATGTGTTTGTCGAAGGAGAGGGTTTGATCAAAGATGATACCAAGATTCCAGATGTGAGGGGAGGTGGATACTGGGAGACCATCAATATTGAGGATGAAGTTTTTGGTGGATTTGGTGAGCGTTTTTGGACCAATGATGATGATTTCAGATTTGTTGCAGTTGAGTTTGAGGAAATTTGATTGAAGCCAAGATTTTATTTCAGTGTAGAGTGTGTGGTGGTGGAGATTGACTTGGTGGAGATGAGGAGCTGGATATCATCGGCGAAGCAGTGGAAGTTGAGACCATGACGGCGGATTAATTGACCAAGGGGGAACAGGTAGAGGATGAAGAGGAGGGGGCCAAGGACTGAGCCTTGGGGGACACCTTGGGGGAGGGGAGCGGTGGGGGATTTACAGTTGTTAATGGAGATGAACTGGTGCCTGTCAGAGAGGTAAGATTTGAACCAGGATAGGGCTGTGCCGGTGATGTTAAAGGAGGTTTCATGTCGGGTGAGGAGAATGGAGTGATTTATGGTGTCAAAGGCGGCGCTGAGGTCAAGTAGGATGAGGATGTTGAGGTTGCCAGCGTCGGAGGAGAGGAGAAGGTCATTTGTGATTTTGAGGAGCGCAGTTTCAGTACAGTGGTTGGAGCCGAATCCGGATTGGAAAGTTTCATACAGATTATTGGTAGAGAGGTGGTATTTGAGTTGGGAAGCTACAGCACGTTCCAAAACTTTGGACAGAAAGGGTAGGTTGGAGATTGATCTGAAGTTGTTTGGGGTGTCAGGGTTGAGACCAGGTTTTTTCAGAATGGGGGTGACAGCAGCGATTTTGAGGGATGGCGGGACGATGCCAGTGGACAGGGAGGAGTTTATTGTTGCAGTGATAAGTGGAGAGAGAGCAGGAAGGCAGGCCTTGACAAAGCTGGAGGGGATGGGGTCCAGAGAGCAGGTGGCAGTTTTTATTCCTGTGAAGAGGTCAGAGAGGTCGGTGGTGGAGACTGGGGAGAACTGAGGCAGGGGTTGACAGGATAAGGGGGGGCAGGTGGTTTGAGGTGGAGCAGGTGTGTTGGTGGTTAAGGTGCTGTAGATGTTGTCTATTTTGCTTTGGAAGAATGAAAGGAAAGTGGTGCATTTGTCAACTGTGAATGATTGGGAGATGGTGTCCAGAGGGCTGAGGAGTTTGTTTATTGTAGAGAAGAGTGTTTTTGGGTTTCCGGAGCCAGAGTGAATTATTTGAGAGTAGTAGGTGGAGTGGTGGAGTAATGTATCCTTATTTAAACAACATTTTACTTTCATGCTCTTCCAACCAAAGTGGGAAAGCTCACATTTCACTTTCTGCTCCATTTGACACATTTTTGCCCAGACATTTAACAAATCCTTCTTCTCTCTGCTAAACACTCTGTGTTCTCTTCCAAAGAGCATTCCCATCCATCTCTGAATGTTCCACAAATGTGCCTACAGTACACTTGGTGCCTTCATTTAATTTTAATATACACAGTCATTATTTGTGGATTAAAGTGAACTGCATCTACTAAATATGGTATGAGTGAGGGAATGAGGTGATGCTTCTGACCTTACTTCTGCTTACACCTTAACAAACCAATCTAATAAATAGAGGAATGACTGAGGAATGTACATCTGTGCCCTGTCACAAACCCAAGGATTGTTAACGTGGTTTCATTGTTTCACATGAAGGGTTGGTTAAACTGAGTAACTACAGGCTAGTTGGTTGAACTTTACTGCTGGGGCAGGTTACTGTATTGAACTCTGAGGCACAGCATAACCATTTAGAACTGCATGGATGAATGTGGGAGAGTACGGATTTGTGAAAGGAAGGGCATGTCTAACTAACTTGACTGAAAAATTTGAGAAGATAACACTGAGCTTCATGTGAGCACCATGTTTGGTATGGTCTACATGGATTTTAACATATCTTTTGACATGGTAAAATATCCCATATAATAAAAATCTGTGGTCTCCATGGAGAGTGACAAATTGGATCCAAAATTGGCTCAGTGACAAGAAGCATAGAGGTGCTGGTAGGTGGGTGTTTTTATGACTAGATAGCTGTAAGCAGTCGAGTTCAGCAAGATTCAGTACTCAGTGTCTTGCATTTTCTCATATATATTGGTGATGTAGACATATGTATCAGGCATGATAAAGAGGCTTGCAGATGATACAAATATTTCATTCCATTTCTAAAACCCAAGAATTATAGTTATTGTGTTTTGAGTGAATAACTTTAGAAGGCTCAGTCAGGTTTGTTGAAAATATCAATGGTTTTCTGAAGGAAAAAACATGATTGCAGCTAAATTGCAAGATCGTTTGAAAACTTGTATTTCCTGAGTTGCAGAAAAGGGTATTATTTCCAAGATTATGCAGAGGCTTGAAACGACTGAGCTAAATCCTTCTCACTCCAATTCAGCGGTACTTGTGCAAGAGGATGGTTCTCAATTCTTCTGCAGTAGAGGTAATCGAGACTCACATTTTTCTCAAATGAGATAGAATTGCGGTCATATTTTGAAAATATTATTTTGGTCATTCAACCAACATTGAACACTGCCCTTTGGCCAAAATAAACGAAGAGTTCTGAAAAGTAGCCTGACCGATGGAGCTTGCTGTAAAAAGTGACAATGTCTGGACTGTTCATTCTCCGTCATGGTGACAGATAGGATTACTGGCCTGGGCTTTGCTGGTTGTTGTGGCATCAATATTTATGTAGTAGTTATTTTGCAGTTATTTTGGCAATCCTCCAGAATTTGTCAGTGTGTAGGCCAGGACTGTGGCACATGTCTATCCAAGCACAGAAATCTCAAACTTGCTGATGGATGACCGCTGGCAATTCTGTTTCTATCCTCCAGACTACTCTGCATGAACTTGCTGGAGTTGTGGGATCTGCCCTTGGACCTGGCTGTGGGGATTGCAAATCCACCATTTAATTAAAGACTTGATGGCCGTGAAACAGAAATTAAAGTCACATTAAAAATATATATATTTATGTTGGCTGCAATGTCTTTAATTATTCACTTGTGTTTCTAATGATCTTTAATTCTTTGTTTATTTTTTATTTACATTAATTGTTTAACAGTGTTTGAATGCTTTCACTGGCAGCAATATTCAAAAGCATTGTAAACATAGCAGCTATGACAAACGACAGGACTCGGGGCACTGCGTTGACATTTTTCAAAGATATCCACTGCTGTTTTCAGGTTGGGGCTTGCCCTCATGACTCAATTATAGCATCTGAGACCCTGGTACCACCCAGTGAGGTTTTTTTTCTGGATGTGCTTCAGGTAAGTTTTGGAACCGAATAGGCAGCTGTTTCCCAGAGTGGAACCCGAAGACTAGAGGGCTTAGCTTTACGATCAGAGAGGGAAAGATTTTTACACAGAGAGTGGGAAGTGCTTGGACCATGCTGCTAAGCGTGATGGTAAACGCAGGTATGGTCGAAGAGGATTTTAGATAGGCACATGGATATGCAGGGTATGGAGGGATATGGATCACATGCAGGCAGAGGAGCATCATGTTCAGCACAGACATTGTGGGCTGACGGGCATGTTCCTGTGCTGCACAGTTCTATGTTCAATGAGTATCCCAGCAGAAAGAATGTCCCATTGAGCAAATTTCAGGCTAGAAATTCTGGGAAGAGTGTTTTGTTTATTTTTAGTGATGAAGTGTTATTTGATTTTTTCCTCTGACCTTTCTGCAGACTTTCATTCTTTAGATATTTATTTACTTTTAAAAGCCCTCATAGATTCTGTTTCTGCCACAATTTGTGACGGGCTAGTCAAAATGATCTCCTAAAGCAAAATACACTTCCGAAATCCAAATTGCATTGGAATATGCTGCCTGTCGACATCTCCCATAAAATTGTCCCTGTTTATTTTGGCCACATTGCTATATTGTACTTCGTGAAAGGGCCATATAAATTGTTTAGGAAGGGTATTCAAAAAATCTTGCAACTGTGCCAAAGCAGTAATTATTCAAACTTCTTAACCTACACAAGAGAATAAAATAGGGATAATTGAGTTCCTGTAAATCCAATCACATAACATTGTTATTAAACTAAAATATAAAGCAGATCAGGCAACATCTGTGGTGGGTAACAAGTTACTGTTTGAGGTCAGTGACTTTTCATCAAAATTGGAAACAAATTATCACAAAATAAGTTTTAGGATGCAGTCAAAGGGAGGAAAGAACAGGAGGGAGAGTCTGAAAGAGAGGAAGGCAGGAGAGATTAAATGATAAAAATAATGAAGTTGATAAAGCTGTGACAATAGGACAAGTAACAAAACCAGATGGGTTTGGAAGGACTGTAAATGGGAAATTCAGAATCATTAGCTGTAAAATCCTAAACTCAGTATTGAGACTGGGAGGATATAATGTTTCTAATTGAAAAATGTGGTGTTGTTTCTCAAGCTTATATTAAGCTTTACTGGAATAAATGAGGAGCTGAGGTGAGAGAGAATTAAAGTGACAGGTGACTAGATGAAGTTATTCCACTGTGTGACCATCCAGTCTGCAATTGGAGACCACAGTGTGAGCCAGGATATGTTTGGGGCATTGGATGGTGGGGAAGAAGCAAATAAAAGAGCAGATGTTGCACTTTCTGTGTGCAATAAGAAAGCTTCTTAACTTGATAGTTAACTCAATCCCAAGTATAATTTTGATGAATCTGTGCTATGCTCCATTAAAAAATGCTATCTCTGCATTATTCCATATAAGGTGTGAGGAAGGTATTGTGAACCCAAAATCTAACTTCTTCACTCTTGCATTCCTAAATGTTCAGTGCCGTTTTGATTACTTTTCTACCTCCAATCAATTGGATGAGGGTGACGTGCGCATAAGTACCTACAATTGCCATTGTCGTTCAGTTCATCTTTCTGCTTCTGTCCACATCATCTTGTGGTTTTCATCTTCTCTACTGTTACTATTCAGGCTCATTTCTGATTTGTCTTCATATTCCCTCTTGCTCTTTCTCATCTCCTTTGTTTCCTCTCTACTTTTTACAATCGGCTTCATGTCAGTGGGAGTAGATTATACTTCTCTGTTCTCTCCAAAATTGCTTTCTTTGGCTAAAGAAAGTCTAGCCTATCCGTGGTTGATTTATTTTAATATCAGGAATCAAACTTGCATTATCCTCTGCAGTGCAGGGCCTGAGTGCCTCCCTGCCATTAGTTTGTCTGACTAATGCACTTTATAGCTTTAGCACGGTTTCTTTATAATTTGAACTTAATTGACTGTGCGATATAAAACATTTTCACTCTGTACTTTTTGAACATGGTGAACCATAGATATTTACCGTGGATATTTCTTCTACTGGAATACATCTGCTTTGCTTTAACTTCTCATATGCTGTATCCTGTATCTCCCCAAGCATTTAAGTTCATTCCAATTGTATGCACTGCAGTGGTCTCTTCTTTCATCCTTCGTTGCTACATACAGTCCAATAATTGTGTTGCTAAGAGTATTTGACGAGCATTCTCCAATAGGGCCCTGGTGTAAATACCTCCACTGCTGCACACCTCTGTTCCCATGCCCAGCTATTTCATTGCAGTTTTCTCCTCGACAGTAAGTCCACCCATTGATAGATATTAATCTTCATCAAGGTCACATCCTTCACAACCTTCAGTACCCATTGCCATTTGTTTACAACTCGATTTCTGGAGCAATTATTAATCGAAACTTTTTATAACTTTAGTTTACAGTTATGGAGTTACTTCAGGCAACTCATCGCTGCCCCTCTTCCACACCCACTGCCCCATTCTTAATTGTTAACTGCATGTTTGTGTTGTCATTTGTGAGCGAAGCACCAAGGCACATTCCTTGTATATGCACATACTTGGCCAATAAACTTATTCATTCATTCATTCGTTCATTCATTGTCACTCCAACAACTGTTTGAGTTGTCACCACCTCACTCGAAAGCTAAATTCCAGGATGTTGGCCAAACATGATGTGAATTTGCTTAAACTGTGGTCACTCTACTTTTTCCCTTTGATTAGAGAGCAGTGCTGAACTATTACGTACCTCTTTGATGTCCCTTAGGACTATCCATGACTGGACTTTGCTGGCTTTACCTTGCACTAAACGTTATTCCCTTATCATGTATATATACACAGTAAATGGATTAATTGTAATCATGTATTGTCTTTCTGCTGGCTGGTTAGCACGCAACAAAAAGCTTTTCACTGTACCTCGGTACATGTGACAATAAACTAAATTAAACTAAACTATTACTTTATTAGTTTTCTAGTCAATTAATTTTGGCTTATAGATCTGTAATGGTCAAGTGCAGGGCACGTGTTTGCTTTTTTCCAGTCTACGCATTGATTCACAATAAATGAATGCTATTGTTTCACCAAACTTCTCCCTCATTTGCGCTGTGTTGCATTATCAGTGCCAACCTCATTAAAACCCGGCAGTTGTGTCATTTAGTGTTTGTCTTTTCTGGTTTAGTTAAACCCATAATGCTGTAAATCCTTGCCCAGATGCTTCCTCATTATTTAGTATCAGAAGATTTATTTGGTGGTGTGGTTTGAATCTGCTGTCATGTCCGATTTCTCTTCTTTCTTGATATTTCGATAGTTTATTTTGGTTTCCTATTTTGTGTTCTTGTATTTGACAATATTTTACCCATTTTCATCCTGCTACATGCCTTGTGATTGTTCTTTTTTTCTTTTTATATGCTTGTGTTGCCCAATTATTTTGCTTCAAAGTGGCCCATTTGACCCTGCTATATAAAGAAATACTTACCACTGCACATATTATATAATATTTTTTGAAAAAGTTCATTCACTGTCAACAGATTTATCCTTAAGGAATAAGCTTACTGCAGTATTAATTCCTATATCAAATACATGCTACATTTTCCTTATAAAATAAAACCTTTCATCTTAACAGGTCCTTCTCTGGTATTGATGTATATGTTTAAGTTATTAGCTTTGACATTTTGACAACATAATGGAAACATTTTTACACTGGTCACTCGTTCTAAGTATATTGATTCTTAAGACTCTGAGCTCCTATGACAGAATCAATAGATGTGTCCTGTTTAATCTTTTATTACACTATGTGACATTTCTTTTACTACTACGTTTGAAAAAGTGATAATAAAATTGCTTTTCATGGGAGGACTGTATCAAGCCTATGTATACTTTTTAACATTTTGAATTATGAGAGAGCAAAGTCTGATATTTATTTAAACATTGCCCAGCAATGACCATCTTTAACGAGGCAATGTCCATTGGGTTTTGTTTATTAATTTCACATATACCAAAATTCAATTAAAAACGTTGTTTTGCCTGCTATCCGGGCATATCATACCGCATGCGAGTATATCAGGTTGTGCCAAGGAAAAAATAAACAAAGTGCAGAATATAGGCTTAGAGCTGCAGAGAAATTGTAGGTAATAAAAAAGGTGCAAAGGCCACAATGATGAGGATTGGAGGATCGGGAATTCATCCGTTGCATATGAGAGGTCTATTCCAGTGTCCGATAACGGGAGAAGAAGCTGTTCTTGGGTCTGGTGGTATAAGCTTTCAAGCTTTTGGATCTTTTGCCTGAAGTGTGTTTTTGCACCAGGGTGTGAGTGGTCCTTGACTATGTTGGTTGCTTTCCCGAGACAGTGTAAAGTATAGATGGAGTTGATGGTGGAGAGAGGGGAGTTTGTGTGATGGATTGGGCTGTATTCACAACCTTCTGTAATTGTGGATAATTGAAGAAGGTTCTGACTTGAAATGTCACCTATCCGTGTTCTCCAGAGCTGTTGCTCCAGCACCTTGTGTCATTTTTTTGGTAAACCAGCATCTGCAGTTCCTTTTATCTCCTCTCTAAAATTGCTTGTAGTCTTGAGCAGATCAGATGCTATATCATTGTGTGATGCACCCGGATAGGATGCTTCCATGTGGCATCCATAGAAATGATTAAGTGTCGTTGAAGATATGCCTAATTTCCCTCGGTTTCTGAAGAAGTAGAGATGTCGGTATGCTTACTTGGCCATAGCAAAAATCTGGTTTGAG
This sequence comes from Rhinoraja longicauda, assembly GCF_053455715.1. Lineage (NCBI taxonomy): Eukaryota > Metazoa > Chordata > Chondrichthyes > Rajiformes > Arhynchobatidae > Rhinoraja > Rhinoraja longicauda. The sequence continues at coordinate 90,092,523 of NC_135953.1, forward strand.
CAAGACAAATTGTTCATGTTCATAAGGTATGGGAACAGAATGAGGCTATTCGGCCCATCACGTCTACTCCGCCATTCAATCGTGGCTGATCTATCTTTCCCTCTCAACCCCATTCTCTTGCCTTTTCCAAATAACCACTGGCACCCGTACTAATCATTGTTGGTGATATTATCGAGTTCATTCACTGAGATATTCATCATTACCTTCATCCACTCAACCTGGAGTCACCATTGATTACGTACTTGCTTAATTATGTTCTTGTACTTAATGTAACATGCCAAACTTCCTAAGCCTTCTAAGGAAGTAGAGGTGTCGGTGTGCTTTCTTGGTCGTTGTTTCAATATGGGTGGTCCAGGAGAATTGTTGGTAATATTGACTCCTAGGAATTTGAAGTTTTCAAGCATCTCTACTTTGGCACCATTAATGCAAATGTCATTGATTCTATGATTCTGTATTTCCTCTGAAATACTGTACATGTTCCATCTTGAAATCCATGGGGATGAATTTCTGACTGAAAGTATGAAGATTATCTCCACTCTCTCGCTATCAAATGTAGTTTATAACATTCAATATGATGTTCACTCACATGGAAAGAAGCCAATGTTCAGATCAAGACAAAAATTTCAAATAAGGCAACACGATTTTTTTTGTCAGCCAAATTACATTACCTAAACTAGTATCCTGTTTACAGGAAGGCAATGTTCCCTGGGAGTGTTTATTTGAGAATCAAAGGCGTGTCATATTCGTGGAAGCTGATTTGATTCAGCCACCGGCTTTCGGTCTTTGACCAGAAAGGATTAATTGCGCTCTAGTTGCGGGGGCTGAGAGGATATTATGATATGCCTCCTGTCTTTTTTGCTGAGGACGATATTTCCTTAATTTTTATCTGTGAGGAAACTGAGTTCAAGGTAAATGAATGATGAATGGTGAAGTTGTCCAGGTGGAGCATTTGTAGGTTTACAGTTACAGTTAGGTTGGTACGGGATCGTTTCAAACAGCGATGTAGCACATTGGTGACATCGCATGTCACTTCACAAAGCTTGAATGGGTACTGAGCTAAATTATGGGGAATGGATAAATACACACAAGCGATGTAACTTTAGGAGATTTTAATGTGGGAGCAGTGTTACCAAGCAGAAGGATTTAGGAAAAGGATTCTACAGAAGAGGGTCCAAGAGCAAAAGACTGCATAAATGATGGTGGAGTGAAGGCAAGGTGATTGTTGATCTGCTTGCCTTTGTATTGGAATGCCCTCTGATTCTGATACACAAAGATATTATGGCACAGCCCAAGGCTATTCGCTCCATTGGAATTATGCTGATTTCCGTTGAAGCAATTTCAATAGTCCCATTTCCCTATACTTTTACAAATGTTCTACCTCACACAAGCCCATCAATTCCCCTTTCAATCTTTGTGGTTGACCTACACTGTGGGGTGGTTTGCAATGACCAAGTAACCTACCACTACATTTTTGTTATTTGGAAGGGAACTGGACCACCAGAGGAAACTCTGTGGTCTCTCTGAACTTTTTATCCTGGCTGTCATCCCTCCACACTCTCATGGTGGGATGCAAGGTCCTGATCATCGCTCTACCTCCACACAAGCTGCCTGACCCTTTGAGTTCCTTCTGAAGTGTGTTTGCTTTTCCGGTGGTATCCTCTTTCTGTCTAAATGGACTATTAAATTAATAATAAGAGATAAAGTTAATAGTTTAGTCATCTAAATTTTTTCTGGAAAATACAGTGAAGTTAACTTTGCATTAAGAAAGTAGTTACAAGTACAGTGAACTCTGGTATTCCTGATGGTTCAGCATCTGGGTCACCAGATGAAGACTGCAATGCACTCCATCCATTCTCAATGGCCCCGGTTCCTATGATCCCCTTTGACTTGCCAGAGCCCATGCTCGCTTCTGATTCAAAAGGGCCCAGGCTCCCACACTCCCCCGGCACTCACTGGGGCTCCAGTTCCTGGCTTTTCATTCAATTGCCGGAGTTCTGGTTTCTGCCCACTCTTCATGATGAATGAATGATACCTTATTATCACATGTAACATGTTTTGCATCCCATACACAAAATATGCAAAGAGTCGCCATGTAAAGGGTACTGCCAAAGTTGCAAAGTGTTCAATGTAGTCCCACTGGTCCCTCTGTGGTGTCTCATCAGCCTCCTCCACACCAGGTCCCTCTTTGCTCCCTTGGTGGCCCCCACCACACCAGGTATCTCTTTGGTGTCTCGGCAGCCCCCCCAAGCCGGGTCCCCCTTTGTTCTCAGTGACCCCCCCCCCCCATGCCTGGTCTGTGTTCTCAGCGGCCCTCCCATGCCGGGTCCATCTATTTTCTCTCAGCAACCAACCTTGACCGACTTCCAGCACTCACGCTTCTGTGTCCCATTCTTCCTTTAAATTTTTGGACGGTACTCTTCCATTCCAATTTTAAGTTTACCCCTAATTAATTGGTGGCTCCTCATTTTCAGATACCTACCTAACTGCATTTTAAATAATATAATTTCTCTTCCCTGCAGATCAAAGAAAAATAATCATTTATGAAAGTCCTTTGAATGAAAATCATTAATCTGCATGTTTTTTTAAAAGTTACAATCTTGAGCCTATGGCTTTATTTGTCACATATGCAACTGCACAGTGAGATTATTTTTGTGTATATTACACATGCAGGCACCGCCATTTTTGGTCGGCCCGCGCGCTCGATTCACTGGAGCAGAAAATGATAGAGATTTATGCGAAGGAAGGAGGCCATTCATTTTCATTTCCATGTTGGTCAAAGAGAAGCCACCGAGCTCAATTCAGGTTCCCAGGTTGTGATACCTCAAGTGTTTATCCAAGTATTTTTAACCTATTGACCTAAACTGTTTTAGGCAGAGAGTTCTTCACCCAACCCACCTTCCTGCACATGGGATAAAAGATGTTCTTGAGCATTCCTCTAAACTCTCTCCCAATTACTTTAAATCTGTACCCTCAGGTGATTAGTACTCTACAAAAGAAAATATGCTTTTCCTCTCATAACATTATAAACTTCAATTAATTTCTCTTTAGCTTCCTCTGTGCCAGAAAAAACAAGCCTCCTCTTGCCAACCTTTCATCATTGCTAAAATTATTCAATCTATCAATTACCTCATTTCCTCTGTTCTCTCATGTTTCAGATTCCATCCTTCCTGTAATGCAATGATGCAGAACAATGTGCACATCTCTAGCTATGCCTAACAAATATTTCATTATCTTTTCGAAGCATGAGCTCCATTTTACTGATGACCATGTCTCAGTCAGTAACAGTAGGTGTCTGTGTACCTTCTTAACCATTTTATTAATCTGCCCTATCAGTATACATGAATTCCAGGATTCCTCTGTTCTCCATTTGTCAGTTGTTTTTCTTCACTTTACCTTTCAACCATCAGAATCAATCAATATCAGCCTTGTCAAAACATACTACAATTTTTTTTAAAACTTGTCAACTTGCTGTTCTCCAGTCAAGAATACTTCATAACGATCTTTTGTCATGTCTACAACTTCTGATTCCTGATGGATTTTAGTAAAGCTTACTATATTCCCATAACTGGATAACTAAAAATGTTTTCATTATTCCAATAATGATTTAATCTAACAACAGATTCATTATGGGGCCACCAGGAACTGCCAATGCTAGATTCTTGGGCAAACCACAAAGTGCTGGAGTTTAGTAAGTCTGAAGAAGTGTCCCAACCTGAAACATCACATATCTGTGCTCTCCAGAGATGCTGAGTTACTCCAGTACTTTGTGTTTTGCAACAGATTCAAAATTATTTTCTTTTATAATTCTGATACTTGGTAGAAAGCCCTTAATCCCATTGCCCTTTTCTTTAATTGACTTAAAAAAAACCTTTCTATTGTCAGTTCCCAATCTGTAGATCTGGTAATCTAAGTTATATCTTCACTCTGTGATTAGTGTCTTTCATTAGGGTTCATCATTTTTGTTTTTAAACACATTTTTTTCTGCATTCGATCGCACCCTGTCTTCATCAAAGTTGATCCTTGGGAGCCAATGATAATTTAGTTTAGTTTACAAATACAGCATGGAAACAGACCCTTCAGCCCACTGAGTTCACTCCAACCAGCAACTACCCAATATACTAGTTCCATCCGACACACTATGGACAATTTACAGAAGCCAATTAACCTACAAACCTGCCTGCCTTCGGAATGTGCTGGCTGTAAAATATGCTATTTTAGTTAAGTTATTTTCTTGTAGATCAAGTTGAATGTGCACTGCATTTTATTAACCTGTCTAGAGACCTATTTGTGACATCTCAAGGGTTATTATGTGATGCAGAGGTCTGATGCAGCAGGCTTCTGACGATTGGGAGGGTGCAATATCAGGAAGTGAGCTGATGTTTGTGCCTGACAGGGTCTGGGATGGGATTGCAACTGGAGATCAAGGGCTTTAACTGAAGGGCATGGAGATCTAGGTCGTGGGAGGGATTCTGTAGACCGACCTTTGTGTGGGGATGAGGGTTAGGTGCGAGGAAAGTGGAAGGTGGGTGTGAGTTTTGGACCTCGGTTCAGCGATTGTGGCTGAGTGTCGTGGCCATGGTGGGACTGAGGATCAGAGGAGACCATGTAAGTTTAATAAAACATGATTGGGAGTGTCCCTTTCAGTCAGTGCTGCTAGTACTACTTTGAAAACATGCTTCTTCTGGTCGTGCCTCACCACAACACACTTTTGAATAGTATAGTCTAATTCTTTAAGCTTGGGGAATGAAATTATCCAATGTGCAACTGACCCTGCTGAATAAAATGCACTGACTTAGCAAGTGTACAGCTCTATCTATAGCCTGCCAATTGAACAATGGCACAATAGGTAGTTCAGTTGCTCCACAGCTCCAGGGACCTGGGTTTGATCCTGCACCTGCTGCTGCTTGTGTGGAGTTTGTACGTTTTCTTTGTGAAAGCACGGGTTTCTTCCGAGTGCTCCAGTTTCCTCACAGACCCCCAAAACATGCTGATAGGTAATTGGCTTCTCAGTGCAGATAAGTGGCAAAAGAACCAACGAGGAATTAACAGGCATGTGAGATAATAATTTGCATGGCCGCAGGAAGAAAGGGGAATGGTGCTGATGGGATTGCCTTGCTGGGACCTGGCATGGGTTGAATGTCCTGCTCTTGTGCCAGAGTAAGTGAGTAAAATTATGAGATATCTCACAAGATTATAGCATTTCCAGAAATAAATTTTGATCACATATTTTTATATTTCTATTACAGAACAATGGATGTTTCAGTGAGTTTGAATAACGGGCAGTCATTCATCTCCAGTTCAATTACCATCACCGCCACATCTTGTGTAAGTAAATAACTTCTTGTCTTTGCTGCAAAGTTAGAACAAATTACAATGTTGCTATTTTCTAAAAGTTGCAAATTCAAAGTTCACAATTAATATTTACACAATCTTGGAATTTATCTTTGTGTTAAACATATGCTTACACATGGACACCAAGGAAAATAAAAACATATTTTTTACTTTGCAAAAAGGCATGGGTGAAGCTGAACTTGGGTTGTGTTCAATGTTGGTTACCTTATGATTGGAAAGCTGCCATTAAGTTGGAAAGAAAAGATTTATGAGGATGTTGCCAGGACTTAAGGGCCTAAATTACAGGGTGAAATTGGGCAGGCTTGGATTTTATTTTTGGGGTGTAGAGGGAGGAAGTATGATCTTATGAAGGTGTCTCAAATAGATAGGGGAATAGATAGGGCGAATGCACTGTCTTTTTCCCAGGGTAGGGGAATCAAGAACGAGAAGATATAGCTTTCAGGGAGTGGGGAAAGGTTTAATTGGAACACAAGGGGCAACACAGATGCACAAGCAGCCAGAGGAAGTAATTGCTGCAGGCATAATAACAACATTTAAAAGCTATAGATGGATAATGGTCAAATCCAGGCAAATATAACTAGCTTAGATGACGCATAAGGTCAGCATGGATCAGTTGTGCTGAAGGGCCTGTTTCCATGCTGTGTGGATATATGAACATTAGAACAAATTTCTGCTTGTCTTCATCTATAGAACAATACATTGAAATGTATGTGTTATTGAAAGAGGTATAAAAGCCAAGTACAATTTTAATGCACTGGACCGCTAACAAAAGGCTAATTAAAAATTAGCATTTAGATTCGCATAAGAATCCAGCAGCTTTGCAGATTTTCAAAGCATGAAAATATTGTGACATGCATTGCATTGTGTAATAGCTGTTTTCCTGTAAGAAGTATTCCTCAGGAAATGTTACATATTCACAAAGCGGCAGCGGTATTCAAGGCATGAACCTTGTTTGATTAGTAATTAGATGGTGTTATCACCATGTCAATGTTAGACCACTTACTGGATGATAAGGATCATTGGAATGCACCACGATCACAAGAAAAATAGTTATAACACCAACAACCACTAACCCATCCTTTCCACTTTAACAATAATCATAACGCTGATTATTATACATTATTTAGCAGATTTTTTCACTTTCTAATATATAATAATTTAACAGCACTTTAATTATTGTTTTAAAGAAACATAATTTTTTGAAATAAACAGCTGATCCGGCAGCATGTGAAAAGAAAATCACTTAAAACTTGTGTGTTAACTCTTCAGCAGCATCTTTAACCTTGGACAATCACAGGTTTTACAGTCAAAGTTGACATATGAAATGGGCTTTCTACATGTAATATATTTGAATTAATAGAGCTCCAATAAAATACTATCATGTTTTAACCCTTCTATCTGCATAATATTTTAAAGCTTGCTTAACAAACTTAAGGAAAACATTGCTGACAGAATTCTTGAATCTCACATGCAGATATTTTCTCTACAAAATCTTTGGAATGTGGAGAGAAATTTTCCCCATAAAAAAATCTTTAGGGTAGGTTTCAGGTGCAACATTTGAGACTAACCTGATGGGATGGGTGGTACATGCTTTGACTTTCACTGAAATCAGTGGAAAATAATTCAGTTATTGTTCAGGTGGCAAAGTTGAGAGCCTGATTCACTATGAAGAAATAAAAATATAAGACATAGAGTCATAAACTCATAGAGTCATAGATGATACAGTGTGGAAACAGGCCCATCGCCCCAACTCGTCCACACCGGCCAACAATGTCCCAGCTACACTAGTCCCACTTGCCTGCGCTTGGTCAATATCCCTCCAAACCTGTCCTTTCCATGTACCTGTCTAATTGTTTCTTAAACGATGGGATAGTCCCAGCCTCAACTACCTCCTCTGGCAGCTTGTACCATCCACCAACCATCCATTGTGTGAGCAAATTACCCCTCGGATTCCTATTAAATCTTTTCCCATTCACCTTGAACCTATGTCCTTTGGTCCTCGATTCCCCTACTCTGGGCAAAAGACTCTGTGCATCTACCTGATCTATTCCTCTCATGATTTTGTATACCTCTATAAGATCTCCCCTCATCCTCCTGCGCTCCATGGAATAGAGACCCAGCCTACTCAACCTCTCCCTATAGCTCACACCCTCTAGACCTGGCAACTCGTAAATGTATTCTGAACCCTTTCATTTAGACATTTAAATGAAGACATTAAAAAAAAAATGTTATTTAGAAGTTTTGACTTCAATACATGTAATGTGAGAGTTCCACATTGTTGAGTGGCTTCCCATGGTCTCACTGGTGTCCCTCAGGTAATGTTAATAATGCTCCTACTCAAAATGCCGTTCTACATCTCTCCGCATCACCGTCTATATCTCTCTACATCACTGTCTAGATCACTCGTTTCCCTTTCCCCTGATTCTCAGTCTGAAGAAGGGATTCGACCCAAAAGGTCACCTATTCCTTTTCTCAAGAGATGCTGCCTGACCCACTGAGTTACTCCAGCTTTTTGTGTCTATCTTCGGTTAAAACCAGCAGCTGCAGTTCCTTCCTACACATGCCTCAGTTTGTATTTCCCTCATACCTCTTGCAGCAATCTATATACTAAAAGTCTCATTTGTTTGTTTGTTTGTTCCTGAACTACAGCCAAAATGGTACACGATAGCATGACATTTTTAGACCCACCTTACTCACCATCTAATGGAAGAAGTTTCATTGAAATCGGTGTTATATTTTTAAAGTTATTCACAGTTTAAAGTTCAAATCAATCTCCAAGGGAGGAAGGGAGGGAGGAGAGGGTGCTGCACCAATGCAGGAGAGGTTAGGGTCCACTTGGTCTAGTGGTTCTTAAATGTCTGGCTTGTTAAACATGTTATATTAAAAGGAAACACCTAAAGTGCTTTTCAGGTCTCAATGTGGAAATGCCACCTGTTTTAAGTCAAGTCAAGTCAAGTCAATTTATTTGTATAGCACATTTAAAAACAACCCACGTTGACCAAAGTGCTGCACATCTGACTAGGAAAAAAAGAAACATACAGTGGCAGGCAGCCAAACACAACGGCGCGGCCATCTTGAACAAAATGTTAATTCAATCACCCACAGTCCAACAATAAAAGCACTAAACAGGCACCCAAATTACCCAACCCCAAAAAACCCCCCAAAACACAGTCCAACAATAAAAGCATTAAATAGGCATTCAAATCACACACCCCAAAACCCCCAATAACACAGTCCAACAATAAAAGCATCAAACAGGCACTCAAACCACCCAACCCCAAAAACACACAAAAAAAAGAAACATCCATCAAAGAAACATCCATCACAGTGAGTCTCCTCCAGTCCTCTCCTCACTGTGATGGAAGGCCATAATGTCTTTCCCTTCTCCCGCTGTCCTCGCCCGCAGTCAGGTTGTTGTGGTTGCAGGCCGCACCGGACGGTCCACAGCGGGCCAAGCCCAAGGCGCGTCGCAGCCACTCCCGCAGCCTCCGAAGACGGCCGGCTCCGCCGATGATAAGTCCGATCCGGGGCGGGCGAACACGCTGCTGCCGCTATTGCTGCACGTCGGGGCGGTCGTGGCTCCCGACATTGAAGCCCCCGCCCAGCAGAGAAATATCCCGCGGCATATCTTAGGCCGCGCCGGACGGTGAAATGTCCGCGACCCAAGCCCCGCGATCCGGGGCGGGCGAACCCGCTGCCGCTGCCGGAGCTCCCGATGTCGGCATCCACGCGGCCCGAGCCTAAGGCGAGTCGCAGCCGCAGTCGCAGTCGCAGCCGCTCCCGCAGCCTCCGAAGACGGCCGGCTCCGGTGGTGGTAAGTCCGATCCGCGGGCTCTGCGAACCAGAGCCCTGGAGGCCGACAGCTCCAGGAGTTGGGCCGATGGTAGGCCGCAGCAGGAACGGAGACACGGCCCAGAAAACAAAGGTCGGGTCTCCGTTCTGAAGGGACACATATTTACAGTGTTACAGTTTCCCCCTCCCCCCCACATACACACATAGTACACAAACACAAAAACACCACATCACCACTACAATTAAGACCAATTAAGTGTCGGGCTTCAAACGAGCCTAAACTCAATTTTGAGCACAGGTGAATCATGAAGAAGAGAGCAGAAAATCCAAATGAATGCAGAATTAAACAAAAAACTAGGATGATGCCTGATGGAATTTAGCATCATAATGTGTGAGATAGACTGTACAATTTGAATGTTAGAGTTGAAAATGGGAATATTGTTTGAATTGGAATCTCTGTGGGATTGTTCAACAAAAGGTATAAAACAATGAAAGGTAGCTCACAGATGCAACACCGAATCAAAAGTAAATGCAATGTTGGAATCGTTATTAGTGATTTACGATATAATACAATATATGCTAAACCTCAGGAGGTTTTACTGTATCCTCGTTTAAAAAAAAATCTGACATGTTTAGAAACCATTCTACATAATTTTCCCCATCCATGGCATTTCTGAAGCATTTTTCCAAACTTTTTTGTGTCTCATATTTAATTCTCTCGCACAATCTTAATGATCATTTTTTTGCTCTCATTGAAAAAAAAAACTAATGCAGGTGCTGGAAATCTGAAATTAAAAAAGAAAATGCTGGAACACCCAGCAGGTCAAGCAGCATCTCATGAGGGAAAGGCAGAGTTAATGATTCAGTCAATGACCTTTCATCAGCATTTCTTAATTGTATTTGTATCTTGAATTTTTTTTGGGTACAAATCTTTGCTAATCCACTGATGGGAATGGCAAGTAGAGGATGGATTTGTTTCCCTGTTGCTTTTTTCCTAATTTAATGTGCCATCCGATTTTAAAACACTGCTTATTATGGAGATTGCCCCTTCACTGGGATCACTTATATTCATAGATATTATTAATTCAAAATCATTATAAAGGGATGTCACATTCCTTCCAATGTTTAGACTAAAACTTAGATGTCTGTGAATCTATCCATTATTAATGAGTTACCAAACAGAATTTATTTCAATGTCAAAAATATCCTTGATAACAATAGTTTATTCCAATGAGAAATGTTCCATCATTGATAATCAAATGAGCTGTGTCAAAGATGCTGCCATCTTGCAAGACATCTTTAATAGAACACTGTCGTCTTGGAACTTTTCTGCTGGTATAACTTATCTGGGATCAATGTTGCAAAGTTCCCTTCCGGTCACGTATAGCCTTGATGTCCTGAGCCATTTGTTATCCAACAATAATTCAATATTGTTGAATTTCCCTCGGGATGTGGGGTGCACTGTAGTTGATGGGAATATTCAGCTTGCGGCACTTCTTGAACGGAAGTCTATGGCCAGGCTTCACATAGTCAGGGACTCCAAGGGAGAAGACACAGACGTGCTTCCTTTCACATATGCTAGTCCCACTCAACTCTACAAAGACAGTTGCCTCCACTTTGATCTCCTTAATGAGTACTTCTTCAGGTTGACATATTCCAATGTAGTCAAGGTCAGAAGGAATAGTAGTATAATGCCATTTGGCCCATCAAGTCTACTCCGCCATTCAATCATGGCTGATCTATCTCTCTCTCCTAACTCCATTCTCCTGCCTTCTCCCCATAACCTCTGACACCCATACTAATCCAGAATCTATCTATCTCTGCCTGAAAAATATCCACTGATGGACCCCACAGCCTTCTGTGGCAAAGATTTCCACAGATTCACCACCCACTGGGTAAAGAAATTTCTTCTCATCTACTTACTAAAAGAACGTCCTTTAATTCTGAGGCTATGTCCTCCAGTCCTAGACTCTCCCACTAGGGGAAACATCCTCTCAACATCTACTCTATCCAAGCCTTTCACTATTCTGTATGTTTCAATGATGTCCCCCCTCATTCTTCTAAACCCCAACAAGTGCAGCCCAGTGCCGACAAATACTCATCATAGGTTAACGTAATCATCCCTGGGATCATTCTTGTAAACCTCCTCTGGACCCTCTCCAGAGCCAGCACACCGTTCCTCAGACATGGTGCCCAAAATTGCTCACAATGTTCCAAATGCGGTCTTATAAAGCATCAACATTACATCTTTATTTTTGTATACAAGCCCGCTTGAAATAAATGCTAGCATTGAGTTTGCTTTCTTTACTACTGATTCAAATTGTAGATTAACATTTTGGGAATCCTGCACCAGCACTCTCAAGTCCCTTTGCACCTCTGATTTCTGGATTCTAACCCCATTTAGAAAATAGTCTGTGCCTTTATTCCTACGACCAAAATGCATGACTCCACACTTGCCACACCATATTCCATCTGCCCACTCTCCCAAACTGTCCAAGTCCTTCTGCAGAGTCCCTGCTTTCTCTACACTACCTGCCCCTCCACCTATTTTCGTATCATCCGCAAACTTTGTCACAAAGCCTTCAATCCCCTTGTCCAAATTATCCAGAAAGGTGTGTGACATCATGTTGCGATCTGGCTGCCACACTCCCTGACTAGACTGATCTGTCATTTGAAGTGCAGTTGTTACATGCACTTTAGTTCCAGGATCATTTCAGGCAACTCCAGTGAATCTGCGTCATGACTCACAGTTTATGCTCACCACACCATTAGGGATGTGACTTGTGATTTATAATCTCATTGTACAAGGGACACCCAAAATTATTTTTTTATCATGTCCTCTACCTCTCCACAACCAGCTTGTTTGAGTTTATGCACTTTGTGCAATTCATATTTCCAGACAGTTTTAATTTTTAATTTGGCAGCATGATATGACATATATGACATATGACATGACACCTTTAAACACCTTTAAACACCTTTTAATATGACACCTTGATCCCGTATATGGTAATAGTTAGTAAAATGGAGCAAACTGATGTTGCACAAAAAAATAGTTGCCCAGAATGGTAAAAAAAAAGATAAGGAATTGAAAAATTTGTTTCTGATTTTATAGAGAATTTTGATAAATGATGCAAGGGACAGTGCTATTGGGTGTTGTACTTGCCACAAGGAAATGAAAATTACTTTCAACAACTGCTAACTGTTGAATGAAAAACCATAACTGTTTTCCTCTTGAGAAGCTTTTGTCCTGTGGCAGCATAAAATAAATGTCTTTGTGTTTGACAATCTTTATATGGCTGACAGGGTGATGTCATCATGAAAGATCGATATTTAATTAACTGACCACAATTTTCTTCAGCTTCATGCTCAAATACAGTACTTTGCAGATTGATCACCAGATACAATTATCCAGAATGTTAGCACAGGCAGCAAGATTTCATCTCCCATCTAAATGGTAGAAAAAGGAGTGATAACATGGGCTTGCTTCAATGTTTAAAGGCTTGCTGCAATGTTCTTCAGGTGCAGTTTAAGTACCAGTTTTCATGCGGCACGATAGAACATATATCATGGCAATTTTTTGCAAGGCACCTGGGCCATGTTCATCATGAGGCCACCAACCATAATTGAAGGCATAGATTCTTTGTAGCCATCTGATAGTAGATGCAGGAAAGCATATAGACATGTTCTGCTGGCAGAGCTGGAACTATAAGTCAGCTTTTGACCGCCCCAGTTAGCTGTTGCCTTAAAATCACATGGTCATTTTCCTCCTTCTTAACTTTTGTAATAAGAAATTGGAGCAGTATTATTGACTCCAACATTGGGTAACTCAGGATAATTGAATGGATTTAAAAGCAGAGAATCAATCAATTCTAGAAGAGTCTCGACCCGAAACGTCACCTGTTCCTTTTCTCCAGAGATGCACTTTGACCCGCTGAGTTACTCCAGCTTTTTGTGTCTTTCTTTAATTCTACTAATCATGTCTATAAGATTTGAATGCTTTGAAATGACTTGCTAAAATGCTTAATGTCCATGATTTCCTTTCAAGTCTGACGGAACAGCTGTATTCCTTGCCATATTTGTCATCTTGCTGTTGCTGGGACTGGCATTGCTCTGGTGGTTCTGGCCTCTTTGCTGCAAATTGGTAAGTGAGAAAATACAAATTCTGTGCCTGTTGTTATTTATAATAGTCAATTCACGTTAGTCGCTGATGCTTAACTGTTTTGAGTATGTCAGATTAAACTTCCAGTCCTCATCATTTTTCTTCGTAAAATTGGCACAAATGATTTAAAGTTGGAAAGGTCAATGTAAAAGTTCAAGCCTCTCTTGCACTGGTTTTGTATCTTTGGTTTTAAAATTATTCGTAGCTATACCAGTTACGGATTGATACCAAGTCTGAACCAAAAATCTATAACGCTTTATTTTAAAAAATGTACCTGTTCAATAATTTCTTGAGCTGAGAACAAAGGAGTTGGAGAGGGACTCCGACAGAGATATTTAAAATCCTGAGGGCTTTACAATAGATAAAGAGAAACTGTTCAAATTGGATGAAGAGCCAAGGATTATAAGATATGAAATGAAGGTGACTGCAGGAGAATCAAAGGTGACATTGAAGGTGGAACATTACAGTACAGGAACAGGCCCTTCAGCCCAACATGTCTGTGTTAAACATGATGTCAAATTAATCAGGCGACAACTCTCAGACACCTCCTCCTACTTATCCTTGGACCATGACCCCACAGTCGAGCACCAGACCTTAATATCACACACCATTTCTGATTTATGACTTCCAGCTCTCTGCCCTCTAAAGCCTCCAACCTTATTGAAACATATAAGATAATTAGGGGATTGGACACATTAGAGGCAGGAAACATGTTCCCAATGTTGGGGGAGTCCAGAACAAGGGGCCACAGTTTAAGAATAAGGGGTAGGCCATTTAGAACGGAGATGAGGAAGAACTTTTTCAGTCAGAGAGTGGTGAAGGTGTGGAATTCTCTGCCTCAGAAGGCAGTGGAGGCCAGTTCGTTGGATGCTTTCAAGAGAGAGCTGGATAGAGCTCTTAAGGATAGCGGAGTGAGGGGGTATGGGGAGAAGGCAGGAACGGGGTACTGATTGAGAGTGATCAGCCATGATCGCATTGAATGGCGGTGCTGGCTCGAAGGGCTGAATGGCCTACTCCTGCACCTATTGTCTATTGTCTATTGTTCCCCAGCCCGCACGGCTCGATTTTATCTTCTCCCCAAAATCCACACACAGATGGTGAAGGTGGTTGTGAAAGATTGCAGCAGGATCTGGATCGATTGGCCAGGTGGGCGAAAGAATGGTTGATGGAATTTAACACAGAAAATTGTGAGGTGTTGCATTTTAGGATGTCAAACAAGGGCAGGACCTACGCAGTAAATGGCAGGCCTCTGGGTAGTGTTGAGGAGAAGAGGGATCTAGGAATACAGGTGCATGGTTCCTTGAAGGTCGAGTCACAGGTAGATAAGGTGGTCAAAAAGGCTTTTGGCATTTTGGCCAGTCAGAGTATTGAGTATTGAAGTTGAGAAGTTATGTTGCTGTTGTGTAAGACGTTGGTAAGACCATATTTAGAATATTGTGTTCTGTTGTGGGCACCATGTTATAGGAAAGATATTGTCAAGCTAGAAAGGGTTCAGAAAAGGTTTACGAGGATGTTGCCAGGACTAGAGGGTGTGAGCTATAGGAAGAGGTCGAGTAGGCTGGGTCTCTATTCCATGGAGCGCAGCAGGATGAGGGGAGATCTTATAGAGGTGTACAAAATGTCTAGTAATAACGGCACATTTGGATAGCAGTAAAAGGATTGGTCCAAGTCAGCATGGATTTATGGAAATCCTGCTTGACTATTCTTATGGAATTTTTTGAGGATGTGACAAGTAAAATGGATGAAGGAGAGCCAGTGGATGTCATGTATCTAGACTTTCAGAAAGCCTTTGATAAGGTCCCACACAGGAGATTGGTGAGCAAAATCAGAGTGCATGGTATTGGGGGTAGGGTATTGACATGCATAGAGAATTGTAGGAAAATAACTGCAGATGCTGGTACAAATCGAAGGTATCACAAAATGCTGGAGTAACTCAGCAGGTCAGGAGAGAGGGAATCTAGGAGAGAGGGAATGGGTGACATTTCGGGTTGAGACCCTTCTTCAGACTGATGTCAGGGGGGCGGGACAAAGAAAGGATATAGGTGGAGACAGGAAGAGTGGGAGAATTGGAAAGGGGGGGAGGGGGGGAAAAGAGAGAGACAGAGGAACTATCTAAAGTTGGAGAAATCAATGTTCATACCGTTGGGCTGCAAGCTGCCCAAGCGAAGTATGAGGTGCTGCGCATTGAGAATTGGTTGGCAGACAGGAAGCAAAGAGTAGGAATAAACAGATCCTTTTCAGAATGGCAGGCTGTGGCGAGTGGAATGCCGCAAGGCTCGGAGCTGAGGCCACAACTATTTACTATATATATTAATGATTTGGATGTTGGAATTAGAAGTAACACTAGCAAGTTTGCAGATGACACAAAGCTGGGCGGCAATGTGAACTGCGAAGAGGATGTTAGGAGGTTGCAGGGTGACTTGGACAAGTTGAGTTAGTGGGCAGATGCATGGCAGATGCAGTTTAATGTAGATAAATGTGAGGTTATCCACATTGGCAGCAAAAACAAGGAGGCAGATTATTATCTCAATGGAGTCAGATTAGATAAAGGGGGCACAGTGGTGCAGCGGTAGAATTGCTGCCTTGCAGCGCCAGAGACCTGGGTTTGATCCTGACTACGGGTGCTGTCTGTGTGGAGTTTGTATCTTCTCCCCGTGAGCGCATGGGTATTCTGTGGGTGCTTTGGTTTTCTCCCACACTCCAAAGATGTGCAGATTTGTAGGTTATTTGGCTTCCATAAAATTGTCCCAAGTGTGTAGTACAGTGCTAGTTTTAGGGGTGATCACTGGTTGGTGCGGATTTGGTGGGCCGAAGGGCCTGTTTCCATGCTGTATCTCTAAAGTTTAATCGCATTTCCTGCCCCATCAGTGGCGGAGCTAATCGTCATCATCATCATCATCTAGCTCAGAACCCACAAAGCCAGAGTGAAAGAAAGTTATCATTGTCCCTGAGGACATTGTCCCTGAGGACATTGTCCCTGAAGTTACCATTGTCCCTGTCCAAGGCAAACCCCTAAACGTTGCTCTTGGAAAGCATACACTTGTCCATTTAAACAGATAAGGGCATCTGCAATTTGTTCTTGGACTTCAGCCTTGGAGATCCAGATGGAAGTGTGTTATATAGTTAACTCTCTACCGCAGTGTATTATTAGAAGTTTGTTTGTTGCTATCCTTCAGTTCTAGTCTTGGATTAATATTTCCTCTGCTTAGATTGCACATCTTGTAGCTGATCATATCATCATATCATATCATATATATACAGCCGGAAACAGGCCTTTTCGGCCCACCAAGTCCGTGCCGCCCAGCGATCCCCGTACATTAACACTATCCTACACCCACTAGGGACAATTTTTTTTTTTTACATTTACCCAGCCAATTAACCTACATACCTGTACGTCTTTGGAGTGTGGGAGGAAACCGAAGATCTCGGAGAAAACCCACGCAGGTCACGGGGAGAACGTACAAACTCCTTACAGTGCAGCACCCGTAGTCAGGATCTAAATTTTAATTAATTCTATCTCGTAGACAGCCAGTGCAGGCACAGAATTTATTTTTGTGTTTGCACCAGATTGCTGAGATTAAGGAAGGAAGTTATATCAGCTGAACCCAAGTGCAATCGAACTTCTTGTTCACAGAACATCTTGAATCACACTTGGTTTTGACAATATCTGGAAAAAATACTTTGAGCAGCTAGATAAAGAGAAATAGTTTCCTACAGTAATTGTTTTCAAGATACTTAGCTTCTGTTTTCTTTATCAGAACATGAATACCGCTCACAACTCCTATCTTGAGCAAAAGATAAATTCTGAAAAAGGTTTTGACAATGAGTTCTTGTTTGTCAAATGTTGCCGTGAGTTCCGAGATGCTCTAGTTTAGTGTTTCATTTTGATGGTGCAAACATTTCCTGTCACTGAATGAGAGAGATTCTTCACACTGTGGTCTCTCATACTAACATGGAGAGATCAAAGCGATGATAATATAAAACATTCAAAACAGTGTTGGCATTATAGTGCCTAAATTATCTACTTTCCAATAAACAAGAATGATGAGAGACATTTTAGATCATCTTTGTTATCGAAAAATACAAAAGCAAGAAATAAAACTAGTGCTTTTGGTTTATTATTTGATAAGAGATTAATGTTGCAGAATTGACTTTACTGTAAATAAAAACAAGTCGCAACTTCTGTTACATGATATAAATTGGTGGCCTCTGTCCAGTGATGTGCCACAGGGGTTAATATTTGTACCATCTTGCTTATCATCAATATTAATGATTTGAATGAGAATGCAAGTGGCATAGATCGTAAATCAATAGTATTTATTTGGATGTGGAGAGGATGTTTCCACTAGTGGGAGAGTCTAGGACTCGAGGTCAAGCCTGAGATTTAAAGGGCATTCTTTTAGGAAGGAGATGAGGAGAAATGTATTTTGTCAGAGGGTGTTGAATCTGTGTAATTCTTTGCCACAGAAGGCTGTGGAGGCCAAATCAGTGAATATTTTTAAGGCAGAGATGGAATGGAGACTTCTGGAAGTTGTTATGATAGAAAAAAACAAGGCAATGTCAAAATTTAAACATAAAGATGGGAATTGCAAATTAGTGAAATTATGCATTAATACTGAGAACCAGAATAGATAGAATGGTGGGCTAGAGTACCAATTAGTTGCAGGTTGCAGAATGAATGATGCAAAGTCAATCAGAATACTATTAGAAGAATCAAATCAGGACGTGAATAGCAAAGATGCAGGATTTAGCAACTGGTGAACTGTGCCAGGGGCTGTGTTACAGAGGTGAGGTGGATGATGTTTGTGATAAAGAAATATGAGATCAGAAGAAGTTAAAGAAGATAATATGTTGTGGATAGTGTGGTTCTGCCTGAGAAAGTGCTTTCCAACAGTGGAATACTGTTGGAAAGTAAACAGTTTGTGGCGGGAGTTGAAGACAATGCCCTTAATCTTTTTAACATTTTATGTGGGGATTTGGGAAGATATTTGACTACTATCTGGTTTTGGAACTGTTAAAGGAAACAGTGAAGAGGTAGAATGAAGTGTTTAGGAAGGAACTGCAAATGCTGGTTTAAACTAAAGATGGACACAAAATGCTGGAGTAGCACAGGCGGCGTATCTGGAGAAAAGGAATAGATGATATTTCGGGTTGAGACCAGGCCTGAAGAAGGGTCTTGACCCAAAACATCACCATTTTTGTTTCTCCAGAGATGCTGCCTGACCCGCTGAGTTACTCCAGCTTTTTGTGTCTATCTTTAGAATTAAGTTTTGTTAGGTTGCATATGTAAAGAAAAGTCTTCGCTCAAATGAAATGATTGGATCTGCAATAGTAGGATCAAGCTAGAATAGTCTGGAGGACAGCACTTGTAATGAATTTTATTCAATGTTACCAAAGGTTACGGAGAGATCAGGAAGGATAAACTTACTGCGAGGTAAAGTAAATATTAGGCTTCATTTTGGTTCGGGCTCAGCTATGAAGGAGCAAATGCCGAATAGGTGAGATTCAGCCAGATGTTCTGAATAGACAGGCATGATTTTGGGAAGAGACTATATGATCATAATGCTTGAAGAAAATATCATCTCATGCTCCTCTTCTTTCCCTCGCCTCTGGCATGTTTGATCACATCACCCTCATTCAGTGCCTTCCCACCACTAACTGGGCCTGATTTAATATTTCGTGACTTTGAAATTAGCTCTGACCATATGTTGTTCCATCATTGAAATCATCTGTTTTTATCACAATAACATCACCATTTCTGCCCTTGCTAGAGCTCCTTTATGGGTCCCAGAATTGACTATTCCAATGCATTCTTGGCTGGCCTCCTTTCCTCCTGTCTTCATAAACCTGAGGTCATACTAAACTCTGATGCCTACAAAGTGAAATGCACCATACTGTTAACTCACCAGTCCTGCACTTTCTGAATTAGACCGGCTCTAGTTTAAGCAACGTCTAAGTTTTAAAGGTCGCACACTTGTTTTCAAATCCCATCATGCCCTGGGCCCTCCTTACCTCTGATATTCTTCAGCTCCAGAGCCTAAGTTATCTGTGCAGCTCCAATTGAGACACCTTCATCCCCGCATTTAAATTGCTCTGCTATTGATAGCCAGCCATTCTTCACTTCCATAAGACACTCTATAAAGCCTTTGATCAATAATATTATTGTCTATCATGATATTAGCATTATTGGCTCAGTGTCGAAACGTATACTCTTGTGAAGATTGGTAATGTTAAAGGCTGAAGCATAATATGATTTTATTTTTATCATGGGCTTTTTTGGAGATATTGTGGAATAAAAATACAAAATTTGAAGGAAAGTGAGCAAAGGAATTTATAGGAAATCCACCTATTGTAAATTTAGTAAGAAGGTATACATCTGCTTCATTAATGAACTAACTATATGTTTCGAGCTGGCATCTGCAGTATGAGATGAGAATCAATGGTTATGACTAGTTTATTATTTTTGTTTTCAAAAGGTATTAATTGTCAGAATTGGTCCGGAAGAAAGCATGATGATTATTACAAGTATGAGCAGTTCATAGATTATCAAACAGAGTGTCTATGATCTGCTTGATATTTTTGAATGAACGTCTGACGTTATTGTGGGAAGAGTTAATGAATAGATGCATGAACTGCATCTGTCAGGAAGAGATTAGGTGTTATGTTGCACATAGTCTTGGGAATTAATTGTCACTGAAAAACATTGACCAATTGGCAATCAGTGAAAAGACATCAAATACTAGAAATGGAATATTTTTCAATGTGATGTTTTATTTAATCGTAGTTATGCAAACCATATAAATTTGTTTGTGATTTGATTCTAGGTCATAAAAGATCCACCTCCACCTCCACCTCCACCTCCAAAAGAGGTATGTGAATATTTCGATGTGTGAACGTTATGCTAATGAAAAATAGTGGAAACATTAAAAGAGCAAAATTATTTATTGGCTTTATCAAATCATTTTGCATAAATCTCATCAGTTAAGCCACTGAGTAGAAAAGTTGGACAAATACAAATTATTTTTTGAAATTTAAATTTATTTTGATTCACAGGTAAATATTTTCAAATAAATCTTGATAAGATTATAAGTGATAGGAGCAGAATTATGCCATTCGGCCCATCAAGTCTACTCTGCCAATCAATCTTGGCTGATCTATCTCTCCTAACCCCATTCTCCTGCCTTCTCCCCATAACCTCTAACACCCATACTAATCAAGAATCTATCTCTGCCTTAAATATATCCACTGACTTGGCCTCCACAGCCTTCTGTGGCAAAGAATTCCACAGATTCACCACCCTCTGACTACAGAAATTCCTCCTCATCTCCTCCCTAAAAGAATGCCCTTTAATTTTGAGGAATTAAATGGTTATATGGTTAAATTAAATGGTTAATTATATGGTTAAAAATAAAATCACAAAGTACCATTTTGACCTGGAACAAAACATTTAGTGTGCCAATTCAGATGTATTATTAATGCATTACACTTTGGACACGTGAAAAATCTGACACTCATTGCATCCTCTTCAATTTTGCTTTCCATTACCTTCAGTAGCATTAAAAACAAGGAGAGGTGTGCAGTCAGTGAACAGTTTTCCCCTGTTTTTCCATACTAAGAATGTGCCCTTTCAGAATAATGTTTTGAATCATTACAAGTCTGGTACAAAGCAGAAGGAGAATGTGTATAAATATTTAAGTATAGTTATTTGCTGCAAGCCGAACCATAACTTGTTATACCGATTAATTCATCATAGGAACTGACACCCGAGGCAGAGCGAAAAAAGAAGTGGCCAACCGTTGATGCTTCATACTATGGTGGCAGAGGTGTTGGTGGAATAAAAAGAATGGAGGTATTTTATTAAATTCACCTACATTAAAGCGGTTTTAATCATACACATTGGTTTGAAATTCCTGGGAATGTCTAGGATTGTACTGTGATGGATAAATTGCATAACTTCCAGCAGCCCACTGCTAATCTCCATGCCCCATCAAAGAATTTAGGATTGGGCCACTATGAATATTTGCAAAAGAACATCTTGAAATTGGACAAATTTACATCTGCGTTTTATGCAGCAATTGTGCTCAGGTGGTTTTTAACATTTATTTTGAAATGCTTGCTCAATTTCCTGTCAAAATACTTCCCTGTTGCACTTCCTGTCATGATTCATGGGTTTCATTTTCTTGAGATACTTCCTGTAATGGCTTGTATTGAGTTTCAGAAGTTGAATAAAATTTTTATGATTTGAACCTTTATAAATAACTTGCTGTTCAGTGAGTGAGGCATGCTTCATCTTAAAAGTAGTGAAGTATGTGTGAACAAAAGTGACTTTCCATACTGTACTTTACATTTGAAAATAAATGTGTGGGGAGCCCACTTTAAACATCGAGTGGTCTGTGAGCAACTAACTGCAGCTCACAGACCTCCTCATCGATTGACCCAGCCCAGTGGTGGGGCCCAGGGCCGCAAGGGGCCATGGAATATTGTCGTCCTTTTCCATCTATCGGGATTTAGTTTATTATTGTCACGTGTACCAATGC
This sequence comes from Rhinoraja longicauda, assembly GCF_053455715.1. Lineage (NCBI taxonomy): Eukaryota > Metazoa > Chordata > Chondrichthyes > Rajiformes > Arhynchobatidae > Rhinoraja > Rhinoraja longicauda. The sequence continues at coordinate 90,114,366 of NC_135953.1, forward strand.
AGAGTGAAAAGCTTTTGTTGGCGTGCTACCCAGTCAAAGAAAAGAATACACATAAATACAATCAAAATGTACAAAGTGCACAGATAACAGATAAAGGGTACAGCATTTGGTGTGAGATAAAGTCCGAAAAAGTAAAATGAAAGATAGTTCAAAGGTCTCCAATGAGGTAGATGGGAGGTCAGGATTGCACGCTGGCTGACAAAAAGACTGTTCAGTTGCCTGGTAACAGCTAGGAAGAAACTGTCCATGTATCTGGAGATATGCATGTTCAAACTTCTGTACCTCTTGCCTGATGGGAGAGGGGGAAGAGGGAATAACCAGGGGGAGACTCATCCTGATTATGCTGGTGGTCTTGTTGAGGCAGTGTGAAGTGTAGTTGCGTGACCAAGACCTCACACCTGTTTTCAGTAGTCTACCACTGATCCTACCCCCCACCACCCTGCATCCCATTCTCATTTATCTCCATGACAGAAAGCAGTGATCCATTTCCTGTGAGGGAGCACACATAAGTGGCATTGGCAATTGTGAGCGTAGCAAGCAGCAGATTCATGTTATGCACCAAATATGCCTGTAATCAATTGAAGATGAGCAGTGTGCTATAGGTAATGATTGCCATTTAGAGATACAGCACGGAAACAGGCCTTTCAGCCCATCAAGTCTGCACCGACCAGCGATTCCCGCACACTAACACTACCCTATATACACTAAGGACAATTTAATTTTTTGTACTGAAGCCTATTAACCTACAAACCTGTACGTCTTTAGAGTGTGGGAGGCTGGGAAAGCACATCTCGGACCTGCAGACCCTCAGCGTAGGAGCACCGCAAGGCTGCGTACTCTCCCCTCTTCTTCACTCTCTCTACACCAGCGACTGCACCTCCACAGAATCCTCTGTCAAGCTTCTCAAGTTTGTGGATGACACAACCCTGATTGGACTGATCCAGGATGGGGAGGAATCTGCCTACAGACAGGAAGTGACACAGCTGGCGTCCTGGTGCCATCGCAACAAACTGTAGCTCAATGCTCTTAAGACAGTGGAACTGATTGTAGACTTTAGGAGAGCTCCCCCTCCCCTTCCCCCCGCCCCCCCCCTCCCCCCAAATCACCATCAACAACACCACAGTTACATCTGTGGAGTCATTTAAGTTCCTTGGAACCATCATCTCCAGGGACCTTAAATGGGGGGCCACCATCGACTCCACAGTCAAAAAGGCCCAACAGAAGATGTACTTCCTGCGGCAGCTGAGGAAACACAATCTGCCACAGGCAATGATGGTCCAATTCTCTACTGCCATCGTGGAGTCCGTCCTCACCTTCTCATGGTCTGGTTTGGCTCAGCCACCAAGCACGACATCCGGAGGCTGCAACGAATCGTTCGATCAGCTGAGAAGGTTGTTGGCTGCAACCTTCCCCTCACTGATGAACTGTACACTGCAACGGCCAGGAAGCGAGTGGGTAAGATCATCTCTGACCCCTCTCGCCCTGGCCACAAACTCTTTGAAGCACTTCCCTCTGGAAGGTGACTTCGGACTGTCAAAGCAGCCACAGCCAGACATAAAAACAGCTTTTTTTCTGCGAGTATAGCTCTACTTAATAACCAAAAGTCTGCAGTCTCTTTTTGCTCTGGTTTATTTCACTCACATGTTTAAACCGCAATGTTGTATTCTTAATGTTTTAATGTTTTATGCTTTATTCTTAATTGTTCGTGTTGTTACTTTCGAATGGAGCACCAAGGCACATTCCTTGTGACTCGCGTCATTTTATTTTTATCTTAATCTGGAATGGTTTCCACTAATCTGGAATGGTCTCCACTAATTTTGAACGTGAGATTGACATGAATTTGGAAATGAATAAATTCTACTTGAGTGCAAGCATTTCAACAATGACATAATCTAACATACATTTAGGCCCCAGGAATGTTGAGCACAAGACCTGTCATCAGTATTGCTAACGGTGCTTCACTGTAACTCAAATAACTGTGAAGATGGGGTTGAGTAAAAGGAGAGAGAGAGAGAGAGAGAACAGAGAGTGCAAATGCTTTGCAGAGTAACAAGGGAGTCAAACAAAGGGAAGAATCAGTGAGGTAACACATCTCTTTTGTGATTATATTTATGTGCACCAAATGAGCACGGCAATAAAAGAGAAAAGAAAATATAGTTTTTGAGAAGAGATTATTCCAGAGACAGGGATTGATAGAGGACAATATTGTAGTTAATAAGTTTGTCATCTTGCTTTTACAATGCACCAGTATTGAAGGACATTCCAGCAACCTTTTCTGCTCAGAGCTTAATCTATGACAGCAGAATCACACCATCCATTCATGGGTAACGCACACTGTAAAGGAGGAGGCAAAACTTATTAATATGACCCTAGCCAAACACGCATTTACTTTCATGGTAGATACATTTCTGTCAGTGAGTAATTGAGTGGAGGCATTGAGGTGAGGAGTTGTGAGTGTATTCTTCAGCAAGTTCACAAGCTCTGCTACAAGACATTCTCATGGTGCTAACATTGAAATTGAATGCTGTATGCTGATAAGTCAGCTCCGTGTACAAATTCCTGCCTCAAAATGTGTGAAATCACAGGTGTGCACCAAATTTCTCACTTCCTTGTTACAGGTAGTAAAGCCGTAATGCAATGTTTCCATAACATGCTGTATGCAAGTGTTGAATTATGGAGCTCAATTTGCAATAGGTGGGCTTTTATTTATTTATCCGTGTCATCACTCAGCTGTTTGCCAATAGCGAGCAAATTTTAGTGCCACGTCATTGGCTTCTGCAAGATCCTTTACAGTGCGTGTGTCATGCAGCATGTCACAGCTCAGGAGATGTTCCATAGTCTGGAGGTCCCGTCCGCACTCGCAGTCTGCTGCATCTTCAATATATCCCCACTTCAGCATGTTCGATTTGCTCCTCCCCATGCCTGTCCGCAGTCTGTTGAGACTGCGCCAGGTTATCCACGGTTGGTCGGAACCTGGTAGGAGTTTCTTAGAGGGATCGATTGCCATGTGAATGTCTTCCAGAGATTTCTCTTATCTCTCTTCCCAGAGTTTGAGCCTTCCAGGGGATGGACAGAAGAGAGGAAACTTCTGCGTGATTTCAAACGCTGAGATAGCAACGGGTGGTCATATAGGGAGTGCCTTTCATCCTCTGATTGTCTGAGGTGTTCTTTTTGACTGGCTACAGCTCTTCTGATTCCAGGAGGTGCAATGCCAGAGAGTAGGTAGAAGTTGTCAGTCTTGGTAGGTTTCATGCATCCACTGATGCAGCGACAGTGTTCCTTGCATGAGCTGAGCGCTCCCATACTGCGCAGGCATACTCGGCAGTGGAGAAGCAGAGAGCCGGAGCTGTTGATCGAATGGTTTTAGAATTTGCTTGCCATTTTGAGGTACTCGGCTTGCTAAGAAGAGCATTTCTGGAACTGACTTTTCCTTTAAGCTTGGTGATATGTGCTTTGTAGGTCAGAAATCGATCGAGTCACACTGAGATAGACTGGATTGTCACAGTGCTCCAATCTGACTCCATTCCATATGATCTTCAACCTTTGATTTGCATACTTGTTCTTCAAGTGGGAGGTGCAGACTTGGGTTTTAGATGGATTGGCTCAGGTGATTCTCTTTGTAGTATAAGGACAGGTTGACTGAAGCCTCACACAGAGTAGCTTCTGCCTCAAGGAAGTCAGCACTTTGGGTTGCAATACACAGATCATCTGCATAAATGAACTCCTGGTCTTGGGATGGATAGGCTGGTCGTTAACATGGATATTGAACAAGGTGGGTGCCAGGACACTTCCTTGGGGGAGGCCGTTTTTCTGCCTGCATCACTACCAGGGCCATAGCAGAAGCATTCTCGTCGTGGTCCCTGTCCGATTCTACAAGTATCTGCGAATCCTGCTACCACGCCACACAATAGGTGGGCTGAATTGTTTACAGTGTGATTTTGATCGCAAACTAAAGAATAATTTTAAAGTTACTTTGGAAGTTGACAAGCAGAAAAAAAAGCTGTGCTGGATAGTTTTAAGGTAAAAAACCTGTTCCGATATAACCTCCCCACAGAAATCATAGAGCTTATGTGAACACGACTGCTACTTTAACCATAGCTAGTCATTGAAATTGACAGGTAATTGATTCCACTGACACTTT